>NC_057863.1:461766100-462383600 GCF_019393635.1 Dromiciops gliroides
TGATCCTGGGAAATCCACTTAACTTTTTTTGTCTCAGTTTTCTCATCAGGAAAATGAGCTGTAGAATGAAATGACAAACCACTTCAATATCTTTGCCCAGAAAACTGAAGGAAGGGTTCACGAAGATTCAGATGTGACTGAAAAATGATTTAGTCATCACCACCACCACATTATATTTCCATCTCAACCCTTTCCCCTCCCCACTCCTGTAGGGACCTGGGAAACAGTGGTATGGAGAAAGCATAAACTCAAAGGGACAGGGCAAGGAAGAGAAGCAACAGCTGTGATACTGTTGAAATGTTCCCCCTTGCCCGGGCCCCCCCCCCCCTCAAGACAGCAAGTCAGAAGAATAAGTAGTAAGTATCCTTTGATGATGGTGATCTGACTTGTCTGCTTGTCTCTGGCCATTGCAGACACTTTTTTTTTTTTCCTGTGAGATGTGGCAGGAGAGAACTGGGTAGACAAGCTGAGTTGATTGGCTTCTAAATGTTATCTTCAACTAACAAGACCTAGTCTTAGAACACGTTAACATTAATCAGCTTTTATTTAAGAATTTCACTGTAGGGTACTCTCCCTCTCTGCTCTTTAAGTATATTTTGGGAAAAAAGCATGTACCCTTACAGAATGACAATCTAAGATCCCCAAGGTAGGCCAGCTTTTAAATGTCATAACTGGTACTAGAACTCCCATTTTAAGATCACAAAATGCAGTAATCTGGTGGCATTGCTGCATTTAATGTGGAAAGGCAATGGGATACATCAGTAGTTATCATAATTCGAGTAGGAGGAAGTAACTCCAAACATGGTGGGTATATATAAGAATTCTGTTAAGGATAGCTAAAAAAGCAATTTCGAATGTGAATTAAGGGAACCTCATTGATTAATATAGGTTAACTAACCTATTGTACACCAACAAAGAAATAGTGTTAAGGTCCTGGGAGGTATGTATGTATATGGAAGCAGAATCACAACTAACCTTGGCAAGTTTTCACAGGTGTACAGTGGAGAAGGTGGTTTCTTTAAGCTACACATTGGACTTTTTGATCACACTTGCCAACAAAAATAGCAATCATCCTAAATCACATAATTTTTAAGATAGAAAGCTGCTAAAATAAAGATTCCAGAATCCATTGGTCTTGCTCACATGGTCACAGGTGAAAACTTAGAACCTGACTTGAGGCAAATTTTCAAAGTCCAAGTTTGGCTTCAAGATCTTTCCCTTCATCAGCAGCTGGTCCCTTGTGCTGCTGGTTCTCTTCCCTACCACCTTGCTGGCCATTTCAGAAGGTCCTAAAATAATTAGTTATCCCACCACCCATTTGGGTCTTCCCTCAACAAGTGCTGACCATTCTCAGGTCTTTTCTGCTACCTCCTCTCTAATCCTGTAAAACCAAGCTGTCTAATGTCTGATAATATTTGGACAGCTAACTTATCTAAGAACTAAGTCTGTGATTGTATTTTAATAGGTGATAATATATTAATATGTTCTTTCCTCTCTCCCTGTTATCTCTCCTTGTTCCCTCTCTTCTTTTAATCAATTAATCAAAATCAGTTATTATATGTCAGGACTTGTGTTAAACATTGGGGACACAGAAAAAAGGCAAAAACAGCCTTTGTCCTCCAGGAACTTATATTCTTTTTTCTCCAATCTTAATAGTATTAATTTTTTTTTCAGTAGAATGTAAAGATAGTTTTCAACATTCATTTTTTTTTTTTTTTGGTGGGGCAATGGGGGTTAAGTGACTTGCCCAGGGTCACACAGCTAGTAAGTGTCAAGTGTCTGAGGCTAGATTTGAACTCAGGTACTCCTGAATCCAGGGCCAGTGCTTTATCTACTGCGCCACCTAGCTGCCCCCTCAACATTCATTTTTATAAGATTTTGAGTTCCAAATTTTTCTTCCCTCCCCACTCCCAAACCCAGCAAGAAATCTGATATAGGTTATACCTTACAATAATGTTAAATATATTTCCACATTAGTAATGTCATGAATGAAGAATCAGAACAAAAGGGAAAAACCTCAAGAAAGAGAGAAAAAAACAAAAAAAGTGAAAATAATATGGTTCAATATTGATTCAGAGTCCACAGTCTTTTTGTCTGCATGTGGAGAGCATTTTCCATAATGAGTCCTTTGGAATTGTCTTGATCATTTTATTGCCGAGAAGAGCCAAATCCATCACACAATGTTGCTATTACTTTGTACAATGTTCTGGTTCTGTTCACTTTACTCAGTATCAGTCCACTTAAGTCTATCCAAGTTTTTCTTAGATCTACTTGCTCATCATTTCTAATAGCACAATAGTATTCCATTACATTCATATCTACAATTTGTTCAGCCATTCTCCAATGGATGGGCATCCATTAACTTCCAATTCTTTGCTACTACAAAAATAGCTGCAATAAATATTTTTGTACATGTGAGTCCTTTTCCCCTTTTTATCATCTCTTTGGGATACAGAACTAGTGGTAATGTTGAGTTAAAGGGTATGCACAGTTTTATAGCATTGTTCCAAATTGTTCTCCAGACTGGTTTGATCAGTTCACAACTCCACCATTAATGTTCCAATTTTCCCACATCTCCATCATTCATCATTTCCCTTTTGGGTGTAAGGGGCTAAAATACTAGCTATACTATCCAAAATCTAATGAGAGGTCGCCAATAAATTATAAGCTTTAGCAAGAGTATTTAAGTGTTTAAGTATTTATTACAGAGTATTAGGATCAGAGAGAAAGGTAAAAATCTAACTATTTCTAAGAGACCCCATCATCCAACCCACCATGGTGAGGTCAGGAACCAAAAGAGACTGAGCCCCTCCACCAGCATCTGCTTCCTACTTCATGTCCTCCTCCCAGAAATGGGAAGCTCCTCAAGTTGATTGGCTGGTAGCCTTGATAGATAGTACCCACAAGCAAACGTCACTTCCTGACACTAAGGACCTTGACCGCATGACTTCCCCTCAGAGGCCTTCTCCTTATGGTGGAGCTTTTCTACAGTAAGTCTCTAGCAGGTGGCATCATTCTAATCGTTACATTGGTCATATTAGCCAATATGAGAGGTATGAGGTGGTACCTCAGAGTTGTTTTATTTTGCATTTTTCTAATCAATAGTGATTTAGAACATTTTAAAAATATGGCTACAAATAGCTTTAATTTCTTCATTTAAAAACTGCCTGTTCATATCCTTTGATCATTTCTCAATTGGGAAATGATGTGTATTCTTATAAATTTGATTCAGTTTTCTATATTTTAGAAGTGAGGCCTCTATATATTTCAGAAATGAGGTGTTTAAATACTGTCTATAAAAATTGTTTCCCAGCTTTCTTCTTTCCTTTTAATCTTGGCTGCATTGGCTCTGTTTGTATGAAACCTTTTTAATTTAATGTAATCAAGATGATTCATTTTGCATTTCATAATATTCTCTATCTCTTGTTTAGTCATAAATTCTTCCCCTCTCCATAGATCTGACTGGTAAACTATTCCTTCCTCTCCTAATTTGCCTGTGTTATCACCCTTTATGTCTGAATTATGTACCCATTTTGACCTTATTTTGGTATATAGTATAAGATGTTGGTCTATGCTTAGTTTTTGCCATACTATTTTCCAGCTTTCCCAGCAGTTTTTGTCAAATAGTTCTTTTATCAGAAGTTAGAGTCTGGGTTTATCAAACATTAGATTACTATATTCACTTGCTACTGTATTTTGTGTGCCTAATCTATTCCACTGATCCACCACTCTATTTCTTAGCCAGTTCCAAATAGTTTTGATGACGGCTGTTTTATAATATGGTTTTAGATATGGCACGGCTAGCCTACCTTCCTTTGGATTTTTTCCCATTAATTTCCTTGATATTCTTGAACTTATTTTCTTCCAGATGAATCAGGAATTTACATTCTAATTGAGAAGACAAATAATAGTATTGTAACTGATTAGGTAGATATGAGTTACGTGTAGGTAACATCAGAGGGAAAAGTTCTAGGAGCTAGGGGGATTAGAAAAGATCTACAGAAGGTGGTCTTAGAGCTGAGACTATAAAAATTTAGGAATTTTAAGAGGGGGACCTTAGAAAATACAGCATTCTAGGATTAGGGCAAAGGCATGATGATTGGAGAGGAAGTCTAGTTTGAGCAGAAGTAGGGTAGAATGGCTGGATTATAGAGTTTGTGAAAGGGAGTAGTATAAAAAGTCTTGAATTTAAGGAAAGGGCCAAGTTGAGAAGAGTTTAAAATATCAACCAAAGGACTTAATATTTAACCTAGGGATAATAGGTGATACAGTTGATAGAGTACTGGGCATGGAGTAAGGAAGAATTTTCTTCCTGAGTTCAAATCTGTCCTCAGACACTTATTAGCTATGTGACCCAGGCAAGTCACTTAATATTGTTTACCTCAGTTTCCTTCTTTGTAAAATGAGCTGTAGAAAGAAATGGCAAACCATTTAGTATTTGTGCCAAGAAAACCCCTAAAGAATTGGAACATAACCAGAAAATGACTAAACAACACAAAATAGAGAGCCACTGGAGTTTATTGAGTAGGGGAATGATATGATTAGAATTGTGTTTTAAGAAAATCTTTTTGGCTGCTGTTTTGGAGTGGGGACAGACCTGAGGCATGGAGATTAAGATAGCTATGTCAGTGGAAAGAAGAGTATGTTGTGAAGGTAGAAACAGCATGACTTGCCAACTGTTTGGATATGTGAGATGAGCAAGAGTGAAGAATTTAGGATAATAATGAGATTGCAAATCTAGGTAACTAGAGATAGGATCTTGGGAGGATGGTGATGTCCTTTATTTATATATAAATGGATTTATTTACATATTCTTTATTTACATATTCTTTTAAATGACATTTTATTTTTCCTTTCCACCCTCCCCCCTTTTTATGATCTCATTGGGACACAGACCTAGTACTGGTATTGCTGGATCAAAGGGTATGTAGTTTGATTGCCCTTTGGGCATAGTTCCAAATTGCTCTCCAGAATGGTTGGATCAATTCACAACTCCACCAACAATGTATTAGTGTTCCAATTTTCCCACAGATGATGTTCTTTAGAGTAAAAGGGAAATCCAGAAGAGGAACCAGTTTTGGGAAGAAAGTTAAAGAGCTGTTCTGGGCATGTTGAGATGCTTAAAGTAAATCTAGTCCGAGATGCTTAAGAGGCTGTTGGTGATAAGACTTAATAGACTGTTGGTGATAAGAGAATGGAACCTGGGAAGATATTGAGATATAGTAATCATCTGCATAGAAGTGATGTAGATCATTGCTTAGTTTAGGCAATTTGCTTTTTCTTTTTTTTCCTGGACAAATCAAATTGACTAAAACAGAGACAAAAGAGAAAAACTAATTACTTAACCTTATGTCATCTCTGTGTTAATCTCTGACAGACACGATATTTATCTTAGAGGCTTCTCAAAATAACAATCTGTTAGGGGCAGCTAGCCAGAGTAGTGGATAGAGCACTGGCCCTGAAGTCAGGAGGACCTGAGTTCAAATCCGGCCTCAGACACTTGATACTTACTAGCTGTGTGACCCTGGGCAAGTCACTTAACCCCAATTGCCCCACCAAAGAACAAAACAAAACAAAAAAACCCCCAAAACCCAATCTGTCTGGTGTGCTTTGTCCCCAGCCAGGGTCTTCACTGGGAATGTCAGTATTTTGTTGGTATCTCTCAGGTTTTTCTGGCTGATGCCCCCAACAATAGTTCCTTGAGATTATCAGTATCTGGTTCATGTCCTTTTTTTTTTTTTTTTTTTTTTTTTTTTTTTTTTTTTTTTGCGGGGCAATGGGGGTTAAGTGACTTGCCCAGGGTCACACAGCTAGTAAGTGTCAAGTGTCTGAGGCCGGCTTTGAACTCAGGTACTCCTGAATCCAGGGCCAGTGCTTTAACCACTGTGCCATCTAGCTGCCCCTGGTTCATGTCCTTTTAAAGGCCCTCAGATTCCTAGAAAGAACTCAGGCTAACAAGATATTGAACATGGGAGAGGTTTTATTTGACTTGACAGATGGTGCCCAACAGGTTCATGTCCCAGGTTTCATAATGAGGAAAACTTTTCCATCTTGAGAAACTATTGAGTAATCCTGTTATTTGGTGGCCTCTCTCTTCCCTCAGGGACTTATACAGTTGACCAAGACTCATGCTGCAAAAAGATAGGTCTGAATTGCTCCTCAATGCATGTTGGTATTTGCTGTATTGACTCTTCTTCCACTTTATATGTGTTTAGATTTTTCAACCTATGGGCCTCTTACCAGGTCAACCTATTGGCCTCTCTCCAGGTCTGAGTTAAATTAGATATCTGTCTGTACTGTCAGCTTCTTCAATGGAGTCATTGAATTTCTTTTTAAAAAATATTATGTATGTATGCATGTGTATATGTATATGTATATGTGTATGTGTGTGTGTGTGTGTGTGTGTATATATATATATATATATATACACACACACACACACACACACACACACACACACACATCCCTCTTCTGAACTTAACATACAGACAAACAGAAAAAGAGGATTACACATAAAATTGGAAAACTCTGTTACATACAGCTTGCTTTAAAAATTATACTCATATATAAACATTAACATAATTTCAAAGCCATCTTGCTTATCAGCTCTCTCTGAACTCCCTTCTAATCTCTTCTGTGCTATACACACACACACACACACACACACACACACACACACACACACACACACACACACACACACACACTGGTGCAGCTAGGTGGCACAGTGGATAAAGCACCCGCCCTGGATTCAGGAGGACCTGAGTTCAAATTTGGCCTCAGACACTTGACACTTACTAGCTGTGTGACCCTGGGCAAGTCACTTAACCCCCATTGCCCTGCAAAATCTCTCTCTCTATATATATGTATTTCAATGATTCCCTCTTTTTAGAGACAGCTAGGTAGTGCAGTGGATAAAGCACTGGGCCTAAACTCAGGAAGACCTGAGTTCAAATATGGTTTTAGAAACTAACTGTGGGACCCTGGGCAAGTACTTAACCTTTTGCCTCAATTTCCTCAGCTGTCAAATGGAGAAAATAATAGCACCTATCACACATGGTTGTAGTGAGCACTAAATGAGATAATGTTTGTGAAGTGCTTAGCAAAGTGCCTGGCATGTAGTAAATGCTAAATAAATGTTTATTCCCTTCCCCTTCAATTACAAAACAAAAGCAAAAACTTTGTAACAAACAAGTGTAGTTAAGCAAAACAAATTCACACATTAGTTACATCTGAAAAATAAAGACTTGTTCTGTACCATGAATTTAGCACATTTCTTTGTTTTTTTGTTTTTGTTTTTGTGGGGCAGTGAGGGCCAAGTGACCTGCCCAGGGTCACACAGCCAGCAAGTGTCAAGTATATATAAATATACAACCTCTCTTCATTGCCCCTGTCTCAGGAGGTTGGGCTCCTTGTCTTCTTTTAAATATCCAGTCCAAAGCATAAGAAGTCAATTCAGTGTTTCTCCCTGGTGGCATAAAGCTATGATCTGAGTTTGTGTCAGAGTAAAGATCACACTATTGATGCGAGGAGGACACAGGACAATGAGAATTCATAATGTCTCAAGAATTCACACCTTCTCTAGGAACTAATGGAGTGGAGAAATGGAGGAGAGGAACTTACCCAACTTTACTTGACAAATTCCTCAGAATTTCCAAGAGTTTTTACCTAACTCAACAACAAAAAAATGTGGATGGTGAGGAAATAAAGAGCTCTGAGATGTCTACCATTCGCTTTAATTTTTTTTGGTTGCTGTTGTTTTGATTATTGTTTTTTCCTTTTTGAAATACCCTATAATAGGGCTTCTAAAACATTTTCCACTCATGATCCCTTTTCCTCTGAGAAATTTGTATTCAATTCCCAGTATATAGGTATATAAAATAGGTATACAAATCAAATATTTACTGCCAAATATTTTGTCACCCCCACATTCAGTTATGCAGCCCCACATGGGGCTCAATCCACAGTTTAAAAAGCTTTGTTCTATAAATATCTTATTCCAGTTCCTGGCATTTGACTGGATAATGTCCTAAAAGCAAAGTTCATTCCTTTTGGTTCTGTGGCCTCAGTTACATTCTCTTAATGCTACATTAGATTGCACGAATTTAAAAGCTAACAGTAAACCTAGGTGTCATGTGTGACAGCTGGGACCAATACTATCTTAACCGGAACCAGTTTGTGTTGAAATTGATTCCAAACTCATCCCAGAAGAACAGAGGAAAAATATCTTATTCTTTTGATGATAGGTTACATTAAGGAGCAAGGGTGGGAGAGTCTATCTAAAGGCTAAAGTAGTGAATTCTCTTAGGAGTGGTTAGTGGGCTCTACACAAAAATTGTTGGGGTGAAGGGATGTTAGCTGGCTGGTGAATTCAAAATTTAGAAAAAAAGAGAAAGCAGAGTTCCAGCTTTTGCCCAGCTGTGTGTACCACTACTAATCCATCTGCAGAATGCAGAATTTGCCAGGAAGGCAGAGAGACAGAGATAGAGACACAGAAACAGAGACAGAGACAGAGAAAGAGAGAGAGACAGAGACAGAGACACAGAGAGAGACAGAGACAGAGTGACAGAGACGGACTCTGTGTGTGTGTGTATGTGTGTATTCAGAGTGGTTAAGAAGCAGGCAGCTCACAGATTTTCTTTTCTTTCTCTAAAAATATGCTTCTATACTTTCTCCATTTAGCAATGAATGTTCTGGGCTTTCCTTAGTTGGGACAGTAGACTAGAATTTTAAAGAACCAATTCTGTATCTTGCCACTTTTTTTCTTTACTCAAATTGAGTGATAATACTATAACATTTTTTGCAGGAATTAATTTGAAAATGACCAATGGGAATCTTAGACATTTGCTTTACCTTTGAAACTATGCTTTCTTATGAACTTAATAATCTCAATGAAAGACACTGCATTTAGAGGCAGTTGACTTTGGTTCAAATACCAGCTTTGTCATCAAGATTTTCAATGTTTATATTTCTCATATTTCTCATTTGTTATATAGTGCAATAATATTCCATAAAATCTGTGGGCCCACAATCATTTTTAGCCATTCCCCAATTGTTGGATTTTGCAATAAGAAGGTCATGATCTGATCCACAATTAGTTCTAGTTCTTATTTTAGCTGATGGCATAGACCTCCATCTCTGGCTGCAAAGTCAATCAATCTGATTTCCCATCAATCTGATTTCCATATTGACCATCTTGTCATGTCCATGTGTAAAGTTGCCTTTTGGGTTGTTGAAAAAGATTTTTTTGTTTTGATAAGCAAGTTACCTTGACAAAACTCTTTTCATCTCTGCCCTACTTCATTTTGTTCTCCAAGGCCAAACTTGCCTGTTGTTCCAATTATCTTTTTTATTTCCTACATTAGCATTTCAATCTCATATGATAAGTGTGACATTGTTTTGGTGTTATTTCTAGAAGATATTGTAGGTCTTCATAGAACCAATTAACTTTGGCCTCTTTGACATCAATGGTCATAGACATATTACTGTGATGTTGAAGAGTTTGCCTTCCATTCAAACAGATATAATTTTGTCATTTTTGAAATTATACACCCATCCTGCTTTCTCACACTTTTATTGTTTTTGAAGGTTACTATATTTCTTTTAAGGGGATTCTTGCCCACAGTAGTATATGTAGTGATCATCTGGATTAAATTCACCTGTTCCCATCTAAATTCATTGACATCCAAAATGTTGATGTTTAATCTTGCCCACATCTAGGTTACCTTGGTTCATAGAGTTTATATTCCAGGTTCCTGTGAAATATTGATCTTTATAGCATTGGACTTTCACCACCTGAAGAATCCATAGCAGAGCTTCCTTTCAGCTTTGACCTAGAATTACTTGTAGTTGTTCTTTGCTCTTCCCCAATAGCATATTAGATATCTTTTGACTTGAGGAGCTCATCTTACAATGTCATCTTTTATCATTTTAGTATTGCCCATGGAGTTTTCTTGGAAAAGTTACGAGAGTGGTTTGCCATTTACTTTACTATCCACTATGAGCTGCCTGTCTTGAGTAACCCTGCATGGCATAGCTCATAGTTTCATTGAGCAATGCAAACTCCTCTGTCATGACAAGGCAATGATGGATGGGTGGGTGGGTGTAGGATTTAAGGGATTTGATCTGGTAGAATGCCTAAAGAACTATGGATAGAGATTCATTTACAATATTGTAAAGAGGTAGCAGCAAAAACATTCCAAAGAAAAAGAAAAGCAAGAAAGCAAAATGGGTGTCTGATGAGACATTACAAATAGCAGAGGAAAGAAGAAAAAGGAAAGGTAAGGGAGAAAGGGAAAAATACATCCAACTAAATGCAGAATTTCAGAGAATAACAAGGAGAGATAAAGTTTACTTAAATGATCAATGCAAAGAAGTAAAAGAAAACAGCAGAATGGAAAAGATAAGTGATCTCCATATCAAAGTCAAAGCTTTTTTTTCTTTGCAACATTTATTTTATTTTTTCCAGTTATATATAAAGGTAGTTTTCAACATTCATTTTCATAAGATTTAGAGTTCCAAATTTTTCTCTCTCCCTCTCTCCCTCCTTTCCCTCTCCCCCTCTACAAGACATCAACCAGGTTATATGTGTACAATTTACAAGTGCTCTTTTTATCAGTTCTTTCTATGGGGGTGGATAGTATGCTTCTGTCATTGGTCCCTTGGGATTGTCTTGGATCATTGTATTGCTGAGAGTAGTTAAGTCATTCACAATTGCTCATCCAAAACTATTGCTGTCACTATGCACAATGTCTTCCCAGTTCTGCTCACTTCACTATGCATCAGTTCATGAGTCAAAAGAAAGTTTAATGCAAAAAATGGGCATGATAAAAATGGTAGGAATCCAACAGAAGCAGAAAGATTAAGAGTTCACAAGAACACACTAAAAGAACTGTACAAGAATGATCTTAGCATCACCAATAACCACAAAGATGTAGTTAATGATCTAGAACCAGACATCCTGGATAATGAAGTTAAGTGGGCTATAGGAAGCATTGCTAACAATTTCTAGTGGAGGTGGTGGGATTCCAGATGAGCTATTTAAAACCCTAAAAGATGATGCTGTTAAAATGATATATTCAATATGCCACTAAAATTGGAAAACTCAACAGTGGTCATTGAATAAGAAAAGATCAGTTTACATCTCAATGCTGAAGAAGGACTATGCCAAGGAATGTTCAAATTATTGAACAACTATACTAATTTTACATACTAGCAAGGTTTTGCTTAAGATTTTTCAAGCTTTAGGAGCAGCTAGGTGGTGCAGTGGATAGAGCACCGGCCCTGGAGTCAGGAGTACCTGGGTTCAAATCCGGCCTCGGACACTTAAGACTTACTAGCTGTGTGACCCTGGGCAAGTCATTTAACCCCAATTGCCTCACTAAAAAAACCAACCAAACAAACAAACGAAAAAAGATTTTTCAAGCTAGGCTTAAGCATTATGTCAACTGAGAATTACCAGAAGAGTACACTGTTTTTCAAAGTGGCAGAGGAACTAGAGACCAAATTGCCAACAATACCTGGAATTTGGAGAAAGCAAAGGAGTACCAAAAACAAACAAAAACCAAACCCATCTACTCCTGCTTCATTGACTACCCCAAGGTCTTTGATTGTGTGGATTACAACAAAATGTGGCAACTCACCAAACAGATGGGAGTACTGGATCACCTTATTTGTCTCCTGAGGAACCTGTATGCAAGCTGTGAAAATTTATTTTGATTCGGGAACCCTACCTTTGGGCTGAGATTAGAAAGCCTTAGGCCCTCAGGGTCTCTTCTGTGTGGGAGGTGCTGGTGGCCCCCCCCCCCCTTCAGTTGAGCCAAAAAGCCCCATGGGCTGTACAAGATGCCAGGTCAGACAGTTGTGGGGAGGGAGCCCCAGCTCCCTCCACCCTGAGAGAATCTATCTGAGAGATCCCGGGCTTGTCCAGGCCGGGCTCTGGTGTAGCCCTTGTTGAGGTCCCAGGTGTGCAGCAGGGGCACGGGCCCCTGGAGCCCTGGGTGTGGTACGCACAGGAGGCTCGAGCACGCCTTCCCCCCCCCCCTCCAGCCTCAGCCCTGGCTGGTGGATTAGCTTGGTGTGTATGGGGGTGCAAAAAGCCCCGAGATTTGAGTGGAGAGAAGATATATATAGACCTGGGAGTTGGACAGAAGGGGGGAAAAACTGACAAGATTAGAAGAACAGAGAGGAGATTAAGAGGGAGGCTGACAAGATCAGAAGAATTGACAAGATTAGAGGGGCGGCAAAGGTGGCAGAGGTCAGACTGATGGAGCAGACAGACAGAACAGGAAGCGGTCATCACAGGGCACAGCTGGAGTTAGAAGAAAGCAGCTGAGCAGGGAAAGTGCAACATACCCTAAGGCAAGAGGTGGCTATGGCCCTTATTGTATTAAAAAAGTTCCAAGCACAGTAAAAACCCAACGGAACACAGTCAGGTTGTACATTTTATTTCCCTGTATTCATAATTTTAAATTGTATCTCATAAAGAAACTCTGCTTTGATTATTTAGTTAAGAGGCTTCTTAATCTTTTGCTCATCAATTTTGGGAATGGAGCAGTGTGGTGGAACTTTATAAACGGCCCAAATTAAATTAATAGCAGTCAGATAATCAGTTAGTCAAAAGTCCCAGATTAAGTACCCCAGTTGCATTAGTTCCCCCAAATTAGGCCAGTAAGTCAAGTCAAAATATTTCTACATTTGAATGGTGACGGCAGGACTTATGGCCCAATTATAATTTTTCTAAACCTATAGTTTTTCATATAATCATAGTTTTTTATAAATCCAATTATATATTTTTTCAGATCAGATTAGTTGTAATTAATTTTTTTTACAAAGCCAAAAGCCAACTTTTAAAAAATTTTATCAGACCTTTATTTTTTTCAAATTACATGAAAAGTTAAAGTTTTCAACGCCCACTTTTGTAAGTTTTTGAGTTCCAAATTTTTCTCCCATCTTCCTTTCCCTCCCCCCTTCCTGATGCCAGCTAGCAATCTGATATAGGTGATACATTGCAATCATGCTAAACATACTTCCACATTAGTCATGTTATGAGAGAAGAGTCAGAACAAAAGAGGAAAAAACACAAGAAACAACAGCAACAAAAGCAACAATAAAAGTGAAAATAGTATGCTTCAATCTTCATTTGGACTCCATAGTTCTCAAAAAGCTCCATTTAGAACTGAACATGGAACAATTAGTTTAAGATTTGGAAAGTAATATGAAAAAAGCTGTTTATTGTGGACTTATTTATTTAATTTATATGCAGAGTTCATCATATGAAATGCAAATCTGGATGAATCAAAAGCTGGAATTAGGGTTGCTGGGAGAAATATCATCAATCACAGATATGTGGACAATATCACTCTGATGGCAGAAAGTAAATCAGAATTTCACCCTTCATGAGGGTGAAAGAGGAGCATGTAGAGGCTGGCTTGAAGCTTAATATATATATAAAAAAACCTAAGATTCTGGTAACTGGTCCCATCACTTCTTGGTAAACAGAGAGAGAAGAAATGGAAGCAGTGCCAGATTTTATATTCTTGGGCTCAAAGATCACTGCAGGTGGTGAGTGCAGCCATGAAATTAAAAGACTCTTGCCCCTTAAAACAAAAGCTATGGCAAATCTGCACAGCATACTAAAAAGCAGACACAGCTTCTTTCTGAAAAAGGTGTGTATAGTCAAAACTATGGTTTATTATTTTTTTCTAGTAGCAATATATGGCTGTTAGACTTAAAGTAGAAGGAAAACTGAGCACTGTAGAATCGATGCCTTTGAATCATGATGCTTAAGACTTTGAAGTCTCTTGAAGAGGAAGGAGGTCAAATCAGTCAATACTTAAAGATATTAATTCTTGCAACTCACTGGAAGGTTAAATACTGAAGCTGGAGCTTAAATGCTTTGGCCATATAATGAGAAGATGGGACTCATTGGAAAAAAATCCAAGGTTGGGAAAGATTGAAGGTAAAAAGAAAGGGGTTTGACAGAGGATAAAATGGATAGATGGTATCCTGGTAACAACAAACAGAAACTTGGAAAGACTTTGAGAGATGGTGGAGAATAGAAGGGCCCTGTGTGCTATGGTCTATGGGGTCACAAAGCATGGGATATGACTCAACAGGAAGTTGTTGGATATATAGGCTATTTCCAGTTTTAAAAATTCCATTATGTTGACACAGCAAGCTCGAGAGCATTGTAGAATGTCTAAAATGAAATCTTGAATCACTTAAAAGAGTTTGACCTAACTAAATTTAGTGGATGAAGAATGCCCATTGTCCAGACTATGTTATATAGTTGGATGGACAAGCTTTGGAATTCATTCATATATAGAAATATCTATCTCCTTATCTATCCATCTTCCTATAATATCTATCATCTACCCATCTATCATTTAATCTATCCATTATTCATCTATTGTCTATCTATTCATCTTTTTATCTAACATCTGTCTATTCACCTATTATCTATCTGTCTGTCTGTTTCTCCATCTCTCTATCCACATGCTATAAAAGGACAATGAACTGGGCACTTTCTAAAACCATTATTCTTTTGGTGAAATATGGTTGTGATTCATGGGACACTTTAGCCTCTGAAGAATTGAAGTTGAGCATCACTCAAAGGGCAAAAGAGAGGCACATGTTGGGCATGAACAAGTTTCAACATATTGAAAATGAAGAACTATGTCAGATGAACAGAATAAAAGATAATATGGGAGTTCATAGATAAGATTTACATGGGATTTGTAGTCATTGAAAGGCTATTTGCATTGCTGGAGGGAATTTTGGCATCAGTGAGATTACAATTTTATTGAAGTATAGCAAATAAATGTGATATAAACACACACACCTTTTAAAAATTTTAAATAATATCCTTGGGATAATGTCTAATTCATCGTATATGTGTATGTATTGTAAAGTTGCTATCTGTAAGGGGCTAAAATTCTAGCTAGACTGTCTAAAAATCTAATGAGTGGTTGCCATAAATTATAAGCTTTAGCAAGAGTTTAGACTTTTAAGTATTTTTTTAAGGAGCATAAGAATTTGGTGAGGAGAGAGAGAAAGAAGCCAAGATTCTCAGGGGGCCGGCATCTTAGCTTCACACAAACTGAGGTCCCGGGTGAAAGAGAGCAGGCTCGCTCCTTCTCCTTCCCAGAAACCTCCTCTCTAACAGGAAATAGGGCTGTCCACACACATAGCTCCAAGCTAATTGGCTGGTAGCTCTGAGAGACATGTCCCACAGATGGTTCTATAGATGTAACTTCCAGATGCTAAAGTCACATGGTCTCTAAATCAAATGCTTTCTCCTCATGGCAGAGCTTCCTTACAGTATCTCTCCAGTAGGGGATGCCAAACCAATTCTCACAGTATACACACATATGTGTTTGTGTATGTGTGTATATATTACTATGTAGAAAGATTGTACCAATTGTAATGCTACTAACAAAATAATAATAATGAAGAAGATGATGATTCACATTTAATGCTTTAAAGATTATAGAGTACTTTCCTACTAATAATAAAATAGATATTATTGTTCCCATTTTATAAATGAATAAACTGAGGTTCATAGACATTAAGTAGTTTCCCTGTAACCACACAGTAGTAAGTGATAGAAGTAGGTTGTAGACCTAGATCTTCTAACTCCAAATTTACTGTTCTTTTCATAGTGCCATGTTATCTAACAAATTATTATTTTCCCACAGCCTTGCTAAGTGATTTTAAACCCCCAAATTGCTTTAATTTACATTTCCCTGATTGTTAGTTCTGACAATTTTTCAATGAGACCTTGTTAATGCTCAATGATCTTTCAACCTTGCTAGTATCAACTTCCTATCTTTTTCACGGAAAATTGCTTCAAACCTTTTTTCCCTCTCTGTCCTCAGGCTCCCAAATGGTCCCTCTATCCCATGTTTAAAGCAGATTACCTAGCCACCTACTTTACTGAAAAGATTGAGGTCATCTGGCTTTAGTTCCCTTATCCCCTCTCTGTTGCTTCTCAGAACTTTTTCAGTATCATCACTTACCTCTTCCATTTCTTCTCTGGTTACAGATTATTCCTCACTGACATTAAACCTTAATCCTATTGCCTTTTATTTCTTCCAGAACCTTGCTTCCAGCAATCCTCATTCTTTCAAGATTCTTCAGTCTTTTGTCCTATACTGGCTTCTTCCCATCTATTTACACACATGCTCAGATTTCCTCAATCCTAAATTGAAATTCCTCTTTAGGCCTAGTTCATACTAACCCTTTTTAAAAGGAAGGTTCAATAATAAGTCTTAAAACCTAGTAATTAGCATGAGGGAATTTAGATAAATGTAGTGCAGTTCAACAGCTACATTAAAAAAGAATCCCAATGACATATTTGTTTCATTTATGCCAAAAAGAACTACCAAGTACAAAAATATTGTTGCTATGAATAAATGGATAAATAAGATGTGATGACATAAATATAATCTAAAATAAAATTTGGTAGGTTAGGTCTGTGATATCCATTCCAGCTCTAAATCTATGACCCTATATTCCTAATGTCATCAATGACATATATAATTATTATGGGCCCAGGCCACCCCAGAAGTTCTCTGAGGTACATCATGGAACATTCTCCTTGAGAAACTAAACCACAGGATAGACACACCTAAAGAGATAAATGGACCTGATCAGGACTGAGCTAGCTCTGGGACCATCACCCTTCATTCCAGTCTCCCTCACCCCTGGGGAGATAAGATTATTTGTGGCTGCTGCCTTTGTGGCAGGAAGAGGAGAAAGATGGCTTGAGAGATTAGCAGCCACGCCTCACCCAATTCCCCCAGCCACCACCAATGGGTGATGGTCATCCCTCAATAAGGGATGACCACAGTCAGATGATCACCCTCATCAGTCCTCTATAAATGTATCTGTCTGTCTCCTGCTCAAGGAGATTGGTATCTCAGAGCCACACTCTGTGCCATGCCTTCTCCCCATGAGAAGAAGTCCAAGGATTTCTCTCTTGGTTTCCTTTCCCCAGCCCCTAAATAAACTATTATCTTATTCTATTGGATTTGTGTGCAAGAGGGTGTAATTCATTAAAGAGGAATTCCTAAGGACCCCAAACCCCTACCCCTATCCCAAACCCCCTACCCTATTTTCCCACAACATAATTAAGAAAGGGAATTGGGCTGGTCATATGCTGTGAAGTAGATTATTAGCCCAAGTTAATGGATACCCTTGAGATATTAAAAGAACCAGAGAAAGGACAGAATGGCTCCTCTTTTTATGGAAGGACCATGAGTAAGAGTCATATGGCATGAAAAGTCATGGAGGGTTGTGATGGAACATGATCACTAATAGATGTAGTGAGTATTTATAATCATGAGATCATAGACTCACTGCAGTATCTAAGTATATCCTTATCACAGAGATTTGTAGCTCCAAGCTAGTTAACTGAAATAGTTCTTTTGGCTGTGCATTTAGATTTTATCCTATTTCGAACTCCCTTCTTCTTCCCTTAAGACCTACATGAAGTGAAATGGAATAAAGTACTAGGAGTTGATTAGGAGAATCAAGGGATCAACTTGATGAATTAGCATGGTGGTGAGCTTTTGTGCGTATATGTGTGTATGGGGAGGGGTAGGGAGGCTTTTAATTGCCTCTTCCCATAGAGGATATTGAAATGTTCTTCAGCCCGTCCTTGAACATGGTCTTCTTCCATTGAATGGGAATTGGGTCCTGCTGTTGAAGAATGAATCATTTTAGGAGACCACCGTTTACAATGGCTTATAAAAAACCTACACATTCCTTTTGCTCTCTTTGCCTTTCATCTGACAAAATCTGGAAAACACAGAGCAGAGTTTGTTCTGAGGGGTTCCGGCATCAGTTCTGCTACCATGATTTTACGTTTCTTTGTGTTCATCATATTTGTCAATTGGGGAAATATAATAACCCATCAAACATTTATCAAGAGCCTATTATGGGACTCATAATGCACTAAGTGCTAGAGATGATAGCAAGTCAAATAAGTATCAATTCTGCCATTATATATTAGAAGAAACCAGGCATTTATAGAATAAATATAAGGGGAAAAGAAACCAGCAGCTGGGCAGTGGGAGGAATCAGGAAAGGCCTTGTATAAGATATTTTGTTTCTTATGTAGAATTTATGCTTGGGGTTAAGGTGGAGTAAAAAGGAGAGTGACTGCATTTTGCTTAGTGCCTTTTGCTAACACTATGCTAAAGGATTTACAAATATTGTCTCATTTCAACCTTTTAATAATCCTGTGAAGTAGGTGCTATTATGATCTCCATTTTACAGATGAGGAAACTGATGGAGACAGAAGTAAAGCACTTGCCTGGAGTCACATAGCTAGTGACTTTCTAAGGTCAGATTTGAACTCTGGTGTTCCTGATGCCAGGCCCCAAGGGTCAATTGACGGTATCATCTCACTGCCTTTGATTGTTGAAGGAATCTAGGGATTCTATGATGCAGAGGTGAGGAGGGAACACTTTCTATACATGAAGGAAGGCCTATAGAATGTCACATCTGAATTCCCTCATTATGATCGTAGGTCTTATTTTAGATGAGAGTAGCCACTTTTCTGTGTTGTTTGGCATAACTGGCATCAATGTTAAAATGTTCTATCTAGCAGACTGGACAAAAATGAATGGAAACTCCAGACAGTGGCTAGCTTCCAGAGACTGGTGAGGAGGGGCCCCCATCATGGTCTAGGAGCTTGGAGGCCAAGTTTCCTGTCGTGGGCTAACTCATTATGTGGAAACCAAGGATTCCAGCACTGGAAGCAATCTTATTCTGTTGATATGGAACTCGGGAAAGGTAATTCCTGAAACACAGTCTGATATCTATTGATATTAGACTGCCCTGGCAATGACTGCTCAGTGCTGTTGCCATTGCTGATGAAACCTTGTCCTAAGGTAAGGAACAGGAAACAAACCTAGCTGATAGCATTCAGAAAGTACTAAACTGGATATATCATAGTTTCATTATTGCTTACTTATATTGGTAAATCCTCTGAGGACAACACAGGACACAAGCTGGGCTTAGGCAGTCACCCATCAATATTCTATACGAATCATACTATCAAGAGGGAGGGCAGATACTGTAGCCCTTCTGGACTTTGGTCTTCTTTTTTGACTCTGCCCTAATACTTTGTAACTCTTGGTCCTTTTCCAACTATGAATGAGTGAAGGAAGGAAGGAAAGAAGGAAGGAATGAATGAACAAATGAATGAAAAATCATGCATAAAGCACTCACTATGTGCCAAGAACAATGCTAAGTGCTGGAGATATAAATAGGAAAAGTGAGATGGTCCTTGATCTCAGGAAGCTTGCACTCTAAATTGAGAAGACTTGTGTAGGAAGGTTTAACTGCAGGATAGATAGAAAGGGCTGGAAGTCATGAAAGCTGAAGAATGGACAGCAGGGCCCAGAGACTGGGAAGTTGTAATGGCAGGGCAAATAGTGTGCTTTGAATAGTCTTCCACTCCAAGTGAAAAAACTCCAAGTAAAACACTTTCCTCTCATAGCCTGTTCTGTCATTTTTCAGCTGTCTGACTCTTCTAGACCACATTTGGGGTTTTCTTGGTAGAGACTGGAGTAGTTTGCCATTTCCTTCTCCAGCTCACTTTACAGATTAGGAACTGAGGCAAAAAGGGTTAAGCAACTTGACCAGAGTCACATAATTCATGTGTCTGGAGCCAGATTTGAATTCAGGAACATGAGTCTTCCTGACTCCAGCCCTGGCGCTCTATCCACTGTGTCACCTTGCTGCCCCCATAGCCTCATACACCATCTTCTTTCTTACTCCCTGGCTCTCCAAATGACCATTGGAAAAATGCTCATACCTCATTTGCTCCTCTCAAAAGCTGCTCCCATTTTAGCAAATGATGATAGAGGAGGGAGTTTTCCTTCATGTTAAAAATGGTGACACTTGTTGGCCTTTCCAGTCCCCAACTTCCAGGACTGGCCAAAATTTGAAACTCTAATAATAGTGTCCCAAATATCTTGACAGTTTGCATAATAGCAGGAACTATGCTTTGCACATAGTAGGCTTTCAATTACTATTAATTAATTTTATCAATTGGATAGTCAATTTACTGGAAAATCACCATCCAAGATAAATGAGAATTAGCTTTGTTTTTAAGTGCCTGGGTGCACATGGCAGTGTGCTAGCTATTTTGGAGAACAAGTCGAATGGGGCATATGTGCCAGACTTATTCCCCTCCCCCCGTTCTCAGTTTTCTTTCTTTCACCAATAAAAATGAATAATATTTATAGGAGCAAAGTACAGAAAACTTCCCTTTCTCAAGGGATTCAAAAGGAAAAGTCTCAATACAAGTAAGTACATAATAGATACCCAATAGACACCTTACAAATGACCACCTAGATTCCTCTTTAAGCAAAAGAGAGGAAATCAAATGCCACAAAAACCCCTCTGAAGTACAATGAAGGGTTAGACGCTCTGACAAAAATCAGAGAATGGAGAGAGAAGGGCAATATGGCGCTTTCAGCCATACGCACTTGTGCCCTTTCCCCTCATAACAGGGTGAGTTAAGGTGGAGTGTCATCCTTAACTTTGAATTTTGCTGCTTTTGTCAGTTTGTGTCACAACCTTAACATTATTTAAATGTACTTTTTTGTATTTAATATTCATATTCAGGTGTTCAAGCCATAATTTCTGTTAGTAAAAGTGACATTTCTTAAAGTTCATTATTTTTTCCACATAGAAATCTCAGGCATTAAAAAAAACAGACTTTAAATAATAGAACAGAAGTGTCTTCAGGCTAACAGCCACCTCTATGATTTGTCATTTTAGTACTTGAGTATTTGGAAGAAATAAGTTTGATAACATGGGGAATCATTTAGCTGTGTGATTAGCAGCTCCACAGCCAGAGTCCTATGTCTTTGGGAGACCTTCACATCCAATGGAGAGCCTATAGACTGTGCCTTTGACTTTTTTTTTTGCTTGACATTTCCAAGCCAAGATGCACTATATAAAGTGTCCATTAAATTTTCTGGGGATTTCAAGTTATCACAGAGATGTATCTTGATGATAATTGAGAGCATGGCAGCTTGCATGGCACCCATCTGTGGGGTGTCATCTAAAGTACTCTAATGAAATCCACAAATTAATCACTCCCCAACAGCAACATTCTTCATGCTAAAAGAGGGGAAAATGTCAAACTAGCTGAGATATAATACAGTGAAAATATAGGTAAGTATCTAGAGATTAAGAAAGTTTTAATTTGATAGGTTATGGTGTTTGCCTAGATTGGCAGTGTTGCCTCAGGGTTAGAGAGTTTTAGAGCTGGGAAGATTTGGATCCAACTCCAGCCTCTGACTGGAGGCTGGGAGACTCTGGTAGAGGTGCTTACACCCTTATTAACTCCAGGAATCTATGTGAGACTTTAAATTGATTTTTTTGGTAGAAGTTTCCACGCATAAATTGCTTATTCCAATAAAAAACAGGTCTATTTTAATTTCTTTTAGAAAATGTTTACCTACAGTTCATTTTCTTGGTGCATTAAGATTCCTTTCTAGGAAGGAAGAGTGAGTGTTGGTGTGTAATTACATTAGGAGCCTGGATGGTAAGAAATTCTTTGCCAATTTCTGCCAGATGTGTCCTATTTAAGAAAATCTAATACACAAAGCTCTGATTTACAAAGTAGATACATCAAGTAATAATCATTCATACTACAAAGTGCTTTTTTTACCTTCTAAAAATTCACTTCCAACAGTTCCCCTAGTGCAATATTCAATTTATATTCACTCTATGTACAAGTTGACAGAAACACATAATAACACACTTGTTATTATGATGGTAGCAAGTAATATCCTCACTTCCACAGTTTGTACAATGCTTATAGTTGGATATATTAAAATAAGCATAGTCAATATAATATTTCTTTATGATTCTCAAGATAATGCTTACCTGCATTTGTACGAGATGTGCTGTTTGTATGACTATTTTCTTGGCTTGAAAATAGATTGAAATCATTTCAGGCTCCACAAAAGTCCTAAAGACTAATCAAGGCATAGACTGTGGTACAGTGGAAAGAACACTGACTTTGGAGTCAGAGGGCCTGATTTAAAAATCACATCTCTTAAACTCCCTAGGACTGTTTCCCCATTTGTAAAATAAGTTGGGGTCAATTAGATGGCTTCTGTATCACCTTCCAGGTTTAGATCTGCAATCCTATGATCCCATGAGTGAATCTCAGGTTCTCGAAAACTATCCCAATGGAATGTGGTTTGTAGCCTTTTCAACCAAGCTGCAGAAGCTTCAAGGTCCATGCTGGTAACAGACTGTTCTTGCTTTTCAAAGATCAGCCCAGTTAAATTTGGAAAGGCTCAACACCAGTGGGTTAGTCATAATTAGATGAATTCTTTGCTATGTCCACCCATGAAACAGAAAAGTAAAAAGTGACCCTTTGTCCTGTGATGCTCCTTTCTGCTTTTAAAATGACGGTCAAAGTAGGGCAAAAAAAAAAGTGGTAGCAGGCACTGAGAATCACAAGCATTTTGGCATTAATTTGTGTTGTAATTCTAAATGTGGAAACTATGTCCAATTAGCATATTACTGGGGAAAAACATTAGTATTAATGTTTTCCTTAAAGATGTTACTAGAAGACACAAAAGAGTTTTTAGTTAAATGGAATTCACGTTCTCCTTTGAGATTCAAATAGAGGAGTTGGTGAGTTGGCATTGTCAAATGTGCAGATGCAATGAGATATATCACTTCTATGTCACATGAACATTTGGCCTTTGTTGCTTATGTTGACAATAGGCAAAATAACTCAGTGTAACACCTAAACTCATAATCGCAATGAAGATATTCAGACAGTACAGGACAACATCTGTTGCAGAGGCTTAAAGAACATGTCAAGATTCTCTAAACCAATTCAACATATATGTCTTCAAAGTGAAGGTGGGAACAGGAAAAATGGAGGAAAATGGTAGAAAAAATTATGATTCACTTTTGAGAAATGCAACCTAAGGCTTATAGAATAAGAAGACTTGTACCTATTTATCATAAATACTTTCTTCAAGATCTTATCCCTTCTTCTAAACTTCCCTATTATTAATGAAAGCATTCAACATCCTCACAGTCACCTGGGCTCAAAAGCTAGGTGTCATTAATGGGTTATCACTCTCAGTGCCCATATCTAACCTGTTGCTAAGTCCTGTTGAATCAACCATTATAAAATATCACCCATATGCCCTCTTCTCTTCTCATTTTACACTTGGACCACTGTACTGCAAGAGCCTTTGGGTTGCTCTATTTTGCCTCAAGTATCTCTTTACTTCGGTTCATCCTCCACTCAGCTATTCAACTTTCTAAATCACCAAAACCTACAAATGCCAATAAACTCTAGTGCCTACTTATTTCCTCCAGAATAAAATATAAAATTCTATCTTTGGCTCTTAAAGGTCTTTATGATCTGTCTTCTTCCAGTCTTTCCAGTTTTCTTATACTTTCTTTTTTCTTTTTCTTTTTTAATAATAAACATTTTTATTTAAAGTTTTGAGTTTCAAATTATATCTTTCCTTTCCTCCCCTCCCCCTTCCCTGAGGTGGTAAGCAATCAGATATGTTATACATAAACAATTATGTAAAACATTTCCATATAAGTCATTTTGTGCAAGAAGACTCGAATAAAAGAAAAAAATGAAAGTGAAAAATAGCATGCTTCAGACTGTGTTCAATCAATATAGCTTTTTCTTTGGATGGGAATAGTAGGCTTCATCATTAGTCCTTTCGGATTGTCTTAGATCATTGTATTGCTGAGAATAGCTAAGTCATTCATAGTTCTTCATCAAACAATATTAACGTTACTGTGTATAACATTCTCCTGGTTCTGTTCACTTCACTATACATCAGTTCATGTAAGTTCAGGTTTTTTCTGAATATCATCCTGCTTGTCATTTTCTATAGCACAATAACATTCCATCACCATCATATACCACAGATTGTTTAACCATTCCTTTGATTTCTAATTCTTAGCCATCCCAAAAAGAGCTGCTATAAATAGGTTTGTATGAATATGTTCTTTTCTCTTTTGGGGGGATGGATGTCTTTGGGATATAAATCTAGCAGTGGTATTTCTAAATCAAAAACAGTTTTATAGCCCTTTGTGCATAGTTCCAAATTGCTCTCCAGAATGGTTGGATCAGTTCATAACTCCAACAGTAGATTAGCATCCCAGTTTGCCCATATCCCCTCATTTTAGCTGCTCTATATTCTTATACTTAACTTCCCTTAGTGTACTCAGTGATTAAGCGATACCAGCCTCCTTAATCTTTCTGGCACAAAACACTATTTCTCAATTACATGCATTTTCATTGACTCTCTCACATCTGGAATTCTCTTTCCTCATTCTTATTTTTTGGCTTCCTTCAAGTCTCAGCTAAAATCTACCTTTTGCAAGAAGTCTTTTCCAATATCTCTGAATATTAATATCTTTCCATTGAGATTATTTATCATAGATGCATATAGTCTAATAACAGAAATATAATTTATTTTATATTGAAAATATATGATATATTTATACTGCACTATATTAATATATGAAATATCATATCAGACTGTATTATATAATGTGTATATACATAAACGTATACATATGCACTCATGTAATTTGTGTATAGCACTTTTCCAGTTGTTTCCTACCATTAGATTGTAAACTCTTTGAGAGCAAGGACTAGATTTTTTTTTGGTCTCTCTCTGTATTCCCAGTGTTTAACATAGTACCTGACAACTAGTAGGCATCAGACTACCATTACCACTACCACTCAATAAGAAATGCTTAAAGAAAAAAGAAGTAGAAGGTGCTGGGATCAATGAGCACCAAATAACACAAAACAATGACTAAAAGCAGCACAATTTGATTATTGCTAGAAGAGTCATACAGCTGTCTGTATGTAGTCAGAAAATTATTTGTGGTCAGCACTAGGTTCAAGATCACCACCAATTACAAAGCCCAAAGAGCCTCCAGATAGATAGCCAACAAATGTGTTGTCTCTATGCCAGGCACAATACATGGCAAACAAGAGTGACATCAGTTTGAAGTATAAAAACATTTGCGGAATATTATGGAGAAGGAAGATTTCAAGTGGCATTGATTCATAAAATTGTAAGAAATCAGGGGGAAGGATATGAACTTATGGAAAGCTTGGCATGAGATCTTTTTCAGAGCATGAAAACTGGAAGGTAGCCAATGAAGAGATATCAGGACAGATTTATCAGGCTTCCTATAATAAGCTCTTTTCATCATTGATGAGAGTGGCACCACCAAATTTGATCTCTGACACCTTACTCCACAATGTGTTATAGGAAGAAGTAGAAATCATACCTAAGAAGATGAAGGCAAAAGGAAGGGTTGGACCAAACCAAATACATCTAAAATGAGTTAGTTCCATACTGGGGACAGTACAATTTTAAAGACTTTGAGGGATTGATTTTTCCAGATCTCTCAGAGAGGAGACCATGAAAAAAATAAAAAATCCCCAAAGTGCACAGATGGTATAATTACCCAAAGGGAAAAAATGCCACAAAAAGCAACTACTGACCCATATGTCTACTTTCTCATTGCTATAAATCCTATTATAATGGCCTTTGCATGTATTGATGAAAATATGAGAAAGGAACTGGTGTACTTTGGCAGATTATTTTATACAACATTCTATATCTTCAGTTAAACAGCTAACTGAAAGAGATGTAGAGGATATGAAATCCTGCTATATTTATTATCGCTTGCACACAAAAAAGCATTTGTCATGGTAGGGCAAAAAAAAGTAATTAATTTTTAAATTAATGGAGATGAAACAAAGAGTATTGGAGAGAGAACTGGAGAGCATGGAGAGAGAACTGTGGGCAGAGGCCCAGAGATGGGGAATAGAGCACTGGGTGCTATAGGAAGTAGCCTAGTATGGCTGTATTGTTCTAAAAAGCTGTAGCATGTGCAGTGGCCACACCCTGGCAAACCATCTTAGCAGATGGGTTAAACCAGGTTGAGAGTAACTGACAGGCCTCAAACTCATCAGTAAGCTAGGGGGATGTCTACTCTAAGCATATGAATACTTCCCCTGGTGGAATGGGAGGATAAGAACAATTTATTTCTATAGCCAAGGAGGTGGCTGAAGCAGGTGCAGTGGAGTGCTTAGAGATTAGTCAGGCATCAAAGAGGCCACATTTAACCACTGCATCCAGAGCTATCAAGAGTCATCTTGACTTTTGTCTTGCCACTGGACTTTGATGACTCTGGAAGAGAGAGTGAAGCTGATGACTTTGTGTTACTCTGCTTCAGTTGAATCCAGTTCATGCATGAGTCAAGACATCACTCTGTAATGTCATTGTTTCTCTTTGAAAGTAAAGGAAGAACAACTGTATTGTGTATATAGGGCATTACTAGTAATTAAGATAACTTCAAAGGTAGGAAGGTGCAAGGTGGGAAGATCTTTAAATGTAAAGAGAGGATCTTATGTTTAACCCTTGAGATCATGGAGAAACCACAGTTATTCACTGAGTAAGGGTATGGCATGGGCAGACATTAATTAATTAATTAATTAATGGGCATTAAGAAAATCACTTTGGCACTCTCATGGAGGATGAAATAGATTGGGCAGAGGCTTCAGGCAGGAAGACTAAATAAGAAACTATTACAATGGTCCAGGAAAATGGAGGAGGGCCTTGTGATTGGAGAGGAAGTGTATGTGAGAGATATGATAGAGATGGAAATGCCAGCTCATTATCTCTAGGGCCTATCAAAATCTTTGGGTATTTGGCTCTAGCTAACTGTACTTGGGTCACTAGGTAGCACATTGGATAGAGTACTGGCTTTGGAGTCAGGAGGACGTGAGTTCAAATCCTGCCTCAGACACTAGCTGTGTGACCCTGGGCAAGTCTCTTAACCCTGTTTGCCTCAGTTTCCTCATCTATAAAATGAGCTGAAGAAGGAAATTGCAAACTATTCCAGTGGTGTTACAGAGAGTAGGATACAACTGAAATGAAACTACCACCACCACTTGGCCAGTTAACTAGAGAATCACTTAAGACATTTCAAGTTTGTTGTTTCAATTGCTTTTCTCCTATTGTTGCTCTAGCTCTTTTAGTCTAAAATAATTTCACTGTGAGAAAATTCCTTTAAGGTTCTTTTCATTTCTATGATGTCAATTGTGGTATAATCAAATCATGGGAGATAGGTGGTTCTTTGTCATTCTATTCTTCATCCCCTTCATATTTATAACTAGTTCACCAAAATTAAAAAAAAAAACTATTTCACATAAATAAACCAAGGTTTAGTATCTATCCGCATTTGGAGAACTCATGTTTTATGGATCTGATTGTTGACTTCTCGTAAATGAATAGGCAGCTTTATTTCAGTTGATCAATCCTAACATCTCCTTCCTCCTTTAAAGGATGCAAAAATAGACTCTCTCAGGGGGCTTTTAGTAGGAAAAAAGGCCCACTTATTGCTGTTGTAGAAAAAAGCCAAATATTCCCACCCCTAAGAGAACTCCTGGAGGGTTTTCCTGGATAAGGTTATGCTACCTTCAGTCTATATGCAAGAGAATAAACAAATGAATCACCCTTCCATGCCTCCACTCATGTTATTCCCTTCAAATGGAATGCCTTTCCTGATCTCTTCTGCCAAATCAAATCTTTTTCATCTTTTCAGGTCCACATTAAGTTCAACCCACTTTATAGAGCCATCTCTGACTATGTCAGCCCTTAATGAACACCTCTTCTTCTGAACTTCTAAAGTACTTATTACATACCACACAACTTAACCTTTACTTATATACTACCTAGTATTGCTCCAATCCTTATCTCTAGTTTTGTTAGTTACTACTTCATGTCTGTCAGTCTTCTATTTTAAACCATATTATAAGCTGTCTGAGATCAGGGATCTTGGCCTTATGTTTATTTATGCTTCAGAGCATCTAACACTGTTCTGAATCCAGAGCAGGAACTGAATAAATACTGATTAGTTTATACTTTTAATAATATTGGTACAATATGTCATAATAATTTTATTTCTTTGTGAAGTCAGCAAATTATTTATGCTCCTTTAATGATGCAAATTCTTCAGTAGGAATAGTTATGTATTGTATGACTTGCCCAGAGCACCTTAGCTTCCTTAGCTCTTCAATGGAAGTGAAATACGTGTTTATAAAATATTTTTGAATATACAATGTTTGCTAAAGCTTATACTTATCATTCATTTAAATAGTCAAAGTTAAGTGGTATAATAGTTTAGCAAGCTAATGAGGAAAGCATGGTATTCTTTCTCCATTTGGGTAAAAATGACTATGCTATGGTTTAGCAGTATTGTCACAGATGACTGGTAACAATAGGAGGTTTTTTATATTCTGAATTTTTAAAATAAATTTCACATTGTGCTGATCATATTATTAACACAATAAGCTTAGTTACAGTCTATTCAATTCTAATCCTTCAGGAATCTGGTTCCAAAGAAAATTCAACTAGTAAAATGTGAAACATCAGTGACTCAGTCCTTTAAACCAGATTTGTACGTTATCCCTCCAGATGACAGGTACAGGATGTTAACCCTATTAGCTATGCAACTGGCCATGTAAATAATCCTATTACATATACAAAATAAAGCAAAACTAATTTTTAGTAGTCTTGGGCAGGGGGAGGGGAAGCAATTAAATGTTTTCTTCAAACCAGGATCCCCTGAAGTATATATCAAAATCAGCCCCAACTGAAACTTGGTGTAGGGGAATCTTATTTACCTTTGTTTTTTAGACAATTTTCATTTTCTCTGGCCTTGTTTGTACACAGGTTGTAACTTATATGACAAAACTGATTTTACCAAACTTCATCACCATTCATCTATTGTACCTATGAGGCATTTCTGGGTAGATTTTTTTTTTTTTGGCTCTATGGGGGAGGAAGTTTTTTGAAGTAAAGAGAAAATATTTCCCAATAGAAGTATAGAGGTTGAGGCTCTGGCCCCAGGGAACCAATCTGTCAAGGAAACTCTGTACATTGAGTTTCATGTAAAGCTCCCCCAAAACTTGATACTTCTCGGCCAGAGTCAGAACATTATATGCACAGTGCTGTGCCCTAGTGAGCTACTATCAAATGCAATGCTGTGCTTTTCTATTAAATTAAAAGATGAAATTAAATTATCACCTAATTCTTGGCAAGACATAGAAGAGAATTATGGGTTGTTAAGCTTCTCCTAAGAATGACTTAGCTTTGTTAATTTCTTCTGCCTCTGCTAAGGAAAATGACAGACAGCCAGTATGCGCATCTTGGATTTCACAATTTTCTCCTAAATTGTCTCAGGCTCAATCAGATTGTCCTAGCATATAGGCCAAACCACAATTAAATAGACTTTTCTCCAGTGAGAACTCTGACGGCCCATTCCCCTGTCATAATCATATCTAGTCAAAGTTGTTTTGTCTTTGATTTTCTGGGTGATCCTAATTGAACGCGTATAAATATGCACTAGTTAATAAACTATATCATCCTATCTAGTAGCCATAAAATGTCAAATTAAAAAATTGTGATTTCGTGTATGTATGTGTATGTGTTGAAGGTGGTCATTTAAAATGTCTGTTTTCTTACTGCTAATTTTTTTTCTGAGGGGGGGTCGTAGGTGGTGGGCTGTTCCTATCCGGAGCCATCCTTTACCAGTCCTAATTATGTCCTCTTCTGTCCTGGTAACACCATCAAATAAAAGCTTTCTCTAGGGAAAAAATGTGTTGTATACATATTTATTGGGGTAGTGGTGGTGGTGGTCCTCCTGTGATTGGCTCTCAATGACAGTATCCAGAACCTGGATGGAAATGAAAGAAGGCACATTTTCATTGTTCTATATACTTTGTGCTGATATGAAATAGCATGTAAAGAACTTTGGAAACTTTAAAGTACTATATAAGTGCTATTTTAGTTATTATTTAATTATTATTATTAATATTAATTATATTATAATCCATTTTACTTTGAGGGAATAAGTACTTGAATATTCAAATTCTACCAGTGCATTCTGCTATTCTCCTTATTTCCCATCAGATCCAGTAGTGAAATATGTATATTCTGAACTACAAAGTGGCTGGTATTTAGCTACTCAAGTGGTTTCCTTTGAAGTCCAACTTGAGGAGTTTGGCATCTCAAGTCTCTGTTAATTCATTAGTAGTTAGACATATTCAGAGATCTGAGAGCCAAGAGAACTACCTCTGTAAAGTAAAGCAGGAGAAATAGGTTCAAGGGGAGCATTGATCCACACTAGGGGCTTCGGGGCAATCCAGGGTGCTGAGTAAAGTGAGTCATGTTAGCAATGAAGTTTTTCTGGGGGAGCTAAGTAGATTAATTTTCAGGTACTTGTGTGCATGGTGAATTTTTTAGTTATTTTCATAAGGAACTACTACATTTTCAACATTTTGGAAGAGATAATTCAAACCATTCTCATTTCCCCTTCATAGGGTGGCTAGCTGACTGTTCCATTTACTTGGAAAGAAAAATGAATTTAATATAAATAAACTGAATGGCATTATTGAGACCCACTATTAACAGAAATTTTGGGTATCTACCTATCTATCTATCTATGTATCTATCTATGTATCTATCTATGTATCTATCTATCTATCTATCTATCTATATCTATCAACACTTCTATAGGAGGCAACTAGGTATTGTAGTGGATAAAATGCTGGACTTGGAATTAGGAGGACAAATATTCAAATTTCACTTTAGACATGGTCTATGTGTCTGAGCAAGTCATTTTACCTCTCAGTCTCAGCTTCCTCATCTATAAAATGGGGATAATAACAGCACATACTTCCCAGCATTGTTGTGAGAATCAAATGAGATAATATTTGTATAATGTTTTGCAAACCTTCCAGTGCTATATTAATGCAAGTTCTTATTATATCACCATAACTTTATTATGTGAAAATGCTATTGTGATATATTGTTTTGTCCTATTGATAATGAAAACAATGGCAGAATTTTAGAATTGTAAGGACTTCCCTATTTCAAAAGGCTAAGCAAATGATTGTATATAAATATAACGGAATATTATTGTGCCATACAAAATGGACAGTTTCAGAGGAAACTGAGAAGTCTTCTATAAACTGATAAAGAGCCAAGTAAGCAGAAATAGGAAAACAATTTATACAATAGCAATAACATTGTAGAGAAAAGCAACTTTGAAAGACTTTAGAACTCTGATCAATGCAATGATAAAGTACAAGTTCAGAAGACTGAAGATGAAAATGCCACTCTCTTTTCTGAGAGAGGCTATGAACTTATAATTAAAAGAGATATATACATTTTTAGACATGGTCAATATGGGGATTTGCTTTGCTGGATTATGCATATTTCTGATTAGGACCTCTTTTCCTTCCCTTCCTTCCCTCTTTCTCTTCCTTCTCTCACTTCTTTTCCCCTTTTCTCTTTTTTGGAGCAGAGAGTTTCTCAAATCATTACAAGGTTCTCTTTGTGAACCTCAAACTTACCCTTTAATAATGTTCTCCTGGTATTGTACCACTAATAAGATCAATCCTCACACCATACTATTTATATAAGATATATGATAGTAATAAATGCCCTACCTTGAAAACAAAAACAATACAAAAACACCCACCAGCTCATTTTGTCTGAGGGGTTTCAGTGATTTATATAAACTATAATCATGTAAAGGATCCTTGTCATTGCTGTGGGTACTCGTTCAATAGTGTAGACTCCAATTTATCTGTATTTTCTTATCCTTTATAATTCTTTTCTCTGTCCTCCTATAAATCCATCTTTGGGGAATCTATCGAGGGTACTGGTAACCTTCCAGTATGTCATTTAAAAATCTCTGGGTATTAGTGTGGTACTCAAGTTTTTCATCTATTTTTATTCCTCATATTCACTACATAACAAGTTGGCTTCATTTTCCAAAATACATAATTACAATAATTAGAAAGCTCTTATCACAGTTTCTGATACATAGTAAGTGCTATCTGAATATTAGTTATTATTATTTCTTAGATACTTGCAAGGGTGGAGCCAAGATGGTGGAGGAAAGGCTCCTGACACAGTCACTCCAAAAAACTCCAAATATGCTATAAGACAATTCCTGGAGCAGCAGAACCCACAAAAGGATGAGCTGAGATGATTTTCCAGCCAAAGACAGCTTAGAAGGTCAACAGGAAGGGGCTGCCATGCTGGGGTGGAAGATGCCCTGTAGTCACACTGACACAGATCCAGCTTCCTCAGCTTTTTTTTTTTTGGTGGGGCGATTGGGGTTAAATAACTTGCCCTGGGTCACACAGCTGGTAAGTGTCAAGTGTCTTGGCCTCAGGTCCTCCTGAATTTAGGGTTGGTGCTTTATCCACTGCACCACCTAGCTGCCCCTAGATCCAGCTTTAACCTGACTACCCAGACCTGGGTCAAGCCAACACAGATCTCGACCCAGGCTGGCCTTCCAGACCTGGGCTGAGCCAACACAGATCTAGCCCCAGGCTGGCTACCCAGACTCTGGTCACACTGACACAGATTCAGCCCCATGCCAAAGAAATTTACCCCTGGAGTCTCTGAATTGGCTGCAACACCAGTGTCTTCTGGAACTAAGCTCACAGTCTGGTGAGAGGGCTGAGTGGTTGGCTGGGGGGAGATTACAGGGATCTCTGCTGGAGCTGAGGTGGAATTCAGATTGTTCTACCCCAGCTGAGAATCAGGAAGCAATCTTGAGTGGGGGGCAACCCAGATGGGGGAGGGGGATGGGCTCGCTGGAGATATCAACCATAGCAAACAAAATTTTGTCTGGTTGAATAGCAAGTAAGCTTGGGGTTATTTACAGAGCATAGGCCAGGTGAGTGAAGAACCTGCTCCTCCTTAAATTGTACCACCTTGGATCCCCTGAAACTTGGTATAGTGCATCTTGGAAGCAGTGCCCCACTTTAAGAAGGAATTAAAAGTTAAGAAATAGGTGGTAAAATGAGCAGACAGAAAGATGCTGAAAATAGAAAGTTTCTTTAGTGACAAGGAATATTGAGGTGCACCCTCAGAAGATGATAGCAACATCAAGGCTTCTACATCCAAGGCTTTCAAGAAAAATATGAATTGGTTTCAGGCCATAGAAGTGCTCAAAAAGGACTTTGAAGACAAAGTAAGAGAGGTAGAGGAAAAAATGAGTGATGCAGGAAAGTCATGAAAAAAAAGTCAACAGATTGAAAAGCCAAATGGAAATGCTCTCTGAAGAAAATAATTGCCTAAGAATTAGGACTGAACAAATGGAAGCTAGTGACTTTATGAGAAATCAAGACACAATAAAGCAAATCCAAATGAATAAAAAAAATAGAGGGCAATGTGAAATATCTTATTGGAAAAACAGATGACCTGGAAAATAGATCCAGGAGAGAGAATTTGAAAATTATTGGACTACCTGAAAACCATGATGAAAATAAAAACTTAGAATCATCTTCCAAGAGATTGTCGGGGAAAATTGCCCTGATATTCTAGAAACAGAAGGTGAAATCAAAATTGAAAAAAATACACCAATTACCTCCTAAAAGAGATCCCCAAAAGAAAACTTCCAGAAATATTATAGCCAAATTCCAGAGCTCCCAGGTCAAGGAGAAAATATTGCAAGCAGCCAGAAAGAAACAATTCAAACCACATTCAGGATAGCACAAGAGCTATCAGCTTTTCCATTAAAGGATTGTAGGGCATGGGATATGATATTCCAGAGAGCAAAGGAATTGGGATTACAACAAAGAATCACCTACCCAGCAAAACTGTGTATAATTTTTCAGGGGAAAAATGGAACTTCAGTGAAAAAAGAGGACTTTCAGATGTTCATGATGAAAAGAACTGAATTCAATAGATAATTTGACTTTTAAATATAAGACCCTAGAGAAATATAAAATGGTAAATAGGAAAAACAAATCATGAGGAATGCTAAAAGGTTAAACTGTTTATATTCCTACATGGGAAGATAAATCTAACTCTTAAGAACTTTCTCTGTATTAGGGCAGATGATAGGAAAAAAACTAGACAAGAGGGTACAGGTAGGAATTGATTATGAAGGGATGATATCTGTAAAGCATTTATTTTTTGTTTACTTATTTATTTATTTTTGGGTGGCATGCCTGGGGTTGTGGAGTTGGTGATTGTCTTGTATTTGAGGCCGGATTTGGGCTTGGGTCCTCCTGGGTCCAGGGTGGGTGCTTTGTCCACTGTGTCACTTAGTTGCCCCATGATGATATCTTTAGGGTAAAATTGAGGGGTGAGAGGATTTCACTGAGGGAGGGGGAAGGGGAGAAGTAGAATGGGTTGAAATCACACATGAAAGAAGCAGGAAAAGGCTTATGGCATGGGGGGAGAGATGGGGGAGAAGTGCAGCAGGGAATGAGCCTTACACTCTTCAGAATTGGCTCAAAGACCTTACTTTCATCAGAGTTGGCTCAAGGAGGGAACAATATATTCACTTAATTGGTTGGAATCTATCAAACCTTGCAGGAAAGTAGGAGGGGAAGGGGATAAGGAGGGAAGGGTGAAAGAAGGGAGGTGAGAATGGGGCATGGGGCAGTCAGAAGCAAAACACTTTTGAGGAGGAATAGGGTGAAAGAAGATAGAAAATAGAGTAAATATCATGGGGAAGGAATAGGATGGAGGGAAACAGTTAACAATAGTAACTGAAAAAAAATTTGAAGCAGGGCAAGAGTAATGTAAGATGATTATGATGATGATTGATGGATTGATGATGATTAGGTGAAGATGATGGTTGATTGATGATGACGAAATGTATGGTAGTTACTTTGCTGGGCTATTGTGAAGAAAATTCTTTGTCAAGGTTCTATATAAATGTTCTCTATTACTGTTGTTGCAATAATCAACCTCATGTGTTTATTGTAAGAAATTTCTCTTTAAAGTACTATATAATTGTAGTTTACTATAAAATATGATGAGCAGGATGTTATCAGAAAAACCTGGAAAGACCTACATGAGCTGATGCAAAACGAAACGTACTTTATACAAAACAACAGCAATATTGTAAGATGATCTGCTTTGAATGACTTGGTTATTTTCAACAATGCCATGATCCAAGACAACTCTGAAGATTTTATGAAAAATGCAATCCATCTATAGAGAGAGAACCAATGGTATCCGAATGCAGATTGAAGCATAGTTTTTTTCTTAGTTTCTTTATCTGAAGTTTTGTTTTTGCCTGTTTTCTTTCACAACCTGGCTAATGTGAAATGTTTTGCATGGTTGCTCATGTATAGCTTATATTGAGTTGCTTGAGTTCTTGGGGATGTGGGGAGCAAGGGAGGAAGAGAATTTGGAACGCAAAGTTTTATAAAATTGATGTCAAAGTTTGTATTTTATATGTAATTTGGGAAAATAAAATTTTAAACATTGAAAATAAAATATTTCTTGAATGATACCTTTTCCTTTTTTGCAATTGTGTAAAACATTGCCATATTAGTAATTGTGTACAAGAAAACTTGAATAAAAGAAAAAAATGAAAGTGAAAAGAAGCATGCTTCAGTCTGTGTTCAATCCATATCAATTCTTTATTTCGAAGGAGATAGTATGCTTTATCATCAGTCCTTTGGAATTGTCTTAGACCATTGTATTGCTGAGAATAGTTAAACTATTCACAGATCTTCATCAAGCAATATTGATGTCATTGTGCACAAACTTCTCTTGGTTCTGCGCACTTCACTGTACATCAGTTCATACAAGTTTTTTCAGGCCTTTCTGAAATCATCCTGCTTGTCATTTATTATACCACACCAATATACCATCACCATCATATATCAAAGTTTGCTTAGCATTCCCCAGTTGATGGGAATTCCTTTGATTTCCAATTCTTAGCCACTACAAAAAAAGCTGCTGTAAATATTTTTTGAACAAATAGGTCTTTTTCTCTTTTTTTGAGATGTCTTTGGGACATATAGCAGTGATATTGCTGGATCAGAGGGTATGCAGAATTCTATGGCCCTTTGGGTATCGTTCCACATTGCTCTCCAGAATGTTTGGATCTTTTCACAACTCCAGCAATAGTGGATTAGCATCCCAGTTTTCCCACATCCCCTCCAACATCCAATATTTTCCCTTTTTTTTTTGTTATATTTGCCACTCTGATATGTGTGACATGATATCTCAAAGTTTTTTAAATTTGCATTTCTCTGATCAATAGTGATCTAGAATATTTTTTGGTATGATTATAGATAACTATGGCTTCTTTTTCTGAAAACTGACTGTTTAGGTCCTTTGACCATTTATCAATTGTGGAATTACTTGTAGTTTTATAAATCAATCTGACTCAGTTCTCTAAATATTTGAACAGTGAGGCCTTTATCAGAGATATTTGTTTCAAAAATTCTTTCCCAGTTTTCTGCTACCCTTATAATCTTGGTTGCATTAGTTTTGTTTATACAAAACCTTTTAAATTTTATATAATCAAAATTATCTCTTTTACATTTTGTATTGCTCTCTTTATCTTCTTCCTAATTTCTTTCTCTTTCCATAAATCTGAAAGCAGTTTTTGTAAAATGAGTTCTTGTTCTAAAAGCTTGTATCTTTGGGTTTAGATGATACCTTTTTTGCCTCTTCTTGTGTACAAGTTATTGATGATGATATGCTAGAAACTATTTATATAATGTTTCTTTCCATTGTTTTCATGCTAAATATTTAATACTCCAATCTTTTATAGTTTGGGATGTTACTACACAAGGTGGGAGGAGAAAAAAGCCCAAAGAAGAAGACTCTAAATTCAACATTATCAAATTAAGATAATTCAGAATTTTGAACTTCTTGATGATAAAACAAACTCCCCAACTAAGAAATAAGCATAATTGGCATTTGTAGAATTGAAACTTTCACCAAATGACTTGATCGTGCCAAAAGGTCTTAAAATGACATGAATTATAGCAATCTTGCCTGGGCCCCCAAAAGGTGAGGAAAGAACCCCACCCCAATCTTTTATTTATTTTCTTTCATATAAGGAGAAGTGTTTTATGAGGTCTTTAAAATTATGCCAAACCTTCAGTAACTGACTCATTTGTAAATATTGTTTACATAATTATACAGAAATTGCATCTAGCTGTATAGGTTTTAGACCAGTCCCACTTCCCCGTGCCCTCCTTCTCTTTATCCTAAACCATGATCTCACATGTTATGTAAGCTATGGGCAAATGCCAGACTATCATATATTCTGCTTAAAAAAGCCATTGATGGTTGAACTAGGGAGATATAAATCATCACATTTGTGACACCATTTGCTGCATCTTTGTCCTCCATTATGTTCAGAGTATGAGCTAATCCATAATGTCTAAAATAAGAAGATGGCCATTTTGCCCATGGTGTTTATTTCTCTTAATTCCAGTGTATGGTCTCATGCTTCCTTTATTCATCACTTGTTGAAATTTTTCTTAACTACAAGTTTAAAAGAGAAATATTTGCAAAGTTGGAGGGGCATTGTTTGAACTCACTGTATTTTTGAAATTTTCAAGTGACAAATATGTTGTGCCATTAGTGGAGTTTTTACAGCCATTCATACAAATGTGCCAACACATGCAAAACCCACACATTCTTTGTGAAATAAAACAGGCCTAAGCATTGTGTGAACTCTTGGCATGGCACGGCTAAGTATTCCAAGACATGCCTATAGAGTACTGTCTGTGCTGCCAAATTGAGGAACAACAAAAGAAAGAAATCATATGAATACATTGGTAAATATAAACTTGGTAAGGAGCTGTTTAGTATAAACTATTTCGGGAAAGAGCTGTGGAGTGTGATTCAAAGAATACATTTAAATGCTTTTCCTTAGAAAAAATCATAATTTATTTTCCATACAAGCATGTATGAAAGCTGTGATTCACTTTCATTTTCCATTTTTTGGGGGGAGTATATTTATGCTATAAAGGAAATGGGAATAAGTATGAATTTTGTGCTTAAATTACAAGGATTTATAAGCTATGAACTTTAAAAAATAGCACAAATTCTCTGCATATAGTTGTGCCCCACTTTAAGAAAAGACAATGCTGTATGTGAAAATACAAACTACTCAGATGATGATTCATGTTGTAAAGATAAAAATCTTTAAATTTGCTAAAACAGTAACCAACAAGTTCTATTCAATGAAAAGCTCCCATAGTTCAATTAATACATAGGATTTTTTTTTTTAACACTTTAAGGTACACATAACTTTTCAGGAACACATTTGTTGTAGGAAGTAACAAAAATCATGGATAAGCATACATGGTTTCAATAATAGGGAAGTTATGGATTATTTTAAACATTATGCTCAGAGATTTTTTTTTTTTTTTAGTGAGGCAGTTGGGGTTAAATGACTTGCCCAGGGTCACACAGCTAGTAAATGTTAAGTGTCTGAGGCCGGATTTGAACTCAGGTACTCCTGACTCCAGGGCCGGTGCTCTATCCACTGTGCCACCTAGCTGCCCCTATGCTCAGTGATTTTAATTCTATTCTATCTGCTGTATTATTTTTGGAATTCATTACCAATCAAATATGACACAAACTGGTTTTATTGTTGTTTTTTACACATGACATCATTTCCCATCTCCATGCCTTTCTCCTTACTGTTCCTCATACCTGTATTATACTACCTTTCTATATCCTTCTCTTAGAATTTCCTGGTTTCCTTCAAGTTTCAACTCAGTTACCATTTTCTACGTGAGGCCTTCCTGGATGTTCAGTGCCCAGTTGCTGGTATACTCACCCTCCCCATGATGACTTTTTGTTTCCTTAATATGTGTTTTGCATATACACACACATATATGTATGCATATACATATGCACACATGTATACATCTATGTATACATATATATACATTCACACTGTGGTAAAAAAAAAATGAAAGTCTTTTAACAGTCGGTTAGGATAACTGAAGGACCACCCTTTCGGGGAGGAGACCAACGACATGAGCTACGCACGCCAGTCCGCCTGCTGTGCACGTCAGACTGCCTGCTACGCACTCAACTTCCAGGGTGTGAGCTTAAAAGGCAAGGAGAGAACGGAAGTGGGAGCTTTTTCCTGCTCTGCTGGTCTCCTGACTGTGCTGCACAGACTGATGCTGACAGGAGTTCGACTTGGCCCGGTTCACGGTTAGCAGCAGCACGCGCTTGACATGGTGTCTCTCTCTCTCCCCAAAGGTAGCCTTGGGCTTTTGGTGAGTTTTATATGGAATATAGACTAATCTTAGACTTAAGATGATTTGTATTGTATTTCTACTTTCCTATCCGTCTAATCAACATCACCTTGTGACTACCATACAATAAAAGCTCTAACTAGAAAACCAGAAGCTTCTTCCATTTACTAGTCTGGGAGATAAATTAAGGGAAAGGTTAAAGAGGGGAGATTTATGATCTAATATCCAATTTTAAATCTCACAACACACACACACACACACACACATATATAATCATTCACCTTTAACAAATGTATACTCAATCAAAACATATACAGATATTGGTGAAGACAAAAGTCCCAATCAAAAGAATATGGAATTTTAGTAAACTTTAAAGTAAATTGAAATCACTAGTTTCATAAGGCAGAAAATAAAGCTGATACAAACAGGTTACACTGAGTTCCAGGCTATAGTTTTGCAGAGGCAATAATCCTGCTATACTTTATCCTGGTCAGACCACATAAGGAGTATTGCTCTCAAAGCTACATTTAGGGGGCAGCTAGGTGGCACAGCGGATAAAGCAATGGCCCTGGATTCAGGAGGACCTGAGTTCAAATCTGATCTCAGACACTTGACACTTACTAGCTGTGTGTGACCTTGGGCAAGTCACTTAACCCTCTTTGCCCTGAAAAAAAAAAAGCATCTACATTTAAGGAAGGACCCTATCAAATTTAACTATATCCAGAGGTGGGTGATCCAGATATCACATAGGCCTGGATAACATTTCAAAGATGAGTCAATTGGAGGAAATGGGTATTTGGATCTTGGACAAGAGAAAATTTAGGGAGGACATCATATTTGTTTTTAAATATTTGAAGGACACTCATGAATAAGAGAGAACAACCTAGTTCTACTGGACCTCACAGGGGGAAAATAGGAACAGTGGGTGAAAGTTGTGGAGAAGTGAAAATAAGTAGGCAAATAAAACAAAAACAAAAATCCTCAATGTAAAGAAAAAGCTTCCTAACAATTAAAGATGTTCAAATGTGATGTGAGCTGCCTTGAAACATGGTGAGTTAATTCTGACTGGAGATTTTCAAGGCAAGGCTGATTGGTCAATTTTCATGGTTGTTACTGAAGAGATATTTGGTCAGGAGGGTCCTCTTCCCTTTGATATTCTTTGATTTTGTGGCCTTATCCCACTCTCACAGTCCTGAAACATTTCTCTCTAGATAAACTTTTCCCCAATCCTCACAGCAAAATAAAACTTTTCTTCATGGTTAAAAGCCAGCTTTTCAGCTGAACCAGAGAGTAGACATTAAGGAGGTCAGTTAGGGTTATGAAGAGGGGGTCATGTGAGTTGATATCTTTCTTCAGAAGTTCCCTTCCCCTTTTCACAGATTTATGGATCAAATCACACCAAATATCCCATGATCCATTGACAAAACTTCTGGTTTTGTCAATGAATCTTCTGTATGCAACAGCAGGATTATAAAAACAGTGGATGACATTAAGAGGAGGAGGAGCATTATTGTAAATCTCATGTTGGATCTAGTCACTGGCAAAGAACAAATATGTTGACTGAGGACCTTATGATCCAGGCACAATTATAAAGAAATCTGAAATAGCAGCTTTAATAGTGCCTTGTGAGCAATTCATGAAAGCAGTTATTTTATATTTACCCAGAATTCTGTATGTTGTTAGGGATCACATTAGTCTCCACAGCAAGGAGCAAGGAAGTGACAAAATGGAGCTGGTCTGCTGGCAATACCACAGTCAGCATAAAAATAAAGAATGGAAGAATGAAGTAGATTTTTTTTTTTGAAAGGAGGAAAGCATTCTGTTCATCCTTCGATTTCTCTTTCTGTTAAGATTCTATAGGCCATATTGTTCCCTCACCCCAGGAGAGGAACAATGCAGCACACTGTGACATTAGCTCTATAATTTAGAGAACTTCTAGAAGCTAAAATCATAAAAATCACTTCAGTTGTCTGGCTATTGAGAAAAACCCAGAGCTAAGATGTTGGAAATTGTAAAAAGTGAGCGAGCTCACTCCCACTCTTACACCATCATAGCAAAAGGTTCAAACATTCCCTTTAGCACTTCTACCAGTGCATTCTTTTTTATTATCTTCCAACACTGGGTCTCCCTTTTCTACCTAGGCTTGAAGTACAACATCTACTTATGGGCCTGGTTCCAATACTGATTGGGACAGAACCCCGAATCTTTTCTCTTTTTCTGACCTGACTTTGTCCACTACTGGAAACTCACCTTGTGCTGGCTGGACTTAATGCAGCTCCCTAATACCTTTATGATCAAATTTAAAATCCTTTTGATATTCAAAGCCCTGTGTAATCTAGTTCCTTCATATTTCTCCAGTATTCTTATACCCTATTACCCATCACATACTTTTCAATCAAACACTGGTTTCTTTGCTGTTTTAAGAATGGGACACTCCATCTTTTAACACCTAGTATTTTTACTGGCCTTTCCCTTGCCTAGCATGATCTCTCTGCTCACCTCTGCCTCTTGGCTTTTTTACTTCCTTCAAGTCCCACTTAGAATCCCATCTTTTGCACTAAGCCATTCCTAAACTTTTCCCTTAGTTCTAGGAAAGAAATTATTTCCTATTTATTCTGTATATGTAGCTTGTTTGAACATATTTGTTTGCTTGTGGTCTCTTTATTAGACTGTGAGCTCCTTGAGGGCAGGGACTATCTTTTGCCTCTTTTTGCATCCCCAGTTCATGGCATAGTGCCTGCTACAAAGTAGTTACTTAATAAACACTTATTGAATGACTGACTGGAGACACCTGATAAGCTTTGGTTAATGATCTGTAGCTCAGAGCTTTTAAAAGTCATCAAACTTGTCAAATTCGAACATGACATAAATCTGAGAGTGATAGCTATCATGTTGGATGACAATCAGAATCCAAAACCTCAACAGGCCAGAATGGTGGGCCAAATGTTATTAGATGAAAGTTAATAGAGATAAATGTATAATTCTACACTTAACAGAAATCCAACCCAAATTAACAAGCATAAGATGGTGGAGACAAAAGTCCCAATGGAAAGGATACAGCCTTTTAGTAAACTTTAAGGTAAATTGGAATCACCAATTTCTTAAGATAGTGAGTAAAGCTACAAACAGGTTACATTGGTAAGTCTATGGTTTTGGAGAGATAATAGTCCTGTTATACTTTGTCTCGATTAGACCACATTAGGAGTATTATTATCAAAGCTACATTTAAGGAAGGACATTATCAAATCTAAGTGGTTTACTAGCCCCAGTCTTATCTAGTAGTAAGGATTACAGGCCTATAAAAACATACTAGGCCTTTATCAACATATTCTTAGGAAAATCTGGGTCAATTTCTTGGTCTATAGAATTCTTCCATTGAAGCACACTGTTTGGTCACTCTGATCTTATTAATATTTTAAGTAGGTGTGCCAAATGGAAGTCACTTGTTAAGCTATTTTGTATTTAGTATTTGCAGACATCTACAATGTCTCTTTTGGTGGAATGAGATACAGTTCTTTCTTTTGCCTCCAGGAATAGCCTTCTACCCCATTTCAGAGAGAACTCCATTATCTTTTGTAGAAGCCTTGGGAAAATTTCAAAACGAATTGCTGGCTTTTAAACTAAAATGATTAATCCATCGAAAATCTCTATTGGAATTTATATCTAATGAAGTCAATTAGAGACCAATGGAGTCACTGCAAAGGAAATCTTTCTTAGTTTATGAAGTTCTTGCAAGTCTTGGGAACTATTTGACCATTTCAACCGGAGCACATTCATAATCATGTGGGTCTCTGTGTCCCAGATTGCTTACTCTGTAATAATTAATGCAGAATTGGCTTGAACGCACGTATTGGAAACTGCTACAATTTGTCCTTATAGATTTATTGCAATTATCTACCTCACTAACTACTTAAATATGTTTCCCAGAAGAACACATCTGAAAAGGCAACTCTCTTGTACTATATTTTCAGGGCATGCCTGTGGTGAATGTGTTATTTTATTCCTTATTACAGAATCATCTTTTTTTCTTTCTTTCAGGTGGTCTGTGCTGTTCTTTTGCTTTTGTGTCAGGTGCCAAAATATTTCAAAAAGGCTGCCTACTTCTGCCATGTGTGATTTCTGATGTGTGATTTCTGTGGATGTCATTTTGCAATGCATGTGAGACAGCTATTTTTTGTTTCTTGATGTCTGTTGCACCCAAAGGAAATCTGTATTTTGCTTTCTGTAAGAAAAGAGCAACTGGGTGGCATTGGAAAAACTTCCACCCACTAACATGGAAAAATAGTCAATCTGTCCCTTTACATTGAAGTGAGAGACTTTAAAGGGCACCATATCCAGTTAAGGAAGATATATTTCCATCTGTGATCAATAGCATGTGAAGAACAGCTCCACATTGGGTTCTATCCAGAGCAAAATTACCTCGGTGGTTTTTGGACCGTGGACACTCCACAAGTTTCCAGGGTTGAGCAGCCATGGGAAGCTATGTCTGATTCCAAAGGGAAAAGAACCCTCTTTGTGTAATATCTATGGAATACTACTTTACACTCTTCATAGAGCTCCAGTGTAGCTTTCATGGGCTGTGCACTCCGTATGGACTATATAAAAAGTAAAAGATGGATAGGTCCCAGCCAGAGGGAAGCAGGTTAGTGATGTAGAGGCAAGTAGATTCTTCTTCCTCAATAGAGTTCTCTAGTTTCTCTCCCTGGAGAGAGAGCCTTTCTCCCTTTCTTGGTCTTGAGGTGAATAGCGCGTGTGTGTGTGTGTGTGTGTGTGTGTGTGTGTGTGTGCATGTGCATACACCTGCGTGTACACACACAAGGCAGATCATATCCAGTCTTTCAAAATGGTGAATTTAAATCATCAGTTTTTTTTCCTTGAAAATTTGCTTATATTTTATTGGATTATTTCAACCTTTATCCACTCCCCCTAAAACCCTATCACCCCCACCCCAAAATAAATAATAAAACAGAATGAGGATACCTTGGAGAGTGTAGATACCATGATAATTTTCTCCTTACCCAATTTTTTTCCTTTTAAATCTTTTCTTCCTTACGCTTTACCTATTGTTATAAGTTATTAATTGATTGATCCAACTTTTGCCATTCCAGATGATTTCCTGACCCCAATATATCCTATGCTCACATTATTCTCTATGCCAGTACAGTAATGTACTGTCATGCCGGGGTGGGAGTGGAGATAAGCTCCCACTCTCTATAAAATGCTCCAATGGTGTGCGTCTCAAATAGCCTCTGACAACTGAAGCCCAACTCCTGGCCTTCTCGTGGTGGAACTGTTTCCACTAACAGGAGAAGGGGCGAAGGTGAGTCACTGGTGCCTTAAAACCAGTTGCTTCGGGCAGGTGGGGCTTGTTAGCCTTGGCAGGCAACCCACCTAGGGGAAGGAAACCCTGATTTTAAACCTCCACTGCCTTGCAGCTATACCCTTATATGGGAAAGGCTTTGGGAGTTAACCCCAAGGAAAAATCAGGAGTTGGAGTCCCTTAGGCAGTTGGATGTTGGACATCACATCCCTCTGGCAACTCCTGCCGCGGCACTGGTGCCAAACTGTATTGGCTCTGCCTTTCCTTTGGATCCACCAATTTCACGGAGAGGGAAAACCGGGAAAACCTGCTGCATGGGCAACAGCTTGTTTTCCATATTGATCTGCCCAGGCCAGCACCCTGGAGAAGACATTCCAGCTACTCCTCATGGGGTAGATATAACACACAGCCACACTGTGGCCTGTGGCTCTTCAAGGCGCTGATCCATGGTTGTCAGCGACTGGTGGAGGCCTACTATTACTAATGTACTGCTTCCCTTTTGCTATGTATTATGAATTCTTAACCACCACTTAAAAACTAACTCAAATGCAACCTCCTTCATCAGGTCTTCCCTGATCCCCCTTGTTGACAATGAACTTTTCCACCTCAGATCTTATATCTAGCACCCTATTTTGTACTGTTTGAATGAACTTATGAACCAGCTAAGTGGTATAGTGGACAGAATGCTGGACTTGATGTCAGGAAGACCTGAGTTCAAATTTGGAATCAGACACTTACTAGCTGTGTGACCCTGGGCAAGTCACTTGACCTCTATCTTCCTCAGTTTCCTTATCTGTAAAATGAGGATGATAATATCTACCTTTCAGAATTGTTGAAGGGATAAGATGCAAATTTCAAAGGACTATATAAATTAAATCTATTATTATTATATATTTATATCTTAAATCTCCCTATTAGACTGTAAATCTCATGAAGGCAGGGGCAGTGTCTTTTGTAAACTTTATTGTATCTTCCACAGGTCCTAGGACATAGCACACAGTAAATTATTGCTCACAGGCAATCAATATAAGTTTATTGAATTGAGTTTTGCTGGGTACTATGGAAGATAAAATGACAAGCATGAACTTGAGTAGTTCTTTTTATAGTTTATGAGCTCCTCACATAAATTTCTAGTTGGTGAATTCAAGTTTCTTTGTGAAACAAAGGCCCATCTTTTAAATGTAGATATTCTTTTTCTGATACATACAGTATGACTACAGGTTATGGGACAGGTTGTCTCCAGAAAGTGAAAGATGATGTTATCCAAAGGACTTATGGAGGGGCTTATGGTAGGCATGAATAAGTTGCACCACAACCCCAGCAAAGAATTTTGACAGCTAAAGCAGGATAACCAATATCAGAGCATAACCAGAAAAGGAAGTAGGGATAACGAACCCACATGTTCCTTTGTCCATGCAGTGTAGAGAAATCTAGAGGAAGGGGTACTCAGTACATTGAGTCGATCACCTGTGGTGGATTTATAGGAGGAAATGAATAAGCATTGCCCTGTATAAGAAGGCATGGATGGATTGTGACCGTTGGAAAGAACATCCAAATTATCAAGATCTATACAGATCGATCAAAATACCAAAGAATTTAATTTATCCTGATTTTTTCTTTTGCAGTTTAGGAGCCTGCGAATAGGCACAGAAAGGAGAATAGATCCTGCCTTCTCCCTGTGCCACAGATTCTTTTCACAGGCTAGGGTAACAAACCAATTCCTTGTTTAATGCTAATAGCCTTTGAAGCTGCGAGGATGCAGGTTTCTGTGTTCCTCTGTAATAGAATAAGACATTTGGTATACATGGGTATTTTGAAACCCTAGATGATATGAGAAGCTCTGGTTATCTCATTATGCTACCCTCCCTCATAGAGGTTACTTGTGGATGAGGTCAGTATAAGCTATAGGGAACAGTGGATTGTGTAGTCATTTAAATCGGCATCAGAGATCCATAAGATTTCAGACTCAAAAGTAATAGCTAACATTTATATAGTGCCTATCAGACGTCAGGTACTATGCTAAGCACTTTACAAATATCTCTTTTGATCCTCGCAACAACCTTGGGAGGTAGGCGCTATTATTATCCCATTTTACAGATGAGTAACTGAGTCAAACAGAGGTTAAATGGTTTGCTGAGAGTCATACAGTCAGTAACTGAGCCAACTGGTTCCATTTATGGATAACTTAATTTTTTGGGAAGTTCTTCATTTCATACAAAAATGAAATGAAATCTGCTTCTTTACCTTTAACGTCCACCCATTTATCTATCCTTGTGGACCAATAAAAAGAAATCTAATCTCTCTTCCTCGTAAGAGCCTTTCACATATTTGAAACTGCTATCATATTCCCTTCAGTATTCTCTTCTGATGAACAAAAAAGCTTTGCATCAGAGCTGGCTCCCACTTAATAGAATCACAGCATTTCAAAACTGGAAGGGATTTCATAGGCCATGTAGTCATGATGACCAAGAATCACTTCTAAAACATCTCCAAAAAGCAGTCAGCTAATTTCTGCCTGAAAACTTCTAGTGAAAAGGAACTTGCTTTCTTCTGAAGAAGTCTATTCTGCTTTTACACAGGGTGTTCTAATTCTTAGGTAGTTTCCCTTGGCATTGGAATGGAATGGAAAAACAAAATAAAACAGTTACTGAACATATATGCCAACTGTGTGCTAAATACTAAGTACAAATAAAACAAACCAAGCTAGTCTCTGCTCTCAAGAAGCTTATATTCTAATTAGGGGGAGAGAACACAAAAAGGAAAGTTTGCTTCCATGGCATCAGGGCAAATGATAAGGCCCTATGGACCTTGATTGGTCATGGCTGAGTTCTAAATCTCTGCAAGTTCCACAGATTGCCCTTAGTTCTATTCTCTGGGATGAAACAAAACAAATATAATACATTTACTGATGCTACTTCTTCAAGTGTTTGGAAATAGGTATCCTGTCAACCCTGAATCCTCCCCTCTAGAGGCTAGTCCTTCCCAGCTCCTTCAGACTGTTCAAGTTCCTTATGCATCCACAATTCTCTTTTAAAATTCTCATTGCAGTTTCCTTTTTGCATCTTGAGTTACTTAAGAATTTCTCATCCACCCCATAAAATTTTCTGTAGATTTCTTCCTGAAGACTTTTAGTTCATGTAATTTACTGATTCTTTCCTCAAACCCATAGAAATCCACTTTTTCCAAATCTGTGCATGCTAGACAATATCTGGTTTTCTTCTCCTGTGCTATCAAAAAAAAATAGGGATCATCACTTTTTCCCATTACACCCATCATTCCTACTTCAGTAACCAGTTCCTCCTGTTTAGTGAGAATCAAATATAGGACATAATTTCTCCTTTGTGGATCTTCCATGTTTTGAAGGATGAAATTATCATTAAGACAAGTGAAGAAATTATTAACTGCTCTGCTCTCAGCAGAGAGAGTTTAAGCAAATGTCTAGATAATTGAAGTCTCCCATCACTTTCCGTCTGCTGCCTTGCCTGCTTTCAACTCCACCAAACAAGAAGGTCTTTTGTGGGATAAGCTCATCACTTCTAAACTTACCATCATGTGGCCAACTCTCACCTTAATTGATACTACCTCACTCAGCCCCCTCTCCCCTCTGATTGAGGAGATGGAAGGTGGAGTACCAAACTCCTCCTAACACCTTCCTTTTAGAAGGCAGAAATTAAACTCAGCTCACTGGACTTAACATGTGCTGCCCTGCCCTTCTTTCAGCAACACAGAACAAGATGTTCCCTAGCCCACTACTCTTCTGTCTCCCTTCTCCTATCCCCCCACCCCTGCCCATTCGTTCCCTGCTTCCTTTTCTGTGATTTCTCTCCCTTCAGATTATAAGCTCCTTAAGGACAAGAGACTGAATTTCTTTTTATTAATTGTATCCCCAGCAATTAACATAGTGCCTGAGACATAGGAGGTGCTTAATAAATGTTTATTGGCTCTAAAGATGGATCACTCTCATATCATGTCTCTGAATCAGGTTTTAATTAATTTTCTTAACTACTTATTGATTTCTTTTTGCTCTCCAGGTGGGCTGTAGTATACACTGATGACAAAATTGCTTCTGTTTCTCCCAACACTGATTTTCACTCAAATGCCCTCCACAATGCTTTTCTACTCTATGATTCAGTTCTGGTAAAAAAAAAAACAAACGGGAGGAGGAAATTATTGGCTGAAATGAGATTTCAGGGTTCTCTGGGCTTTTGTGGTATATCTCTTACCTCCAATATTATGAAAAGCTGATTACGTACAACATTGTGAGACACAAACAGGTGAGAAGTTTAAAATAGATGTCTAATTGAACAATATAACTATTCTAGTTACAGTTTAGGGCTTTGGTCCAAAGGGCACTTTTAGTTTTCTCCTCCATTCTTTTACCTTATCTCTATGTAATGCCACCAGCTCATTTGTGGTGCCATTGGTTTGGGTAGGATTATGAGCAATACAGCTTAGACATGGATAATTTACAAAACAAAAAACTAAGAACTCCATATATGTTAACAGTAGAATTACCACACCCGTGTCCTTTGAGAGATGATTTATTTAGAACAAAACAGAAATTAGTTAGTTTACTTGTCAAACACAGATCAATAAGCATAACAATACCAAGAAGAACCAGACAAAAACAAAACCAAAAAACCCTCCAAAATTAAAACAAATTCTAAGTTCTAAAGCATGTTCTGTATTTTTTTTAAAAAACTTCTTAGAACTTTCTTTTGACAATTTCTATCTTAGCTTATTCTCAGCTGGTTTTCAAATAATTTAAGACTCTGTTCACCCTCCTGGCACCTTCTTTTAAAACCTCGTTTTGCTTCTTCCTTAGTTGAGACATAACATATAGTCTATAGTACTACTTTCTTAGCTCTGTAAGCAACCAATCTTGTTTCATTTCTACGCTTTTCTTGGGCAGGGTGAACCAAAATGCTCAGGAGAAGCCAAGTCAAGTAAACCTCTTTTCTATCTGAATCTTCTCTGCATGTTGTAGTGCAAGCATATTATGTGACTACTTAAACTGAATCTAAATTATCTGTCCCTAAACTGTTTCTGAATGAATGACTTGGCAACCTAACTTTTGAAAGGGCCAAACAAATTTGAACTACAGCCTACAGTGTTAAATTTAATTAAATATTTTAATCCAATAATTATAAAATAAATATATAAGGAGGTATCTGAGCACATTAGAATTTTGCCATATAGCCTCTCCCAAAGTAATATTTAAGAATATGAAGAAGTGTTGAGATCTATATCCTTCAAGAAGGATAAATGTCTAAAAGAAGCTATTTGTACTTTCAAGCAACCTTTAAAGAATTGAGATCACTCAATGTATGAGTCAACCTAGAAATATGTGTATCTCTGGCAGGCCATGGAGAAGTTGGCAGGCATGATTAATAGGCACTCAGTTATTGAACAAGGAATCATAAGACACCACAAATAATTGCCTTTAAGGCTTCGCAAAACCATTTCCATCCTTTCTCATCACTCTTTGTGTATACCTGTACATATGAGCATATTCTCTCTACAATAGTATATAAGCTCCTTGGAAGCAGGGGCTGTTTAACTTTTTTCTTCCTGTCCCCAAAACCAAAGACAGGGCATGGCTTGCTGTAAGCATTTAATAAATGCTTATTGATTTATAGCTTTTAGTGTGTTTCACAACAAAGACAAGTTCTGATCACTTTGTAAGATCAAACCTATACAATTGACAAGTGTTTTTAAGTAGACAACAGTGCATCTGGGTCAATATGAGGCAAGTAAACATGCCATCTTAGAATTCACGATATGTTGATATGCACTCTGGGTTTTAAGGAAAGCATATTTCAAAGGTTTAGTAAAAGAACAGGGATAATTCAGTGAGCTAAAATATTCTAGAGATTAGATTGGTCCAAGAGGCCTTGGTCTCTTGGGCAAAAGGATAAGTGCTGCCAAGGGAAGAGGGAAATGTTGGGCAAGAGTAAAACATCTAAAGAATAGTAATTAATTGTTCAATATAAGTTTGGATTGGGATTGTTAGTGGAATAACCCATGGATCTGTCTTTAGCCCAGGGCATGTTAATACCCTTTTCCAATTATTTAGATGAGGGCATAGATGGCTTATTTGGCAAACTTTCACTTGACTGAAATCTGGGAAGGATAGCAAAATTGTTGAATGGTAGAGTCAGGATTCCAAAAGCCTTTGATAGGCAAGACTTAGAGGCAGCTAGGTGGGACAATGGATAAAGCATTGGACATGAAGTCAGGAGGATCTGAGTTCAAATCTGCTTTCAGAAACTTCCCACTTTGTGACCCCAAGCAAGTCACTTAATTTCCCTCAGCCTCAGTTTCCTCATCTATAAAATGAAGATAATAATAGCACCTCCCTCCAGGCTTGTTGTAAAGATAAAATGAGATAATATTTGTAAAGTGCTTTGAAAACCTTAAAGTATTGTTGTTGTTGTTGCTGCTTTTATTATTATTATTAGCCAAATTTATTCAGATAAAATGTAATGGGGTTAAGCATAAAGTCCTACACTCTGGCCATCGTCCTTCTACTCCTCCTACTTTAACTTTAGATTAGAGCTCACTAAATTCTGATAGGTGACTTTAACTTACCTTGCCATGAATCAGGCCTCTTTGTCACTCACTAGCCGTTGTCAGGTACCTCATGCCATCTTCTAAGTCTTTCTTCAGGTGTTGTCTTTCCTCATTAGAATAGAAACGCCTTGGGATTATGGGACTCTTTTTCACTTGTATTTGTATCCTCACTACTTAGCACAGTACCTGCACAAAGCAAGCACTTAATGAAGTCTGTCTCCTATATATCTATTTGTTCATCTATTTCTACTTAGAGATGCATGATCAGCTTCACAAATATATGGTGGGAGAGGTATAGTTTGTGCAAAAAATTATCTTTGGATATTCATGGACTGTAACCCCAACATTAGTCATCAGTGCCATGACAGCCAAGAAAAGTTAATGTCCTCCTGGGTTACATTAATATTATGTCTCAGGAGTAAGAAATGAAAGAAGCCAAAGGAAAGGCTTATATAGAAGCTTCATACCTCTATTTTGTGAATCTTTTTTTTTCTTTTTGAGAAGAGAGCTGGGAAGGATTAGACATGCTGAGCACCAAATGAAAATAAACATGATGGAATACTATTGTGCTGTAAGAAATGATGAGCAGGAAGAGTTCAGAGAAACCTGGAGGGTCTTACGTGAGCTGATGATGAGTGAGATGAGCAGAACCCAAAGAACATTGTACACAGTATCATCAACATTGAGTGTTGACCTACTGTAATGGACTATATTATTCTCACCAATGCAATGGTACAGAAGAGTTCCATGGAATTCATGATAGAAGAGGATCTCCAAATCCAAGAAGAAAAAAAAAGAACTGTGGAGTATAGATGCTGATTGAACCATACTATTTCTTTTGTTTTGGGTGCTGTTTTTTTTTTTCTATTTTGAGGTTTTGCATCACTGCTCTGATTTTTTTCTCTTGTAACAGGATTAATGCAGAAATAGGATTAATGTTATTATGTGTATATATATAAGTGTGTATATCTATCTATCTATATGTATATGTATATAGATATATAGATATAACCCATATCAGATTACCTGCTGTCTAGGGGAGGGGGAGGGGAGGGAGGGAGAAAAATCTGAAATTGTAAAGCTTGTATAAACAAAAGTTGAGAACTATCTTTACATGTAACGGAAAAAATAAAATACCTTATATGTAAAAAAAAAAGAAAATAAACATGAGATTACTTTAAATAACAGAAAACCACTCTTTATTAAGGTGGTAGCCTGTCCTGAATCAGCTGTCTATGTATCTTCCTACCATCTAGGTATTACTGCATAAATTAAAATCAATAACAAACTAGGAGAAAGAATAAAAATGAAAACACACTGCTTGCAGTTGAGGCAACTCCAACTTGACCAATCGAAACAACCTTCTTGATTCTGAAAAACCAGAAATGTATAAAAGGACAGATGTTAACACAGATTATCAACAGTTTCTTTGGAAGTTTAATTCATATAAATTGATTGCTAAAATGAGGAGATAAAAAAATTGTTAGAAGCCTCCATCGAATGCAATCACTTATTCTTTCTTACTGATCAGAGAATTTGAGAATTAAGGACAACTCCACTTTAGATTATTATAGAAGGTTTTGAAAAATATTACTTTATAAAAACAAAGAGAAACTATGGAGAAAAAAGTTTATGAATAGTTTGATGAGAGACAGCTAAGCAAGGTGATCTCAAGAGTGTTTAAAGAATAAATTAGAAGGGTATCAAACAAAAATGGGGGGAAAATAGCTAAAGTTTATATAACCATTATTTTTTTTTGGTAATGGAATCCTGACTTTTAGATTCTAACATTATAGTCCCTGATGAGCTTCAGGGGGAAAAGTCACTGAAAAAGACCAAGTTGGAAAAACCAACTGGACACATTCAAAGGAGGTCTGTGTTGGAGGTAGAACAATTTTGAGGGGGTGAGGGTTCAATGACCAATTTTCAGGTAACATCAAAGAGGACAAAATACCAAATATTCAGAAAATATCTTGTACCCTATTTTTATTAAAAATGTGACCAACAAAGTATTAGCTATCAGCCATAAAACAACTTTGCTACCTTTAATTATTAATATAAATAAGTATATATTAATATAAATATACATTTATGGTATCTTGTGATATATTTGAGTCAGAGCATATATATCTCAATATATCTCTAAATATTTAGTATATATATTGTTTTTATATGTATATGTGTATATATACACATATACACACACACACACACACACACACAATGAGGTCATCCAGAAGCTCCTATTCATGGATTACCATGTGTTTACTTCTTGCTCCCAAACATTTCAGAGACTCCAAAATATTATCTACAAGTACCCCCCCCCAAATTTGGCCTAATTATTCACATAAGAATAACTTAGCAGATGAAAAATTCATTGTCTAGACTAGATATAGTTAGTTAGACAACAAAACCTTAGAGATGGTCCATCAGTAAATATGTATCTTAGGCCCCTCCAAACTGAGAGATAAACAAGAACAAAGCAGGTAGGGCCAACTTCAAGAAATTATGGGGGTCAGCTAGGTGGCACAGTGGATAAAGCACTGGCCCTGGATTCAGGAGCACCTGTGTTCAAATCCGGCCCCAAACATTTGATACTTACTAGCTATGTGACCCTGGGCAAGTCACTTAACCCTCATTGCCCCACCCAAAAAACAAAAACAAAACCCAAAAAACAAACAAAAAGAAATTATGAAGCACTTTTTAATAATACAAAGCTTTTCCACAAAACAAAGTCCTATTGTTTTATAAGCACATATGCCTTCGATTTGATTCTACATGGATTCAAGTCATGGAATACCTCTATCTCTGAGCAAAGTTAAGGGAGACCCAAAGAGAAAAAAATATGGGAAAGGTAGATGTAATTAAACTGTAACACATTACCAATGAAGAATTTTGTGAGAAAAAATGGTGTAAAGGTTGTCATGAGAGTTGCATAGCTACCAAAACAGGTAGATCACTCATTTATTGAGAGTGTTTCATTGATGTTGACATAATGCCAAGGGGAAGGCTCCTAGGATGTTGGGTAAATGGAACCTTTTTGGAGGATTTATAATAGGAGTCACATAATAATAAAATAAAAGTTTCTGAGCACTTGCAGCAATAGTCTTATACTTCACAGCAAATTCTTAGAGTAAGGGAGGTTATACACGTGTGTGTGTATTTATTTACACACACACACACACACACACACACACACACTATTTTATCAAAAGACTACCATCGTGATGGTGCGGAGACTGGAATGATGATAACAATTATTCGAGGAAAGTTTAGATGTTTTGACCTAGAGAAGAGAAGACATGGAGTGAGAATTGTAGCTGCTTTCAATTGTTTGAAGGTCTGCCATATTATATAGAATCAGACTTGTTTGACTTGGCTCTAGAGGGCAGAACTGGGAGCAATAGGTGTAAGTTGTTGAGGAGCAGATTTTGGTTTGATATGAGCAAAAAATTCCTAACCATCAGAGCCACCTTAAAGTGGAGTGGGTTGCCTTGGGAAGTAGCAAGTTCACCTTGTTGACAGTTTTCAAGAGGAGGCTGGATGTCCACTTACTACTTCTGTTGCAAAAGGGAATCTTTAAAAGCTATGGGTTTGTCTTCCTGGGCTTGAGGTCCAACTTCACTTAGATTCTGTTACTGTAGTTTACAAAGCTGTGGGCTAGTTTCCAAAGTATAGATTTAACAAATAATCTTCTGAACTTGAGATTTTATATTTTACTGATTAAAATTTAACAAGAAGTCCACAATATTGATTTCACATGCATCCTAGCTAATAACCATAGTAATTGTTCAATATGAATCATAAAGGGAAAAGACTGAATTTGAGGAGAAAATTATAAAATGCTAAGAAAATATAAGACTCCAAAAAAGGAAATTGAGAGTCATAATTTATTCTTCTATAAGCCTCCTAAGGACGAAAAAAATTGTGTTTAATCTAAGTTTTATTTCTTTCTCGTAGCAATTTTCATTTTGTCCTAGTTTTGTCTTCTGGGGAAACAGGAACAAGGCTGTTCTCTCTGCCATCCAAGAGCTATTCAGAGTCGAAGGCATTTTTCCCATATTCATTTAGCCTTCTCTTCTCCAGGCTAAAACATGCTACCTACTTCCTGATATAGAGGTGAAGGACTGAGTGTAAAATGAAACAATTTTTTTTTGACATGGCCAATGTGGAAAGTTGTTTCTTTTTCTTTTAAGATTTCTTGAAATAGTATGTCTAGGATCTTTTTTTTTTTTGGTCCGGATGTTCAGTTAGTCCAATGATTTTAATTTTTTTCTCAATTTGTTTTCCAGGTCAGTTATTTTTGTATGAGATACCTTAGATTTTCTTCTATTTTTTCAGTCTTTTAACTTTGTTTTAATATTTCTTCTTACCTAAGAGAGTCATTGACTACTATTTGGTTCTTTCTAATTTTCAGAGAGTTTATTGCTTGGACAAAATTTTGTTCCTCTTGTACCAAGCTGTTAATTCCCTCTCTAATTCTTTTTCTGCCCCCCATAACTCTCATTTATTTTCCATTTTCTCCTCGTGTTCTAATTCCATTTACTAGACAAAGACATTTTAAACTTTTTTTTGGTTGAAGTCTTACTTCATCTATTCCAAGAATTCTTCTTTAGTTCGTGCCCAAGATGTATTTTTCTCAGAGGCTTTTCTGATGGATGTTTTAGATTCATTCTCTTTTGAGCTTGTGTTTTCAGCTTCTTTGATACCATAATAGCTCTTTTTGACAAGGTTCCTTTTTTGTTTGCTCAGTCTCCTAGACTACTTCTTGATGTAGGACTTGATGTTACTACTGGACTCTGGCATTTCTTGGGGGGAGGTATGGGTTGGTCCTGTTGCTGGTTTCTTGTGTTATTTAAGGTTGTGTTATTTCAGGATCTTTGGAACAGGCTAGTGACCTGTAAGCTTTCAATATTCCAAGAATGGTTTGATTCAAGGTAAAGCCTAATTGCTGCCTCCTTGGTCTTGTGTTCTTCAAGTTCCTTACCTGGGTTTGGGTCTGAGCAAGGGTAGACTTCTGCTGAACTTGGCTCCTATGAGCCATATGGAAGATTCTATTGTTTCAGAGTGTCAGAATTGTTGGCTCTTTTGGACTGTATTCTTGCCCTCGTTATTCCTCTGTAGGCCGGGTTAGATGCTAGAAATGAGACCCTGCTCAGAACTTGGGGTCTGAGCCATACAAATGTTGTTGGTTTATGAACTTCCTCCTTCCTGTGGTTTATGATTGAGATAGAATACTATTGTACTCTAAGAAATGATGAGCAGGATGCTCTCAGAAAAATATGGAAAGAATTATATAAAGTGTTCGAAAGTAAAATGGATAGAACAAGAAAACTGCACACAATAATGCCAACATTGTATTATAATAAACTGTGAATCACCTAGCTATTCTCAGCAACACAATGATTCAAGACAATCCAAAGGACCACTTACTTTCTTTTGTGAGTTCCCTTCTCAGTTTTCTCTGGATTGGTGGCCTGGGTCTGGGTAGTAGGGCAGTTGCCATCTGTCCCATCCTAGTGCACTGGTATGTCTGAGTACCTTGTATGGGTACTACTTTTCTTGCCTTGGTGCAGAACCCCTCCCTGGGTGCTGGATTGCAGTGTTACTCTTGGCCCAATTCTGTTACCAGTGTCCAAAGACATATTCATCTGTTTCTCTAAGCTGAGCTGAGCTGGACAAATAACTCACTGTGACTTTTTCTGGATTTCCCTATCAGGATACAGCTTAGTGCATTTCTAGATCTGCTTGGAACGGGGTTTTTTGGGGGAGAGAAAAGGGGAAGAAACTCACCACACTGCTCCCTATTACTGCTCAATCCTTTTAAAAAAATCTTTCTTCTATGGCTCTTATTTCCTTCATAATAGCTTTTTGGGAAATATATAATTTCTTTTAAAATATATTTAATATTTTATTTTCCCCAAATTATATGTAAAAACAATTTTCAGCATTAAAAATTTGAGTTCCAAATTCTCTCTCTCCGTCCTTCCCCTTCACCCCTCACTGAGAAGGCAAACAATTTAATATAGATTATGTTTGTACAGTTATGCAAAACATACTTCCATATTAGTCATTTTATGAGAGAAAACAGACCAAAACACACATACACACACACATACACACAGAAAAATAAAGTTAAAAAAGAGTATACTTTAATCTGCATGTAGACTCATCAGTTCTTTCTCTGGATATGGATAGCATTTTTATCATAAGTTCCTTGGAATTGTCTCAGATCATTTCATTGCAGAGAATAGCTAAGTCATTCACAGTTGATCATAGTACAATATTGCTGTTATTGTGTACAGTGTTCTGGTTCTGCTCATTTCACTTTGGAATAGTTCATGTAAGTCTTTGTAAGGTTTTCTGAGAGCATCCTGCTCATCATTTCTTATAGTAAGATAGGATTTCATCACAATCATATACCACCCCTTGTTTAGCCATCCCCCAATTGATGAGCATCCTCTCAATTTCCAATTCTTTGTCACCACTAAAAAGAGTTACTGTAAATATTTTTGGACATATAAGTCCTTTTCCCTTTAGGGAAATTTTAGGAATAGTATTGCTGGGTCAAAGAGTATACAGTTTTCTAGCCATTTGAGAATCTTTTCAAATTGCTCTCCAGAATGGCTTAATCAGTTAGCAATTTCACCAACAATGCAACAATATCCCAATTTTCTAACATCCTCTCCAACTTTTGTCATTGTCCTTTTCTGTCATATTAGCCAATTTGATAGGTGTGAGGTGATACCTCAGTTGTTTTAATTTGTATTTCTCTAATAAATACTGATTTAGACCATTTTTTTCATATGACTATAGATTGTGTTGATTGTTTTATTTGAAAACTGTTTATATCCTTTGATATTTATTAGTTGGGCATGGCCCTTATTTTTATAAATTTGATTCACTTCTCAGTTGAGAAATGAGAGCTTTATCAGAAAAACTTGCTTTAAAAATTTTTCAGTTATGATTACTCAGTATTTCCCTTCATCCTATTTTCCCCACTTTTTATACTTCTCTGTCTCTGTCTCTATTTCTCTGTTTTTGTCTCTCTCTCTCCTTTCATCTTGTCCATCCTCAAAAGTGTTTTTTCTTTAACTACCACCTCCCCCAAGAATTCTTAAGTTATTTTTTCTGGATTAATTTTCCTGGTCAGTTTTTTCCCCAATAGGCTTTTCCACTTTTTTCTATTTTCTTAGTCTTTTGGTTTTGTTTTATTTTGTTTCTCAATATTTCATGGAATCAATAGCTTTTCATGGTCAGGTTATCTTTTCTATTTTGTTTGCTCATTTCCCCCAGCTATTTCCTTTTTTAAATACATATTTCACTCTCACTCAATTACATGTAAAAACAAATTTTAACATTTAAAAAAAGTTTTGAGTGAGAAATTCTAACACTTCCTCTCCCCTTCTCTGACATGCTAAGCAATACGATTAGGTTATGCATGTATAATTATGTAAAAAAATTCCCATATTTGTCATTTTGTATAAAAAGACTCAAAAGAAAAAGAATAAAAGAAAAAGTGAAAAAACTGTATGCTTCAGTCTGTATTAAAACAATATCAATTATTTCTCTGGAGGTAGATAGTATGCTTCATCATTAATCCTTTGGTAATTTCTCGGATCATTGTATTGCATAGAATAGCTAAGTCATTCACAGTTCTTCATAGTACAATATTTTTGTTACTCTGTACAACATTCTCCTGATTCACTTCACTTTACTATGCATCAGTTCATGTAAGTCTTCCAAGGGTTTTCTTAAATCATTATCTATCATTTCTTATAGCACAATAATATTCCATTAAAAGCATATACCACAGGTTGTTTAGCCATTCTCCAATTGATGGGCATCCCTTTGTTTTCTCATTCTTAGCCACCACAAAAAGAGTTATTATAAATATCTTTTCTCTCTTTTTTGGATATCCTTGGGATATAGACCTAGCAGTGATATTGCTGGATCAAAAGGTATGCACAGTTTTATAGCCCTTTGGGCATAGTTCCAAATTGTTCTCCAGAATGGTTGGATCAGTTCACAACTCCAACAATAATGCATTAGTGTCGCAGTTTTCCCATATTCCCTCCAACATCCAACATTTTCCTTTTTTTTCCCATATTATTAAATGTGATAGGTGTGAGGTGGTACCTCAAAGTTGTTTTAATTTACATTTCTCTAATCAATGAGCATTTTTTCATATGACTACAGATAGTTTTGATTTCATCTAAGAATTCTCCAGGCTCTTTCTTGACTTTTGACTTTATATTAAAGTTGGGCTCTGTTCCCAGGGTGGATGGGACATTCTTCCAAACTTTAGTGTGTGTGTGTGTGTGTGTGTGTGTGTGTGTGTGTGTGTGTGAGAGAGAGAGAGAGAGAGAGAGAGAGAGAGAGAGAGAGAGAGAGAGAGTGTAGCTATTCTCAGAGCTACTTTTTGAGGTTTGTCAATTTTTAGTTTTTCTAAGATGGTATGATATAAGGAGAGGTATGTTTATTACTCATATGACCTGTATTCTGGTCTGTGAATGACCACAAGCATTCTTTTTTCCACCCTGGAACTGTAACTGTTCCCACTCCCTTTGGTCTTCAAGTTCTGATGTGTTAGAGCTCATCCTCACCAGGGGACTGCAACACAGAACTATGATCCAGATCAGTATATGGGCAATTCCACAGAGTTGTGTACCCAGTGCCAGGAAAGGGACACCCATAATCTCTTTCTGACCAGTTTTCCAACTCCCTTACTATCTTTAGGCTGAGAGCTCCAGAAATCACTGTTGCTGCTAATTCAGTTGTCCAAAAGGCCTGCTGCTGGTTTGCTTTGGCATCACCACAATGTAGGACTGGCCTCCACTTTCATCCCAGTGATACAGACCTTTTATACTGACCTTATAAGTTACTTTAGGTTGGAAAATTATCTCATTTCATCCTTTTGTGGGTTCTGCCTCTACAGAATTTGTTTTGAGGCATTATTTAAAGTTGTTTGGAGAATTTGGGAGTACTCAGGCAAGTCCTTGCCTCTCCTCAGACATCTTGACTCCACCCCCAACTCCTCCAATCCCCATTATTTCTTCAAAGAATAACAATTAGTCCTATTTGCATGTGTTTTTGTTTTGTTTTTGTTTTTTTTAGATTTTGATAATAGTATTTGATTTTTGAGGTTTTAAAAAATTCTTCTTTACTGGATCTCTGCCTTAGTCATCTCTGGCATTATAAAAATAATTTTCTGTTTGTTGGATTATTCATTTTCTTGCAGATGCCTCAGGAATTGAGTTTTAGGTATCCCCTCTGCTATCAATTAAATAAAGTTGCAAAGCTGTCCTTTAGTGATTTTTCTTTAGACCTTTTCTTTTACCATAAACACTGAGGTTGTTTCCTCTTATTATCAGTTATGTTGCAACACTTCCATTTGGATAAAGAGAGAGAGGAAGAGGGGCAAGGGCTTTTCTTTAAAACTCAACTAAATCTAAAGTTATCTTCCATTGGTGTGAGAGATCTAGTTCAGGTGCTTTTTGTATAAAATATCTATAGCAACTTTTTGTGGTGGCACAAAAGTGTAAACTAAGAAGCCCAACAATTGATGAATGACTGAATTAATTGTTATATGTGGATGTGATGGAGTATGATCTTTAAGAAAGAGGAAATAGATGATTATAAAAAGACATGGAAACATGAATCGATGCTAAGTGAACTAAATGGAATCAAAACAATTTATACTATATCAGTATTATAAAAATGAACAACTCTGAAGATTTTAATAATCTGATAATTTAAGGTTCAGAATTATATATTATATTTATACATATATACATACACATATGGGCAACTAGGTGGTGCAGTGGATAGAGCAATGGGCCTGGAGACAGGAAAACTCATCATTGTGATTTCAAATCCATCCTTAGACATTTACTAGCTGTGTGACCCTGGGCAAGTCACTTAGCGGTGTTTGCCTCAGTTTCCTCATCTGTAAAATGAGTTAGAGAAGGAAATGACAAACCACTCCTATATCTTTGCCAAGAAAACCCCAAGTGGTTTGGACACAACTGAAGAACCAAACAACAACACACACATATATGAAAATAATAATGCTAAGACATTTTAATTTCCAATAGAATAAATATCAATGGATATAACCCATATAACTAAAAGCTCTTACTGGGAAGGATCTCAATGAATTTTATATTTTTGTTTTTTGTTTTGTTTTGTTTTGTTTTTTGCAGGGCAATGAGGGTTAAGTGACTTGCCCAGGGCCACACAGTTAGTAAGTGTCAAATGTCTGAGGCCTGATTTGAACTCAGGTACTCCTGAATCTAGGGTCAGTGTTTTGTTCACTGTGCCACCTAGCTGCCCCCTCAATGAACTTTTAAGCATTTAAAGAGGAGTCCATTGGGGGGATTTGTTTTGCTCGGAGTGCATTTTTGTAACAGAAGTTTGTCTTTTTCTTCTTTTTGTCAATGGAGTGGAGGTGGGAGGGAAAGAAATAAATTTTGTTCATTTGACAAAATAGAGACGTGAGGATGATACAGAGATTAAACGTTGCATGCATTTTCAGATGAGATCATTGTATTATTAATTTTAATTAACTGCTTTACCTTGTTAAAAGAGACCTCTTATAAAGTGGAAGTAATCTGTAAATGTATTTAACATAAAAATAAAACACATAAATGGGGCAGGTAGGTGGAACAGTGGATAGAGTACTGGCCCTGGAGTCAGGAGGACCTGAGTTCAAATCTGGCCTCAGACAGTTAACACTTACTAGCTGTGTGACCCTGGGCAAGTCACTTAACCCCAATTGCCTCACAAAAAACCAAAAAGCAAAAAGCAAAAAACCCACACCTAAATAAAACTAAAAGTGTCCAAAAAACCAAAATAAATACAAAGATGAAGAATTTCATTTGATAGGAAGAACATTGATATATTGTTGTTGCTTAGCCATGTACAATCATCATGACCCCAAGAAGCATAGCACTCCAATAATGGCTATGAGGTTTCCTTGGTAAGAATACTTGAGTGGTTTTCCATTTCCTTTCATTAAGGCAAACAGAGGCTAAGTAACATGCTCAGGGTCACATAGCTAGTAAGTGTCTGAGGCTGGATTCTATCTCAGGTCTTTCTGATTCAAGACCCACTGCTCTATACATTGAGCACACATCTATCCCTTTTGTAGTTTTTTTTTTTTTAAGTTGCATGCTCAATTCACTGATCTATTCTTTCTTCATTTTATTGACATAAGTGTTTAGAGACATAAAATTTTCCCTAAGTATTGCTTTGGTTATTTCCCATAAATTTTGGTATGTGGTCTCATTGTTGTCATTCTCCTCAATGAAATAATTATTTCTATGATTAGTTCTTTTACCCACTCATTCTTTAAGATTAGATTATTTAATTTCTAATTAATTTTAATATATGTTTCTATAGCTCTTTATTTAATATAATTTTTATCCCATTATGGTTTGAAAAGGATGTATTTAATATTTCTGTTTTTCTGCATTTGGTTGTGAGGTTTTTATATCCTAATACGTGGTCAGTTTTTTAAAGGTACCATGTACAAAAAAAAAGGTACCATGTACAGCTGAGAAAAAAGGTATATTCCTTTCTATTTCCATTTATTTTTCTCCAAAGGTCTATCATATCCAACTTTTCTAAAGTTCTTTTCATCTCCTTAACATCTTTATTGTTTATTTTATGGCTAGAGTTATTCATTTCTGAGAGGGGAATGTTGAGGTTCCCCACTAGTCTAGTTTTACTATTTCCTTCTGTAATTTATATGTACTTTAAGTCATTTAAATCACTGGTCAGTTAGTTAAATTCAGAGAAGTCAGGAAAGGGAAAGAACAGGGAAATACTATGGGAATTGACATTGGAAGAATAGAGTCTTCACCTGCTCAGATCCAGCAGATCCAGTTGAATTGGAGTCAACTTGAACCTTTGGGTTAGAGGCAAGTAGGCCATCTCACTGAAAATTGTTTCCTTTTTCTTGTCTTTGTATTTCCAGAACCCAGCATCTCCTCTGGAAGACAGTGAGTGCTTAATAAATGCTTGTGATTTTGACTGACTGGAGAGGGATATGGAGGTGAGGAGAAAGGCAGTTTCTTATACTGTAGTTTCTAGAGAACTTACCATTCTAATTACCTTCCTCTGGCTGTACTATAACTTCCTAATGTCTTAAAATGTGGCACTTAGAACTGAATATATGTAGTCATATGTAGTTTGACCACTTGAGATTATGAGTCTATTATTTCCCACAATACTAAGATTCCTTAATATTTTTGGTAGCTTTGTCATGCCATGTACCTATTTTAGATAATCTTACCAAAGAATATATCTAAAATAATATTAACTAGCTTCTGTGGTATAGTTGAAGACCTAAGTTCAAATGATTGTTGTGGCAATTACTATCTATGTGACCTTGGGTAAATCACTTAATCTCAGTGTGCCTAGGTTTCCTCATTTGTAAAATGAGGTGGTTGGGCAAGATTGATAACTATGATCCTATGACTTTCAGGGTAAAGGTGTAATCTTGGGCATTCAACTATAGCAGGTTCTCACAATGTGGTCTGGGACCCCCAGGGTCTCCAAGACTCTTTCAGGAGATCCCAAATATTTTCATAATAATACTGAGAAATTTTAATTTCCAAGAGAGTAAATAGCAATAGATAAAAATCATATAAACAAAAATGCTTGGTTGGGGGAGGGGAAGCTTCCTTAATTTTTAAGCATGTAAAAAAGGACCCTGAAACCAAAACGTTTGAGAACCACTGGGTGAGTCCTAGTTTATTCTTTACGACATAAATTTATTCTTACTTAAGATAATGCAGCAGACATTTTGCCTGTGTTTAGCAATTTGGAGAGACAAACTGGAAGGTGATGAGTAGTCCAAAAGGAGTTATGCTCTTTCAAGGACACAGAGTCCTATTGAGGCCACAAAATTAAGCCTTAGTCAGGACACATAAAGTCACACAAAAGGAAGGGAAAGGGCTGGACATTATACTGCTTTAAGAGAAAACCAGTGTATGGTATGAATTCCACAGAAGCTCACCATGCCAAAGACAATCCAATGCCTCATTTAGTAGCACCAGAAAAATCCAGAGAGCAGTTGGCTGGATACTCAGGATAGTGCTTTGATCAGCACAAATGATCCGAATTACTTAAGGGTTGCTATAGTCCTGATGTATCACAAGAACATTTCTGGATCCCAATCCTAACTTGTCAGAAATGTCCAGATCTTTTTCATGCAAACTGTTATGCCCAGGTTTCCTGCATTCTGTGCTTGGGTAACAGATTTTTTTTAAAGCTAAAATGGAAGACTTTGGGTCCTGAATTCCAGCCTGTTGAGCTTATTTTATAGTGCAGACTCTTTGCTACAAGTACTCATCAGACCTAATTGAAGTGTTCATTTTCATTTCTACATTTTCCTTTATATTTTGAGTGAAGAAAAGTATAACAAAATCTCATTAATTCATACCATACTGATTAGATATATGACTAATTCATATGAGTTGGGTCAAAGGTGATACTGTATATTGGCTGTGACTTTCTGAGCAAACGAATAGTGTTTACTTATTGAAGGGAACCCTCTCCAAAAACTTTAGAAGTAACCATTTGTATACAATGTAATTGCAATGTAAGCATTATACAGGCACTACTTTAGTATGCTAATAAAATCATTCTTATCTGTTCATTAAAGCAGTAACCCAACCTGATTAGCATGGTTATTGTTTGTTATTGGAAACAATTAAATTCCATTACATGGAAATTCTTCAATATTTGGATCAACCTATAACTTTACTGATGTGGGTATCCCTACCCATGGAGAATGTAACCCATCCATGTACTTTGTACAATTATTTTCCATGTCTTTTCATCTTGTATCCATAAAAGATCTGCTCAATGTGCTCAAGGCCTTGCTTTTGGTATTTTGAAATTTAAAAAAAATCTTAATTTCAGACTTTTCATTAATTCATTATGAGATTTTACCAGAGTTACTGCAAAACTGAATTAATCACTTTTCCCACTAAATCTTCTTTTCTTTCCTAGTCCTTGTTTCTAACTATGACACTATTATACTGAGGAGTCACCCAGGTTCAAAACCTCAGATTTATCTTGGTTCTTCCTTCTTTTCATCTCCCATATCCAATCAGTGAAGTAGTCTCATGGCTTCCCTCTCCACAACATCTCTTCCTTCCTTCCTCTTCTCTCTACTCGCCCTGACTGCCACCCTAGTTTAATCTCTCATCACTTTTTTTAGATTGGACTGCAGTTAAACATCCACTTCTTTCATGTCCTCTACTTTTTAATCTGTCCTACAAAAAAAAAAATCTTCCTAAAATGTAGGATACAAAACTATCCCTCATTTTTCAACCTCTTTAATGTCCATTCCCAAAGGGCATTTCATTCCCCACTTGGAATATCTAGTTTGAGGGCAATTCATTTTTAGAATTTTTGTATACATAGTGCCATATTGTGCCTGGCACATAGTTAGTACTTAATAAATACTTGTTTATAGATTGATAGGAAGTGGCCTGACTAAGGAATAGAAAGCCAGTTGGATGGAGAAAACTTACAGTAGAAAAACTAGAGGTTTGCCCCAATTCCAACAAAAACCTATCAAGTGCAGAGCACTTAGCTAGAATAAAACGTTGAACATATTAGGACCAAGGATAGAATTCTTAATTAGAGATTCCCAGGCTGATATTGCCCCATAAATCAATGCTCTTTGGGACTGTGTTTTTTTCCTTTTATTCAGCTAATTCTAAGATCATTTAACTATTATCATCCAGGTTCATCTTTCCAAGCTTTCAAGAATATTATAGAGGACTTCAATCAATCAATCAATCAAGTTGGCTTAGTGGATAGAGCAGTGGGCCTGGGATCAGGAAGACCTGAGTTCAATTCTGTCCTCAGATACTTACTAACTGTGTGACTCTGGGCAAGTCACTTAGCCTTTGCTTGCCTTAATCCATTGTAGAAGGAAATGGAAAACCAAATATAAAGTCACAAAGAGTCCAACATGACCAAACAACAACAATGTTTTTTAATACTGGTACCAGTGACTGTGGTAAATTCTTTTCAAATTCCTTTTTGAAATTCATATATCTTATTTACGGAAAAGTAGTAATTAGGGCCCTAAATTTGGAGTTAAGAAAATTGAATTTGAATTCTACCTCAAAAACAATGTGGCCATGGGCAAAATACATATAACTGTGAGCAAATTTAAATGGAGCAAAGTAAAATTATTCAATTTATTGACTTGTTCAATAAATCTCATGTTTTTTTCACACCTTTATGTAATATGTCCTTCTATGGCTAAATCACTTGTGATTTGGAATTGAGTCCACAAAATTTTAAATACATCCTTTAGTTGTTCATGGAACCATACATCACATTGGATATCTTTGATGATAAGTTTCTTTTACCATCTAGCCCTGATTTTCTAGTTTTTCCAGCAATTTTTGTCAAATAATGGGATTTTGTTCCAAAACCTTGGATCTTTGGGTTTATCATATACTAGATTACTATAGTCATTCAGGATAGTGTAATTCATACTTATTCTATTCCGCTGACCCGCCACTCTATTTCTCAGCCAGTACCAGATTGTTTTGATAATTACTGCTAGACCACCTTCTTTCAATTTTTTTTTTTTTTTAGTGAGGCAATTGGGGTTTAAGTGACTTGCCTAGGGTCACACAGCTAGTAAGTGTTAAGTGTCTGAGGCCAGATTTGAACTCAGGTCCTCCTGAATCCAGGGCCAGTGCTCTATCCACTGCGCCATCTAGCTGCCCCATTTCACTTTTTTTTTAATGGGATCCCTTGATATCTTGAGCTGTTGTTCTTTCATGAATTTTGTTATTATTTTTTCTAGCTCTATAAAATATTTTTGATAGTTTGATTGGTATGGCACTAAATAAATAGATTAATTTAGGTAGGATTGCCATTTTTATTATATTAGCTTAGCCTACTCACGTGCAATTAATATTTTTCCAATTGTTTAGATCTGACTTTGTGTGAAAAGTGTTTTATATTTATGTTCATAAAGTTCTTGGGTTTTTCTTGGCAGGTAGACTTCCAAGTATTTTATGTTGTCTGTAGTTATTTTAAGTGGAATTTCCCCTTCTGTCTCTTCCTGCTAGATTTTGTTGGTAATATATAGAAACACCGATGATTTATGTAGTTTTATTTTATGTCCTGCAAACTTTGCTAAAGTTGTTAGTAATTACAACTAGTTTTTCAATTGATTCTCTAGGATTCTCCAAGTTATACCATCATGTTGTCTACAAAGAGTGAGAGTTTTGTTTCTTCATCACCTATTATATTTCAGAGGAAAAAGAAACAAAGAAAACTAAGGACTGAAATTTTGATACCAAATTCTACAATGAAATCTCGTACTAGTATCTTTTGTACCACTTAGAACCTAGATATTATTCTGTGACGATTAATATAATATATTGCATCTGTTAGTCATTATATTCTCATCCTAATTTTTATTTATTCATATGATTATTTTCCTCAAAAATTATAATTAGAATGTTTAAAATTTTTCTTTATTCTATTAAAATTCCACCCATTATCAAACATTTGCCACTTGCCTCATATAGGTGAAGGATTGTGCATTGATGGGGAAAGACACAGGAGGAAGTAAGTTCTGGTGCTTAATACTAAAATGGGGACATGATGGAATCATAGAAGACAGATGTTGGAAGTTTGGGGCATGCTTTAAGTTTGGCCATATTCTTCCTTATAATAAGTTTGCGACTTCATTATGAATGACGTAAGTTTAAAATAATTTTTGATAATTTCTTTTGATGGAAGAATATCTGGGCTGATTACCCATCTAAGGCCTACTCTTGTGTCTCATTTATAGTAACAATAGTTGAAATTCATGTAGGACCTGCAAAGCACTTTCTGTAAAGTATTCGTGCCTCACATCAGCTCCATGCATAGCTATTATCATCCCCATTTTACAAATAAAGAAACTGAATGTCAGTGGAGTCAAAGTGGCTGGTTAAGTATCACAACTAGTAAGAGTCAGAAGTAGCATTCAAACTTAGTTTTTTCAAACTCCAATTCCAGGACTCCATTGGCTGCAAAGTGTTGCCTAGCTCAGTATGATATGTAGATGTAAAGATTATGCTAGCAGAATTCTCTATGAGTTTAAAAATGACTTTGAGTATTGGCCTGTCAATGGAGTATATGTCTTTTGTTGAAGGACAGCTTAGTTAAATTTGGGAAGGTTAACAATCAGAAGTTTGGTCATTGGGCAATTAATTTCGGTTGACATAGCATCTCATAAAAAAGAAATATCAACTAAAGCATGGATGGTCATGTTAGTGGAGGTGCTGACTACCCATACTAATGATAGGACCAATCCTTTGATATATTCATATAAGTTGGTATTTGTAATTAGGAGGATCCCAGAGAATTCAAAATGAAATCTTGAGGTAGAAGGCAACATAAAAAGGGATTGCGGGGGGCAGCTAGGTGGCGCAGTGGATAGAGCATCAGCCCTGGAGTCAGGAGTACCTGAGTTCAAATCCGGTCTCAGACACTTAACACTTACTAGATGTGTGACCCTGGGCAAGTCACTTAACCCCAATTGCCTCACTAAAAAAAAAAAAAAGGATTGCTTGCTACTAAACATAGAATCATAATATTAGAAATTTAGAGCTGGAAAGGACTTGAGAGTTTATTGAATCCAAGCCCTTGATTTTAGAGGTGAGAAATCTGAAGCCCAAAGAGGTTAATAATTTGCTTTGGGTTGAATAGGTTATAAGTCAGAGTGAGGATCTGAGCTAAAGTTAAATGACTGAGGGAAGATTTGTCTTCCTAAGTTCAAGTCCAGTGCTCTTTCTACTACACTGTACTTTATCTCATAACTTGAACTAATAAAACTGATTAACATTGAGCTAAACTGATTTACACAAATCCTACTACCAAAAATTTGCGTCAATGTGCTATAATAGAAAGGACATTTGATTCAGTGTTGAAAGCTCTGGGTTCAAATTTTTGCTCTACTTACCTGAGGTACTTTAGACATTTATGGTTTCTTGGACAAGTCAATTTAAAATCAATTTTCTCATCTGCAAAATGAAACAGTTGGATTATCTGATCCCTAAGGTGTTTCTTCTTTTTCTTCTTCTCCTCCTCCTCCTCCTCCTCCTCCTCCTCCTCCTCCTCCTCCTCCTCCTCCTCCTCCAGTGTATAGTGTAGTCTTTGGATAGATAAACAAAACCAGGCTAAAAATTGAATGGGCTAGCATAGTCCCATATATTTGGTTAGTTTTTAGTAAATCTCTCTTTACTGATTTTGGAACAATATTTGAATTAATTGTTCTGATGGTCTTTTATAGTTGTCTTAATGATGCCAACTGGGTTTTCATACTTAGGTTATTATTTCACATGCAAAATGAATATTTTTATCTACAACTGACACAACAGGGAATCCATCAGAATGTGTGTCTGCGAACAATCCTGTCTAAACTTCTTAAATACATCTAATATAAATACTGAGGAACCACATGTACCAATTATCAAAATAACATGAGCATTTTATCTGATTTAGCTGCATCGGAGTGGTAGATTTTTGTGCACTTAGATAAACAATGAAACTAATTGGAGTGCCATAAAAAGATTTGTGTGTAATAAGAGCATCAGGGAACACTGCCAGTTTCTAGAGATCAAAAGAAAGCTGTCTCTGAAAAAAACAGGTAATTCTAGCAATAGATTTGAATCCTAGGAAGCAAGTCTGCTCTGTAGGACATTTGTGGCCTTTAAGGCCATTTTATTTAATCTCCTCCCAACACTTGTAAATCCTACAAAAAAAAATCCCCATGTGATGAAATTTACTTTTTATTATTTGCTTTTGTGAACCAGGCCTCAATTCCCAGGGCAGGCCGTTAACATTGGTTAATGAGAACTATGTTGAAAGGCTTTTGTAGGTTTTTCAGCCCCTCATGTGTCACTTAAGTGAGGGGGGGAAATTAAAAACAAAAACAGTTTCCCAATGACGTTGGACCTTTTTTTCCCCTACCTATCATAAGGAGTAATGATTAGAGTTAAATGTTTAGCTAGTCTAGTGAACTCTTCTTCCCTCAGGAGAGTAGGGTTTTTTTTTTTTTAAATAATCTTATCAAGCACTTATAGTTTACCTGGTATGCCCTAGGGTTAGAGTTTGTCCAACAGTACTATGTTTTCACTAAAACTTACTGTGATTTGATTCTAATGCAGACACTTTGGAGCTTAACATTTTGTTGTTCTGAGAAGTTCCTTGGTCAAAACTTGTTCCTTGGGTTAAATAAATTACTTACAGAAAGAAAGATTTCTAGATTTCTAGTTCAAATTTTCTTCTGCTTAAATTTAATGTTTCATTTTAGTGAGTTGTTCAGTCATTTAAGTCATTCCTGACTTTGTGACCCCATTTGGAGTTTTCTTGTTCAAGATACTGGAATGTTTTTCATTTCCTTCTCTAGCCCATTTTACAGATGAGGAAATTGAGACAGAGTTAAGTGACTTGCCCAGGGTCACACAGCTAGTAAGTCTTTGAGGCTGTGTTGCAACTCAGGTCTTCTTGACTCAAGGCCTGGTACTCTATCCACTATGCTATCTAGCTGCCATCATCACCTTTTGCATGATATGTATCACATCTCAGTCAACAACTTTCAGGTTTCACTGGGTTCTGAAACACAGATTCATGGAACATATCAATGAAATTCATATCTTAATAATTTCATGTTAAATTTAAATTTTGATTCAATCTTATAATTTAACTTCTCCCTATGCCCTACCATAATCAGCAAATATTTATTAACATCTACTATGTGAGGGGTCTTACCCTCCCAAATTGATTTTTTCTTTTTCTTTTTTTTTCTTTTTTAAAAGGTATCTTTTTATTTTATTTCTTACTTAACCTTAAGTCACTGAATGGGTGCTGCCTCAGACAAATTGAGACCTGGGAAAGACCTTGCAAGGAATATAAATTTCCTGAAATAGTACTCTGGAAAACCAGGAATTGATAAAGGTATTGGGATTCAAATGGAGTTTCTTGACTAACCCTTTAAACCCTAATCTCTCTTGCTCTCAAAGATTGGCCAATAATGGATCCCAACCCAGCTCTCAGTTGGTCATTGTTTGGGTTTGTTTGCTCAGAGTGAGTGTAAATAGGGATTGTTTTTGTTCTGGTCAAAAATCCTGATGGTCTTCCCCTACCAGATTTTTTTTTTCTTGACTGGATAAAAAGAGGCCATTCTTTGTCTCATTTCTGACCTAGCCTTAATCACTAAATGTGTCTCCTCATACAATCTGAGATCTGAAAAATACCTGAGCTTAAAAAGTCCAAGGACTCCCACTGCATCAAGGCCATCTCCAGTCATACAGGTCTCTATCTTGCTACTGGACCCAGATGTCTCTGAAGGAGAGAATGAGACAGGTGACTGCACAGTCTACCTCACTTATATCCAATTTACTGAAAGTTAAGACATCACTTTACTGATGTCATTGGTCCTCTTCGAGATTGAAGGACAAACAACAACAACCATGTGTCATGTGCTAAATACTGAGAATACAAAGAAGGGCAAAAGACAGTCCCTGCTCTTGAGGAACTCACAATCTAACGGGGAGAGGCAACATGTGAACAACTATGGACAAACTATACACAAGATAAGTTGGAAAAATCATCAGAGGAAAGGCCCTAGAAGTAAGGGGGATCGGGAAAAGCTTATTGTAGGAGATAGGAATTTTTTGTTGTTTATTTACACTCTGAGCCAAACAATGAGCAAGGGAGGCTTGGGTTGGGACCCATTATTGGCCAATCAGAGCAGGAGTGATTTGGGTTTAAAGGCATAGTCAAATAGCTCCATTAGAATCCCAATGGCTTTATCAAAACTTGGTGTTTCAGAGCTATAATTCAAGAGATCACAAATGAAAACCACAAGAGACAAAGAGTTAATTGTCCCAGTTTTTTTTTAAACCCAACAACTATAATAGAGTAATTAAGTAGAAAAGAAAAAAATCTAGCTCCCAAACTTCAAGATACTTTGTGAAGTATTAGTGATAAAAATTTATATTCCCTTGGATAGAGCACCCTCATATGAGGGTATGACTTCTTACATAGAAAGAAGGAGAAGAGGAAGAGGAAGGGGAAGGGGAAGGGGGGTTGGGACTTAAAGGAAGTCAGGAAAGTCAAGAGGCATAGGTGAGGAGGGAGAGCCCCCCAGTAATTACAGATAATGAGTGAAAATTCCTGGAGTTGAGAGATGGAGTATCCCACAAAAATCCTGGATGTCATGGAATATAATTTGTGTAAGAATTATATAGGGAAAGTAGTGGCTGAACAATTATATAGTCTTCATTCTGACTCCCTCATACTATGTATCCCTAATATTGAACTGATGTTATAGCTTAATCATAGAAGGATATAAACATTAGTTTGATGGTTATAATTATTTGCTAGAATATTGCTTTTAGTGTGCAGATGAATAGAGAGTTAGTCTTAGAGTCAAGAATATTTGAATTCAAGACTGCTTTCTTATACATAATGGCTGTATGATCCTGGGCAATTCATTTAACCTTTCAGTGTCCTAGGAAACTCTGTAAGATGATAACTTGTAGAATAGTAGCATATCTTCAATGACATAGGATATTTTCCACCAGGAACCCCCTTTATGAATGAAATCACATCTGGTAAAAACAAACAAACAAACAAACAAACAAACCAAAACAACAACAACCACCCACAAACACACAGGAGATACAAAGAAACTGCTACTTTGGTCATATTATTCTCTTGTTTAGTAATTAGAATGACTTTTTGTTACCCATGGGGAAAAGGTCTAAACTTAATATCTCCCTAAAGTATTTTCTACAATCTGGTCCTTAACTTTTCATCCTTTTTTTCTCTTATTCCCCCTCCACTCCATTATGAATGATATCATAAATAATGTTTACAATGTTGCTTTTTGAGTGCCCAAAAATTGGTAACAAGTGGATGCCCATGCATTGAGGAATAGCAGGATTGTGGTATAGTAATGTGCTGGAGTATTATTATGTTATAAGAAATGACGAAATATATGATTTTAAAAGGACATGGAAAGCTTTGTTATGAACTGATACATAGTGAAAAGTAAGCAGAACCAGAAGAAAAATTTATATTATAACATCAAAATTATTAAAATGAGCAATTAGGGAGAGGTTGAAGGAGAGGAACAGGTAGCCAGAAGATTTTTAGAATTGAAGAATTTCTAAGAGAAAATTTTTACAATAGCATTGTAAAGATAAGCAACTTTGAAAGTTTTGAGAATTATAGTATATTCACTCTGTATCAGTTCATACAAGTCATCTTGGGTGTCTCTGAAATGATCCCCTTCATCCTTTTTTATAGCACAATAGCATTCTGGTACATGTTACCTTCAAACTTAGATTAGGACAAATTTGTTTGAGGCTTGTGGAACATGTTTTTTCAGGTTTATAAGTCATATTAGAATTTCTCCTATTTTTTCTTGATTTTGAAAAAAAATCTGTTGAGATTTTCATTGATTCTTTTTGGTGTGTATGCAAGACTTATTTTTTGTTAGTGTAATTTGGAAGTTTAACAAAAAAAACTTCTTTTGGAAGAATTGGATTTTGATCTTATTTGCATTTTGTGTCTTCTTTGAGGTATATCGGCTTTTGATCAATTGGGGGGCATTTTCTTCAAGAATTTCCTCTAAAATATTGGGGCTAGATTCTTGCGGCTGTTTTTCCAGACTTCAATAATTTAGTTTGCCCCTTTTGAACATGTTCTTCAAATCTATCCCTTTCCGTGACATTTCCCCCCCAAATCTCTTTCAAGTTGAATTACTTTCCAAGTTCATTTTTCTGCAGCTGTTACAGTATCTACCATTTTGTCTCTTCATTTGTGTTATTTATAATTTGACTTTTAATTTCAATTGGGGCTGTCATGGGGGAAATCAGTGGTAGGTGGTGTTCTTAGGTATTCCTTAAAGAATTACATCCTCTCTCACACAAATCCAATTAGAATAAAGTAATCTTTTATTTAGGCTCTAGAGAAAGGAGAGATCAAGGGGATCAAGGGGAGATGGTTCAGAGACATGGTTCTCTGAGGTACATATCTCCTTGAATAGGAGAAAGGCCATAGCTTTTATAGATGGTAGATGGGGTAATCACCTGAGCCCTTTTTGAGGGTGGATTGGGCAAAGTCAGGTGAGGGGCGATTGTTCTGATTTCTGGAGCTATCTCTGTCCTCTTGGTGCCACTCAGGCAGTAGCCACATCTTATGGGCTTATCTCCCTTACTTCTCAAGGTGTCTGTCCTTTTGTTTATTTATTTATTTTGGTGAGGCAATGAGAGTTATGTGACTTGCCCAGGGTCACACAGTTAAGTATTAAGTGTCTGAGGCCAGATATGAACTCAGGTCCTCCTGACTCCAGGGCCCGTGCTCTATCTACTGTGCCACCTAGATGCCCCTGTCCTTTATGTTAGCTGGACAGTTTGAACCAGTCCCAACCCCATAACAGGGTGATAGGTTTTCTATAATAGTCTATAATAGTCTCTATATGGAGAATGCTGTTTTCCCCCTGAGGTTTCTTTTTGAGATTTTAAAGTATCATTTCATTTTACCTTCACTTCTTCCCAGAATATTTTAAAATGAAAATATTTTTCAATTTTCTCTTATGGTTGTCTTGCAAGTTAGTCTTCTTTAAATTTTTTTTTTGTTTCATTATCCATTTGAATATGTCTGATAGTTCTTGAATTAGTTTCTGTTTATATATGTGTTTTCTTCAATTTTCTTCACTTATGCCATAAAGTTTGTACATTGTCTTTAAATCAGTTTTAAACTTCTTGGTGTGCAGTTCTATGAATTTTGTTTTCTTTTACCATTTCTGTCATTTTTGAGAGAGATTGGGTAGAACTAAACTCCCTTACACCCTCTCTATCTGCCATCTTCTTGAAAGTTTGAAGTACATGATTATTTACACATTTAGTGAGTTACAGAGAATTTGAGAATTTTTGTTTTAAAAATGAGTAGGTGGCAGATGCAGAGAGTTGGTATGCTTGATGACAACCATTAAGGTAGAACTGTTGTTGTTTTTTAAAATATATGTAGCTTTTTATTTTCCCCCAATTAAACGTACAGTTTTTGACATTAATTTTGAAAACTTTGAGTTCCAAATTCTTTTTCTTCCTCCCTTTTTCCCCAACCCCCCACCCCCACCCCATTGAGAAGGCAAGCAATTTGATACAGGTTATACATATGCAGTCATGCCAAACATTTCCACATTAGTCATGTTGTACAGGAAAGCATTGACCAAAAAAACAAAACTAAAGTAAAAAATAAAGTTAAAAATATGCTTCAGTGTATATTCAGACACCATTGGCTCTTTCTTTGGGGATGGATAGCATTTTTCATCATAAGTCCTTCAGAGTTCTCTTGGATCACTGTATTGCTGAGAATAACTAAACTATTGACAGCTAGCTGATCATCTTACAACATTGCTGTTACTCTGTATACAGTACATTTCACTTTGCATCTGTTCATGTAAGTCTTTCCAAGTTTTTCTGAAAGCTCATCATTTGCTCATCATTTTTATAGTACAATAGTATTACATCATAATCACATACTACAATTTGTTAAGCCATTCCCCAACTGATGGGCATCCCCTCAATTTCCAATTCTTTGCCACCAGAAAAGACCTGCTATAAATACTTTTGCACACACAGGTCCTTTTGCTTTCTTCTTATTCTTTTTTAAATCTCTTATTGGATGCAGACGTAGTAGTGGTATTGCTAGGTGAAAGAGTATTCATGGTTCTATAGCCCTTTGGGCACAGTTCCAAATTACTTTACAGAATGGTTAAATAAGTTTACAACTCCACCAACACTATTTTAACATCTCATTTTCCCCACATGACCTCCAATATCCATAATTTTCCTCTTTTTTCCTATTAGCTAATGTAATAGGTGTGAGATAGTACCCCAGGATTGTTTTGATTTGCATCTCTGCAATCAATAGTGAGTTAGAGCATTGTTTTCATGCGACTATAGATAGTTTTGTTTACTTCCTATAAAAACTGTTTATATCTTTTGATCATTTATCATTTGGGGAATGACTTGTATTGAGAAACTTGCTTTAATTTTTTTCAGTTACTATTACTAATTATATTTCCCTCCATCCTTTCCCTCCCTTCCCTATCCTATTTATTCTATTCTCTCCTTTCATGTCCCTCCTCGAAAGTGTTTTGCTTCTGACTACCCCTCTCCAAATCTGTTCTCCCTTCTATTGCCCCTGCAATCTCCTTCTGACCAATTGTTCTAACCCTTTACTATTTGTGCACCGAGAGCTCTGGTAGCAACTGTTGCTACTGTTGATTCAGTAATTCCCAAGACCTGCTTCTGGTTTGCTGGGGCCTGGTCTGCACTGGTTCAGCCTGTGCTGGACTGCATTCTACTCTCACTCTGGTACAACAGACCTTTCCTCCCAATCTTCTAAATTGTCTTTGGCTGCAAAATTATTTCACCCCATCATTTTGTGGGTTCTGCTGTTGTAGGAATTGTCTTATAAAATCATTTAAAGGTATTTGGAAGGCTTTTAGGGAGAGCTCAGGTGAGTAGCTGCCTTTCTGTTGCTCTCTTGGCTCTACCTCCAGATCTGTCATTTAAAGGAAAATTCTATATTCAAGCCTTCACTCTAATTAAAGAGGCAAACCTCAGGAAGAAACAGTTAAAAAGGAGTTTATTAATAAACCAAGATAGCACTTGTTTATAGGCCAGCCACTGGACCTATGACCTCCTGATCTAAACTATTTTTTCTCCTTTCATTTTTTTTTCATTCTGAGCTCTAATTTCCTTGATCCTTTCAGCCTGATTTTGGAGTTTTTATATCCAGGTAATTCATTCATTCATTCATTCATTCATTCATTCATTCATTCATTCATTCATTCTCTCTCTCTCTCTCTCTCCCTCCCTCCCTCCCTCCCTCCCTCACTCTGCTTATGGTTTTTGTGAGGTTATTCTTTTCTTTCAGGTTTGCCTCCTGAACTTTTCTTAATCCATAATATTTCTTCATTGTGTTTGTCTTTTTCTTCTGTTTGCTCATATTTTCATACTCTATTCTTTGTTGAGATTTTTCTGCTTAGGCCAGTCCCATGTGCAACTCTAAGATATATAGTGTAGACTTTGTTTGGTCTTATCCACTCTGTCTTCTGCTACTGCCAATCTGGATAGGGTAGCTGGTAAAAGGCCATACTCTTTACTTTAATCCTTGGCTTCTCTTTTAGTCTATTGGTAATACATCTAAGGTTTTGGTCTTGAATGGCCCCTATCTTCTCCTTCCATGTTCCCCAATCAGGAATTATATCTGTCTCTTGCTCTATTCCTAGTGGACTAAAGTGGTGTATGTGAGATCCTATAGGGCTCCAGCCTCTCACATAGTCCTTCTGGCACTGATACTAAGGAACTGAATTCACTCTGTTTCATTTTGTGGTTGTCAGAAATCTGAGAAGTGAACTGCAAAGACCCTATTATATCCCTGCACAATATCCTATGGGGACTGATTCTGCCTCCAACTTCTGTTCTAATAAACCAAGGCTGGTATTTGGCTTCAGATCCTCAATTAATGGAGTTCATAGTGGCTTACTGACTAGAGAGGTTCAGAGCACTGCTTGGCTTTATGTATATTTGTATGACTTCACTTTGGATTCCTTGGCTTTTTTCCTTGCTCTTGCAGAGCTACATCTGTTTAATAAAATTCTGCCTATATTCCTGGATTCAACCTATCTCTTTGCCTTCTCTTGTTTACCTGAACTTGTGTTAGCTTCTCTTGTGTGATTTTTCTACCAGCTTCTGCCCATCATTGTTGTGTGGTCCTGAACTTATTGGAAAGGCAAAATTCTTATTCTTTTTTGTTTTCTGTGGCCCTTTTATACTATTTCCTAGGGGTTTTGTGGGAGAATTGAAGTTTTCCATAACCTTTTTTTTGTTTGTTTTTGTTTTTGTGTTTTTGGGTGAGGCAGTTGGGGTTAAGTGACTTGCCCAGGGTCACACAGCTAGTAAGTGTCAAGTGTCTGAGGCTGGACTTGAACTCAGGTCCTCCTGAATCCAGGGTCAGTGCTTTATCCACCGCACCACCTAGCTGCCCCTGTATAACCTTTTACAATGCTATTTTAAAGGGACATCTTTACATTGCCATATTAAGGGGATGGAATTTCTCAAAGTTATCCTTTTCTTCAGTATAGCCCAGTAACTATTCTGAATATGAAAAAAGGAATGTAGTTTGTCCCCTTGTATTCTAAGGTGAAAGATGATAAAGGATATTAGGAAATTATTAGGAAATGTGCTTCTAATTGATCCTCCACACAACCCCCATATTTTATCATTACTTTAGATTTTTTCTGTCCTTTTTCTTCTGTGATGATTTGAGACAGTAGATAAGTAATGTTTTGTGTCTTTTCTTTTTCATAAAGTTCATATGAAATAAAGGTAACTTTGACTTATAATACACATTTACAATACTTAAAATATACATTTTTATCAATTTGTTAAAAGTTCCTGTTAAAGCTAGGGTCTTCAATGTACTGAATTTGATACTTAGGAGCAGATTGAGTTGCCATAAACAATATTGTACCTTCAGGTAATTTATCAATTAATGAAATTCTTTTTAATATAATATTTTATTTTTCAGTGAATGAAAAGTATTGTCTGTCAATTCTCCTGGAGAATTTGATAGATGAAGCTGCTTAGGAACTTTAGAGAAGATTCACTTTATAGACTGATCAAAGTAATTAATCTATGTGTTTGTTCCCATTGACTTTGAACATTTAATCAACTTTTAAAAACCTCTAGTATGGGCAAGTAAATTGGTTATGTGTTATTATCCCAACTTTGTTAGAATACAAAGATAAAACATGGTCCCTATCCTCAAAGAGATATGATAGAACATGATAAATGCCTACAAGATATACAAACAATGTACTATAAGAATTCAGTGAACGGAAAGATTACCAAGACTTGGTGACTTATTAGGGTATATGATTGAGATGGAATACTATTGTGCTATAAGAAATGATGAGCAGGGTACTTTCAAAAAACCCTGAAAAGATTTATATGAACTTATGTAAAATGAAGTGAGCAGAACCAGGAGAACAGTGTACACAGTACTAGCAATATTGTGCAATGATCAATGTGCTATTCTCAATAATACAACGTTATAAGACAATTCCAAAGGACTTACGATGAAAACTGCTCTTCACCTCCACAGAAAGAAGTAATCGGCTGTGAAAGCAGTTCAAAGCATACTTTTAAAGTCTTTCATTATTCTTTTTTTCTTTCTTTGTGTTTTCTTTCATAACATAACTAAAATGGAAATATGTGGGGTTTTTTGGTGGGGCAATGGGGGTTAAGTGATTTGCCCAGGGTCATACAGCTAGTAAGTGTCAAGTGTCTGAGGCTGAATTTGAACTCAGGTCCTCCTAAATCCAGGGCTGGTGCTTTATCCACTGTGCCACCTAGCTGCCCCTCTATGGAAATACGTTGTGCATGAATATGCATCTATAATCTATATCAAATTGCTTGCCTTCTCAATAAGAGGGGAAAGGAGGAAGATAATTGGAATTCAAATTTTAAAATAATGAATGTTAGCAATTTTTACATGTAATTGAAAAAAATCCTTTTTTTTTTCTTTAAAAAAACTTATCAACATAGAGGGCTACTGAAAAGCACTCAAAGATAACTCCAAGTTAATGACCCTGGATAACTTGGAACATTATAGATTCCCAATGACAATGAAGTTGAGAGCAAGAGCAGGTTTTGAGGAAAGATTTTGGGTTTGTTTTGGATTGTTTAGCTTAAAGGAATCAATGGGAAATCCAGGTGGAAATGTCTATGAGGCAATTAGATATAGGGGTCTAGAGTACAGGAGAGAGATTAGAGATGCAGATTTGTTAGTATCTAAAACAGAGGAAATATTTGAAGCCCTGAAAATAGAAGTGCTTTCCACTGGAAAGAGTATACAGAGGGAAGAGAAGAGGCCTAAGGTTACAACCTTTGAAAATATCTATTATAAATAGATGGGAGGAGGAAAAAGAGGTTTCAGCAAAAGAGACATAGAAGGTATGATAAAAGAAGGGGAAGAATTGGGAGAGATCACTGTCATGGAAAGCCAAGGAAGCAAAGAGTATAAAGAAGAATAGGGTTTATAGAAGTCTCAAATGAAACAGAAAGGTCAAGGAGGATGAGGACTGAGAAAAAGGACATTGAATTTGTCAATTAAAAGGTCATGAGTGACCTTTGAGAAGCAGTTTCAATCAAATGGTGGGATGGAAACTAGATTGCAAAGGGGTTAAGAAGGAGTGAGAAAGTGGAAGTAATGAGTATAGGCTGCTCTTTTGAGAAATTTGATTGTGAAAGAAATAAGAGATGGGATAGTAGCTAGTGGGGGATAGTAAAGATAAGGTTTTTTGTTTGTTTTCAGGATAAGAAAGACTTAAAAATGCATCCTAGTCCTTAGAGAAAGGGAAATAGGTAACCAATACTCCTCCTGTAGGGGAAGGCTTTCAGAAATTGTATGGCTTCAGTAAAAGTTGATGTTAGGGGGCAGTTAGGTGGCACAGTGGATAGAGCACCGGCCCTGAAGTCAGGAGGACCTGAGTTCAAATCCGGATTCAGACACTTAACACTTACTAGCTGTGTGACCCTAGGCAAATCACTTAACCCCAATTGCCTCACACACATAAAAATTTGATGTTAGGAGGTAGAAGGAATACTTAAAAAAGACATACGATGAGTTAGTGAGAATTTATTAAGCTTCTTTTATATACAAATCACTGCATTAGGTATTGAGGATACAGAGACAAAAATGAAGCAATATTAACCCTCAAGGAGTTTTCCACTAATACAATCAACATATCCATATATAAATGTATAAAATACATACTAAATAAAAAATGATATTTTGTGAGTTGGAAAGGATTAGCAACTGAGGGGATCAGGACAAGCTTCATGTTGGATGTGGCACTTGAGCTGAGCTTTGAAGGAAATTAAGAGGTGAATACAAGGAGGGAGTATATTTTAGGCATGGAAGAGAGCCTATGCAAAGACTCTGAGATAAGAAATGGAATGCCATATGTAAACAATAGCAAGAAAGCCACTTTGACTGAACCAAAGAATTAGTGAAGAGGAATAATATAAAGCATATAATAAGCCTGCAAAGGTAGATTGATAGCAAGATCTTTAGACAGAACCATTTGTATTTAACCTTAGAGGAGATAGGGAGCCAGTAGGATTTACTGAGGCCCTTGAGGCAGGAAGAATAATTAGGAGGCTATGACAATAGTCTAGATGAAAAGTGATGGGGGCCTATGCTAGGATAGTGTTCCTATGAATTGGGAAAAAGGGAAGGCCATGAGAGATGTTGTGTAGGTCTAATCAACAAAACTCAGAAACTGGATGGGAAGCAAAAGGGAGAGTGAAAAATCAGGGTTGAGTACTACTTTGTCTAGAACTTGATTCCAAAATGGTAGTCCCTTGGGGCTTGCTTTTCCCCATAATTCTAATTCCTTAAGTGAAACTCTGTCCTTTGTGCTTTGATTAGAATTCTTCCCTGGTGCTCCTGTCATTTTCATCTAACTATATGAAAAGCCATGACACAGACTACACACCCAGGTAAATTTAGCCAAAATTTAAATATCTTTTCCTCCTCTGATAACAGGGTTGTTTGTCCTCTATGGGAATTCTCTGCCCCATGCCCCCCCCTCTTTGTATGTATGTGTGTGTGTGTGTGTGAGTGAGAGAGAGGGGGGGGGATGGGAAAGAATTCTAATTGTTTTTCAGTTTCCTCTCCAAGAATATTAGAGTAGGATTACTCAAATACCCAAGGCTGTCCCTACGTACCCAGCTTAGGTGGATTTGTGGCTTTATATTTTTTGGGGGATGGGGCAATGAGGGTTAAGTGACTTGCCCAGGGTCACACAGCCAGTAAGTGTCAACTGTCTGAGGCTGGATATGAACTCAGGTCCTCTTGAATCCAGGACCAGTGATTTATCCACTGCGCCACCTAGCTGGCCCTGGCTTTATCTTTTTAATACATGATTATCCTGACAGCTACCATTTTCACAAGTCAGCTTCTAGAAATGGAAAGAGAAGAGAAGGGCCCAACAAAAGTTATAATTCTATAACTGTTATCCTCACCAAAGGGGTTCACATATGTCCAAACTGCCATTTGTTTTTTGCTTCTCCACCAGCAAGTTATGTTTACCTTTTCCTGCTTTCTGTCTCTGACAGCAGTGGTTCTTCTAGTCTTCTACCTTTCTTCTAATTGGGTTGCTACTAGATGTTATAATCTGATCCCCTTAATTTATGGAGTGTTGAAAATTGTTGTTCACTATTCAAAAGAGTCAAATATTGCTGAAAAATTAAAAGTGACATTGACCATTTTTTGTTCACCAAATTTTACAGCTTCACACTATGAATGTATCTTATTTTCATGATAATGCATAATCCTACTAACACCTAAGATTTATGGAATCATTGCTAAAATGAATAATACAAAGGAGGAATAACGTGAATTTGCTTTTCATATGATACACAGCCAACGACAAAGATCCAGTGACTGTTGTATTGTCTTTATATTTCTGATTATAACTATTGAAAATAAATTCTTTGATCCTTTTGTTTTCATAAGTCATTTTCAGACACATCCACACAATCCACTGAACCCTAGTGTGTGAGTTAAGCAAAACCCAAAAGACACAGTGATCATATATAAAAGTATATGCACCATTTTGCATCTACATTCTTCTTGGCTACTTTATTTTGTATGATCTCAGTCTAAGAATGGTCATTACATTTATTAGGAAACATTCTTTTAATTTTACCTTCATTTATTATAGACATAAGCATTTTGCTCTTTTGATCTGCTTATTTCATTCCATTCAAATAAATCTTATGTTTCTTTGAATTCCCTATATTTGCTCCTTACTACACAATAATAGTCAATTACATTAATGTTAACTTGTTTAATCATTCACAAATTTCTGGGCATCCACTTTGTTTCCTTTTGTTTTTGGGGGGCTACCATAAAAAGTGCTTTTCTGAAGACTTTGGCATATATATATATGGTGCCTTCCCCACCATCCCTTGCATTCAACCTCCTTGAGCTATGCCCAATCAAAGGATTGCAACAGTAAAAGAGATGAACAGTTCAGTACCTGTTCTTGTATACTTACAATTTGCTTTTTACAATGACTGGACCAGTTGACAGTCCCATCAAAGAAACATTAGTATGCCTGTCTTCCCAAAGGTCCTTACAATATTGACTAATTTACATCCTTTTAAAATCATAGTTTCTAATTAGATAAATGTAAAGTAAAACCTCAGAGATATTTTAATTTGCATTTTTTAGTATTAGAGATTTGTAGCATATTTTTAAATGGTAATTGATAGTTTGCCATTCTCTTAAAAGTTGATTTTTCCATGTCATTTAATCATATCTATTGGGAAAAGGTTCTTGGTATATGTGAATGCACACACATACATATATATTTATAATTTAGACTTTTATCAGAGATACTTCATTAAAAATATTTTTTCTTTCTTCACAGTTTCTCTTTTTATTCAGGTTGTAATGCTTTTATTAATGTAAAAGCTTTTTTATTTTATGTAGTTAGAATAATATGTTTGGTATTTTGTAAATTCCTATGTCCCTTCTTTGATTAAGAAATTTCTCTCTCCTCCCTACACCTTATTTCTCCTCTCCTTTCCCCTTGTACTTCACTTTCTTGTCTTATTTCTATAGTTATTTTTTAAAGGTATAAATTTATTTTGTTAAATATTTCCCAATTATATGTAAAATATTTTAAATATTGACTTTTTGAAATTTTGAATTCCATATTCCCTCTCTCCTTCTCTGTTCCCCTCACTTCACTAAGAAGTCAGGCAATTTGATATAGATTATACATGTGAGTTCATGTAAAACATTTCCATATGAGACATGTTGCAAAAGAAAAGAGATAAAAAACACCCCGAGAGGGGCAGCTAGATGGCAGAGGGGATAAAGCACTGGCACTGGATTCAGAAGGACCTGAGTTCAAATGTGGCTTCATACACTTGACACTTTACTAGCTGTGTGACCCTGGGCAAGTCACTTAACCCCCATTGCCCCACAAAAAAAAATCCCCAAAAAACAAAAACAAAAAACAAGACAAAACAAAAAAGAAACAAGAAAAATCAAGAAAAATTTTTAAACAGCATGTTTCAATTTGCCCTCAAAACGCATCAATTCTCTCTCTGGAGGTGAATAGCATTTTGGAAGTGTATTGGATATTGATCAGAGTAGCATACAATTGATTATCCTTATGATATTGCTGTTACTATATACAATGTTCTCTTTGTTCTGCCTCTTTCACTGAATGAATTTGTACAAATATTCCCAGGTTTTTCTGTAACCATTCTCCTAGTCATTTCTTCTTTTCTTTTCTTTTCTTTTTTTCAGGGCAGGGTCACACAGCTAGTAAGTGTCAAGTGTCTGAAGCTAGATTTGAACTAAGGTCCTCCCTCCTGAATCCAGGGCCAGTACTTTATCCACTGTGCCACCTAGCTGACCCCTCTCCTAATAATTTCTTATAGCACAATAGTATTACATCACAATCATGTGCCACAATTTGTTCAGCCATTCTCCAATTGCTGAGCATCCCCTCCATTTCTAATTCTTTGAACCACAAAAAGAGCTGCTATATTTTTGTACATATATGTCCTTTATCCTTTTTTTTAAAAAAAAATCTCTTTGGGATACAGATCTAGATGTGGTATTGCTGGGTCACAGAGTATGTATAGTTTTATAGTCCTTTGGACATAGTTCTGATTGTTCTCCAGAATAGTTGGATCAGTTCACAACTCCACTAATATTGTATTAGTGTCCCAATTTTTTCACATCTTCTCTAGTATTTGTTAGCTTACTTTTCCATCATGTTAGCCAATCTGGTGGGTGTGAGGTGGTATCTTAGAGTTATTTTAATTTGTATTTCTCTCATCAGGAGTTATTTAGAGCATTTAAAAAAAATGCGACTTTTGATAACTTTGATTTCTTCTTTTGAAAACCACCTGTTCATATCCTTTGATCATTTATCAAGTAGCAAATGACTATTATTTTCATAAATTTGGCTCAGTTCCTTATATATTTGAGATATGAGACCTTATCAGAGAATCTTGCTGTAAATCTCTTCTTTCCAACCAGTTTCTTGTTTTTCTTCTAATTTTGGCTTCATTTGTTTTATTTGTGCAGTGCTTTTTAAATTTCATATAACTGAAATTATCCATTTTACTTCCTGTGAGCCTTACTCTTCATCCATTTCACTTAAGTTGTCAGTTTTACTGACATATAATTGGGTAAATAACTCCCAATAATGGGTTTAATTTAATTTTCATTGGCAGTGAATTCACCCTTTTCATTTTTGATACTAGTTATTTTGTTTTCCTTCTTAAAAAAATCAATCAGTTGAATTTAATTTAGCTTTAAATTGGTCAGTGGTTATCTCTTATTAGTTTTTCATAAAATCAGCTCTGAGTTTTATTTATTAGTTCAGTTTTTAAAACTTTCAATTTTATTAATCTCTCCTTTGATTTTTAGGATTTCCACTTTGGTGTTTAATTGTATATTTTAAATTTGTTTCATTTCTCGTTATTTTAATTGCATGCCCACTTCATTGATCTGTCCTTTGTCTCTTTTATTGATGTGCATCAAAAGAGATATATAAAAAAGAAAAAAAAGAGAAAAGTATATATTTAATATTTGTGTTTTTCTGCAAGTGGTTGTGAGGTGTTTATGCTTTATACATGGCCAATTTTTGTGAAGGTGCAATATACTGCTCAGAAAAAAATACTACTTTTTTATTCATAATCAATTTTCTCCAGAGGTCTGTCATAGATAGATTCTATTTCCAGATTTGATTCATTTCCTTCTTTCTCTGCTTATTTTATGGTTAGTTTTATCTAGATCTGAGAGGGGAAAGTTGTGATCCCCTGATAGTATAGTTTTACTCTTTTACTAATAAAGCTTATTAGTATAGTCTATCACCAAACCATTTGATGCATATATGTTTAGTATTGACCTTATTGAATCCCTTATGATTTCTTTTTCCTATTTACCTTTTTATTATTCTCTTGAATCTTGTTTTTTGAAATAAAATTTTCTATTTAGTGCTGATCTTTTCATCAGGAATGCTTGAAAGTATTCTATTTCATTGAATTTCCATTTCCCCCTGAATAATTATATTCAGTTTTGCTGGGTAACAGATTTTTGGTTGTAATCTTAGTTCCTTTGCCCTCCAGAATATCATATTTCAAGCCCTGCCATCCCTTAATATAGAAATGGCTAAATTTTGTGTTATCTTGACTGTGGCTCTATGATGTTTGAATTGTTTCTTTGTGGCTGCTTACAATATTTTCTCTTTGACCTGGGAGTTCTGGAATTTGGGAGTTTTCATTCTGAGATCTCTTTCAGGGAGTGATTGGTTGGATTCTTTTACTTCCTATTTTATCCTCTAGTTCTAGAGTATCAGGGCAGGATTTCCTTTATAATTTCTTGAAAGAAGATGTCTAAAATTTTTTTTTATCATAACTTTCTGGTAGTCCAAGGATTCTTAAATTATCTCTGTTTTCCAGGTGAGTTTTTTCCAATGAGATAGTTATTATTGTTATTCTTTTGATTATGTTTTATTGTTTCTTGATGTCTCATAAAGTTCTCAGCTTCCACTTGCCCAATTCTAATTCATTCTCTTCTTTGAGGTGTCATACCTTCTTTTCCATTTGGCCAATTCTCATAAAGTAGGATTCTGCCATGAGAATTGGTTGATTGGGCAAATGGAGAAGAAAATATAAAACCTCAATGAAGACAATAAATGAGTTCTTTCCTTCAGTGAATTTTTGTGCCTCTGTTACCATTAGTCCAATTCTGCTTTTCCAGACATTCTCTTAATTGGATTTTTTTTGGGTGAGGCAATTGGTGTTGAGTGACTTGCCCAGGGTCACACAGCTAGTAAGTGTTAAGTGTCTGAGGCTGGATTTGAACTCAGGTCTTCCTGACTCCAGGGCTGTGCTCTATCCACTGCGCCACCTAGCTGCCCCTTAATTGGATTTTTATGCCTCTTTTGCCATTTGTCCTATAATGTTTTTTAAAATTGTTATTTTCTTCAGTATTTTGTTTTGTGCCTCCTTTACCAAGCTGTACTCTTTCCCCCTTTATTTTCTTACATTTCTCTCATTTCTATTTCCAATTTTTCTTCTATCTTTCTTCCTTGACTTTTAAAATCCTTTTTGAGCTCTTCAATGTCCTGAGACCAATTCATATTTTCCTTTGAGGCTTTGGATGTAGCAGTTTTGACTTTGTTGCCTTCTAAATTTGTGTTTTGATCTTCCCTGTCACCATAGTAAGTTTCTACAGTCAGGATCTTTTTCTGCTGTTTGCTCATTTTCCAGCCTATTTCTTGACTTTTAACTCTATGCTAAAGTAGGGCTCTACTTCTAAAGCAGAGGGGAGACTGTCCCAACTTTCAGGGTTTATTGTGCATCTGTTTTCAGAGATAATTCTGGGCACCTGTAAATTTTTATTCTTCCAAAGTGGTATGATCTAGGGAGAAGTGTGTTTACTTCTATTCAGGCCTATGCTCTGGCCTGTGAATAACCACAAGCAGTTTTTTTCCACCCTAAAACTCTGACTAGGGACCCAGCTACCCTATGATCATAAACTTTAGTGTGCTCATGCTTCTTCTCGCCCTAGTACTGAAACCTAGACTGAGACCCAAATCCAAGTATAGACAGTGCAACAGAATTCTGTTCCTGGTGCCAGCAAAGGGACACATAATCTTTTTCTGAGCAGTTTTTTGGCTTCCATACCCTCTGTTGGCTGAGAGGTCCAGAAACCTCCACTGCTTTCAATTGCCCCCAAGGCCTGCTGTTGATGGTGTTGGGCCTGTTTTGGGTTGTGCTCCATTCTTACCCTGGTACAGTAGATTTTTCCTGCTGACCTTATTAGTTGTCTTAGGCTGGAAAATCGATTCCCCTAGTCCTTCTGTGGGTTCTGCCACTCCATAATTTATTTTAAAGTATTATTTAAAGTTGTCCAGAGGAATTTGGGGGAAAACTCAGGCAAGTCCCTGCCTTTTCTCTGCCAACCTTTTGTCCAATTTTTAACCAGTTACTTAGTCCCATGAAGGATGTTCAGATTCTTAGGCCTTTACTAATTTATGGAGGTTGTGTATCCAACTGAAATAGCACTGAGAAGAAACTCCAAGAAAACTCTACAGCTGGCTTACCCTCCTTCTTTCTGTCATCCTTATAATCAGCAAACCATCTACCATATTACCATACGCCAATAAACTCTGAATTTCTAGGCCACTCTTTTCTCCACAGGTATTCACTGTTTTTTGGAGTTTATTAGATACATAGGCTCAACTCACCTTGTGGTTAGAGGAATATACCAGTACACTCCTAAGAAGTTAACTCTGAAAAATGATATCTAACACTGAAGTAAAGATATGGTGCTCAGGGCAAAATATGTGGCAGGCTGAGGGATAGCAAGCAATGTTGAGCTGGCAATGTCTTTTTTTTTTTTTTTTAAGTGAGGCATTTGGGATTAAGTGACTTGCCTAGGGTCACTCAGCTAGTAAGTGTTAAGTGTCTGAGGCCGGATTTGAACTCAGGTACTCCTGACTCCAGGGCCGGTGCTCTATCCACTGCACCACCTAGCTGCCCCCTGGCAATGTCTTTTTTGATGTGGTTTTTTTTAATGTTAAAATTACTTTGTGGGGTAGCTAGGTGGTACAATGGGTAAAAGCACCAGCTCTGGTGAGGAACTGAGTTCAAATCTGGCCTCAGACACTTGACACTTTCTAGCTGTGTGACCCTGGGCAAGTCAGTTGACCCTCATTGCCCTGCAAACAACAACAACAACAACAACAACAACAACAACAACACAAACAAAAATTAATTTGTAATGACTTATTTTATTTTGTCTCTTTATGTTGTTTTTTAAAAAAAATCAGTTTCCTACTTTTAATATAGATTTGTTTCAGTGGTGTTATAGGGAATATGAATCTTGACCATCTTTTATTGTACCAACTCAGACTTAAATAGGTTATTCTAGCACTTTTCCAAAAGCAGGAAATAAGAATGGACAAATAATTGTTATTTGAATTAGGAACCAGTTTGTTAAGAGAGGAAAATTATATTTTGGTTATTTGAATGATAAAGAGCATAGAGAATGAGTAAATTCAAAAGTCCTGGAAGATCTCACAAGATTTTATAAGAAGGGAATAAACAAGTTGGATTTTTATAAGTATACACAAGAAACATCCATCGCCCACAGACCAGTCACTAGGCACCCAATAGAGAGATGAAAAGACCTAGCAAAGAGGAAGGGGAGGAGTGGTGAGTGAGAAAATTTCATTTATTAAGATCAGGGGACTCTGTGATTACTATGTGTGTCCAGTGATTGCTTAAGGAGAGTGGGAAGATGTCCAACTGAGCAGATACCATCCTATTGCTAATTACTAATCACTCTCACCTGAGCAAAGATCCTGACAGATTGTGAGAGATATCACAAAAGGAGAATGGAAAGGCTAATTATTAAAAAAAAAACCCATAGCATCCTAGTATCTCAAGAACACAGTGAAAAGGATTGGCCAACAGATATTGCCCCTACCATGTTTTGCAGTGGAAGGTTTCAAAGGGAACTACTAAAGGCTATTGATCCACTTTGGAATCCTGCAGGAAAATTTTTGGCTTTCTGTCATATTTGTCTTTCTGAAAGAGGTCTCACTAACTATGAATATGTGTTAAATGAAAGTTAATCTCCTTGTTTGAGAAGAGGTGAAAGGGATTCAGGAATACCTCTTTATGAGTTCCTAGATAGAATGGAAAAAAAAGCCAGGAAGAAAAGGAAAACAAATGAGGTAAAAAGGCATGAAAACCAACATCAAGAAGTTGGTAAGTAGAATATTGTGACTCAGAGAAGAAATAAAAGGACTGAAAGTACCATAAATCATTAAAACAAAGTATATCTAGTGACTTCAAAGTCCTATTTCAGCAAGATGAAGAACTTGGCAGCATATCACTAAAGACCTGTAATAATGAAACTTTGGAGCAAAAAAGAGGTGATGACAAGTGAACACTTGGATTCTTTCAAAAGTTCCAGGACCTTTGAAACAGTTATGTTCTTAATAGATGGTTGTTGAATGATTGCCTGGTAATAGGGAATAACTCGGGAAATATTCTCAAGACTACAAGTTCTAGTAACACTGAAATATCCCCATCTTCATGGGCAAAAAGGTAGATGTAAATCTGACTGATGCTAGGACAGTGAGTAGCATCAGCATAAACAAATGCAATATCCTAAGGAAACAGTTACTACCATTCCCTTTCCCCATTCTCAATGGAAAGGTTAATTACCAAACACTCAACCACAAACAAGTGGCACAAAGCCAGAATTCCCACTTTGCTAGTTGCTGTATGATATTGGCAGGGGGGCAGCTAGGGCGATGCAGTGGATAGAGCACTGTGGCCCTAGAGTCAGGAGGATCTGAGTTCAAATCCAACCTCAGATACTTGTCACTTACCAGCTGTGTGACCCTGCACAAGTCACTTAACCCTAATTTAATCAAACATCCAGGGCCATTTCCAGTCTTGCCACTGGACCCAGATGTCTCTGGAAGAAAGAGTGAGGCTGGTGACTTTTCAAAGCCCTCCGTTACTTAAATCCAATTCGCTGCAAGTCATGACAGCAAATCAGGACGACCAACAACAACAATAATGTTGCCAAGTCCCTGAGACTTTCTAGAGCTCATTTTCCCTTGTCTATCAAATAAAAGAACTTAACTGGATGAGCTCTAAAGTCCCTTTCAGTTCTATGATCCTAAGCATGACAAGTGCTTTATAAATACTTTGCATGCAGTATTGAAAGGGATTTGTTTCAGAAAAACCTGGGATGACTAATATGAACTCATGCAAAGTGAAATGAGCAGATCCAGGAGAATATTTTACACAGTAACAGTAATGTTTTAAGATGACCAACTGTGAAAGACTTAGCTACTCTGATCAAAATAATGTGATCCAAGACAATTCCAAAGGAACCATGATGAAAAATGCTATCCCCAGCCAGAGAGAAAAATGATGAACTCTAAGTGCAGTTTGAAATATACTTCTTTTTGCTATCTTTTAAAAATCATTTTATTTTGTTTCTGTTTGGTTTTGCAACAGGGCTAATAAAGGAAAAATGTGACCTTATGTATGTCTTTTAACCTGCTTTTTATGCTCATGTTCTTTATCTGCAAAATGGGGACTTCAATAGGATCAGCCTCACAGGGTTAATTGTGAGGATTAAATGCAATTACACACACATATATCACTCTGCAAAACTTAAAGTTCTAGCTCTGTTTTAGCTATTATTTATACATAGTTAACTTGAAATTTGCATAAAGGTAAATATATAGAGATCTCTGAGATTTTGCATCTGTGATGCTTATAACTGTAATATACCTATGGAAAATTACACATTTTAGATGAACATCTGATAGAAAGAGTTGGTGAAGAATAATAACAATCATATAAAGAAGATATGTTTTATAGTTGTTTAGTTGTTTCGGTCACATCAGATACTTTGTGACCCCATTTGAGGTTTTCTTGACAAAGAAATTGGAGTGGTTTGCCATTTTCTTCTCCAGCTCATTTTACAGATGAAGAAACTAAGGAAATGGGGTTAAGTGACTTGCCCAGGGTCATACAGCTAGTAAGTGTCAAATGTCTGAGGCCGGATTTGAACTCAGGTACTCCTGAATCCAGGGCCAGTGCTTTATCCACTGTGCCACCTAGCTGCTCCATATTTTACCCTCAAAGAAGATCAAAATTATATCACTATGTTGGGGTCAAGGTACAGTGTATTTGACTATGGCTGATCAGAGAAATATAAGCTTGGAAGGCCCTACCAAAAGTTGGGTATAACTAGTACATATCAACATTTGGAGTGGAATTGTTTCTAAATTTGCACATCTCATGTTTCTTTTGAGATACTGCAATTCTGTCTTGCTCATAATTCAAACTGCCTTCTTTGATGTGCTCGTGTCATGCTGGGTGGTCCTATGCCAATGTCTCCCATGTCCCATAATTGATTCCAAAGTTCTTTAGAGAGACCTTGAGAGTATCCTTGTATCTCTTTTTATGACCTCTGTGTGAGTGCTAGTCTTGTGTGAGTTGTCTGTAAAATAGTGTTTTAGGCAAAGGTATATTTGGCATTTGAACAACATGGCCAGCCTAACAGAGTTGCTCTCTCTGAAGTAAAATTTGAATGCTTGGCAGTTCAGCTCAAAACAGGGCCTCAGTGTCTAGTACCTTATCTTGCCAGGTGATCTTCAGACTCATCCCAAGACAATTCAAATGGAAGTGATTCAGTTTCCTGGCATGGCACTGGTATACTGTCCAAGTTTCACAGTCATACAACAATGAGGTCAGCACAATGGCTCTGTAGACATTCAGTTTGGTAGTTAGCTTAATATCTCTTCTCTCACACACTTTCCTTCAGAGCCTCCCAAATGCTGAGCTAGTTCTGGAAATGTGTGCATCAACTTCACCAACTATGTGTACATTCCTGAAAAGTATGCTGATGTAACCACTGGTTCTAAATATAGATGGTGCAGTGCTGACTGATGGAGAACCTCTGTTTTTTGGTGTCAACTGCTAAGCCAAAATTAGTACAAGCAGCAGAGAATCAATCCATACTGTGTTATATCCTAGTCTCAGAGGATGCATTGAGTGCAAATCAACTGCAAACAAAAAGTCACATACTAACTCTCCTTCACTTTAGGCTTGGCTTTTAGTCTATTCAAGTTAAACAATTTACCTTTAGTGTGGTAAGCTGTTCTTGATGCTGTTTTTGTCCTTACTCCATTCTTAATTGGGAAAGCATGAGAGCATTGTTCATTATCCAGAACCCATGTAAGCATGCCATCATGAAACTGATTTACAGTACTGATGACTTTTTCTGAGCAACCACATATTGCCAGGATTTTCCATAAGCCCTCATGACTGATAGTATCAAAGCCTTGGGTCAGGTCGATGAATGTTGTGTTCTGTTCCTGGTATTTCTCCTGAAGTTGTTGGGCAGCAATCATCATGTCAACCACTCCTTGGTCCTTTCTGAAGACACATTTTCTCTTGGGTAGATGACTGTCTTCCAGATAAAGGATCAGCCTATTAAGAAGGGATCTTGCAAGAATATTGTTAGCATTGAATAAGAGAGAAAACTTCCCCTCCCTACCATGATTGTCACAGGATAACAGGGAAAGGAATAAGTATTTATTTATTTATTTATTTATCTATGCATTCATTCATTCATTTATTTATTTATCTATCTATCTATCTATTTATTTATTTATTTTTGTGAGGCAATTGGGGTTAAGTGACTTGCCCAGGGTCACACAGCTAGTAAGTGTTAAGTGTCTGAGGCTGGATTTGAACTCAGGTCCTCTTGAATCCAGGGCCGGTGCTCTATCCATTGCACCACCTAGCTGCCCCTGAATAAGTATTTATTTATTTATTTATATTTATTTATTTTTTAAGTGAGGCAATTGGGGTTAAGTGACTTGCCCGGGGTCATAAAGCTAGTAAGTAAGTGTTAAGTGTCTGAGGCTGGATTTGAACTCAGGTCCTCCTGACTCCAGGGTTGGTGCCACCTAGCTGCCCCTGAATAAGTATTTATTAAGAATTTACTAGGTAACAGACACTGTTGAGTTCTTTAGAAACATAAAATAAAGGGACTACTATTCTAGACTTAATTCTGACTAACAGTGAAAAGCTAGTTGGTGAAGTAGAAATAAAATACCTTGGGAAAAACTGATTGTGTCATCTTAGACATCATGGTAGCCAAAGTAAGGGATACTGGGCATGATCCAACAATGATGTATGCTTGAATTTAGGAGGGAATATTTAAGAAAGTTCTGAAAAATGACAAATGCCTTACCATTGCTAAACAATCGAAGTTAAATTGTCTCAGGGTGGATAAAGTCCTCAAGAATGAGATACCAACACTGTAATCGTGAATGATTCTGATAAAGGAAAAAAGAGGGGGGATATTTAAAGATCTCAATGAGCCTGCATGGGGAACTCTTTAATGAGCTCACTTTTTAAAAGTGTTTAGATTAAAAATGAAAATGGGATATAAGCTCCTGGAAAGCAGGAATTTTTTTTCTGAAAAAATTATTTCCTTTCTCAGTGCCTTTCTCATATGGTAGGTAGTTCATAAATTAACTTAAAGTAGGGCAATGTGAACAAGAGTGAACACAAAAGAATGACAGAATATTTAAAAAATGTTGGGATGACTAAGAGCTCAATGTGAATTTAGGCTTGGAAAATTTCAATAGATTAAAAAAAAAAGACGCGGGGGGTATAGAAAGGAATAGAAAAGGAATAGAAAGAAACCCATTGCTTGAGATGAATGCTATCATACTATTATAAAGTTCAGTTCCTATTTCTCATCCATCTCCTGACAAGAATAATGATCTTTAGACTGGGAATGGTAGAATGAATATTTTTGAGAAAACATGAAAGCTCAAGAAATGTGAGGAGATAAGTGAAGTTAACTATTTTAAATTGATTCCAGTCTCCTAACCAAGATGACATATCTTGGGTACTGAAAGGACTTATAGAAATGATTGCTGAGCCAACTATTTGTAGTATTCATAGGTCTTGAGAACAAGATCAGTGATTGATAACTAGAAATAAGAAAATATTGTCCTGATTGTCCTAAAGAGCAAAGAAATAGATTCTAGCATAAACTAGAGGCTGAGAAGAATTACACCAATTCCTGGAAAACTCCTGAAGTAAGTAGTAAGCATATGATTAAATGGATGGTTTGTGAACACTTTGAAAGAGAAGTAGGTTGGGACCACTATGAAAACCCAAAGTTTTACTGAGAAAAAGTCATGCTAGACTAAGATTAGAAAATATTGGACATGTAAAATTATACCTTAGATTGCATGCTTTCCAAGGCCTATTCCAACTCTAAATCCTATGAACATAAAGTATCTTTATTGCAATACAATACTTGAGAAATCTTTTGATAATATGGTGGGCAAGATAGAAATATGTAGGTGGGATTACTATATCAGGTGGCTATGATTGAATAAATGGACAAATTGATTAATGGGTGGATAGTTGTCTGAATAGATACATCTGATAGCATGCCACAAGGGTCTATGTTCAGTTCTGATATTTTTCATAGTTTTATTAGTGTTTCAAATGTAAGTTTAAGGTATGGTTATCAAGCTGGCAGGTATTTCATTGCTGGAAGGGAGATCTATCACTGTGAATGATAGAGTCAAAATCCCCAACTTGATTTCAGCAAGCTACAATACTTAGCCAAATTGAATAGGATAAAATGTAATAATATTGGAGTCAACAAAATGCTGCAAATAGTTTAGAGAAAATTATCACTAGTTAATATATACAAAAGTTAGAGGTTTTTAGCTGATTTCATGCTCAAAGTGATTCAACAGTGTCAAGTAACTACCAAAGAAGCACTGAGAATTTAGGTGCTCTATTAAGTGTAGTGCCCAGTTCAAGAGAATTTAATCGTTATGCTGTCCTCAACCCTGGTTAGACCAAACCTGAAGATCTATGTTCAAATCTGGGAACTGCATTTTACTTTGAATAGAATTTTATTTTCCAAAACATATGTAAAAACAAATTTTAACATCAATTTTTTAAAACTTTGTGTTCAAATTTCTCTTCCTCCCTCCATTCCCACCCCCCACCCACAAGAACTCAAGCAATTCAAAATAAGTTATACATGAATAGTCATGGAAAAATCCCCATATTAGCTAGTTGTGAGAGAAAACAGTAAAAAAATCCATAAAACTTCAGATGAAGGAATTGTCAAAGAGGAAAAGAAAAAAATTTAAAAATGTGTTTCCATCTGTTTTCAGATACTATCAATTCTTTCTCTGCAGATGGGCTGCAATCTTCATAAGTCCTTCAGGGTTATGTTGGATCATTGCCTTGCTGAAAATAATCACATGCTTCCCAGCAGATCATCCCCCACTATTGCTGTTATTTTGTATACAGTACATTTCATTCTGCTTCAGTTCATGTAGGTCTTTCTAGGTTTTTCTAATAGTATCCTGTTCATCATAACCTGTATATAGTACCTTAAGCTTGACAGAGAAATTTCTTCATAAAAGTCCAGCAAAGTAGGTACCATACATTTTGCCATTATAATCAATCATCATAACTATTTCCCTTCATCCCACTCACTTCCCATGACATTTACTCTATCCTCTTTTTACCTATCTCTCCTCAAAAGTGTTTTACTTCTGACTATCCTCTTCTACCCACTCTGCACTCCTTTTTTTCTACCCTTCCTTCCTTATCCTCCTCCCTACCTACTTTCCTTCAGGGTTAAATAGATTGCTCCTCCTAATTGGGTATGAATGCTATTCCCTCCATGAGCCCACTCTGATGAGATCAAGTTCCCTGAGCTAATTCTGTATCCTACATTTTTCTTCCTCCTTCCCTCCTCAATCCTTCCTACAAGATTAAGCAATTCACACGTCATACATGTGCAGTAATGCAGAACATCTTCATTTTCCTTGAAAGTGTTTTGCTTTTTATTACTCTCTCCCCCAATCTGCCCTTTCCTCCTTCCCTTCTCCCCCTGCCTTATGTCCCTCCCCTCCCTTAGGGCAAAAATATGTTACTATACCTACTTGTGTTTGTGTGTTAGTCCTTCTTTGGGCTAATTCTGATGATATTAAGATTCACTCACTCCCCAACTCCTTCCCCCTCTTCTCCTCCCCTCCCTAAGCATTTTTCTTGTTTCTGTCATGTGCACTACCTCTCCCCAGACCATCTCTCCCCTTCTCCTTCTCTCAGTCTATTCCTCCTACACCTCAACCCTATTTTAATGATGTCATCATGGGTTAGTTAGGTGGCACAGTGGACAATGCACCACCCCTGGACCCAGGAGGCCCCAAGCCCAAATCCGGCCCCAGACATAAGATACCCCACAAAGAACAAAACATAAATGCTTCACAGATATCATCCTTTCATATTCAGTTCAGATCTGTGTCTTCTGTGAATTCCTTACTGAGATAGTTCTTATGAGTTCAAAGTATTATCTTTCCATGTAGGAATGTAAACAGTTTGATCTTTTAATATCCCTCATGAAGTCTTTTTCATGTTTATCTTTTTATGCTTCTCCAGGGTCTTGTATTTGAAAGTCAAATTTTCTATTCAGTTCAGGTCTTTTCATCACAAATGCCTGAAAAATCTCTTTTTCATTGAAATCCCATTTTTTTCCTCTGAAATATTATAATCAGTTTTGCTGGGTATGTGATTTTTGGCTGTAGTCCCAGTTCCTTTGCCCTCTGGAATAGCATATTCCATGCCCTTTGGTCCTTTAATGTAAAAGCTGCTAGATCTTGCTTTATCCTTATTGGAGTTCCTCAGTATTTGAATTCCTTTTTTCTAGCTGCTTGCAATATTTTCTCCTTGACCTGGGAGTTCTGGAATTTGGCTATAATATTCCTGGAAGTTTTCCTTTTGGGATCTCTTTCAGGAGGTGATCAGTGGATTCTTTCAATTTCTATTTTAGCTTCTGCTTCTAGAATATCAGGGCAATTTCCCCTCACAATCTCTTGGAGGATGGTGTCTAAGCTTTTGTTTTGGTCATGGTTTTCAGATAGTCCAATGATTTTCAAATTATCTCTCCTAGATTTATTTTCTAGGTCAGCTGTTTTTCCAAGGAGATATTTCACATTGCCCTCTATTTTTTTCATTCAGTTGGATTTGCTTTACTGTGTCTTGGTTTCTCCTTACTTCACCAGCTTCCATTTGTTCAATCCTAATTCTTAGGCAGTTATTTTCATCAGACAGTTTTTAAATCTCCTTTTCCATTTGGCTTTTCAAACTGTTGACTTTTTTCTCATCATTCTCCTGCATTGCTCTCATCTCTCTTTCCATTCCTTCCTCTCTTTCTCTACATCTTCGTTCTATCTCTCCTACTTTCTCTTCAAAGTCCCCTTTGAGAGCTTCCATGGCCTGAGACTAGTTCATATTTTTCTTGGAAGCTTTGGATGTTGGAGCTTTGTCCCTGTTATTATCTTCTTCTTCTGAGGTTGTATTGTGGTCTACCCTACCCCCAAAGAAGTTTTCAATGGTCTTCTGCTTTCTCTGCCTACTCATCCTGGCTTACTATTTCTTGGCTTTTAACTCCTTCTTGAAGTGTGGCACTGCTTCAAGGACACACTGTTTGAGCTACAGCTTGGCCAGGGGGATGAGTGGGCTTCTTCTCAGCCACTGGGGGTGGGGGTGGGGCTGCTTCTCAGCTCTGCTCCTGTTCCCAGCTTCAGAGGGTCCCAGGGGTTTTGGTTTGAGGGAGGGCAGGTTTTAATCTCACCTGGCCTGTTCTCTGGTCCGGAGATAACCTCAAGCCTATTTACTAAACAACCAACCAGCAAAGCTTTCTGTGGTGTGGTTTTTAGCTTTGATAAGCCTGCTCCCCTCCCCCACCTGGGCCTCCTGCTGCTCAGGATTTCTTCCTGGTTCCCTGCTGGGGTGGGACAGTCGAATCCTTCCCCCCAGTCCACTGGTACCCCTGCACTTCTCTCCCCCCCCCTTTCCCAATCCCTGCCAGCCATTCCACCCAACCATGTGCTTGGTTCCAGAAGACACCGGTACTGCAGCTGATTCAGAGGCACTGGAGCAAATTCCTCAGGCAGGTATCTGGTGTGTTGGCCTGATTGTGGGGTTAGGCTTTATTTGTGACCCAGCACAGCCCCCTGAAATCTATCTTTAGCAGGAGAAAACTCTCAGCCCGTATTTTTGTGTGCTTTTCTGCTCCAAGAGTTCTTTTATTGCTATTTTTTGGGTGATTGTATTAGGAGCTTTATGCGTTTAATGTCTTTACTCTGCCATCTTGGCTCCACCCCTGGGAACTGCATTTTAAGAGACTATTGATGGGCAGCTAGGTGGCACAGTGGATAGAGCACCAGCCCTGGATTCAGGAGGACCTGAGTTCAAATCCGGCCTCAGACACTTAACACTTACTAGCTGTGTGACCCTGGGCAAGTCACTTAACCCTTATTGCTTCACCAAAAAAAAAAAAAAGAGACTATTGATAACTGGGAGCATATCCAATGGAGAATCAGCAGTATTATGAAAGGAATCATATAGCACTTTGTTTATTCCCCACCAATGCCATCATATATGCCATTTTATTTGTGTTATTTTGTGTGTGTGTTTGTGTTTGTGTGTGTGTGTGTGTATGACATCCCGATATAAAATTATAAACTCTGAAGGTAGGTTTTATATATTGTTTCACATAAACTTTTCCTCAACAGCCCAACACAGTGACCTGTACACAATAGGTGCTTAATAATTGTTGAAGCTACTGAATTGTATGACTCAATTCCCTGAGATCCTTTATAGGGCCTTAATACCCATAGTCTACAAACCTCTCCCCCATCACTGCACTAAATATAATTCGGCCTGGAATTCAGGAATCATGTAGGTCCTTAAATTCAGAGATCTGCATAATCTTAGAATAAAGGTTTCTTTTTTTTTCTTCTCATAGTAAAGTGTAGCTTTCCATTGCACAGATTTCTGCATCAGTGGACAAGTGAGTTATAGGATTATAGTTCTAACTCAATCATCCTTGACTGCAATGGGAAAATATAGCCTGAGTAGAACTTTCCTAGTCTTTCTGATGCTTTGTCAGTCTGGAAAATTTTTCTGTAAACCTAGAATTGGAAGAAGTAGAAATATATGACTGAAAAGATTGGTATTGATACAGCATCCAGAGAGAACAATTTAACTCTCTGTAGAAATTCATACTTGGGCAGTATGAGACCACAAACTCCATGAGAACACTTAAAATCTTGTCATTTCCCAAACATACTTAAAATGATAGGGCAAATATATTGTGTGCTTAATATATATGTACTTAATATATTGTGGGTTAGCAGTAAAGGAAAATTATTTTTTTAATCCTTTAAAACAGCATAATGAAATGGAAAGGTTATCACTGATTTTGTCTTCCCAAGAACTCTGTGGAGGGGCATTGATGGACAAACTACATTTCTTGGAAGGGCCCAGACTGCTGGTAATTCTATTGCTTTCTCATTAATCTCCCATTTGTAATAATGTTAATATATCCTCCATACCTGCATGGCAAATTGGGTGCCTTCTAAATTTGGCCTATGCCTGAGATTTGCCCACCCTGATTTTAACTCTGGTTATAACATACAATATGACAAGTACTTAATTAGCTCCTTCTATGTACTTAAAAGTATCACAAAACTGGCTTAGAGGTTGTATTTATGTTCCATCTGTGGGTTTGGGAATGGGGTAAGAGAAGAAGATCTAGCTATATGGGAGGGGAGGAGCTAGTGTAAGAATGGAAGACTTAGGCCTTGTCCTCAATAACTATAGCCTGGGCCTTCTCTTTTCTCGCTAAAACCTCCCTCAAAGATCTCAGCAATTATCATCCCTTTTAACGTGATTTCCATATGATATCCAACCCTAATCACTGTCCTAAGGATCATTAATTGCCAGTTGAATATCTTTACCTGGATTTCTATAGTTATATCAAATTCAAAAATTACTTTCCCCCAACTCCTTAAATCTAGAATGTAAGCTTACTGAAGGCAAGGAATTTTTCTTTCATTTTAATCTTTTTTTTCTCTCTAGCACCTAATAGCCACTTAAAAAGTGCTTGTTTGATCAGTTTGGATTATATTGGAAATCTTCTAATGATCTGGAAGATCCATACCATCATTCCCTTCCAACCCTGTGTTAGTGTCCCAGGGTTTCTGTATTTCTTCCTAAACATACCCTAAACTGATATTACTTTTCCTATTTCTTACCAGATACACAAATTCTCAGTTATGTGTCTGCCAATAACAAGTATTTAATTAATATGATCATAAAACATTTTAGGTTCCACTTGCAAAGGGTCTATACATTATAACACAGCTTTTGCATAAAAGGTATAAGAATATCTTTGCCCTTGCTAATCAGGAAGGGGAGTGTGCTAGAAGATGAGAGTTATAGCTCATTTGCTTCTGTTTTTCTGTAGGTATATGTATGACATTATAAAAAAGTGTGTGGGGGTGGGGTAGAGTTAGGATGGGAGTATTTCTAGACTAGAAACTTTCTACATAATCTAGATTTATTCTTCAAACAGAAGTAGTAAAAGACACCTAAGGCCTGGATTCCACAACAACTTCAGAATACAATGGAAGCTTGCCAAGTCTGCTGCTTCATCTCCATTTGAACTATAAGACTGTGTAACATTATAATATTTTACCCAAAGGTTTCTTAGTAAAATTAGCCTGGCAGCTCCTCATGAAAATGGAAAATTCAGAAGTCACGCCAAATGCTTTGAAAACAGTGGATTGCCAGTGTGACCTGCATTGTGAAAACTGTATAGTCTGTTTTCCTAGTTGTAACGCTATATTAAGCTGTAAATATTTTTCTTTTCCCTTTTAAAAAAATGTTTTGTGATGTCACCTGTAGGCATCTGTCTGGTAGAATTTTAAAAGTATTTATTATTCTGTTTTCTAGCTCTGTCCAGATGTTTAGCTACAGGGTAGTGTTACTGCATAGATTAGTACAGCTGGTTAGGAGACACTGTGCTAAATATGTAGAGCATCTGTGGTTTGTCTAGGGAGGTTGAATTTCAATTAATTAAATGTGCAGCTAACTTACAAAGATCTTTTACATTTCAGCAAAACTGACTTCAGAGCAGAGCTAATTTTAAAAGCCAAGAATAAACATTACAACAGCAAACTTTTTTTCCCAAATGGCCCCAAACTACTTGTATGTGATATACAAATAGAGTACAAATAAAACATTTAAATTAAAACAAAAAACCCCTAAAATGTAAAAACAAAAAGAAAAGAAAAGATAAGAAAAAAAACTCATGATCATGCTATTTAGAAAACAAGTCCTGTTCCAATATTGCTGAAAAACATAGTGTCTCTTTGGAAGAGATTACCTGAAAATTAAGCTCTCAGCTTTCATGAGGAATTTAATTCAAGAAGCCACTGTTTCCTACTGCCTCCTGTCAGCTTGGGTTCTTGCTCTTATTTATAAACATTTTTTTTTTTTTGGCGTCAAGAGTAATCATCCCAACAACATTATACAGAGCCAAAATTAATCAGACTGCAACTACAGCTTACACTACTTATGATTACAGTTGTGATGTTTAGATGGATTCCCTGGCTTAATATTCTGTTAGGAGGTCTTTTGTCATTATTCAGACATTTGGAAAATGGATTTTGTGAAGAAAAAAAACATTCTGCAGTGAATGCTTGCAAAGCCTTCCCCTGAACATCTGCAACAAATTAAAAGATGCTTATAAATATAATAAATAAGGCAACTGGAAAAATACCAGGGAATAAACAAAACTAGATTTCTGTTTTCTTTGGTTAGCTACAAATAATTTTATTTGTAATGGGTTTTGCAATCTTTGTGGCATACATGCCAGACACCTACCTGATATGAGAGACTCTTGGATTGATTAGCCTGGGCCTAATTTTTTTTTAAAGGAAAGAAAAAAAACAGCAAAGAAGGTTGGGATGACTTCACATTCATCATGAATTGGGATTGTATAGTAAGTGGTTAAACATATAATGTGTGAAAACTCATTAGACTACTTTTTTCCTGCAAGTTGCTTTATCCAAAAATGCTCCCTATCTGAAAGAGCAGTTGTTGATGATTTAATAAGAATTGTAGCCTTCCTCTTGTTCTAAAAGGTGTCCAAAAGGAGTTTATTGAGTTATGCCTTGCTTGCTTTGAAGCCATTAAGCCACTAACATGGAAATATTAATCCCCAGGTGAATAAAACTCATTGTCAAATTCTTCCTTTTTACAAAGTGAACTTTTCTCATCAGCCTTCAGTAAATCCAGTCACTGGGTTTCTATATTCTGGGATGGTGACTACCAACCTCTCCTAGGATTTCAAAAGCTCCTCACCTGTTTTAAAGGCCAATGGGCCCTTTTCAGGTTTACTTGAAATAGGTAACAATACCTGGCTTTTAAAAACAGGAGAAATTAAACTTTGTAGCATTTTGCTATTTGAATGACCTACTCAGTGGAATTACAGCAGCAAACTAATCCTTTAGGAGAGATGGCTCTATCAATCTTTGGATTTTTCTAATGTGGAAGCTACTCAATTGCATCTCAGAAATCAGGGAGGTAATTACTCATGCAGACAGCACAAAATGAAAGAAAAAAAATGCAAGTTCTGCTGAGTATCCCTTTTAGAACAAGCAGCGGAACAAGGAAAACAGCCTCTATAATCAGTCAAATTCTTCCACTAATTTTTCAGGTGTTGAAGGCTCTAGTGAGAATACATGCTATGAAAGTTAACAAAGCAAAGTGGGTTTAAGAGAGGATTCTATAGGGGAGAGAGAAAAAGAAAACAATATTCTTATTAGGCAAATATTCTTCTGGGGATGCAGTTCACAGAATCTTATAACTTCATTGTCACAAATAAATGCACTAGAATGCTGGCCTGGTATTTTTCCTGTTCAAATAGCAACCATTCTATCATCTCGTTCTCTGGCAACATTCTGCCATATTCTGAACAATGAATTCCACTTAAAATTTTCACCTTTAATGGGTGAAATTTGGGAATTTGGGAAATTGATTAGTAACTAAAAGACTAGCTACATGCAGGCATTTGCGGAGAGTTGTTATAATCATATGATTTTATAATTAGTTTATTTCAGATTTTGTTATGAATGAAAACTCTAAAGTATTTAAACTCGCAATTCAAAACCTTACATTGTTACTTTAAAATGCTGCAATCAAAATGATTAAGTAGATAGGTAGAGTTTCACTTAACTTTCTTTCCAGGTAACTGTTCTCTCATGCAATCATGCTAGTCTTTCTGCTGTTATTGGGATGTTTAGAGTCATCTGATTTGACATCTATCATGTTTTGTAATATGTCCAGAGGCAGATTAAGCAGTTACATTCTCTTCTCTGCCTTCCTTTGAACACAACTAGAAATAAGAGAATTACAAATTTTGAAGATATCTCTAATGGAATTTTCAATTTTGAGGGAAACCAAGGTTACTTCCAGCACTAAATCTATTAGGGTTCTACAATTCCATGAATAGGAAAAATAAATACATTAGCTTATATTGAAAACATATTTGTCCTTTTGTTTTGTGCTAACCTTTAAGGTCATGGTCCTCTTTTGGCTGGCCTAACTTTCAATCATTTCAATTTAACAAGGCATTCTTAAGTTCTTATTATATACTTATGTATGTATTTTCTTCCCCACAAATATAAAGCTACTTGAAGGCAGGTATAAATTTATGTATTTATGTAATTATTTATTTATTTGCTCTTCCACCCACTCATTTATTTAATTTGTTTGCTTACCTACTTATTTATTTAATTATCTATCCATCCATCCATCTATCTATCTGGTCTTTATGTTCCCAATGCTTAGAATGTAGGGGAAACTTAATAAATGTTTGGTAATTGGTTGATCCTCTATTTTAAGTACACTGTCAAGTGCTAGAGAAGATACAAAAGTAAATAAGGAATAACCCCTGCTCTCATGGAGCTTACAATCTAGTAGGAGAGATATGCTATAGGCACAGAAAACAGACAAAATAGAAAAAGATAAGCACTTAAGAGAGGAACAAAGTGCAAAGTGATGTCTGAGGAAAGAAAAAGCAGAGTCATGAAATGTTTAATGCTCTGGTATCACCTCACACATCTCAGAGTGGCAAACATAGGCCAAAATGGAAAATATTGGTTCTTGGAAGGGATATGGGAAAACTGGGATGCTAATCCACTGTTGGTGGAGTTGTGAAAATATCCAACAATTCTGGACAGCAATTTGGAACTATTCTCAAACGGATATAGAACTATGCATACCCTTTGATCCAGGAATACCACTGTTAGGTTTATATCCCAAAGACATCCCCAAAAAGAAAAAAATACCTATTTGTATAAAAATATATATTGCAGCTCTTTTTGTGGTGGCTAAGACTTAGAAATCAAAGGAATGCCCATCAACTGGGGAATGGCTAAACAAGTTCTGGTATATGATGGTGATGGAACATTATTGTGCTATAAGAAATGACAAGCAGGATGATTTCAGAAAGGCCTGGAAAGACTTTTATGAACTGATGTATAGTGAAGTGAGCAGAACCAAGTAAACAGTGTGTACAGAGACAACAATATTGCTTGATGAAGAACTGTGAATGACAACTATACTCAGCAATACAATGATTCAAGATGATTGCTAAGGACTATTTTTTTTTTGCAGGGCAATGAGGGTTAAGTGACTTGCCCAGGGTCACACAGCTAGTAAGTGCTGAGTGTCGGAGGTCAGATTTGAACTCAGGTCCTCCTGAATCCAGGGCTGGTGCTTTATCCACTGTGCCACCTAGCTGCCCCCCCAAAGGACTATTGATGAAACATACTATCCATCTCCAAAGAAGGAACTGATATTGATGGCAAACAGACTGAAGCATGCCATTTTTTACTTCCTTTCATTTTTAATTCAACTTTTCTTGTAAAAAATGACTAATGTAGTGATGTTTACATATTTGCACATGTATAACCCATATCTGATTGCTTACCACCTCAGGGAGGGAGGAGGGGAGGAAGGTAAGGAGGGAAAAAATTGGAACTCAAAATGATAAAGAAAAATATTTATTATTTTAAAAATAAAAAAGAAATTTTTAATGAAGGAGAAGGCATTTTAACTGAATCGTGAAAGACTGATAAGATTTTAAAAGGTAGAAATAAGGAATGGAAAGGGAGAAGGGTATTTCAAGTGCTGAAATACTTTGAGTAAATAAATAGACTTAGCTAACTAAAGGTATAGGATGGGAAAAGTAATGAAGTTTTGAATCATTAGAAAATCATCAAAATTACAGCTGTATCATGGAGAAGGCAGCAGCAGTAGCTTTGGGAGCTCTTAGGCCAGAGACAGTAGGGCTTAGAAAGAGATTACAGGGGACCTGTTGCTGTCACTGGGTACAATTGGTGCTGAATGGCAACTCTCTTGCCCATACATAGTTCTAGGTCACATTTCTAGGGTGGAGAGGAGTGCTTTGTTTGGTCACAAGAAAGCAGGGGCACCTCCTGGGTAAAGACTAGAGTATAATAACAGGAGAGCAGTCGCCACACATCTCTCTGGATCATACAACCTTGGAAACACTGAGAATTTGTAGACCACACCAGAGTAAGAAAGTCACAGAGTAGACCTTGGCAAGGCAGCAGCAAACCTTGGGGGTAACAGAATTTATAGCAGTGGGTTCTGGAGCTCTCAGCCCACAGGCAGTAAGGAGGTCAGATATCTGACCAGGAGATTACAGGAATCTCTTTGCTGGCATTTGGTGCAGGACTTTGTTGCATTGCTCAAACTTCAATCCAAGGTACAGTTCTAGGTCATAGCCCCAGAGTGAGAAAAAGCATTAATATACCACAGTTAGTGACAGGGAAGTGAGGATCCTGGTCAGAGGTCCAAGGTGGAAGAGAAGAGAGTACTTTTTGGTCACGCACAGAGCAAAGCATCTGCCATGAGAATAGTAAACACACCTCTCCTTAAATTATACCACTTTGGAAGAACAGAAAACCTATAGACTTCCAGAATGAGCTCTGAAGATAGCTACACAAAAACTTTGATCCTCAGGACAGTACCACTCCACCTGAGGAGCAGTGTAACTTTAATATAAAGTTAAGAGTCAAGATAGGCTGGAAAATGAGCAAACAACAAAAAAAAGGACCTGGCCATTGAAAGTTACTATGGTGACAAGGAAGATTAAAACACAAACTCAGAAGAAGACAACAAAGTCAAAACTGCTACATTCAAGGAGCAAAGCAAAATGTGATTGGGTCTCAGGACAAAAAAAATTCCTGGAAGAGCCCAGAAACTATTTAAAAAATCAAATAAAAGATGTAGATGAAAAATTTGGGAAAAGAAATGAAAGCAATGCAAAAAAATCATGAAAAAAGACTGAACAGCTTGGCAAAGAAGGTACAGATATACTGAAGAAAATAAGACCAATAAAATAGGCCAAATGATAAAAGGAGAACAAAAATCTACTGAAAAGAACTCCTTAAAAAGTAGAATTGACCAAATGGAAAAAAGAGGGACAAAAGCTCACTAAAGAAAATAATTCCTTAAAAATAAGAATTGGGCAAATGGATGCTAATGACTCCATAAGACATTAAGAAATAATCAAACAAAATCAAGAGTGAAAACAGAAGAAAATGTGAAATATCTTATGAGAATAATGACTGACCTAGAAAATTGAAGAGAGATAACTTAATAATCATTTGACTACCTGAAAGCCATGATAATAAAAAGATTCTAGACATTATCTTGCAAGAAATTATCAAGGAAAACTGGCCTAATATCCTAGACAAAGAGGATAAAACAGAAATTGAAAGAATCTACGAACCCCTTCTGAAAGAGATTCCAACATGGAAACTCCCAGGAATATCACATCTAAATTCCAGAGCTTCCAGTTCAAGGAAAAATATTGCCAAGCATACAGAAAGAAAAATATCAAACACACACCAAATATCATGGAACCACAGTCAGGATAACACAAGATTTAGCAGCTTCTACATTAAAGGAACAGAGGGCTTAGGATATCATATTCCAGAAGGCAAAGGAGCTGGGTTATAACCAAGAATCACCTACCCAGAAAAACTGAATATAACCCTTTAGAGCAAAAGTTCTATTCAATGAAATATAGGACTTTCAAGCATTCTGGATGAAAAGACCAGAACTGAAAAGGAAATTTGACTTTCAAATACAAAACTCAAGAAGAATTTTTCAAAAGGTAAATAAGAAAGAGAAATTATAAGGGATCCAATAAGGTTAAACTGCTTATATTCCTACATGGGAAGATGATATTTGCAATTTTTAAGAACTTATTCATTATTTTGGTTTTTTGTTTGTTTTTGGTGAGGCAATTGAGGTTAAGTGACTTTCCCAGAGTCACACAGCTAGTAAGTATTAAGTGTCTGAGGCCAGATTTGAACTCGGGTTCTTCTGACTCCAAGGCCGGTGCTCTACCCACTGTGCCACCTAGCTACCCTGAACTTTCTCATTGTTGGGGCAATTGGAAGTATACATAGACAGAGGGCATGGGTAAAAATTGACTAATAAATAGGGAGAGGTGAAAGGGAATACTAGAATGGGGTAAATTGTGTCACGTAAAAAAGCTGTAAAAGAGCTTTTATAGTGGAGGGGGAAATGTTGAGGTATTGGTGGTGGTGGTGCTTGAACCTTACTCTGATTTTAATTGGCTCAAAAAGGGAATAATATACTCAATCAAGTGGGTATAGAAATCTATCTTACTCTATAAAAAAGTTGGAGGGGAAGGCAATGAGAGATGGGGGAAGGGGCTGATAGGTGTGGATTGGGGGAAGCGGTAGCCAGAAGCAAAATACTTTTGAGTGGGAGAGAGAAAGAGAGAGAGAGAGAGAGAGAGAGAAGGAAGGATAAATGATAAATAGGGGTAAAATAGGATCAAGGTAAATACAACTAGTAATCATAACTGTAACAAAAATTTTTCCAAGTTTTTGTGATAAAGGCCTAATTTCTGAAATATATAAAGAACTGAGGCAAATTTATAAGAATATAGGTCATTTCCCAATTGATAAATGTTTAAAGGATATGAACAGGCAGTTTTCAGATGAAGTAATAAAAGCTATCTATCTATAGTCTCATGAAAAAATGCTTTGTCACTATTGATTAGAGAAATGCAAATTAAAGTATCTCAGAGGTACCACCTCACACTTATCAAGTTGGCAAATGTGACAAAAAAGGAAAATGACAAATGTTGAAGGAGCTGTGGAAAAACTGAGACATTAATGCACTATTGGTGAGGTTGTGAACTGATGCAACCATTCTGCAAAGCAATTTGGAACTATACCCAAAGGCCTGTAAAATTGCCTATCCTTTGTTTGACCCAGCAATACCCCTTCTAGGTCTGTATCCCAAAGAAATAAAAACAGAAAAGAAAAGGATATTTATGTACAAAACTCTTTATAACAGCTCTTTTTGTGGTGTCAAAGAATTGGAAATTGAGATGGAGCCCATTAATTGTGGAATGGCTGAACAAGTGGTAAAGGATTGTAATGGAATACTATTGTGCTGAAAGCAGTAATGTGGAAGACACTAAGAAAACAAACAAAAAAACAACCCAAACAATCTGGAAAGACTTACATGAACAGTTGAAAAGTGAAATAAGCAGAATGAGGAGAACATTGTACACAGTAAGAACAATATTGTGCAAAGATCGAATGACAGCTGTTCTCAGCAATACAGTGATCTAAGACCATTCAGAAGGATTTATGATGAAACATGTTATCCACCTCCAGAGAAAGAATAAATGGGGTCTGAATGCAGTTTGAAATGTACTTTTTCTTTTAGTGTATTTTTCTTGGATTTTGTTTGTTGGCTTATGTTTTCTCTCACCATAAACAATATGAAAAAATAATATGGAAACATTTTAAATAATTATTTAGGTATAACCTATATCAGATTGCATCCCTTCTCAAGGAGCAGGGAGGGGGCTGAAGGAAGTATGGAGAGAATTTGAAACTCAAAATGAAAAAATTGTTAAAAATTAATTTTACATGGAATTGGAAAAAATAAAATATTAAATATACTTAATTCCCCCTCTCCCAGAATTGGCCTAGTGGTAAAAGTCACAAAAATTCACTGAAGAAAATAATTCCTTAAGGATTTGAATTGGGCAAGTTGATGTTAATGACTCCATGAGACATCAAGAAACAATAAAACAAATTCAAAAGAATAAAAAAAAATATAAGAAAATGTGAAATACCATCAAAACTACTGACCTGGAAAGTAGACCAAGGAGAGATAATTTAACAATTACTAGACTACCATTATAAACAAGAGTTTAGACATCATATTTCAAGAAGTTATAAAGGAAAACTGCCCCCAATATCTTAAATCCAGACAGTAAAAAATAAATTAAAAGAATCTACCAATCACCTCCTGAAAGAGATCCCCAAATGAAAACTCCCAGGAATATTATAGCTAAATCAGAGCTTCCAGGTCAAGGAGGAAATATTGTAAGCAGCCAAAAATTAATCATTCAAATACTGTGGCACCACAGTCAGGATAAGACAAAATTTGGCAGTTTATACATGAAAGGAGCAGAGGGCTTGGAATATGATATTCCAGAAGGCAAAGGAGCTAGGATTACAACCAAGAATCACCTCATTCCTTATGAAAAGACTAGAGCTGAATAGAAAATTTGACATTTAAATATAAAACTTGAGAGAAAAATAGAAAAGTAAACATGAAAGAGTAATCATAAGGGACTCAAAGTTAAACTGTTTATATTCGTATATGGGAAGATGATACAGTAACTATTAAGAACATTATTATTAGGGAAGTTAGAAGTAATCTACATAGACAGATGGCATGAGAGTGATTCTATTATATTGGAATAATGTCCAAAATAAGTAAGCAACAGAATAAATAAAATATGAGTAAGAAAAAAGGATGCATTGGAAGGAGAGGCAGAGATAGAATGGGGAAATTTTTCTCATATAAAAGATGCATGTAAGAAAGAGCTTTTATAGTGGAGGAGAAACTAGAAGGGGGGATGGATGAACAATGCTTGAACCTCACTCTCATCATAGTTAGTTTAAAGAAGGAAGGAGATACATGCACATACACATACACATACACACACACACTCAGGTATAGAAATTTATCTGACTCAATAGAAAAATAGGAGGGAAGGGGATAAGAGATCTGGGGGGCAACTAGGTGGATAGAGCACCAGTCCTGGACTCAGGAGGACCTGAGTTCAAATCTGAACTCAGACACTTTTTTTTTTTACCTCAGACACTTGACACTTACTAGCTGTGTGACCCTGGGCAAGTCACTTAATCCCAATTGCCTCACCCCCCAAAAAAACTAAAATAAAAATTAAAAAAAAAGAAATATGGGGGGATGATAAAAGGGAGAGCAGATTAAAGGAGAGGCAGTGGTCAGAAGCAAAACACACTTTTGACAAGGGACAAGACCAAAAGAGAGAGAAGGATAAATAGAAGAAAAGAGACTTGAGGGAAATACACAGCTAATTATCATAACTAAATATTAATGGGATTAGTTCATCTATAAAATAGAATCAGATAGCAGAATGGATTAGAAAACAGAATCCAATAATATATTGTTTACCAATACACACTTGAAACAAACACACAGAGAGTTGCAATAAAGGATTGGAACAGAACCTATTAAGCTTTTGCTGAAATGTAAAAAGCAGTGATAGTAATCATTATGTCAGACAAAGCAAAAGCAAAAATAGATCTAATTAAGAGAGTTAATCAGGGAAACTGCATTTTGCTAAAAAGTACCATAAACAATGAAATAATGTAAAAAAATTACAGTAAGTTTCTCTGATAAACACCTCATCTCACTAAATTCATAAAAATAAGAGCCATTTCACAACTGACAAATCACCAAAGGATATGAATAGGCAGTTTTCAGAAAAAGAAATCAAAGCTATCTATGGACATATGAAAAAAAAAAGTTCTAAATCACTTTTTGAATGGAAAATACCTCTGAGGTACTACCTTTCACATATAAAAAAAATGACAAATGCTGGAGGGGTTGAGGAAAAATAGGTACACTAATAAACTATTGGTGAAGTTATGAATTAGTCCAATGATTGTGGTGAATAATTTGTAACTATACCCAAAGGGCTGTAAAAAATGTGCATATCCTTTGACCCAGTAATACCACTACTAGTTCTACATCCAAAAGAGATCAAAGAATAAGGAAAAGGACCTACATGTACAAAAATATGTATAGCAGCTATTTTTGTTATGGTAAAGATTTGTAAGCTGAGGGGATGCTCATAAAGTGGGGAATGGCTAAATAAATTGTGGCATATGAGTATGATAAAGTACTATTGTGTTATGAGAATTGACTATGGGGGTGGTTTCAGAAAAAAAAGATGGGAAAATCTATAGGAACTGATGCAAAGTGAAGTGAGAATTGGGATATTGTTCACTATAGCAGCAATGTTGTAACTAAAATCAACTGTTAAAGATTTTGTTACTTTGATCAATAAAATGATCCAAGACAATTCCAAAGGACTCGTAGTGCAAAAACGCTATTCACCCCCCAAAGGGGACTGATGAGTACAAATTGAATTATAAGTTTCTCTGCCATTGAAGATTCAGGTTTTCTTATTATGCTAATTAATATTGCTGTGCAGGACATAAAATCTACTGTTATAATTCTCTCTTCTTTTTTAAACCTCTCAGGAATAGTATGTTGTGATTTCACACTCTCCTCATATTTCTCTGGGTCCTCTGTCTCATCAAATGTTGGATAATTTTCTTGCATTTTGAAGTATTTATTTTTGATATTTAGAATTTTATTTTTTTCCAAATTACATCTAAAAACAGATTTTGATATCAGTTTTTTAAAACTTTGTGTTCCAACTTCTTTTTCTCCCTCCCTCCCCACCCCACCCCACGAGAACTCAAGAAATTCAATATAAGTTATACATGAGTAATCATGCAAAACATCTTCACATTAGCCAGGTTGTGAAAGAAAATAGACAAAAGCAAAAATTCAGATTAAGAAACTATCAAAAAATTATGCTTCAATCTGTTTTCAGATACCATCAGTTCTTTCTCTGTGGATGGATTGCAATTTTCATAAGTCTTTCAGAATTAAATTGGATCATTGCATTGCTGAAAATAACCAAGTCATTCACAGCACATCATCTTACACTATTGCTGTTATTTTGTATACAGTATATTTCACTCTGCATCAGTTCATGTAGGTCTTTCCAGGTTTTTCTGATAGCATCCTGCTCATCATTTTTTGTTTGTTTCTGATAAAGTAACTAACAAAAATAATTGTTTCAATCTGTATTCAAATACCATCAGTTCTCTCTCTGTAGATGGATTGCATTTTTCATAAGACCTTTGGAGTTGTCTTGAATTATTGCATTGCTAAAAGTAACTCAGTCATTCACAGCAGATAATCTCACAATATTACTCTTATTTTCTATACAGTAGATTCCACTTTGGATCAGCTCATGCAGGTCCCTCCAGGTCTTTCTGATGGTATCGTACTCATCATTTTTTTTTATAGTAAACTACATTCATATAGTATTATAAAGAGATTTCCTTACAATGAACTCATAGGGTTGATTATTCCAACAACAGTAATAGATAACTTTTATATATAGTACCTTAAATCTGACAAATAATTTTCTTCACAACAGCCCAGCAATATGAGTGCCATACATCTTACCATCATCAATCAATCATCAGTCCGCATCCATCAATCCTCATCATTATCCTCAGTCAATCCTCATCTTTGTCAATCAATCCTTATCTTCATTGAATCTTCCTCATCATCAATCGGTCCTCATAATCAATCAATCCTCATCTTCCTCCAACCATCATCAACCCATCAATCAATCCATCATCATCAGTCATCATCACCAACTTACATTACTCTTGCCTTTGCTTCAAATTTTTTTCACAATTACTATTTTAACTGATAACCTCCATCCTATTCTCTTTCCATGATGTTTATTATATTTTCTATCTTCTTTTACCCTGTCCCTCCTCAAAAGTGTTTTCCTTTTGACTGCCCCCTCCCCTGCTGTGCCTTCCTTTCTTATCCCCTTCTTCTCCTACTTTACTGAAGGGTTAGATAGATTACTCCACCCAATTGAGTGTGTATGCTATTCCCTCTTTGAGCCCACTCTGATGACATTAAGGTCTTTGAACCAATTCTGATGAGTGTAAGGCTCATTCACTGCCCAGTTCCTCCACCATCTCTCCCCCCACTCTATAAGCCCTTTCTTGCTTCTTTTGTGTGAGATTTCACCCCATTCTACCTCTCCCCTTTCCCCTCCCCCAGTAAATTCCTCTTCCCCCTCAATTTTACCCTAGAGAAGTCATTATGGGCCAATTAGGTGACACAGTGGACAATGTACCCACCCTGGACCCAGGCAGACCTGAGTCCAAATCCAGTGTCAGACACAAGATACTCACCAACCACATCTTTCCCCTTCCCCCACCAAAAAGATTAGAAAATGAATGTTTTACAATATGCTCTTATGATTTGGACATATCTTCCCATGTACAAATGCAAACAGTTTAACCTTTTAACATCTCTCATGATTTCTTTTTCCTGTTCACCTTTTTATGCTTCTCTAGGGTCTTGCATTTGAAAGTCAAATTTTCTATTCACTTCATGTCTTTTCTTTTTTTTTTTTTCTTTTTTTTTTTTTCTTTTTTTTTAGTGAGGCAATTGGGGTTAAGTGACTTGCCCAGGGTCACACAGCTAGTAAGTGTCAAGTGTCTGAGGCCGGATTTGAACTCAGGTCCTCCTGACTCCAGGGCCGGTGCTCTATCCACTGCGCCACCTAGCTGCCCCGTCTTTTCATCACGAATACCTGAAAGTCCTCTTTTTCACTGAAGTTCAATTTTTTCCCCTGAAAGATTATACGCAGTTTTGCTGGGTAGGTGATTTTTGGTTGTAATCCCAATTCCTTTGCCCTCTGGAATGTCATATTCCATGCCCTCTGGTTCTTTAATGTGGAAGCTGCTAGATCCTGTGCTATCCTGACTTTGGTTCCATGGTACTTGAATTGTTTCTTTCTGGCTGCTTGCATTATTTTCTCCTTGACCTGGGAGCTCTTGATTTTGGCTATAATATTCCTGGAAGTTTTCTTTTGGGATCCCTTTCACGAGGTGATTGGTGGATTCTTTCAATTTCTATTTTACCTTATTTTTCTAGAATATCAGGGCAATTTTCCCTGACAATCTCTTGGAAGATGGTGTCTAAGCTCTTATTTTGTTAATGGTTTTCGGGTAGTCCAATAATTTTCATATTATCTCTCCAGGATCTATTTTTTAGGTCAGCGGTTATTCCAAGAAGATATTTCACATTGCCTTCTATTTTTTTGTTCATTTGGATTTGTTTTATTCTGTCTTTGTTTCTTATAAAGTCACTAGCTTCCACTTCTTCAATCCTAATTCTTAGGCAATTATTTTCTTCAGAGAGCTTTTGTATCTCCTTTTCCATTTGGCTTTTCAAGCTGTTGTCTTTTTTCGCATGACTTTCCTCCATAACTCTCATTTATCTTTCCCTTTTTTCCTCTACCTCTCTTTGTCTTCAAAGTCCTTTTTGAGAGCCTCTATGGCCTGAGACCAATTCACATTTTTCTTGGAAACTTTGGATTTAGGAGCCCCGAGGTTGCTATCCTTTTGAGGGTACACCTTGATCTTCCTTGTAGTTAAAGAAACTTTCTATGGTTCACAACTTTCTCTGCTTGCTCATCTTGCCTTTCTTTTACTTGACTTTTAACTCCTTCTTACAGTAGGGCCCTGTTTCCAAGCTACACTGTTCCTAGCTTTAGGGGTTTCCAGGTGTTAACAATTTAGGGAAGGGCCAGTTCTTCACTTGCAGTAGATAACAACAGGCCTACTTGATAATTAACCAGGCTGAAAAACTTTATGTGCTGTGGTTGTTAGCTCTGAAGAGCCTGTTCCACTCCCCAACCTGGGCCTCTGCTGCTCAAAATTTCTTCCTGGTTCCCTTCTGGGATAGGATAACCAAATGCCTCCTCAGCTCCTGCAGACACACCCCCTTCCCCCCAGCCAGCCACTCAGCTTAGTTCCAGAAGATGCTGATGCTGATGCTGATTTGGAGATTAGGGATATATTTCTCTGGTGCAGCCTGCCTGGGGCTGGATCTATGTTGGCAGACTGTGGGGGTTGAACTCAACTCTCAGACCAAAACTGAGGCTCCCTCCTGCCAAACCTCTAAGCTGTCTTTGGCTGGAAAGTAATCTCAGCCATCTTTTTGTGGGTTCTGCTGCTCCAAGAGTTGTCTTATGATTGTGTTTGGAGTTTTTTTTTTTTAGTAATTATGTTGGGAGCTCTGAGTGTTTACTGCTTTTCCTCTGCCCTCTTGTCTCTGCCTCCTTGAAGTATTTATTTAGAATCACCCACCCCACCTCTATTTTCCTTATCACTCACATCTGACTCCTTCTGCTCTCATTGTAGTTTTCTTGAAGGGTGGATCTCAAAGTGTCTCAGTCTCCTGTCACACTGGGCAATCACAGTTTTCTAGCCCAGGTTTCTGCCCCACTGACTTTTGGGTGGTCAGATGGCCTCAGCTTGATGCTATGTGCTTCCCTTAGGGTTGGGAAGTACTACATAGCTACCCACATGCACGACGTCCTATCATGGTGATCTCTGTCATTCCCTCTATTCCTTTGTTCTCTGGCCTGGCACTTCACAACCTGTTGGTACCAAAAGTTCAGATCCTGCTTGCCCAGGTACTGGTAGAACCTCCTTTTTAAAAATATTATTTTAGTTTCCAATTACATGTGAATATAGTTTTCAACATTTATTTTTGTAAGATTTTGAGTTCCAAATTTCCTCCCCTCTCTCCCTTCCCTCCTCCCTCCCCAAGTGAGCAAGCAGTCTGATATGGGTTATACATTACCATCATGTTAAACACATTTCCACATTAGTTTTGTTGTGATAGAAGAATAAGAACAGGGGGAAAACACAGGAGAAAAGGAACAAAGACAAAACAAAAAATGAAAGTAGTATGCTTCAATCTGCATTTAGACTCCATATTCCTTTCTTTGGATGTGGAGAGCATTCTCCATAATTAGTCTTTTGGAATTGTCTTGGATCATTGTATTGCTAAGAAAAGCTAAGTCTCACAGTTGATCACCACACAATGTTGCTGTTACTGTATGTAATGTGTTCGCTTGGTTCTGTTCACTCCACTCAGCATCAATTCATGTAAATCTATCCAGATTTCAGAAAAATCTGCTCAATATTTCTTATAGCACAATAGTATTACATTATATTCATATACCACAAGTTGTTCAGCCATTCCCCAATTTATATGCATTCCCTAAATTTCCAATTTTTTTTGCTACCACAAAAAGAGCTGCTATACATATTTTTGTACATGTGGGTCTTTTTCCCTTTTTTATGATCTCTTTGGGATGTAGACCTAGTAGTGGTAGTCCTGGGTCAAAAGGTATGCACAGTTTTGTAGCCTTTTGGGCATAGTTCCAAATTGTTCTCCTGAATGGTTTGATCAGTTCACACTTCTATCAACAGTGCATTAATGTTCCAATTTTCCCACATCTTCTCCAACATTTATCATTTTCTCTGATAGGTGTGAGGTAGTATCTCAGAGTTGTTTTAATTTGCATTTTTCTAATCAATGGTGATTGAGAACATTTTTTCATATGGCTGTAGATAGCTTTAATTTCTTCATCTGAAAACTGCCTATTCATATCCGTTGACCATTTATCAATTGGGGAATGACTTGTATTCTTATAGATTTGATTCATTTCTCTATACATTAGAGAAATTAAGCCTTTATTAGAAATACTGGCTGTAAAAATTATTTCTCACCTTTCTGCTTTCCTTCTAATCTTGGTTGCATTGGTTTTGTTTGTATAAAAAGCTTTTAATTTAATGTCATCAAAATGATCCATTTTGCATTTTATAATGTTCTCTATCTCATTTTTGGCCATAAATTCTTCCCCTCTCCATAGATCTGACAGGCAACCTATTCATTCCTCTTCTAATTTGTCCATGGCATCATGCTTTATGTCTAAATTATGTACTCATTTTGACTTTATTTTGGTATATGGTATAAGATATTGGTCTATGCCTAGTTTCTATCATTATATTGTCTTGTTTTCCAAGCTTTTGTCAAATAATGAATTCTTATCATAGAAGCTGGAGTTTTGGGGGTTATCAAATAGTAGATTGCTATATTCATTTACTACTGTTTTTTGTGTCTAACCTATTCCAACGATTCACCAATCTATTTCTTAGCCAGTGAGTCTCTTTTTCCAGACACTGGTAGGTCAGAAATTTTCAGCATTGTTGATTGTGGGTTGTAGTCTCCAGCAGTCTTTGTTGTTACCAAACTGTGACCAAGTTGGCTGTCGAGGCCTGAGGGAACTTCCACAGCTTGTAGCCAGGGACATTATGGCATTAGTAGGGCGTAGGGAGGAATACGGTGTAGGAGTGGGTTTTGATGTAAGCATTTGTTGTGTGTTTGGATCTGCTACTATGGTCTCAATGCCAGTAGCATGTGAGATGTAGAAGTACTGTGTCAGTGAGTATCAGTTTGTCTTTGTTATAGCTAAGAATTGCAAACAAACAAGATGCCTTTCAATTGGGGAAGGTCTAAACAAATTGTGGTACATGAATGCAATGGAATATTACTGTTGTAAGAAATGATGTGTGATGAATACAGAGAAACATGGAAAGATATGTATGAACTAATGTAGAATGAAGTAAGCTAAGCCAAGAAAATAATATATCCAGTAACAACAGCTATGTAAACAGAAACCACACACTAAAAAATTAAAAGTAAATGTAAAAAAAATATAAATATCAAGTGGGATTTTATATTCATTATCAAAAGCAGTGTCTTCCTAGACTGGTCTAATATGTCAAAGGTTTTACATTGATATTCTGCTAAAGGCATTCTACTAAACATATAGAATGTTTGGTCATGTCACTTACAGAATCACCAACTACCTCAAAAAGGAACTTCTTGTTCTTCTCTAAATCAATTTAACATCATGTTAAGACATACAGAACCCAGGAAAGTTGCATTTTGTATTTGATTAGTAATACCATTTAGCTATAGTTTGGAGGATTGAATGAATGATAATGAATATTAACTTTCCAGGTCACATGAACAACAAGATGGTGGATTAGATATTATCTCTAATCACCATGACCTCTCAACCCTCTCCAAAATAGAAATTATACACCAATGACAAAGCAAGTTCAGCTGTTTCCATGGTTTAGGATACTCAGAATACAAAACATGTCAAGAACTGACTTTATGGAAATAGGAGCTCCACAGGTGTTACACATCACATATTTTCAGACTCCCTCCATGTATCAATCAATGATAAAGTACTATTTGTCATATAGGCTGGTATAGGGTGGTGTGGGGAGGGATACATGGAATGCTATGTGGATGGTAAGAAACAAAAACCAATTAAAAACTCATTTTAAAAGATAATGAATACTAACCAGAAAGAGACAAAGAGGCTAACAGCATTCATCATTGTATGATAGTGGCAATGATTGTAATCATAATGGTAATCAGTGCTGTAATTTCTGGCTATAGTTAGAAATATTAACAACTTACATGACCATGGTACTTTTAGGTTGTTGTGACAAAGGTATTTTGTAGACTTAAACAAGCTAGTAAAAGTTTATAAGGAGGAGTTTGAATGCAGGTGTCTTGATTCCAAGTCAGTGTTCAATCTATTAATCCACATTTCCCCTTAAGAATTATAGAATATCGGGGCGGCTAGGTGGCACAGTGGATAAAGCACCGGCCCTGGATTCAGGAGTACCTGAGTTCAAATGTGGCCTCAGACACTTGACACTTACTAGCTGTGTGACCCTGGGCAAGTCACTTAACCCCCATTGACCTGAAAAAAAAAAGAATTATAGAATATCACAGTGCCTGGCAAATAGTCTGTTTGTTGATAAAATAAATGTTTGTTGATTGACTTACTGAATGAAATGTAGTTTTGTATAGATCCAAGATAATATGCAAATGTATAATGATGCTCCTTATTATAGGATTAAATCTAAATTATTATCATAGCCCATTGAAGTTTCATTTCCCAACTCCCTCAGTGTCCTGTTTGCCTCCTTCAAGAAAATTGACTTATTATTGTGACTTTTTTTTTATTATTGTGACTGTTTAAAAGAAAAGATTAATGGACTGTTATAAGAGAAGATGAATGGAAATGATTAGTCCATTTGTGCCTTTAGTACCTGGGTGGGATTTTTTTCTTTTTTTGGTGATATAGTTAACCCCACCTCCGACCATCCTCATCCACAGCATTCAGCATGATTTGGGAGATATTATCAAAGGTAGTTTAGACTCCATATTAGGTTTCCAGATAGACTTGCATATCTCATACATCTGCTTTAAGCAAGTGTTCTGGACCACAAAGTCATCAGTAACTAATTATGGGAATTTGATGAGGTGCAAGAACAAATAAGGGCCCACAGATTTTAGGGTATGAGCCAGCAATGACAAACTTAGTATAGTAGGGGCCGAACTACTTTTCATATAAAAAGTTGGTCATCATGCTCATGAAGGTAAAAGACTTGATCCTTTATCTTTTCTTCAGCTCATATAAATTCAGCTAGTATTCAAGGCACTTACCGATGATCTGTACATCAGTAGTGAATCCAAGCCAGGTCAATGCATAAGCAGTATTTGGACCTGGATGCTAAAGTTTCTGTCCACTGCAAAGACCACACAATTCTTTCCCTTCATGACTAGTCTAGCCATTCCATTGAAGGATATAATACAGTCCTGGCATTTGAGGTCTCCCTAAAGGCTTGAGGAATTTCAAATGATCCCCATAAGTAGAATTCCAGGTTATTACATATAGCACAAATATGGCATAGGAATCTACAAAGGCATTGCAGGATCCCTTACTTTATATACTCACATAGCTCTAAATGGTAAACCTTTGTACAGTGAGACCTTTTTTTAAAATTCAGGAATGCAACAAATAAGTAAAAGTTTCACAAAATAATCTATTTCATAGCATACAAACATTTCTGTTTTAACTTTGGGCCTCTTATACTGGAGGATTGCTTTAGTAGTTACCTCATATACATCATCTGAATTCATGGCTGGCTTATAATAGCTGGGTTACAATTTGTATTAACCTTCTACCCACCCTAGCCCCTCCTCCACCTATCATTCACCTCAGCACTTTACAAATCATTTTGTGCCAAATCATAATTCTCTAGGATGGTGAAATTATTTCTTGATGACATACTTTTTTCAATAACCAAGAAAGTTTAATCTTAAGAACAAATCTCAGAAGAATGAATTAGAATTCCAAGAATGTAGAGAAAAATAAAAGCCACATTAATAACAAGGTAAAAAGTTTAAGAAAACAAAATCTGAGAGATATAACTTAGGGGCTCTGTTTTAAATTCAGGCATACTGGTCTCTAGTGTCATCCTGAGTTGCATTCTCTAGGTTCAGTGCTTATTAGAACTTGTGTTATTCTTTGAGCTCAGCCATTTCAGATCACCATCTGTTTTTGAAGAAAGCATTTGTCATATTTTTGTTGTTGTCCTTCCATAAAAAACCTATCAACTTAAATATACATTGTTAATAGTTCCTAATGTCATATATTCTAGTCTTTCTCACACAAACCACTTAACATGATATTATAACCAGAGAGCTCATCAAATGGATACTCTGGGGAAAAAATGATGGGTTGAATATTTTTTGAGTGGGACAAGCACAATGGCTAAAATTATTGGCTTTTTTGGAGTCTTCCATACCAAGCCAAGAATGCAACTATACTTCACATCACAAAATCATACATTTTCAGGTTTGTAAGGGACCTTAGAAGCCATTTAATCCAACCTTAACATGAAAGGAATTCCTACTATTGTATACACAACAAGTGATCATATAGTCCCTGCTTGAAGACCTCCAAGAAGATGGAACCCACTACTTCTTGAGGCAGCCAATTTCATTCTTGAGTAACAGGCAGGAAAGCAACAAATATTCATTAAATGCTTATCCCAGTGCCAGGCACTGTGATGTGCTGGGGAATCAAAAGAAAGATTGTTCCTGACTTCAAAGAGCTTATATTGCAATTGGGGAGGATAATATATAAAAGGCAACTGCAAAATAGGGACTGAAACAGATAAAAGGTACCCAAGAGAGGGGCATGGTGGTAAAGTCTAATAAGTCAGAAATATAGCCAAGAAAAGAATGGCTATCCTCGGCCCCAAGACAGAACTCACCAATGGCACATGGTGACAGACATGGTGGAAGGATATTCCAGGTTAATAAGGGAAATTCCAGGGTGAGAGGCTCTCTGAGTCATGGTGGCAAAGTCCATTGATCAGAAGAACAGCCAGGAGGGGCAATGAAGGATGGCAGTCCTGGGCCCATCTCTGGGATAGCTCTAATTGTTAGGAAGTTTTTCCATAAATTTGCATTTTTGCCACTCCTACTCATTTCTTCTGATTCTTCCTTCTGGGTCCAAATAGAATAAATGTAGTTCCTCTTAAGTTTGATAACCCTTTAAATACTTGAAAACATATCTTCTCTGTGTCTTATTTTTATAGGCTAAATATCTATGTTTCCTTCAAACAGTTCTGATATGATATGGACTCAATGTCCTTCAGGATCCTGATTGCTCCCCTCTGAACACTCTCCAGCTTATCAATGTCCTTAAACCTTAAAAATAGGACCTAGAACTGAACACAATACTCCAGATGACATATAATGAGGACAGAGGAAGTTATATATCCTTTAGGGAACCTGAGATAATATTACCTTTTTGGGCTACCTATATCATACTACTAATACTAATCTAAGGTGTCCATGAACCATCCAAGAAGGATATGTGATTATCTCTTAAGAATTCTCATCTAATCAAGAGAGTTGAGAAAGAAGGAGCCAAATTCTTTGTAGGAACCATATTAAGCTCCAAACAGCTTTGGAGGATCCTGATGTTCTGAGCCTATAACAAGTCCACTTTCTTTCTTGAGGGTAGCTTCAGTAAGCCAAAAGGCTACTTGGAATCTCAGAGATATAGGGCAGTGATGGTGCCTAACTTCCGGGAATGGGAACTATGACAAACGTCAGTTTTCTTGATGTATGTTTGGCACTAGGATGCTTCCAACATGTCTTCTTGATTACCTGTGATTCAATTGACATAAATGGTTTCTTGTCATCACTATTAATCAGGAAGGTATTTTAAGCAGTATAGTTTTGGTAATAAAACAATAATAATTGAAACAATTAATTGAGAGCTATAAAAAGACAAGGATCTTCAATTCCAATGTCTTACATGTTTTCCAGTCAACACACTGCATTTATTACATATTCTCAGTGTTTGGTAAATATTAAGTGAAAAACTAAGGTTTCATCTCTACTCCCAACTTTTACTCTTCTCCAATATGTTCACTCACTGAATTATTTGGTTCTGTCTTCATTAGGCAGTTGATTAGTTTAATTGTAAGAACAATTTTGTCTAGAGCCAAATGTTGAAAGTGGATTTTCAGTAGCCCTACTATATAATTTTCTGGATGTTTTCTGCTTTCTTTTTTTCTTTTCCTTTTTGTACTTCTTTTCCCCCCTTTCTAAACATTTTTAGACAAGATCTACTTCATACCATCTTAGACTAAAAGGTTCATGAGTACCAGAACAATATCTTTTCAGAACTCTATATCTCTTCCAGGCAAAGAACATTGCTCTTTACATAGTAGGTACTGAATGAATGATTCTAAAAAGCACTTACTGTGTGCCAAGTGTAGCCCCTCCTGGCTGGCTCGCCGCAATATTGGGGCAAGGAAGGAGACTGACAGCCTCCCTCAAAACAGAGCAGGATTTATTTAACAAGAATGAACTAAAAAAAAACAAAACACAAACAGGATCAGTAGGATTAAGGGAAAGGAAATAAAATGGGGAAAGGGAAGTAATACAACCTGAATAACATCACCACCCAGGAATCAGCTGAGAACACACAGCAGCATCCTGTCACCTTCCAGCTTCCAGCTAGGATAGCAAAAAACCTCCCTTCTTCCCAGCAGACCCCAGGCTGACCACACACAGCCCCAAGCCAATTGGCTGGCAGCTCTGACTGACACTCACATGACTGCTCTCACTGGGCTTCCAGTCATTATAATTTTGCCAGACCCATGTAGGCGTCTGCAAGTGGTGATAATGTGAGGTGCCAGCGCCATGGCGATGGCTACAACCAGTGGGTGGAGCACCGTGAGGGTTGCAGAGGCGCTGGCCTGAGCCCCAGGCCAGTACATGTGCTGGGGTTTTTAAAATTCTAGCCAAAAGATGGGGTCATAAAAACCTCAAATAACAATTAATTCTATACACAAGCTAAGAATTACATATACAAATACAGAAGTGCTGATTGTCCCTACCTTCAAGAAACTTACATTTTAAGGGGAAAAATCTATAAGAGAATGGTATCCAGGAAGGGGTATTTAATTTTGGAAAGCTATAGGATGGTTAGTGGAACCATAAGGAATTGATATATCCTTTCCAGTAGTAATTGCAGGGGCAGCTAGGTGATTCAATGGATAAAGCACTGCCCCTGGATTCAGGAGGACCTGAGTTCAAATCCAGCCTCAGACACTTGACACTTACTAGCTGTGTGACCCTGAGCAAGTCACTTAACCCTCATTGTCCTGCCCCCCAAAAATAAATTTGGAAAACCTTTGCTCATTAAGTATTTACATCCTCAGTCCAAGCTCAGTTAGGTTCTTAGAGAAATACATTAAAAACCAGTAGTAATGGCAGTCTTGACTTAATTATAGCTATAGAATTGGAAAATCAGGGAGAGGAAGGGAGGGCAACTAGGAGTGTTTAGTTGCAAGGCAGTGGGTGAGGAGATGGCTTAAGAGTAAATTGAATAAATCTTCACTGTTGTTTCTGTCATCATTTTTTATACAGTGTCAATCATTTTCTAGAAAAAAAAACAAATTCAGAATATGGCTTTTTGTACTACACATTTGAGGCCACCCAGATGTGGGACTAAAATTTTAAATTTTCATTTGTAAGTTTTACAGTATTTAGATTCTATCTGTATAGTTATCAAATTATAGTACTAATTTAGGTTTACATAGCACTTCAGAGAACTCTAAAATGCTATATAAATATTATTACTAAAATTTGAAAGTAAAGGAAATAATGGAAACTTTGTTTTTATTCTCTCTCTCTCTTCCTGCATAATCATTGATTCTATAGTCATCTCAAACTCTTTAGTAGAAATAAATTCTTTGTCCTCTCTCTTTCTTCCATCAGATGTTACCAGCTTTTCTCTTTTCTATGCCATATTTTTTCTTATTGCATATATTTTTAATCTCATACTTTGATTATCTTTTGCCTTGACATGTCATTGATTTTTCTGGTCTATGGTATTCTTTCTCTTCCTTTCATTCAGTTCAGAGGTCTTACCTAACATTTACCCTTACAAAATTTTATCCTATTCCTCACAGGTTTCCAAAGCATCTTTAAACTCCTTACCTTCAATGGCTATAAACAGGCATATTCATATAAAACACTAATTTCTTTTCCTATCATCTTACCTATTTATATAACCTAAGGATCTTGGTGTGTTGCCATCCACTCCATCACTATTAACCTGAGAGCTTTGGGGCCTTTCTACTTGCCTTGGATCTGAACTTTCTTTGAAACATTTTTTTTCAATTAACAAGCAATTATTTTCTCTACTTCCCCTTTCCCTTTCACTACCACTGAGGGGGAAAAAAAGAAAACCAAAACTTTTATAATAGATGCACTGTTAAGCAAGATAAATCCTACATTGGCTATATCTAAAAATCTACATCTCATTCTCCATTATGGCTTCAAATCTTTGTCAGGATGGGGTAAAAATTTCCCGTTTATCTTCTTGGATTTTTATTGGTCATTGTAGTGATCCTAGTCCTTAAGTTTTTCAAAATTGTTTGTCTTTAAAATGTTGCTATGGTTGAACTTTTTTGTTATGTGTTGTCTCCTTCTATTAGAATCTAAGCTCCCTGAGAGCAGGGCTTGTTTAATTATTAATGTTTGTATCTCTGGGACTAAGCACATTACTTAATAAATAACTCTTTATTTCTTCTTTCCTTCCTTCTTTCCTTCTTTCCTCCCTCCCTCCTTTCTCCTTCCCTTCCTCTTCCCTTCCTTTCTCCCTCCCTACTTCCCTTCCTTCCCAATTTTAACTCTTTCTCTAACTTCCGTTCTTATTCTCAAATCTGTGTTTTATTTAATGTTATTTTATCTGATTAAAATGGTCTTTCATTTCTCATGAAATAAGCTACTTCTCAACATTTTTCATGTCTTCTCAAAACATACTTATTTGTTTTAGTATCTCTACAGGGTAGGAAAAAAATAACTGATTAAGGACTGGTCAACATCAGAGATTTCACTCCCTGTTGTCACTTCTTTTCCCCTGGGGTGAGCTACCCATGGTCTCCCTGCATATGCAGCTTTCTGTCTTTCTAATTTAGAGTGCAAACTGACTGAGTAGAGACTCAAACAATATTAAATAAGTTTCCAGTAAAAGATAAACAACCTGCTAAGCACTGGAATCCTCTGAGGCCATTTCTTCCACCACTCAGAAAATGTTCACCTCTTGTTTATTCAAAAACAAAGTGGCATCCTTGGGAGAAAGAAAAACATATGTGTGCCCTCGAGAGCAAACCCTCTGCTTAGCAGAAGAAAGCAACAAAAAGCTAGTCCTATCAGTTTTCATTCTTGCTCTAACAAACATAAATGCCTTTTGATGCCAAAGGAAAAGAGGACTTTAATCTGAAGAGAATGAAGTCTTCCAGTATAGAAAAATAAGTCATGTAAGGGCATCATCTTTAGAGTCTTTCTGCCTCTTTCAGAGTCTTTAGATTTCTTAATTTTTCTTAGGCTTTTTGGAACTCCACTTTGAGATTGAAGTAGTATGGAGTAGGTAGGATTGGTAGAGACATAGTTTATGTCACCCGTCATGCAGGCCTGTCCTCCACTAAGACTCTAGACCCTGATTGACTTCCCCTCCCCCACTTATAAGAAAAATGACTTACATTCATGTAAAAACTTTATAGTTTACATGAGACACATCATGGCACAATGGATGAAGCTCAATGAGAAAAACCTGGATTCAAGTCCTTCCTCTGACAAAAATTAGATGTTTGACTTTAGGTCAGTCACTTAACTTCTCAATTTCCCCAGGCAACTCTGAGACTCCAAGTCCCAGATTTTCATTGGTAGAGGAGATATACTTGTTGGAATATCCCTACACCAAATGAAACCATTGGTTTGGCCAATAAAAACAACAAAAAGAAATTTTCAAAGCATTTCCACGTAATTAATCTCATCTCATCCTCACAATAGTCTGGCAGGCATTCATTTTAGGTAGGGTTTTTTTTTAATAAAATAAGGAAATTGAACTAGATGAGTTCTGGAGTTCTTTGAGAATTAGTCTTCTCATTTTACAAATAAAGAAAGTAAGGCTTGGAGAAGTTTAGTGACTATGTAGGGGAAAAAATCCTCATTTTACTCCCTCCCCCCTTTTCCAGTGCTAAACTTGGAACTGGGATCCAGCTTCTTTGACTCTAAACCCTGAATTTGTTATAGCTATAACTCTTCCTCTTTCATATTAAGCAGAAGTTCTTCCCATTTTTGTGTTACAGAACCCTTTGGAGTTCTGGTGAAGTCTATAGAGTACTTGTCACAATAATTCTTTAAAATTCATAATTTTAAATAATGTTAATAATTTTTAACAATGCAAATAATTTAACATTCATAAAATACATAAGGTTACAAAGGGAAGGAATTATTTTAAAATACATACATATTTGTATATACATGTATATACACACATATACACACATTTATACACATGTATAGTATGTATATATGCACATGTGTAAGTGTATATGTATGTGTGTGAGTATAAATAAAAATTTCACAGACCCCATGTTAAGAACATCTGCTATCATGAGAGATGGCATGACTTGAGTCCTAAGCATACCTTTGACCTTAACCTGACTTTTCCCAAGATATTGAATTCCTCTGAACTCATTTCATGTTATGGTTTAGAGCTCAAAGGGACCTTGGAACTCATCTAGTTCATTGTCCTCATTTTACAAATGAAAACAACAATAACACCTAATACTAATGCCTACAGAAGTTGAGTGACTTGCACAGGGTCATATAAAAGGTGAACAGCTGAGGCAGGAATCAAGTCCAGACCATTTAATTGTAAATCCATTATTTTTACCACTATATCACACTACCTATCTTTACCCTTGAAAGAAATGACTTAATCTTGCATACACATGTAGTTAATGTCTCAGGGCAATTAAGACTTCTCCTGAAAGCTACTAAGGCTTCCCTTTGAAGCTACACTATCAGCCTTTCACCTCTCCAAGCTGTGCTCAGCATTTAGGAAACCAATGCAGTTTGCCCTGATTTTTTTTTTGCAGGGCAATGAGGGTTAAGTGACTTGCCCAGAGTCACACAGGTAGTAAGTGTCAAGTGTCTGAGGCCGGATTTGAACTCAGGTCCTCCTGAATCCAGGGCCGGTGCTCTATCCGCTGTGCCACCTAGCCACCCCTGCACTGATTTTTGAATGCACAAATTGAAAAAAATATTCTGGGAATTCTGGTTTGGTAAAGATACATCTCTTAATGTTAGTTGATAAGAAAGAAGGTAGGCAGATTGGAATGAGTGGGAATCACTCCTCCATAAATGGGCACCAATGGTCCCTTGGTAGTAGCCATGCAAATATGAGACATGGCACCTTGGAGGAAGCAAGCCCTTTTGATGGAGATGGATTACAAATGCAGCCCTATTTCAGTGATGGTAGCATCCTCAGTGCTCTACTTGCTCACCTCAGATGCTTTGGATATTAGCAATATCCAGTACGCCCTTGCTTTGTCATAACAAATTATTTGGCCTTCAAAACCATCTGTTGTTAGAAACTTGGGATAGCTTACTGACATGATCCATGGAAGAAAAGAAGGAAAGAAACATTTATTAAGAGATTGTGTTGGGCAGCTAGGTGGCACAATGGATAAAGCACTGGTCCTAGATTCAGGAGGATCTGAGTTCAAATCCAGCCTCAGACACTTGACACTTACTAGCTGTGTGACCCTGGGCAAGTCACTTAACCCTCATTGCCCTGCAAGAAAAAAGAGGATTGCCTCTGGAGCTAGAGGTCTTGGGTTCAACAGTCCACTTCTCATACTGACTACCTGTGATCTTGGGCAAGTCCCTTAGTTTCCCTGTATCTCATTTTCCTCATCTGTAAATGGAGGTTATCAGATGAGATGACTGCTAGATCCATGATTCTCTGAACTGATGATTTATTTTCTGAAAGCTTTCATATAACCAAGTTGGATTCATGGTGGTGGAGGATAAAACAGAGATGTTTGAGAAATGAAACTGCAGACAATTTCTTAAATAATCAAATAGGTTCAATAAGTGTCATTTGAGGGCAGGACCAATATCTCAACTCTAGGAGAATAATCTGAGCTGAAGACCTTTTGCATAAAAGGGAAAATGAAGAGAAAGAAAGGGTATGACTGCTTTTGATAGGATCTCATTACAAACCTTATCAGCTTGCCAAAATTTAATCTGATTCTGATAAATCCAAATTTGTGGGGTCCCTTTAAATTCACACAGCCAAAGTTTTGACTAGATATATAAGGATAGAATCATAGTTTTAGAACTGAAAGTGACCTTAGAGGTCATCTAGTCCAATCCCTTCATTTTGCAGATAAGGAAACTGAGATCTACAGAGGTAAAGATATCATTTATGTTCATTTCTTGTTACAGGAAAACCTTTATTATTTTGACATTTTGCTCAAAGATAATGAAAAGAAACTTTTGTTTTTCCCCTGGCATTTGGGTAGTAGGTTTATAATGGACTAAGATTGATTTAATTTGAATTGGGCTTTCTTGAAACTTGACAAAAAACAGTTTTTATTTGAACTAATCATCACAAATATGCTATAGCTGTAGTATAACTTTGCCATATTCGTAGCCCTTCTCTATTCTATTTAGTTGGTATCTGTGGGAGGTTTTTCCCTTGAGGTACTTTAGCAATATATCTATATGTTAATAAACAAGCTATTTTATGACACAAAATCTAAACAAATTCTAATCATCTGGCTGGAAAGCCCAGAACATGACATTAATTAATAAATATGGATCAATGTTTAAAACCTAATGTTCTTTTAAGAAAGATCACCTATTTAGCACTCATGTATTTAACACATATATGCTTCAATATATTTGATTGGGACATTAATAAAACCTTATTGCTTATATTAGCATCCACTTGTATAAAACAATTAACAGGCAAGAAGAAACCAGGCACAATACATTAATCATTGATACAAAAGCAGAATAATCTAAAGAATTCTGGGAGGATAATCATTTTTGATAAAAATAGGAAAATCAAATGTAACATTATTCTCTTAATTAGTCTATATACATAAGGGGAGGGGGAATGCTTCAAGACCACAGAAAATGGGGGTGGGGGAGGATGAAAATAAAGGACCTCAGCACAGTCAATTGAAGAAGCCAACTGATGAAGCTTTGTGAGCTAGTAAAAGATTCATGCCTTCATTATAATGATCTATAGTGTATTTAAGCAACTGGTCATGTCTAAAAAGTGTTTGTTTATTTTCAAAGAACGTGCAGATTTACCATTTTAGCATTTCTTTGTAGATTGATCACAGATCACTGTAGATCATACAAGGGGAAAACAAACAGCAGCATTGTCTCCAAGATGGCTTGGTGCTGAAAAATGAGGTTTGATTCCCCAGTAGCTAGCCTTGTAGCCAGCCCTATACTGTAAAACAAAACAAAACCATGTTGGGGAGGCTTGTTCCTATTTCCCCCCTTGTCAATGTAAGGAGGGAGAATCTCTGGTCAATGCAAAGAGTTCCTCAATCTGGGTAAGCTATCTGCTCCTATGTATGCTGATTGAGTGGTTGGCTCTACTAAAATTCAAGTGTGTTTGCTTAAGTATGGAATTTTTAGAATTTCTGTTTCTTAGACATTGCCCCTACAAGTCCATGTTATTTGACTATGATAGAGAGGTCACCATGGTGTAATGAGCACTAGACTTGGAAGCATAAAGAGGATGGTTTGAGTGCAGAAGACATCGCTTCCTCATTAACACTGGCCAGGTAGCTTACTCTGAGCCTCAGTCGTCTCATATGGAAAATAAGGATGATATTAGTAAGACCATCCTCACATATTTGTGAGGACCAAGTGAGACAATACATGTGAGAGTCCTTAGTAAACTGTAAAACACTCCACAGTTGTAAAGGATTATTATATTAAATGACTAAATTACATTTTCATGGCTATAATAATGATGGTAACTTGGATTTGTATGGCTCTTTAATGTTTGCAGAATATGTCTTTATATTCTTCAATTTGATTCTTAAAACAACACTGTGAGGGGCAGCTAGATGGCGCAGTGGATAAAGCATGGGCCTTGGATTCAGGAGGACCTGAGTTCAAATCCAGCCTCTGACACTTGACACTTACTAGCTGTGTGACCCTGGGCAAGTCACTTAACCCTCATTGCCCCACAAAACAAAAGACAAAAAAAATTTAAAAAAAAAAAAAAACAACACTGTGAGGTAGGTTCTATTACTACTCCCACTTTTTAAAAACTGAAGTTCAAAAAAGAAAATTAAGGGAGTTGCTTAGAATCAGACAACTAAGGAATGTCTGTGGTAAGATCTGAGTCCAAGTCTTCATGACTCCAAGTCGAGCAGTATGCAGACTATACAATTTTGCTGGGATGTTTCATTCTAAAAACTGTAATCTAAAGCACTAAAGTGTGTTTTAACTCTGTTTGAGTTTTCATCCATGAGCTCTATTGTCCCTTATAATATTTCATCATGAAGACACAATATAAGTATTTGTTTCAAGTGGTCTTTCCAAGCTATTCATCAGGTTCTCTTTTATTCCAAAATCTCAATCTCTCTCTGTCTCTGTCTTTCTGTCTCTCTCTCTCTCTCTCTCTCTCTCTCTCTCTCTCTCTCTCTCTGTCTCTCTGTCTCTCTGTCTCTCTGTCTCTCTGTCTCTCTGTCTCTCTGTCTCTCTGTGTCTCTCTCTCTCTCTTTCTGTCTCTGTATAGGGATTTATTTTGACTTGCTTCTCATTCTACATGTTGGATTAACCATAGTAGTGCTAAACCTGTCTTGATATTATCCTTTAAATAGGCAGAACTATAGTTATATGGTATATATCTAGTAAAAAACAATTTATAAGGATGATCAGTCTAGAATTAGAAGGGGTTTCAGAGACCATTCAGTCTGGTTTCCCCCTTTTATTTATTTTGCTAGCATGTATGTAGCCCTTTAAAGTTTGCAAAGTACCTTCTGTTGTTTATCCCTTTTGATCCTCACAGCCATCCTATGAGACAGATGCCAATGATTCCTATTTTATAGAGGAGTAAACTGAGGTCACAGAGCTAGTTAAGTGTCCTAAAGTAGGATTAGAATTTAGGTGTTCCAGATTCCAAATCCAACACTCTACCTACAGTCCCATCTAGCAGCCTTTCAAACCTCATTTTTAAGATGAAGAAACTCAGGCCCAAAGAGATTAAATGCCTTATGCAATGTCACATGTGTTTGAATAAACCCAAGCCTGAAAAGTTGATATACCATATTACTTTTAATTGGGTGATGACCCTTATGTATATGCAGGCAATTTTTTTTTTTAGTGAGGCAATTGGGGTTAAGTGACTTGCCAGGGTCACATAGCTAGTAAGTGTTAATTGTCTGAGGCCGGATTTGAACTCAGGTACTCCTGAATCCAGGGCCGGTGCTTTATCCACTGTGCCACCTAGCTGCCCCCAATGCAGGCAAATTTAACAAACTGGTTCTTACTTGATTAGTTTTTAGATGATGGTTTAACCCAGCAGTTTCCCCCCCTTTTCTTGCTGATGTGCTAAATTATGGCTGTTAATGTGTGTTTATATTTTATTTTTTTTCCATTGGTAACTATATGTATCTCTATACATACATGTAAATATATGCATGTACCTTTTCCCTTTCTTTTCTTCCCTTTCCCTAGAGTTGAGTTTATATATACACACATATACATACATATATACAACCATCAAAGAGTACACATATGTAACTGCTTTAGAGGAGTCTGTTCTTGTCTCTCCTGCTGCTCCCTCAATTATTCATTGTCTCCCTATTACCTCTGGGATAAAAATACATAGACCTCCTCTTAACAGCTCCCGACCCTCCAAATCTGGTTCCCACCTGCCTTGCCAGGTATTTCTTATTCTCCTTCACATACTCTGTATTCCAAACATATTCTCTTATTATCTCATCTCTGAACTAGATATCTATTCAACTATACTGTTGAATGTGATGTTCCCAGGTCCTAGAATGCACCATCACTTCACCTCTATCTCTTTAGGCTCCTTAGCTAACCTCAGTGTTCAGATCACAGGATCTCTCTTACCAGGAACTTTCCTCATTTGCCCAGTTGGTAGCACTTCCCCCCCCCCTTGGTAAATTACTTGTAATTGGAGATTTGTAATTGTAATTTTAATTGGTAATTACTTTGCGTACTTAAAATATACTCCCAGTAAGTAATAAGTTCCTTTAGTATAGGTACTGTTTCATTTTTGTCTTTGTATTCTCAGTTTCTAAAATAATGTTTTTTACATAGTTTACAGCTAAATCAATGCTTAGTGAATTGAATTGAACTAAAAAGGGGCTACTAGGCATTGTTGAAAGCCCTGGATGCCTTGAATAATTCTACCCAAATTCTTAAATCCTAACTTGGGAACCATTGGAGTTTATTAGCTCCAAAATAAGTAAGGACCCTTCCTTTGAGGGGACAATGTTAGTTGCAGGTGCCAGATGGAAAAGATAACCAGTTTTGTGATTGTAATACTTGATCTTGGTTTTTGTGATGAAGTTGATCTCTCATAAAACTTTGCTACATGAATAGAACCTTCTTTAGGCTAAGTATATACGTTTTGTGAGGATCAGAAGGAATAAAAAATAGAAGGTCCTTTGCAAATCTTAAAGGGCTACATAACTTCTAGCAAAATAAATTAAGTGGCCAAGGCAAGAGATGAGAAGACAATGATCTCAGAAAGAATATATCCCTGGTCTGGGACCTTTCAGTTCCCAGTCCTGATTGGTAAGAGTTTACTATATCTACTCAGGCCCCATACCATATCCAGGACTCTGACCATCTTTCTACCATGCTTTACCTATAGGTGTAGGCATATACACCTACAACTGACATATAAGTTCTTACCTGCTTTCCACCTCTTGCTTTGGGAATAGTAATCAAACCAATACTACCATTCCTGGAAGGGATTTGTTGATCAAGTGCTCCATGACTGAACTTTTCATCATTTTGATTTCCCAGATCAAAACACTCCTCCTTGGGAACCACTCCTTTATATGCCTTGGCTCTCCTTATTAGAATGTAAGCTCCTAGAGGGTAAGGGTTGCCTTGTTCTTTGCATTTTTATCCCCTGATTTGGAATAATGCCTGGCACTTAAGACAGATAGAAATTGGGATTGGGATTGGGATTTCGACAGGGATCAGGACTGGGCCTGTGGTTTCACTGGTAGAGGCATTCCCAGATCAGGAAACTAGAGACTAATGCAAACCAGCATATTCTTTGCAACTTTGAGAGAGTTACCTAGAATAGGTCGAACTAAATTAAAATGTAATTGGAAAATATTTGACAAAATAAATACAATTATAGGAAAACATAGAAAACATTACATTTTAAAGCTATGTCAATATGTGGCTCCCCAGGATTCTTATATACAAATCAATAGCCTCTGTTGAAATTTGAGTTTGACACCAATAACCCAGAACACTGAAAATATTCAAACAAAGTGATCTGTCCAGGAGAATACAGCCAGTATTTGTCAGAGGCAGGTCTGCAACTCAGGTCTTCCTGATTTTGAGTCCACCTCTTTATTCATTATGCTATATGTTTAGTCAATGCATATTCATTCATTCATTCATTCATTCATTCATTCATTCATTCATTCATTCATTCATAACTGTAACTCCTACCAGAAATGAACTCCAATTTTTTTTTTAATTTTCTTGCTATGGTGGTAAAACTTATTGAATGACAGGGAATACTTAAGCTTTGCATTGAGTTATTTAAAGATTGCCGTGATGTGGAGGAAAACAGTAATGTCCAGGATTCACCAGCTGAAGAAAACAGAGACCGCCCAAAAAAAAAAGTAACATCTGGAGTCATCTGTGGTACCAGCAGGGAACAGTGGAGCACTCCCCCCCAGGGATACTGGTCGAGAGAAGCATGCAAAGGAGAGACTCGTGCAGTGCCAAGGCTAGAGGAAATGTGTTTAACTTTTAATGATTCTGAGGGCAAACCTCGGAGACTAATGGTTATGCTTTCAAGGGTTTGGCTTCCGTTTTCTGCCTTCCAATAAAACTTTCTTCTGTCATATTGTGAGCCACGCGCTTGCCGCCGGTGAGCCATTTTCAGTATACTGCGGATACCATGCAGAGGTCTCCCGAGGTTTCCTAGATGGAGGGATACAAAATGATACAAGGGCCTTCCAAGCTTAAGAGCTAGGATATCTAAAGTGAGAAACGTATTTGAACTCCTTTGTGCCAGTAGAGTTTTATTAGACACGTGAATAACATATGTAATCAAAGTCATTAATCGTTTGCCTAAATCTGAAGACTGATCTATCAGCAATTGTTAGTCAAATATGCAAATATATACAAAAGAGATTTTGTCATCATGGGAAGGAAGGAAACGTATTGCTATGAGCCTACAATGTGCCTGCCACTGTGCTAAGAACTTACAAATATTATCTCACTTGACTTTTACAATAATCCTACGAGATTGATGCTATTATTTATTATCTTTATTTTACAGATGAAGAAACTAAGGCAGATAGAGGTTAAATGATTTGCCCCAAGGTCACACAGTTAGAAAGTGTCTGAGGCGGAATTTGAACTGAGGGCTCTCTAACTCTAGGCCTTGTGCTCTATAATCATCACCATCACAATCATAACAACAAACATTTATATAGTGCCTATTGTGTGCTATGCATTTTATAATTGTTTTCTTGTTTGGCTTTCACAACCACCTTTGGAGATAGGTGCTATTATTAACTCTGTTTGTTAAGGGCTAAAATTCTAGCTAAACTGTCTAAAATATCTAATGAGTGGTCACCAATAAATTATAAGCTTTAGCAAGAGTTAGATTTTTAAGCATTTATTAAGGAGAATAAGAATTTGGTAAAGAGAGAGAAAGGCCTAGATTCCTATCTATTAAAGGGAGAGCACATTTCTAGCTCCCTTCTCCGCCAGAGTCCAGAGGAAAGAGCCCCAGAGTCAGCACCAGTCTCTTCCTTCCTCCTCCCACTAGTCCGCGTCACTTCCTCCCGCCAAAGAAGAGACTCCTGGTCTTGCCCTCAAAGACCTTCGCTTCATGGGCAGAACTCTTCTACAGTAAGTCTCCAGCAGGTGGCGTCATTCCAATCGTTACAGTCCCCCCTGTTGTTCCTCAAGAAACAAAATGTTTCCTTGACGGAACAGTAAAAACAATATAATAACTATTGCTAACTAATAATATGTGAACAACAATATAGAAAAGGAAGAGAGGAAAGTTTTGTCCAGAGGGGCGATTTTTTGTCCTCATGAACCGACGCTTTGACATTAGTCTTGCAAAGGGAGGGCCTCTGCAGAGAATACATGTTACAGATGGTGTATATTATAACAGAAAGAGAAAAAACCAATAACAACAACAAATCAAAACTGTTCATTTAAAATCTCTGAAAGTCTTTTCTCAGATGTCCTCTAGGTGTAGTCGTGGAATGGAAGTCTTTTCAGGGGTTGATGTGTGGATGCTGGTAATCAGCCAGGAAAATTTCCTACAAAATCGAGCTTAACACAACTTTAAAATAGCTTTGTCAATAATCAAATCAAACAATGAAAGTTCTCAAAAACATGTCTAAGGGAATTCATAATCTTAGTTGTTACACATGAAACATATAATAAAACAAAAATTGAACCATTCTTTACAATTATATTATTATTATAGTCCCCCTTTATGGAGGGTAATTGAGAAGACAATTGCTGCGATATTAATTTTTAAAAATAATTTTTATCTTTGTTTCATCACTTTTTGCATCATCTGCCTAATTATCCTCATGCCATTATGAGAAATTAGAAAATCTAATATAATTGGTAACAGGTGTCAAGGCCAAATTCAACACTGTATTTATCATGACACCTGAGATAATTATGGGGGTTACCATAAAAGAACAGAGAAATGATGGGATATGAGCATTCCCACACTTGAGCAATATATACTGCCCATACAGTATGCCAGGCTTAAAATAGGTGGATGGAATATACGTCCATGCCACCGAACATATTGGAGGAAACTGAGTCAGACTTAATCAGATCCATGGGATTAAGATGTCCATGGCATCAGGCATATAGGAGGGAGCATAGAAGCCAGGTGTAGAAGTGAGATGGGTGGGATGAATACTTCCAGCCATCTGTACAATATTGTGGGGAAAAATAAAATAAAATATTAAACCAAGAGAATCCAACCTCAACATTTGTCAAAAGCCGTTCCCTCGGCCATACCTTGACTTCATGCATGTCTCCCCTCATGTGACAGTTCAGTGTCTGCTCTTGCATGTATTCCTCTTGTGACTGGATGGCATCTTGGCCAACTGGCATCTGATAACTCAGAATAACGGCAATTAATGTCTTAAATGATAAATTCCCATAATTTAAAATCTCATATGGATTTAAAAATTGAGGATAATAAATGATTGCAAAAAATGCGAATACATCTTGACTCAGAACACAATATATAATTATGCAACAATTTCAAATAATACCTTTTTTTTTACTTAGTATACAATTACTTTTGTGAAAAATCAGAACATATTTAAATACAAGTTAAAGCACAATAGAATCTCAAAGAAAACTTTTTTTTTGAGAAAAGAAAACTTTTACAAATGTTCCCCTCTTTTTTTTTTTTTTTGGAATATGCTTATCAAAAATAATACTTCTAGAATCAATTTACACTTGCCATGGCAACCAATTTGCCAAGGAAATGCTTTAAAGAGTTTGATCAAATAATCAGTTGAGAAAAAATAACAAAAACAAACAACTCAGAATATGGGAGCACAATACTCCTAGAATTAACATTGTATTATGAAATCAAAACCATGTTTCAAAATTAGATAGATGAATGAATAGAAGAAAATACACGTGGAATAATAAGACAATGAAATTCAAACTAGGGAAATCTAAATGAATATGAACTTAATATTAATAAGAGTATTATAAAATATAAACTTGATCACATGACTATAAAAAGCTTTTACAAATATTCTCCTTGTTTTACAAACTAAGTATAAGACACAATCTCAAAAGCCTGAAAATCTCTATGAAAATAAACCCATACCATTAATTTCAAAATGTATATGTAATAGCATAGAAATCCTATGTAACCTCTGAACTGATACTATCACTCTGAATGAATTCAGAACACTTTTGATTCCAATATCTAAAATCCCCAATACTCATATCAATACCTTGCTGTTTACTTCTACATTTCTGTAAAATATATATACTTCCATGGCAAAAGAAGCGGAGTCTTGAGCTATGGTGATGATTGTCATTCTTATTCAGCTTAAGTTTTTCTTCTTTAACCCCCTATATTGTCTGTCAGTCTTTTCACCATACAAATGCTTTATAAGATTACTAATTAAAGACAAAAGCAGGTTAGCAAAATTATGAACAAAACGAGCATATCTGGAATTTAAAGGGTTTTCTAAGGTTGTCTCAGAAGCACAGCCAGGCTGGGAAAGGGCTGAGCCTAAAGCTGCAAATGCAGGTAGAAAAAGTTGAGCATGGGCATCAGATCTCTGGACTTTCCAGGCAGGGGAAGCTATGGGCTTGGCCATAGGAGGAGTAGAGGGTGGGGTCTGGAGAGGAGGGGAGGGACCAGAGCAATTTGAATCAGACTTGATTTTGAACTCAGGCCTGGATTCCTCTTCCCCCACTTTGCCTCCAGGTGCTAGGGGATTAAAAGCTTCTAGAGGGTGGGTCATTGCCTCCAGGCAAGCAAAATTAGAGCTACAATTAGTGTTAGAACTGGGAAAAGCTGCAGGAATCTCTTCAGGTTTCTCTGAAAAAGCATGGTTGGGAGAGGGAGAGATATTTCCTTGTGTGAGTAAGTTGCTGGCTCTTTTAACAAAAATAAAAAGAAAAATAGAAAATCCACAAAAACAAAGCATTAACATGATCTTATCTCCCATTTGTCTGGTTAAACAGACTAAAATCAAAAATAGGATAATTAGGGAGTTTAAAAGGTCCATTCGAAAAAATTTAAAGGAAAACACAGCCAGTACACCAGTACTTAGCAGTTAAAGGGAGAGGGAGGGGAAATTTCTTACCCAACTAGAAGATCAGAAGAAGACTGAGGTTTAGCTTTCCTCTTCGTGGTCAGCCATCCGTTAAGGGTTAAAATTCTAGCTAAACTGTCTAAAATATCTAATGAGTGGTCGCCAATAAATTATAAGCTTTAGCAAGAGTTAGATTTTTAAGCATTTATTAAGGAGAATAAGAATTTGGTAAAGAGAGAGAAAGGCCTAGATTCCTATCTATTAAAGGGAGAGCACATTTCTAGCTCCCTTCTCCGCCAGAGTCCAGAGGAAAGAGCCCCAGAGTCAGCGCCAGTCTCTTCCTTCTTCCTCCCACTAGTCCGCGTCACTTCCTCCCGCCAAAGAAGAGACTCCTGGTCTTGCCCTCAAAGACCTTCGCTTCATGGGCAGAACTCTTCTACAGTAAGTCTCCAGCAGGTGGCGTCATTCCAATCGTTACAGTTTTATAGATGAGGAAAGTGAGGCAAACAAGATAAGTGAACTGTTCAGGGTCACTCAGCTAGCAAGTACCTGTAAATTGTAAATTTACAGTAAATTGTCCAGGATCTTATAACTAGTAAAACACTGGAGGCAGAATTTGAATTCAGGTCTATCTGACTCCTAGTTCAGCACTCAATTTACCAATAGTCTCCTTTAATAGTAGTGACGCAAAAATTGAATACTAATTATAAAAATATGGGAATGAAAATTTTACTCAATCCAACTCAATGTGGGTTATCTTTTTTGTTTGTTTGTTGTTTTTTTTTTAGTGAGGCAATTGGGGTTAAGTGACTTACCCAGGGTCACACAGCTAGTAAGTGTTAAGTGTCTGAAGCCGCATTTGAACTCAGTTCCTCCTGAATCCAGGGCCGGTGCTTTGTCCGCTGTGCCACCTAGCTGCCCCTTCAATGTGGGTTATCTTAGTGCTCCAAATAGAAAGTTACTCTGAGTTTAGAATATCAGTTGAAATATAAACTGCAAGGAATTGAGTTGACCAGATTTTGTTTGCTTGCTTATTCTAGAAATATTTAGCACTTCAATTAAATCCAAATCATCTTAAAATCCAACTCAGATACCACTATTCTATGACCCCTTCTTTAAGTTCCCACCCTTCAACTGGAAATAAACTCTTCTGACTTAGATTTCTCAAATCATTTTTGAGAAGACCTCTCCTTTGCATAATTGCATTATGTTTATTATATTTGTGTGCATACCTGGTCTTTTCTACTAGATTATAGGGTCCTTGAGGTCAAAGACACTATTTGGTTTCATCTTTGGAACCCAACTACTTACCCCCTGCCTTTAATGCACATTTGTTGAATTACATTGAGTTCATCTAACATATTAAACACTGATCATGTAGCAGGCACTATCTCAAGAGCTGTGCTTTGCATTGTCATGACTTTAGTGGTTAGAAAGCTAGGAAGCTGATCATTAGATCTTCATTATAAAGGCAGAGAGCATAGTCTAGAGCTGTAAGGAACCTTAGAAATAACTTAATCTATCTCTTTCAGGATAAAGATGACATAATTGATGTTGATAAAGGGTAAGTAACTCACTCAAGGCCATACAGCTAATAAGTGGCAAAGCGAAAACTTGATTTCAGGACTCCTGCTTCACTCAGCAGTGCCCTGTTCCTTATAGTGATGGCTCTGGTGTCAGGAAGGCCTGAGTTCAAATCCTGATTCATACACTTACTAGCTTTGTTACCCAGGGCAAGTCACTTAACTTTTCTTAGTTTATATCAATTTATACCATACTCAGTTTATTTTGGATTCAATTTATATTATCTGTAAAATGGGATATTAATATCACTTACTTCACAGGGTTTTAGTGAAGATCAAATGAGATAATATTGTATGTGTAAAGCACTTTACAAACCTTAAAGACTTATTATACAAATGCTAGTCATTATTATCATCATATGGCAGCTAAGTCATGCATTGGATAGAGTTCTGGGTTTGGAGTCAGGAACAACTGATTTCAAATCCAGCCTCAGAAAATTACTACCTGTGTGACTCTGGTCAAGTCACTTAACCTCTCAACTTCATTTTCCTCAACTACAAAATGGGGATAATAATAACACCTCTTCCTCAAGATTGTTATGAGGATCAAATGAGATACTGTTTATAAAGATATTTGTAAAGTCTTCTGGTTCCTGTGGATTCAGTGTTTGTTAATTAGGCAAAATAGTGATTCAAATTAGTGGTCAGTTGTCTCCAAAGTGAGGGTTAAAATGTAAGCAATGGACCCCCATGAAAACTCAAGGAATAAGCTAACAGAGTTCAGGGAGATGGATCATGTCCTTCCCTTTCTAACATAGCCAACCAATCCTAGGCTTATCTCCAATATAAATTACAACACCATTTTTACCCATTAATACTTCTCTACTGTGGGCCCTTCTACATCTGACTTTCTCCATGGATATGTAAGCTCCCAGCATCCCTAGTTCTGTGTCACATATTTGCCTCATTGGGCCAATTCAGTTGTCAGCTAGGCATCCTCACAAGCAACTGCATAGGTAAATATGTCTCTAAGAAATGAGTCTTGATGGGGGGTGGTGGTGTATATGCTGGGGAAGTGAATGTAAGATGCTTATCTTTCTTTACATCTTTAGTGGGATGGAATGTGTCACACACAGGATGGTTTTTTTTTGTTTTTGTTTTTTGTTGTTTTTTGCGGGGCAATGAAGGTTAAGTGACTTGCCCTGGGTCACACAGCTAGTAAGTATCAAGTGTCTGAAGCCGGATTTGAATTCAGGTCCTCCTGAATCCAGGGCCGGTGCTTTATCTACTGCACCACCTAGCTGCCCCTCACACACAGAATGAACAGAAATGGATGAATCATGGTCTGATAGTCAGATCTCAGAAAATCTAGCCCCCTCTTACCTTTCCAGTCTTTTTACACTTTCCTCCCCACTATGTACTGTATTCTTTGATCTAGTATCACTGGCTCTCTTGCTGTTTCAAAAACAAAATATTACATCTCCGGGCTCTGGACATTTTCTCTAGGGATCCTGCATGCCCAGAATACTGTCCCTCTTCATCTCTGCCTACTGGATTCCCTGGCTTCCTTTCAGTCCCAACTAAAATTCCTTCTACAGAAATCCTCTCCCAAATCTTCTTAATTCTACTGCCTTCCTTCTGTTTATTTCCCATTTTTCCTTTATATAGCTTGTTTGTATATATTTGTTTGTTTGTTGTCACCTTCAATAGATTGTGAGCTCTCTGAGGGAAGGGAATACCTTTTGCCTCTTTGTGTATCTCTAGAGTTCAGCAAAGTACCTGACAACATAGTAGGTGCTTAATATTTGTTAATTCCAAACTGTTCTTTTAAAATAACTTATTTATAATATTTTCTTTTTAAATTTTGATTTTCAAATTCAACCCCTCCTTCCCATGTCCTTTCACACTCACTGAGAAGGCAAACAATATGATATCAATTATACATGTAAAATCACACAAAAAATTTTTTCTATTAGCCATAAAATTTTAAAAACAAGAAAAATAAAGTGGGTAAATTATACTTTAATTTGCACTCAGAGCTCCTCAGTTCTCTCTCTGGAGGTAAATATATTTTTTTCATCATGAGTCCTTTGGAATTATTTTGGATCAGAGTAACCAAGTTTTTCTCAGCTGATCATCATTACAATATTGCTGTTATGTTACTGTGCACAATGAACTCCCAGTTTTTCTAACTTTACTTTGCATCAGTTCATATAGGTCTTGTCATGTTTTTTTTTAAACCACACCCTCATCATTTCTTATAGCACAATCATGTGCCACAACTTATTCAGCCATTCCCTAATGGATGAGCATTCCCATAATTTTGAATTCTTTGTCACTAGAAAAAGAACTGCAATAAATATTTTTGTACATACAGGCTCTTTTCCTTATTTTTTATTTCTTTGGGATATAGATCTAATGGTGCTATTGTTGGTTCAAAGTCCATGCACAGTTTTATAGCCCTTTGGTCATAGTTACAAATTATTTCCCTGAATGATTAGATTAATTCATAACTTCACCAACTGTTCATTAGTGTACCTATTTTCCCCTCATCTCCTCTAGCATTTGTCATTTCTGATGGGTTGTACCTCAGAGTTGTTTTAATATGACTTTCTCTAATCAATAGTGGTTTAGAGCATTTTTTCGTATTACTATAGATAACTTTGATTTCTTCTTCTGAAAGCTGCCTGTTCATATCCTTTGACCATTTATCAATTGGAGAATTGCTCTTATTTTTATAAATTTGACTCACTTCTATACTCAGTGTATATTAGAAAAATTAGGTTTTTATTAGAGAAACTTGCTGTAATTTTTTTAATTTTACATTATTGTCTATGGTACCTTTTAGAAAAATGTAGTTTCCCTGATTAGCTCTTTTAATTAGAAGTATTTTTGCTTTTGTTTGTCTGAGATCATTATTACTGCCACTGCCTTTTTTACTTCAGCTGAAGCACATTAGATTGTGCTCCAGTCCTTTATTTTTACTATGTGTCTTTCTGTTTCAAATGTATCTCTTGTAAATAACGTTAGATCCTAGCTTCTAATACATTCTGCTATCTGCTTCCATTTTATGGGTGAGCTCATCCCATTCACATTTAATTATGATTACTGTTTATTTCCCTTCATCCTATTATCTTATGGTTCTTCCCCTCCTCAAAAGTCTATTTTGCTGCAAACCACTGTTCCCCTTAATCTGCCCTCCCCTTTATTATCCTACCCTTTTCTTCCTCTCCCCTTCCTTTTCTATTTGGTAAGTTACATTTCTGTATACAACTGGGTATATATTTATATCCTTCTTTCTTTAAACTGATTTCAATGACAATGAGGTTCAAACATTGCTTCCCACCCCTCTTATATTTTCTCCCTCCATTGTAAAAGCTATTCTTTGCATGCTTCTTTTATGTGAAAAAATTATCCTCATTTTACTTCTCCCTTTCCCCTTTTCTCAGTGTATCTCTCTTTCTCCCCTCCCCACTCTTCAATTTTTTTGGAGATCATTCTAACACAACTCACCTTCATGCCTTCTGTCTATATAAATTCCTTTTAACTGCGCTGATAATGATAAAATTCTTAGGAGCTACATGTATTGTCTTATATAAGAATGTAAACAGTTTAACTTTATTGAGTCCCTTATGATTGCTCTTTAATTTTTACCTTTTTATGATGTTCTTGAACCTTCTGGATGAATGCCAAATTTCTATTCAGCTGTGGTCTTTTATCAAGAATGCTTGAAAGTTCTCTATTTCATGAAATATCCATTACCCAACCCAACCCCCCTCCCCACAAAGGCTTATACTAAATTATGCTGGATAAGTGATTCTTGTTTGTAATCTTAGCTCCTTTACCTAATGGAAAATCATATTCCAAGCCCTCCACTCCTTTAATGTGGAAGCCTCTAAATCTTATGTGATCCTGACTGTGGTTCTATATTCGAACTCCTTATTTCTGGCTGCTTGAAGTATTTTCTCTTTGACCTGGAGCTCTGGAACTTGGTTATGATATTCTTGTGAGTTTTTATTTTGGGATCTCTTTCAGGAAGTGATAGTAGATTCTTTCCATTTTTTTGTTACCATCTGGATCTAAGATACTGGGGGCAGTTTTTTTTTTTGAGAATTTCTTTAAATATGATGTCTAGATTCTTTCTTTGATCATGGATTTTAGGTATTCTAATAATTTTTAAATTTTTAATCTTCTATTTCCAGGTCAGTTGCTTTTCCAGTGGGATATTTTGTATTCACTTCTACTTTTTCATTCTTTTGACTTTGCTTTATTATTTCTTGATGATTAGCTTTCACCTGCCCAATTCTAAATTCTGAGGAATTATTTTCTTCAGTGAGATTTTGTATCTCCTTTCTCTTTTGGCCAATTCTGCTTTGTAAGGAGTCCTTTTCTTCAATGAATTTTTGTGCCTCTGTTACCATTAGACCAATTCTGTTTTTTAAGGTATTGTTTTCTTCATTTTTGGTGCCTCTTTTAAGGTGTTAACTATTACTCAGAACTGCATTTGGCAATAGAATTGCCATTCAGTGCCAGCTATATACAACAGCAGCAACAGGACACCTGTAATCTCTTTCTGAGCAGTTATGGGTCTCCTTACCATCTTTGGGCTTAACGTTCTTTAAGCTGTTGCTGCCAATGCAGAGCTGTTGCTGCCACCATGTTTGTGGGGTCTGGATAGACTTCTACCAGGCTTTTACCTCCATGCTACAGACTTACCTTGCCTATTTCTTAAGTTTTCTTAAGCTAGAAAAATAACTAATTCTGACTTTTTGTTGGTTCTGCCGCTCCAAATTATATTTGAGGCATTAAAGTTGTTTAGAGGAAAATGTTGGTAGAGTTTAGCTGGGTGGCTGCTCCACATCCACCATCCCAAACTTCTTATTTTTGTCAAGGGCATTATTATCCTTTAATATCTTCAACCATGACTCTTTGACTATCATCCTTGACTCCTCACTCAACTGAAACTCTTCAAAGTTATCAGTCATTTCTTAATTGGCAAATCTATTATCTTGTTGACTTCCCTTTTTCCCTGGGTTAATCCCTTCTCTCTGGGTGGCTGAAAACAAGAAAAGTCACATATGACAATCAGGTCTCTGTATACTTATATGTGGGTGGAAGCATGGAAGAAGTAGAATTCTGAGACCCTAGAGTCAGGAAGTTGTGAATTCAAATCTGGCATCAGACACTTAATAGCTGTATGATTCTGAGCAAGTTACTTAAACTTGTTTGCCTCAATTTCCTCATCTATAAAATGAGCTGGAGAAGGAAATGGCAAATTGCTCCAGTATCTTTGCCAAGAAAACCTCAAATGGGGTCACTAAAAATCAGATACAACTGAAATGACTAAACTACAACAATATCCAAATAAAGTTCTAGTAGGTTTTTAATGCATTTTTAAACAATATAAAAACATAGCACATTGTGATTTTTTTTCAAGAAGAATTGACACCAGAGAAGATTTACCCATTAGATTTCAGCAAAATCCTTTGTATAATTGGAGAAAAGGGTTGAAAAAATGGGCATCATGATTTAATAAGCACAATCAACAATGTACTTCTCTGATCAATATATCCTTGTGAAGTGTCTTTTTCATCCACAAAAAGCTTTAAAAGTATTACAATAAGCAACTCACAATCAGTGCCTCAAATTGCTATCATACAATGTTGACGATTAAAAAAATGAAACATTCCATCCATGCCCTCACTAATATTAATACTATTAAAACATTTTATTAGTAATAAACACCAAATTAATACTAATAATTATTATTTATATTTTGGTGAGGGCAAAAAGGCTTTTGTACCATTAATAAATAAATATTATTCTCAAAATTCTTTATCCAGGCCTCAGAGATACATCCTGGCTCACATCTTCCCCCCCCCTCTCCCTTTTCCTCTCCCTCCTCCTTCCCCCCTCCCTCTCTCCCTCCCTTCCCATCCTTCCTTCCTTTCAATCCACCCACCTACTCCTTAGTCTAATATTCATAGGAGCTCATTATTTCAGACAACACAGCAGCAGCCTCTCCTCTATATAAAATCCCACACCATCCCCATGTCCCTAAAGGAAATCAATGTCTGTACTTAAATCTCCTTTGAGGTCCTTCCATATATCCCATTATGAGTAGTCATATGGGGGTGTGTGGGAGGCAGTGACAGATGGAGAGAAAAAATTTGGGGTCTAGGGAAATGAAATGATTGAAAAAGTTGACTTCTGTTATTTTTTAAAATAAAAAATAAAAAGGAAAAAATCAATTTATAAATTGCCAAGTAAAATGTGAAATTTCTGAGGTTCATAAATGGATTATTTCAATTTATATTGTACCTTATAGGAAAAATTAATTTGTTAATAAATGTTTTTGCCACTTGTCATGCCTTCTGGAACCAATTAAAGGTGAGTAGCAAGGTACTTTGTATATATACCAGCTCTGTTACTAGACAAAAAACTTTTTGAGGAAAAAATCATAGTTTTTGTTTTTGTGTCCCTAATGTCTAGCATATACTTAACAAAGTTTTGTTGTTGACTTGAATTAAAATGTATAGTTTTTTAATGAAGACTATATTTTAATATAAAAGTAATGAAGTAGATAAAAGGAAGGAAACAAACATTTATTCAAGCACTATAAGAAAAGCTTTACAAAAATTATCTTGTTTAATCCTTACAAAAGCTCTGGGACAGAGGTGCTGTTATTATCCCATGTTTAAATTAGTGATGCTTCAGGGACCTTTGTTACTCACCCTGTTTGTACTGCTTATTGAGATTCCACTGCTATCTGGTGGTAATGGCCATAAATTGCAGGTATAGTCTAGAAATTAATCAAGGAAATATGCCTGACTAATTCAGCCATGGTTTAATGTTAGCAAAATTCATATAACCATTAACTTTTGGCAAAATAATTACAATTTATTAATCAACACATGGTTACCATGAACATTTGATAAATACAATAAAAATTTAAATTGAATTGGAATTTGATGCACGTTTTAAAATATGGACAGGTTAGCCAAAAGCCAAGTCTTTAAGCATGGATATTCTCCATTTATCTATAAAAACCTCCCCTTTTTACCACCACAGACTTCAGTGTTGTTTTTCTTCAAAAAGAAAATTGCCTTGTTCTTCTCCAGTTCTCCAGTTTAATTACATTTAGAGACCTAGACATTTTCCTTTCAATTCCATTGCCAAATTCACCTTAACAGTTAATAAACAAGTGGGATCCTCACACTGATCCAATAATATCCCTCCAGTTACCTCTTGCCAGCATGAAAAGTTTTTATTTATGACTCTACCCTCATCTGCCCTTTAGCCAACATTCAATCCATTTTATGTACATTTATGTCCATTCTGTTTTCCTCCTTTCCTTAGACCTCAATCTCTGTACCAAGACCTTAATCTCTGATGTGGAACTTTGTCAAATGCTGTCTGAAAATATAAGCACCCGCTACTCCCTGCATGGGGACAAAGCCAAAGTCTTTTAAAGGCAAAGACAGGTGCAGCTGGGTAAATAAACATTTGGGTTGCACTTAGCAGGCTTCTTGGTCAAACTGGATGCATTTCTTAATATTAAGAATTGAGTTGAGATTGTGATTAGTGTTTTAAGAAGGATAGTCAGCTGGTAGGATAGTAACCTTCCTGGTTTTTTGTTATTGTTTTTTAAACAAAAATATATGGGCAGGGCTTTAAGGGTACGTAATGGAGACCAATTGATCTAGAAGTGGGAAGTTGAAAACTTGGTGAACTGTGAATTATTGGGAAAGTCTTCTTAGGGAAGAATTAATTCTATTCCAAAAGGCTGCTTTGGGGTTTAAAAATAAGGAAATTATAGTCTTTGCATACTCCTAAACTATTACTAGGTAAAACCAATTCTTTAAAACAAAGTGAAATTTTATATGCATTTAGATCTACACATACACGTACACATATTTGTGTGTGTATGTATCTGTATATCTATGTAAAACAAAATGCCTTCTTTTAGACATTGAGTGTAACTTATCCATAGAAAAGGGTAATCTCATGAATATCATGACTACATTTAGTTAGTAGTTTGTGCTATAGATTTGAGCAACATATTTGAACTCAATCTACAACACTGGCATGATTTTTAGATTCAGATGAGTAAAGGCATCTGGGAATTATGGGGATAAATTAATATTGACTAACATTTATAAAGTGCTTATGATGTACCAAGCACTATCTCATTTGGTCATCACAACAACCCTGAGAGGTAGGTGCTAGTATCATCTACATTCTACTGATGAGGGGACTGAGGCAAATGGGGATGAAGTGATTTGCTCAGGGTCACACAGGTAGTAAGTGTCTCAGGCTGGATTAGAGCTCAAGTCTTCCTGACTCTAGGGCCAGCACCTCTATCCACCATGCTATCTAGCTGCTCCAAGCTTGAATGGCTTTTTTCCTTTCCTCATTGCATTCAGCCCCAAAGGGCCTGTAAGATTTAGTGAATAGTAGATGAACTCTTAATAATAGTTTTAGATTCTTCCTTTTATTTTCATTCAACACCCTTACCAAACTCCTAGAGCCTTTTTTGATACTGCTGATATTACAGCACCACTTATTTGATTGTTTGTTAAACAAGTGATAGGGGTTATGAAAAAGGGAAGGAGTTTTCATATATACAAATAAATCCAGTATTTTCAAAATATTAATAACACCACTTATAATCATCTTTTATCATTGTCCCATCCTCAAATTTTCCTAGAGTATTTTGGATTTCTCCTTTCCTTCTCTCATATTCTGTCTTATAAAAATAAATATGGCATCACATAGGATCAGAGGGCATTAATAGGTTGGGATTCTTACCTTAGAAGATATATTCTTAATGATGATACCAAAATATCAAAACACCTCACCATTAGATCATAATGCGCTGGAATTCAAGGACTGTTTTATTTCTTCTTTGTATCCCCAGTTTCTAGCATAGTACCTTATAAATAATAAATATTTCATAAATGTTTATGAAACCAATGAGTAAAGTGCCCTATGTAAATGTAACTTAATATAAAAACAAACTGGTCTTGTAGCTATATAGAAGTCCTTCTATTGAAATGAATATATAGGGGCAGCTAGGTGGCACAGTGGATAGAGTACTGGCCCTAGAAGCAGGAGGACCTGAGTTCAAATCCAGCCTCAGACACTTGACAGTTACTAGCTGTGTGACCCTGGGCAAGTCACAACCCCAGTTGCCTCACCAAAAAAAAAAAAAAAAAAAGAAAAGAAAAGAAAAGAAAAAAAAGGAAAAAGAAATGAATATATAAATGGGACCACTCCTGAGTGAGAAAACTCCCTCTTTCAATGGCACCTTCTGAACTTGGAGTCAAAAGATCTGAGTTCAAAGCCTACCTCAGATACTTAATAGCAGTATGATCCTAGGCAAGTCACTTAACCCCTCTCTGCTTGTTTCCTTTACCTGTTAAAAGGAGAATATTATTAGCACCTACCTCTCAGGGTTGTTGTGAAGCTCAAAGGAGATAATATTTCAAAAATGCTTTTTAAAGTATAAAGTGCTATTTAAACGCTAGTCATTTTTATCTTTTTGTTTTAGAGAATTGCCTAAAGCACTGAGATATGAAGTGACTTGCTCAGGATTACATAGATATCATCCGTCAAAGATGGGACCTGGATCCAGGTCTTCCTGGCTTCCATGCAGGCTAAATACTATCACATGCTGCCTGTTCTAATTCAGAATGTCGAATATTATGTCCAATATGAAGTATCAGCTATTATTCACTATGATATGTTGAGAATTGTCCATCTTGTCTTTTACCCAAAGGATATTTCAAGTGGATTATTACCTTCATAATGATTCCTTCTTCATCTTCTTTGCCCTTTTCCATTAGTGTGTGTGCTTTAAACATCTCTCCCAAACAATAAGAACAAATGTTATAAACAAACCCTTTCACAGACTTTCACTGCATCACACCCTCCTTCTCTTCCTACACTCTGGAGAAAACAAAGACAAAATTTCAAGAAATCCTTTTCCTCTGGAGGAGAGCAGCAACCAAAAAAGTAATGAGAAGGTGGCAACGTGACAAACGTCCATTACTTCATTACTTCTTAGTGGGCTTTGGTCTTTTCACCAAGTTTTTGTCCACACCTACATGGGATTCGTCCCTTTAGCCCCAGATTTTCCTTACAGTATATTCAAAGGCTGCTCATCATCCCAGCATTGATTCTGCCCACGAAAATATGTTGCATGTTACAAGTGGAATTTACCCTTTGACCTTTAGCTCCCCCTCTGCTCAGACCAAGAAGTATTGTTTTCATTATGAGACCAGCTTTTCCACCAGCTAAAGCTGCTTGTCACTTAATGCAAAATGGCCTTGAAACAGCTCCAGGAAAAAAAAAAAAAGAATTCTCTTTCATGATATCAGAATGAATCCAAAGTTACCACTTGCTATAGAAACAAAAATGACCAATTTGCAGCTTTTTCTAAATACTTTTAGAGACAAAGTAATTTGATAAATAATGAAGATTAGAAGTAAAAGGAATAAGTTGAGCTTGTTGAATTCTGCTAGCTAGTGAAGGCTTGTTTCCTGAACACAGTGGAGATAACGGATTTCTGTTCACTAATCTTCCTCCTAATATTACTGTGTGGAGTGCATTCACCTTAAAAGTAAAAGTAAAGGAAAATTAATTTTGAAATTTTTGTTAGACTTAAGTTTTTCTTCTTGTTATATTTTTGTTAAATTAGTTCTGTTGACATAATTTGTGACGCTGGATGACCACAATCAACAATAATCAAAAAGCATGTATTAAGAACTTACTAAGTACCAGGCAATGTACTAAATGATGAGAATACCAACAAATAAGTCTTCAACCCCAACCCCACCCCCAGGGATCTCCCATTCCAAAGGGGAAGCCAACATGCAAATGACTCCTGACATATAAGTTAGATACATTATAAATGGAAGATAATGGTCAAGGGAAGACACTAGCTGTGGGGGAGATCTACAAAGCCTCTTACAGACATTAATGTTTTAGCTGAGCCTTGAAGGAAGTCACAAAATTTGGGAAGCAGAAGTGTGGAGGGAGAACATTTCAGGAATGGAGGAAGTCAGTGATAAGTCACTGATTCCTGATAAGTAGTGATCATTATATGAGAAGAAAAACAAGTAGGCAAGAGTCATTGGATCCCAGAGTATGTGGAGAGGAGTAAAGCATAAGAAGATAGGAAGAGGACCTGGGGCCAAGTTATGAAGAATTTCAAGGCCAGTCATAGGATTTTATATTTGTTCCTGGAGGTAATAGGAATAATCAGAGCTTGTTGAGGACAGTGGTGACATTGTCATACTTGCACTAAAGCAAGATTTGGAAGAATATCGAACAAACCAGAAAACAAAACTTCATTATTTTGCATTCCTAAGTTGATAATTTGGAAAATCTGAGTGGGAAAAAATTAGCCCATTATAGAGATATTTGCCATTATCTGTATGACTTTAGGCAAATCATTTAGCCTGTCTGCACCTCAGATTCATCACTAGTAGTTGTAGTAGATGAGATCGAATGTCCTTTCTAGATACAAATCTATGTTCTTATGTTCACCTGTATTTTATATTCAAGGAAACTAAGGCAAAGAATAGTGTAAGTGTCCAGGTTATTAACTAAGGAAATGAGCAGTATGGTGTAGTGGATAAAGTGCTGCTCTTCCAATCAGGAAGACCTCATTTTGAATCCTGCTTAAGGCCCTTATTAGCTGTGTGACCCTAGGTAATATCTCAGTCTTAGTTTCTTTGCCTATAAAATGAAAGTGTAAGATTCAATGAACTAACAAGATCCCTTTTCCCAATCTGGACTCTGTGATTCTGCAAAATCTCAAAACTGCCATTCCAAGCCCATCCCTTTTCTTTGAATACCAGAAGAAAGAGTCTATAGAGACTAGGAATCTCATATGACCTTGGAATTTTGAGTTTAAAGCAATATTAAACATAAGCCAGTCCTTTATCAGAGAAAAATAAAGTACAAAATGGGAGTGAGAAAAATAAGGAGAGTGTAAGAAAAAAAAGCTAATGATGTGTTTCAGTACCAAAGGTGTTTTTATTTGGCTTGGATTCAGTTCTCAGAGTTCAGATTCAGATCTGAAGCTCATTCCAATCTCATTTGTTGAGCTTTTGGTCTGGAATTCTGGTCAAAACTGGATTTCTCATGAAACTGCTCATTCTTTTTGGCTTCAATTAAATGACAAATTCCATACAAAGGCTGATTCAATTGTCTGACATATCTCTTTCAGATGCTAGCTTAATCCAAGAGAACAAAAAAATGGCAATAAGGAGATAACCAAATATTTTCATGCCTCAAAAGTGTTTGGGCTTCGCTTTTAAAATAGATATGAGATGCAAGTTAGTTTTCATTTTAATTGAGACTCCTCTCTAAGTACATAAATAATTTGTAAGTAGTGAAATATATATATATATATATATACATATATATGAGACAATAACATTATCATCAGTAAGATAAACAAAGTAAGGGAAATAATAGCCTACATTCTTTTAACTCTTCAATATTTACAAGTGTAGCACTTTTCTCACAAATGTTCTATGAAAATTATTATCCCCTGGGCAGCTAGGTAGTGCAGTCGAAAAAGCACCTGCCCTGGATTCAGGAATACCTCAGTTCAAATCTGGCCTCAGACACTTGACATTTACTAGCTATGTGACCCTGGCAAGTCACTTAACCCTCAATGCCCTGCAAAAAAAAAGAAAAAAAAGAAAATTATCATCCCTATTTTATAGATGAAGAAATTGATTTTTAAAGAGTTTATGTTTTGCCCACAGTCACATAGCTAAGGAAATAGTATATCTGGAACTCAAACCAGGGTCTTCTGGTTTCATTACATCTCACTAAATGATAGTATCTTTATAATTTAGCCAGAAGCAGAAACCAATGACAGTATTCATTTTGGCTACCACTACAGATTCTTATTATCTAGTTTACATATTCCTAGGGTGCATAGTAAGAGAAGAAATTAGCAATATACTTTTAAAATTCTTAGCTCTTAATTCTAGAAATCTACAACGTTGTTCCAATATGACCCACCAAGAAATAAAATACTTTCTAATGCTTTCTGGTGTGTTTACAGTGGGGACTGTAATTCCTGGAACACACACAATTTTTCAGAATGTCAAAATTAATCAAAACATGAAGCAGCCCAAATCCTGTGTTTTCCCGAGATGCTCAGGGCTTAAATTGGATCACAGGCTAGGTATTTTTCTTTGGTGAGGTGTAAAGAATAAGGACTGCAAAATGTGCTCTTGATTGTGTAGGGAAATATAGAAAAAGCATTTGTATACCTCATCTTAGTTTGATAGTTGTGGAAAGGCAGGTGACTTTTTGCAAAGTCTGTGCCTAAGTTACCAAGAATCTATAACTGTATCTTGCACATGTGCTCATGTGCCTTTTTACATAATGATTCTTTTTTTACCTGTATGTCAATGGAATGATTCCAAGGACTGGCCAAACCAAGGCTTATCGATCACTGAGGCCTGTTTATCATCTTCTGTTTTCTTTATGGAGAGATGGGCTATTAATATTAACATTATTCTCATTAGCAATGAAAGACAGTGTGGTGTAATAAAAGAAATACTTAAACTACAGTCAAGAAACCCACTTTTGACACATTAACTGTATGAACATGGACAAACAACTTAACTTCCCCAAAATGCTCTAAGACCTGTAGCTCAGTGGAGCCTACACTGACAAGATCAGAGTTTTGACTATTGTCATGTCATGTGCAATATCAGTAATAACTCTTATCCAGTATTTGAAGGTTTGGAAAGCATTCATGACTACCATGGTTATATTCCTACAATATTTAAGAAAAGTAAAATGTTTTGTATTTTTTGAGTCCATTACATTTGAAAGCTTTAGGAAATTTTGTTCCGCCTTTTTTTGGAAATGAGCAAAATAGTGTATTCTTACTGTTTTTAAGTTAACTCTACAATGAAAAAAAGCTTAATCCTACACTCTTAAAAACAACAGAACCAAAGAGATGCATATGAAGGAAACTGAACAATGAAATTGATAAAGTAGAAAGGTGAAGTAAAATTTAAATTACAACACACAACAGTGGAAATTTATATGCTAAGTAACTAGAAAAGGTATACATATGAGAATGTTCTCAGAGCTCTAGAGGGACTAAATTTAATACAAATATGGTGAGAGCACTGATAGAAGCCTTTGAAAAGTTATTTACTCCTTTCATTTTTCTCCTAAAAAGCTATACATATATAGTATATGCAATCCTATTCTTCTTTACTACCCTGAAACAATGACTTTTATCCACATTTATTTTAATATATTTAAATAAAAATATGAATAATGTAAATAATATTTAAATATTCAATTGAAAAACTAAATTAATTTGCAGTGAAGAAAGTTGAAAGTTAAGAGAAAAGTGCTTTATTCATGAGGAGTCACTGATTTCATTCACTTGGTTAAAGTATTGTACCTGTTTGCTACTATAGAAGAGTTAGTATATTAGTAGAAAGACAACTGAATTTAGAGTCTGTGAGCCTGTCAGGTGCTGGTCCTGTCACTACTGCCTATGCAACTTTAGTACAGTCATGATTTCTATGTCTCAGTTTCCTCAAATTTAAAATTATGAGGTTACATTAAGTAATCTCTACAGTCAAATTATGTAATATTTGTAAAACAGCACAGTGACTGATACATATTAAGCACTTAAAATGCATGATGCCTTTCCTTTCCCCCGCTCTTATCCCCCTCTCCTTCCAGGACAAAATGCATGATTCTGTTAGTATGGGAATGAGAGAAGTTATGAAGGTATGAGAAACTTTATATTTGCATTTTTTACTTCACAGAATTCACTGGGTACACGTCAGGCAGTTTTTCCTTATAAATCTTTGCAAAAGAATAACTGTCTATTCTCCTTTAAAAATATCTTTGCTTCACTCAAGAACACTAATCCTTCTGGTTAGGAAGTCCTTTGTAATGTTGTACTTGTCTAATTTCTGCAATTTCTGTCCATCTACTGTAGATCTTTGTGTGTGTGTGTGTGTGTGTGTGTGTGTGTGTGTGTGTGTGTGTGTGTGTGAAAGCTACGCTTCTTTAATGTTCCTTTAAATATTGGAAAATTATTATCAGGTCTGCCAATCAGTCTTCAAGACTAAATCAGTTTCCTTCTATCTTTTCTATTTATGACTCCTTTAATCTTTTCTCTCTCTCTCTTTTTTTAATCTTGGGACTTCAGTCATTTCTGTAATGTCTGATTGTGACCCCATTTGGAGGGGGTTTTTTTGTTTTGTTTTTTTTTTTGGCAAAGATACTGGAGTGGTTTGTCATTTTCTTCTCCAGCTTATTTTATAGATGAGGGCACTGAAGAAAACAAGGTTAAGTGATTTGTCCAGGATCACACAGCTAATAAATGTCTGAGGCTAGATTTGAACTCAGGAAAAAGTCTCTATTCACTGCAGCACCTAGCTGCCACTAGCTTCAGATGTAAAACTGGTTGTAAAAGTCCAAACTGGTTACATATGTCTAATAACATCTCCAACAAATCAAACTGGAAAATTGTCATTTTCTGCTTAAAATATTTCCATTTTCTTATTTGTGTATAAAAATGTTGTGGACCATTGTCACCAGCAATCAGCAAATTTGAAGATTGTGCTCACAATGATCCTTTGATACTCAACCTCATACTTTATTTGACTGTCACTTTTGAGTGCATATCATAACAAAAGTGTGATAAAAATCTAGCAAATAGTTCTGATAATAAAGAGTAATAATGATAACTATTTATCTCTTTGCTAGAGAGGAAATGTGGAATTATGAAAAGAGTACTGGCTTTGGAGTCAGGAAAGATGGACTCAAATTATCCCTCTTTCTTACACTAGTACTGATGGCAAATCACTTAATCTTTCTGAGCCTCAGATTCATCATCTGCAAACTGGGTATAATACTTGTAGTATATTTCCCAGGGTTATTGTAAGGATCAAATGAAATTAATGCATTAGCTTTAGCTGGTCCAAATATCATCCTATACTGTAATAATGACTTTTAATGAGAGAAATCTTCAAGGTAGAGAAAAATATCTATATATGTGGATATAGATAAATCCCTATAACTATGTAGACATATGGGTATCTATATTATTTATTGTCTGTTTGAATGTCTAATTGCTTATTTATCACCTAGTAGTAGGCCTCCACCAATAGAGGATGACCATGGATCAGTGCCTTGAAGAGCCACAGGCCACAGTGTGGCTGTGCAGTCCGATACGGGAGCCACAGCTCCTGAGTGACTTATAACCTGTAACTGCCACATCCCGTGTTGTATCTATCCCATGAGGAGTAGCTGGAGTGTCCTCTCCAGGGTGCTGGCCTGGGCGCATCAATATGGAAAACAAGCTGTTGCCCATGCAGCAGGTTTTCCCTCTCCGAGACATTGGTGGATCCAAAGGAGAGGCAGAGCCAAAATACAGCTTGGCACCAATGACGCCCCAGGAGTTGCCAGAGGGATGTGATGTCCAACATCCAACTGCCTCAGGGACTCTGACTTCTGATTTTTCCTCGGGGTTAACTCCCGAAGCCTTTCCCATATATAGGTATAGCTGCAAGGCAGTGGAGGTTTAAAATCAGGGTTCCTTCCCCTAGGTGGGTTGTCTGCCAAGGCTAATGAGCCCCACCTGCCTGAAGTGACTAGTTTTAAGGCGCCAGTGACTCACCTTCACCCCTTCTCCTGTTAATAGAAACAGTTCTGCCACAAGAAGGCCAGGAGTTGGACTTCGGTTGTCAGAGGCTATTTGAGACACATGCCATTGGAGCATTTTATAGATAGTGGGAGCTTATCCCCACTCCCTCCCCAGCATGACAAACCTTTGGAACCATTTATCACCTATATATTCAAGTATCTATCATCTATATACTGTCTCTATGTCTATCAGTCTATTTGTTCATCTAGTCTTTCATCCATTCATCTATCTACATCTATCATCCACCTATCCATATATCTACTATATATATGTCCATCCATCTGTCCATCCGTTCTTTCATCCATTCATCTATATCTCTATCATCTATCTATATCTATCATCCATCTATCTACTATCTGTATGCACATCCATCCATAGTCTATCCATTCATCTATGTACCTGTCTTTTGCTGTTGTTATTAGTCCAGACCTGTTATTTCATTGGTATAGAAAACTCATAGCAAGGGAACTTTTCTACCAATGCAAATCAACAATTGTTCCAAAATTTAAAATGTTAAGAGTTGCCCCTAATCCTGACTTGTCTAGGGTCACATAGTCAGTATTCTTCAGTGGTAGGACTGACTTTGAAGCTGGTCCTCTAGCAAACAGATCATGCCTCCACTCAGTGTATTTTCATATTGCTGAGATCCACTAACTGTATTCTTACCTTTTCCACTGATGCAAATTCCAACTCCTCTCTATGTCTCTATAGATGGTCTTCATGATCTTTTATGGAAGAAAAAAACCTATCATTAATGGTCAAACATCTGGAAATACGCTTTTCTGTAGTTAGATAAATCAATTTTCATCCAATGGGCACAGAGCATATTGTTAAGTGCTTACTCAAACTCTTCTTCAATTGTTGGGCCTACCAAAGCATCACAGTCTTTTAGAACAAAGGAACACCTCTAATCTGAAATAAGACATCAATGCAAAATTTCATTAGAGTCATAGTATACATAGAAACAATAATAAATAAACTATGCATATTATTACCGTCTACTAATTTGATCATAGTATCATAGTTAGATCCAAAACTAGGAGAGACCTTGGAAGTCATCTAATCCAATCTTCTTATTTTATAAATATGGAAATCAAGGTCCATGGATGTTCAAACTATTTGTCCAAGGTCACATGTGTGGTAAAAGTCATGACGTAGCATCATAGATTTAGAGCTAAAAAGGACTTTTGAGGTTCCAGTCCAATTCCTTTATTTTACATATTTGGAACCTGAGGCTCAGAGAGGTTAGGTGACTTTCCCAAGGCCACAGGACCACTGTAAGAAGGTATTATTTTAATTCAGGCCTTCCTCACTACAAATCCATCATTATATCCTCTACACTATGCTCACTACACTATGCTGATTCTATAAGGGCGAGTTATTCCCTCTCCCAAGATCTCAATTTCCTCATCTCTAAAAGATGGAGGTTGGATTTCCTGGCCTCTGAGGGCCCTGAAAAATTTCTAGGGAAATATATTTACCTTGTATCCTAGTTGTTGTTCTCTTTCCTAGTTGATTTGTACTGAGGAATGACTTTTCTTTACTTTTTTTGTCAAGTAACATCTCTGAAATTCCAGAATAGACTCAGCTATATGCCTAAATCATTAGAAAAGTGGACCATGTTCCAAAATTCTCAAGTGTGTTGGGTTAGATCCTGAAATTGCGCATGACAGTAAAACCAGTTCTCTGAACATGATCCAACCAAAAGACTGCAACAGGTGAATAATACATGGAAGAGGGACCATTTTTGCCATGCTACATTTCCCTCTGCTAATACTGAGCACAGCATTCAAGTGAAGCTTTATTTGGTTCAACTCTTTTATATAGCTTCATTACATAAGATGCTAGCCTGCATTAGCCACTTACTAGATAAATACAGGAAAACTGCCTGTCATTTATTGGTTTATCCATTGTCATCTCAAATAGGATGGAGTACTCTGATTTCAAAGTGACAGCTGGTGGTGTCTCTTCCTAATACATGCTAATCCAGTTTTTATTATGGAAAAACTGCCTGTGCTTTCAGACAGCGAAAGGGAGTTACTAAATGTAATCACTAAGGAGGGAACCTTGGGATTGCAAACATAAAAAACTAAAATGAACAGTTTTCTCATTACAGAATGGTTTCCTGATTAAATACAGATTAAGTGCAGGGGAAAAATCATTTAAAGACCTGACATTCTATGTTGATTATATATCTGGATATGGATAGGTGTATATGATTTTGTTCTCTGCTAAAAAGTGAATGATCATAGCTGGTAACATATTTACTGTATATCTGGATATGAATAGGTATATATGATATTGTTCTCTGCTAAAAATGAGCATAAACATAGCTGGCTAAAATGCTGTAGAATCCTCATTTTTTAGTTTCCTATCACTTTCAGAGACACAGAAGTAACACGTGCCCTTTAGACTGTAGGGAAGTTTTAGTTTGTTACTCCTGGCACTGTTGTTCCCAAACATAAATCAAGAAATCAGGCGCAAGATCTCCAAAGGGGTAAACCTCATTATAAAGTGTGGGTAAGAAACAAGGCGAATATCTTCTTATGTACTGTGGGAGTCCCTCTTCCAACCCTCCATGCCTTATTTATTCCCCAAACATGATAATTTAGATTCTTCTTATATCATATGGATAAATAGCTCATCGGAATTTTAACTCCTGGCTGTCAGTTGCAAAGGCCATCCAACTATTTCATTATATCCTAATTAATAATATGCTTCAATAAAAACATTCCATCACTACATTATTTAGCAGCAAGAGCACATCTCCTGGTAAATACTAGTTGTTGGAGTAAGCTATTGGAGTAATTCTTTTGTAGGCAGAGGCAGGGGGACTCAGAGGAATTAATGTATGGAAATGATGATATGGGATCTAGCAGAGGAACTGTGGTCTCTCCTTTTCAGTCTGGGAAGTAGTTTTGTGTTCCATTATTCACCTTCTTAAATCACAAACACAAATAACTGCACTGAAGTTAGCTAATTATGCCAACAACTGTTCAGTCACCAGCACAATTAACCATCTGACCTAATTTTGAAAATATAAGTCAGGGGTTCTTAACCTGGGATCTGTGAACTTTTAAAAAAAGCACTTTTGATAACTATTTCATTTTAATTATTTCCTTTATAATTCTATGTGTTTTATTTTATGTATTCATTTTTTTCTGAGAGGGAATTCAAAGACTCCATTGGATTACCAGAGGGGCCTATAACAATTTTTAAAAAAGGTTAAGGATTACTGAGTGAATGTTCATTGATTCTATATCCTGGTGCAATTTGATGCCATCAAACACTCTTGGATGCAGGTTGGCCTGGAGCTAATGGCATGAGCTAATGGCCCTGTAGAAGCTCCTTTCAAAATCCAGCAGTCAGTGTCAACGAATGCTCCCTTTGCCAACCCATGAATCCAGAAGCACAAATAAACATGCCCAGAACTGAAAATTAATTTGAGATATTCTGCATAAGCCAAACCCAGCACTACCCTTTAGCCTGTGGACAAAGCTCTTACCCAAATTGAATTATGTTAGATGACAAAGCTGTATCTTAGACTATGCAGTCAGTAGCTTTAAGTATTTTATTATGTTTTCTTTATAAATAGGCCCATTGCTTTGCAAAGGTCATCAAGTCAGTCACTTAAATGAAATCAGTGGTTGATTTTTAAAATATTTCAGATTTTAACTGATCTCTCCTATTAAAGGAGAAATAACCAACCCATCCGAGTATCACTCTCTCCAGAAAATCCAAACCCCAAATCTTTTAGAAAGTACAAGTTTGATAAGTGGTACACATTTTATCACTGTTTTCCCTCCTAAAATTATAGTGTTTGGTTTCATTTAATATATGCATCTAAACAATGAATCCATTAACATGCATTTAAAGTACTTACTCTGTGCCAGACACCTTTTCCATCACTGGCAACAAAGCCAAGGTAAAAAATAGTCCCTGTCCTCAAGTACCTTACATTTAAATTAGACAGAAATGTAAAGATGTACATACACACAAATTTACATACAAGGCAATCTTTTTTTTTTTAAGTGAGGCAATTGGGGTTAAGTGACTTGACCAGGGTCACACAGCTAGTAAGTGTTAAGTGTCTGAGGCCGGATTTGAACTCAGGTACTCCTGACTCCAGGGCCGGTGCTCTATCCACTGTGCCACCTAGCTGCCCCTCATACAAGGCAATCTTAAAGGAGAAGGCTGTAGAAGTTAGAGGATGAGGGAAAGGCATCCTACAGATGGTCCACTTGACCTGAGATTTGAAGGAAACTAGGCATTTTAAAAGGCAAAGGTGAACGAAGGCATTCCTAGCTTCACTGAAGCCAACAATGTTGGGCACAAATTGGCAAGGAGCTAATGGCCTAGTAGAACTTTTTAAAGAATTTAACAGTCAGTGTCAACTACCACACACTGACCAAGCCTTTCAAAGGCTAAGACAAGATAAGGATTTTCAGTGAGGGAGATTAAGAGGAACAAAAGAAATAGGGAGTTGAAGTAGTAAATATGTAAAAGAAATGAGCTCAGACTACTTGAAACCTTCCTGGATATCTATGGCAACTTTGACATGTATAAAACTAGCTGTATTGATTCACATAGACCAGAGACCTCTGTAGCTAAGTTGAGGATTGATTTAACCTCTCAAGAAGTCTAGGATGAATTAGATTATGCTGATATTGATGGACATCAAAAGGTGAATTTTCAGACTTTCTAACTGTTTTAACAGATGATGACCACATTTCATCCAGCCTATAGTCCCAGAAACTGGCCCTAACTCACATCTTGCTTATTCCACAGGGATCCTGCTGTTTGAAATGTTGTAAAAGGTAGTAGAAACTTCAGCCCTTTCCAAAAAGTTTATAATAAACTTATAATATTATTCTCTGGAGAAAACAGAACAAAAATCCAAAACCATGGATATGCTGTGAAACATTGGAGACACTATAAAAAAAAGCATTAGTGTGCATTGTTGGTGGAGCTGTGAACTGATCCAACCATTCTGGAGAACAATTTGGAATTATGCCCAAAGGGCTATAAAGCTGTGCATGCCCTTTGACCCAGCAATACCACTATTGGGTCTTTTCCCCAAAGAGATCATAAAAAGGGAAAAGGACCCACATGTACAAAATTATTTATAGCTGCTCTTTTTGTGGTGGCAAGGAATTGGAAATTGAGGGGCTACCCATCAATTGGGGAATGGCTGAACAGGTTGTGGTATATGAATGTAATAGAATTCTATTGTGCTGTAAGAAATGATGAGCAAGCAGATTTCAGAGAAACCTGGAAGGACTTGCATGAACTGATGATGACTGAGATGAGCAGAACCAGGAGAACATTGTGCACAGTATCATCAACATTATGTGTTGATCAACTGTGATAGACTTGATTTTTCTCAGCCATACAATGGTACAAGAAAGTTCCAAAGGACTCATGATAGAAAAGGCTCTCCAAATCCAGAAAAAAGAGAACTGTGGAATATGGATACAGATTTAATCATACTATGGTGCTGTTGTTTTTCTTTTTTGAGGTTTTTCCTTTTTTGCTCTGATTCTTCTCTTATAACATGACTAATGCAGAAATAGGTTTAATGTTATTGTACATATGTGGCCTATATTGGATTGCTTATTGTCTTGGGGGCTGGGAAAGGGAGGGATGAAGAAAAATCTGAAACTAGAAATCTTATAAGAACAAATGTTGAAAACTATCTCTACATGTAACTGGAAAATAATAAAATACTTTTATAGTGTTTTTTTTAAAAAAGCATTAGTGGAGAAAAAAAAGAGGTACACATCTGGGAGGGGCCCAATGACTCCATACCAGTTGAGCTGTCTTAGTCTTTGTTTCTGTTAAAAATGAGTGAGTAGGGCAGCTAGGTGGCGCAGTGGATAAAGCACCAGCCCTGGATTCAGGAGAACCTGAATTCAAATCTAGCCTCAGACATGACACTTACTAGCTATGTGACCCTCTGCAAGTCACTTAACCCTCATTGCCCCACCCCCCAAAAAAAAAAAGAATGAGTGAGAAGTATATAATGAAACTAACATTCCTAGGAAAGCTGAAGAAGTAGTTTCTGTGCTAATATATAATGTTTCTGCTGTTTTCAAATGTAGAGCTGATGATTATGAACCATTCAGAAACTCATATGGGTTGGAGATGCTGAGGATGAAAAATATCTGCGTCTTGGAGTTCTATTTTTTCCCTAGAAAGTAATGGAAAGGTATTGATATCATATATAAAATAGGATTTTATAAAAATTTAGAATTTACAGCCCAGCCCAAAGTAAACCATTAAGAAAAGTGACAATGCATAATAATAGGTGAAGCAGCTTGCCTTAAACAACAGAGAAAGAAAGCCTCTGCTGAATACCACTTAAGAGAAGGTTGGTGGCAATTGTCTGGCAATTGGTTGATCAGGATGGCTCATTTCTTCTCCATGGAAGCTACATTCCTAGATGATGGCTGTGAAAGCTGAGCTGGAAACCAGTCAGAGGAATGCTGCCACTCCAGAGCTTTTCTGCAGATGATAATTGAAGTGGATGAGTTTATCAAGTGGGAGAAGGCAAAAATAGAAGAGAAGGCTCAAGAGCATTAAGGTGTACTCTTAGAGGAGACTGAGGAGTGTTCCGATAGGTAGGAGGAGAGAGCCAAGGGGAATAGTGTTAAGCAGTAGAAAGATCTGCTGAATTTCTCATGTAAAATTGATGTCGATCTAATTGGGCTGGATGCTAGAACTGAAAATTAGTAAGGGGCTATATCCAAGGCAATCCATGCCACTTTTAAGTAGTTCTAATTGTTAAGAAGTATTTTCTCAAGTCAAGTATAAACTTTCCTCTTTTCAGTTTCTAAATTACTTCCAGTTCTGCCTAGTAGTATTTGATTTCCTCCAAAAAAGTTCTTGAAGGGCTTTAAAGTGCTTGTAGGCAATTCTCTGTCTTCCTTTAATTCTCTTTTCTTCCTATTTGTGTCGGCTTGGGAATATGAAGGTGTGTACTCATATACTTTATTAGAAAGCATATCATAGACAAGAGGTGCAAAACTCACTGCCTGAGGCTGTAAAACTTCTGAATCCTCTGGAACCAGATTAAAATATAATTGGAAAATGTTTAACAAAATGAATAAAAATACAATGCAACATAGATAGTGTTAATTTGTGGTTGTCTAAGTTTTCTAACCATTCTATCCATAGAAATCTATTTCTGTTTGAGTTTGACACCATTATTGTAAACTGAAGGAAGACATGGGAAGGAAACAAAAACTAGGAAAACACTGTTGATCCCATATCCTCAAAGGTTCAGAGTGCATAGTGACTACTTCAGATGGTTGCATAGATGAGTTTATCTATAGTTGTCTGGTTGTTGATATTGCATAGTACTCTCATTTTACTGCCCTCTAGTTCTTTTTAATTGATAGGACTTATGTTTGTTGACCAGAATCAATATCATCCCCCCTATAAGGTTTATAAAGAATTTGGATAAGCAAATACCCATTGATTTGGCCACTAGGTAAAACTTAACCAACTGCAAAGAGTTAACAATATTGGTGTTGAATCCATTCAAAACATTTATAAAGCAAGTATTTGAGGATTGTCAACCAAACGAGTCAACTTGATTAAAAATAGTCACTATGAAATCCCATGTACTGGAAAGCATAATAGCATATGAATGGATGAAATCTTTACCAGAAAAGTCACAGAGGATGCCATAGCAATGGGAATAGACTAGGTTAATGTTATTTTTCCTTTTTAAAAAATAAAACATTAAATATAGATTTCTGGATTCCAAAAGTATATCTTGTCTACCAAAAAGATAAAAGACACTATGTATGCATTAAGCACGTTGCATGTGACAAAGATTACGATATAAAGGACCCCAGGTGGTATGAGGCTGCTTAATAGCACACAAATACCAAGCTGAAAAAAAATTGGAATAAAGTAATTATTGGTTATTTTAAATATGTTCTATCCACGCAGCAGTGGCTCACAGATACCTTCGGTCAATTAATTGAATGCATTATTGAGATAGGACAGCAAAGGAAACCCCCCACATCATTCTTTCTAACTTCTCAAAAAGTACAAGGTTGTGGAGGAAGAGGTAAGATTCCTGAAGAGAAATAGAATGGACCGTGAATTGTCAAAGAATGAGGGCTTGGAATAACAATTAGGATGTGTATCCACCAGCATACCGACATGTATTTTTTTAAAGCAATTTGCCATCAGTTATGAATATGTTGTCTTTTAGTTCAAAATCGAATAGCAGGGTCACAAGGCTGAAATAAGAACTTTGAGAGGTCATCTAGTCCATTCTTCTTGCTGAAATGTAAAATAAATTAAGCACTTGGAGGAAAAATTGAAATAGAAAGTGGCTTGAATGTACAAAGTCAAGGAAGTCACAACTGAGACAGCACATCCTCCTTGCTAAGCTCCATTGTTCAGACACCACCAAACATGCCCACGTGTTCTAATACCATGACACAATGGGGAAGGAGGGGGAAGCCTGCTCTGGAGGTTCAAGCTTTCCCTGGATTTTTTCTAACTTTGGCGGATGGATTTAAGTCCACACCTTAATGCCATTTGAGCACAATTCCTGTCATTTAATGCAAAATGATTTTAGGTTAGAATTTGGTAGAAAATAACCGAGTCCTTTTGGCTGCTACTTCCATTGGAAAAAAAAGCTTTATCTTAATTAAAGTTTAATTAAGGATCACGTTTGGCAGTACTTTTCACACCGATCTACACCAGCAGATTTTCTAGGGCTTAACTTTATCGTGCAGAAAATCCTCTTTTATTACTCCCAACCTGTTGTAAAAGCTGTTGGCACAGGGCGATGGCTGCTTCATTCAGAGGCCTTGTTTGCCACTGGAAATATCCCAAGTCTCTAGAGAGAGCACCACAGTGGTTCAATTTAATATCTGTCCTATCACTACAAGACTCTAGCTCATTATTAATGATACTATTCATTAATTTCTTGTTGGGCTGATGTTGTTATTTATTAAAATATTAAAGAAAGCTCCTGAGACACATGTATAATGAGAGACACCTCAGTTTCATGAGCTATACCAGCTGAAGGAATGAATGAATACACTGCAGTTTTACCCACACTACCATACGCTATCCGTTGCTCATTAGTCCTGCTACATCTCTGAGTGACACTGTAAATTCATTTTGTGCACTGTCCAATCAGAGCATAATACAAATGTGGGGGCCCTTGTTTTAATGAGCCATTCCTATGCAAAATGAATTGACTACTGTCTAACTCATCTAATCTGCCTGTATTTTGGGGAAGGGCTAAATTGCCTATATTTATATGGGAAATAAATAAAAGTTGACATATTTTTTTCCCTTTTCAGCCTTGCATTTGTAAAATTTCAACATAATAAATTCTCCATTTTAAAAACCTGCCACCTTAGTTAACTAAATCCCAGCATGACATTTAAATGTGTGATCGTCGTATTTAAAAAAGCCTAAACAAGCAGCTTGTACACTGCAATGGTCATTTGATGGGTGTTTGCACATGCATTCAGGTGCAGCTTACAGAAATTCTGAGGATCCTTGATGTATTTGCTCACCCTTTTAATACATGGATATTTAAAGACGTGCTTTAAATGTGATAAAATATATACAGTAATAGAAGGGGAAGATACAAGACAAGGCACTAAAACAAAATAAAGCAAAACCTTGCAAACATTTTAGGAATTTGAATCTAATTCTGTTTGTTGGAGAAGACAGAAATCTCAATATTTGGTCTCTCTTTGCTATTCACTAAGTGAACCCAGTGAAATCTCCATAACAATCTGAAGGTAAAGTTTTAATTTGTTCTATATAGTTGTTATGTCCTCTCCTATGAAAATAATGGCTCTGGTGAAGAAATAGTTCCTTGTTTGGAAGGGATTAGTTGGGCATAATTGCAGTCTATTTTGATCTCTCTTTTAACAATGGATCCTCTGCATCCATATCTAAGGGAATCTTTTTGTGGGCTTAGGAGCTAGTTTCAAAGCCTTTCTAGATACCTAGCAAGTCTTTGGGCTGAGAGCTCATGCCTGTTTTTTTTCAGAGATGGAAAATATATTACTTTCTACACTGGTGTGGAATAGGAAAAACTGTATAATCTGTAATCTCATTCTAAGTTTGCTGCTGATATTTGATGCAGTGAATTATACTGTGGAAATAATAAGATCTTCACTACTTTGCTTTGGGGGGGCATAGGTAGGTGGCACAGTGGATAGAGCACTGGGCCTGGAGGCATGAAGATTCCTCTCCTTGAGTTCAAATCTGCCCTCACTCACTTACTAGCTGTATGACTATGGACAGATCACTGAAGTCTTTTTGCCTCAGTTTCCTCATTTATAAAATGAGCCAGAGCAGGAAATGGCAAACCACTGTGGTATCTTTGCCAAGAAAATCCCAAATGGAGTTATGAAGAGTTGGACATGACTGAAAAACTGCAACAAAAACTTTGCATTATGGGTCAGTTCTTAATCCTAAAAGAGATTGTATTGTTGTTTACCTTGGCAGATTCTGAAATACAGCTTTCATTTTAAAGTGACTATTGTCACATAGTTAATATGCTAAAAGTTCTTAACTATTCCCCTGGGTCATTTTTTTTGTACAAAGGTGAATAACATGGAATAAAGTACAAAATTATTTTTTGTGTGTGAGATAGTTATGGCAATGTATCCAGGAGTCCTTTACACACTAGTTACCAAAAATGAAACATGTTGGATGTGGTGTGAAAATGTCAGTTTCTTGATCTTTTGCAAGTCATTAAATATGTGAGTTGACTTCAGGATTTCTATGACTTTGCTTCGTGGAGACTGTGTAGAAAAATACTCTTTTTTTCTAAGGCATTATTCTTCTAGTCCCCATCAAGGCATATGGAATCTCCCTTTATGAGGCTATAGGACTGAAGGAGGATACTCATAAAAATAAAAAAATACTAATGCAATCTAAAAAGAAAGCGTTCATCTGTGCAAAAGGATGAAACTATGGTGGTCTCTGGAAAAGGTCTAAAGACAGCAACCTATCAAAGGGATTGAAGAATTTTGGGATAAAGGAAGGCTAGATATGAAGAATTTCAGTCTGGAAAGATGAAAGCTAAGAGGAACTACTTCATTAAAAATCTATAAGCAAAACAAAACAAAACAGAAAGAACAAAACAAATATCCCTGAAGCCCAGGAAGTGACTTGCTCAAGGTTCTCCTATACATCTAGTTAGTTACAAGAAAGGATGTGCTAGAGCTAGAGAGACAATTGATAAATAATGTCATAGCAGGGATTGATTTGTTTTATTGATTATCTATACTTAAGAAAGTGATGTAGAAAATTTTAATAATGAAAATTATACTTAATTGCATGTTGTATATTTCTGGAGAGCCAGTTGTTAAACATTTATAGACTGAATATGGCATTTCTTGTATTTTCAGGATCCCTATATGCAGCACGAACACATTTATATCCAGGTGGTGCAGGGGATAGAGCACTAGGTCTAAAGTCAGGAAGACCCAAGTTCAAATCTGGCTTCAGACTAGCTGTGCTACCCTGGGTAAGTCATTTAACCCCTTTGCCTCAGTTTACTAAGCTGCAAAACAGCAACTTCCTCTCAGGGTTGTTGTGAGGATCAAATGAGATAATATTTGTAAAGCACTTAGCACAGTGTCTGTCACATAGAAAGGCACTACATAAATGCTTATTTCCTTCCCTTGCCTAAATGTTCATTATTACTACATTTAAATATTCAAGTTATAAATAATAAAAGCAAGATAGCTGAAGGTAAGTTAATATCTGAAATCTCTTTAAAATCAATGATTAAAGTAAAATCATTGTAACAAATATTTTTAATGGTCTAATATTCAAGATGTATAGGCAACTAACAGAAATAGATGAGAACCAAATATAGTAAAACTTTTCAAAATAATTGTTAACTGTTAACAAACATTGAAAATAATTTTCTAAATAAATAATAATAAGAGAGGTTGGAATCAAAATAACCTCAAAATTTTACCTTACATTCAGAAAATTGGCAAAAATGACAAAAACTGGGAATAGTCAATGTTGAAGGGGTTGTAGAAAAATGGGAAAATATATGCACTTTTGATGGAGTTGTAAATTTGTCTAATAATTCTGGAAAACAGTGTGTAACTGTGCAAAAAAAATGATCATGCCTTATGGTTGAGAAATTCCAAAGATAAATATATACACCAAAAAGGTCATTAATAAAAGGTACCATATGCACCAAAATATTAATAGGAACATTTTTTTGTGGGGCAATGAGGGTTAAGTGACTTGCCCAGGGTCACGCAGCTAGTAAGTGTCAAGTGTCTGGGGTCAGATTTGAACTCAGGTCCTTCTGAATCTAGGGGTGGTGCATTATCCACTGTGCCACCTAGCTGTCCCCTAATAGGAACATTCTAAAAAAATATCTAATATCTGGAAACAAATTAGATGACCATAAGTTGGGGAATAACTAAACAACTTCTGGCCTATGAATGTAATGGAATTTTACTATGTTATAAGAAATGATGAATATGAAAAACTAAGAGAAGCATGTCAAGACATATGAATTGATAAAAGTGAAGTAAGCAGAGCTAGTCAAACAAAAAGAAAGAGAAAAAAAGAAAGAAAACAAAATAACTTAAACTAAATGCTGAGAAATTATAATAATGAAACTTTGCCCCTAAGGAGATATATAAGAAAGGATGTCCCTCCTTTCTTGCAAAAGTGAGGGACAATTAATATAACACAATGCAGATTGGGACAGACTTGCTTGATTCATTGATTAACTTTTAGAGTGTTTTTTTTTGTTTGTTTGTTTTTATTGAGGCAGTTGGGATTAAGTGACTTGCCCAGGGTCACACAGCTAGTAAGTGCCAAGTGTCTGAGGCCAGATTTGAACTCAGGTACTCCTGAATCCAGGGCCTGTGCTTTATCTACTGCACCACCTAGCTGCCCCCCATTGATTAACTTTTTCTAAACTTTTCTTCCCTTTTAAAATATTTTTTTAATGGAAAGCTATAGCTTCCTTGGAGGGGAAGACAGAAGAATACATTGAGAAATGTATGTGATATTAAAATAAAAAGTACCAATGTAATAAATACATATTTTAAACAGCAAAGTATGGAAACCTATGACCTAATAATAGGTTTTAGCATATAACATTCATCACTGTTTAACTGTATCAGGAAGAGTTTGAGATTCACAGAATTATAATATCTGCTGAAGATAACATTATTTAACAAAAATAACAACAAAAACAAGGAGAAAATGGTAAGAGAAATAATGTGTTATATTTTTCAGCACCTTGATCAGGTAGAATTTAGAATGACAACATCTAGCATCTTCATGTTTCTCATTTGGCAACCTTCAAGAGAAGAGGAAGAGAAGGATTCCCTCAGTTAACAACAGAAAAGTGCTTATAGTTCTCAAATGAATCTTTTGTAGGAGTTCAGATATACTGCACGATGAGTCAAATATAAAATTTGCTAAGTCAGTAAAAATTCAGGTGATCCCTTGTCTTTACACGCTGCTGAAAAAAACTCAAATCCATATTAGAAACTCAAGATCAATAGAAACAAATATCAGAACAGAGATAATTTTGTTCCTTGGGAGTTTAGAGTATAAGGAGTTGTTATACACTATTCACTTAAGCAAGTACCAGAATACATAAGGCTTTATTAAAATAACTGTCCATGACTCAGCACATAAAATAACTTATAAAATATCGTAGCAGACAAAATTTAAGAGCCTAGTAGAAATCCAAGGAAGGGGAGGATGAAAGGAGTATGGTAAGGTTTGGTTTGTACAGAAAAGTGTCTGGAAGGAAGGATATTAAAATGAGCTATGGAAATAAGATGGAGATTTAATAAAGTTCTGAAAATACTTAAGTATGTATCAATTCAATGCATTCTTCATAAACATTTCAAATGAGTCAGATCAGTTGCTTTTATATTTGTAACCTTGAATATCACCTTAGTTATATTTTCTGACCTTTGGAAACTTACCGCTATCTTTTTTTTTAGTAAATATTTTTTTCTCATAGCAATAATTCTTCAACATGGGCTAGGTAATGCCTTTCAATCATGTTGTGTAGAATTTTTTTAATCATTGCATTGTGTAATTGATATAGAGATAGCCTTGGAGCCAGGAAGACCTGTGTTCAGATCCTACCTCTAACATAGCCTGCATGTGTGACTCTGGGTATGTCACTTAACATCAGTGTTCTAGACAATTCTTGGACTATAAATCACAAAGAAGTCCTAGTGAACATTGAGATAAGGGGTTTCCTGAGTTGCCTTTTCCATTTTGTGGGAAATTGAATGTAATTTATTTTTTCTCCTTACCAGAAGGAGCACCCCATACATGAATTCCCCCCCTCCCCAAACCCCAAGAACACATATACTTGGAGTGATAAGCTAAACCTATTTTGAACAGATTTTACCTAGTCATCAAATTGGAGAGGTTTAAGATCCTAAGCAAAAATGAGTCTTTAAAACTTTCCATTGAAAAGAAATTTTATTATAAAATTCCCTCTCCATAAGGAAGAAGTCACATGGACTACCTTGGATCATCTCTTCCTTGATATTGAATCTGATTTAATAAGGATTCAAAGGAGAAATTTACTTTTTAAATAAGGTTAAAAGGCAAATTACTGTCACTGACAAATGGGCAAAGATTTTGCTCTTTGAAAGAGGGGAGAGGGAATGAGCATTTTATGTTCCTGATATGTTCCTGAAGACCTCTGATTTGCCTCTATATAAAGTAATAAAGCTTCGTCAACAACTGTAATTCCTCGAGGAAATACAGTAGTCTTTCATTTTAAGCTTCTGTATTTGTAGGTGTATCTGAGAAAAGAAGGCAATTACAGCTCTATGTATGTTTATCATCTCATTAGCATTAGAAGGGAAAAATGAGTAGCAAAAGAAATAGATGTGGTTGTGCCTTTCTAAATTTTAAAAGAGCCACTTAGTCAAGATTTGACTTGGTGGCACACAAGGAAGTCAACTTGCTCATTTCCTGAAGTAAATAATTGTTCACTATTTCCTTATTTGTTGTAGCAAACTGCGTTCTTGCTGTTTATTTGCTAGCTCAGTTGGTTTCAGGCCTGTTTAATTATGGGAAAGGTTCTAAAGAAAAAGGGTTACAGAATATTGAACCACAAGTCACAAAGTCATGTTCTACCTGGCTTTACAGTAGTGAAGATATTGTCACCCTTTGAAATTATCACTGAGTGGGAGATGTTATCATCTCCATTTCCCAAAAGGAGAATCATATGCCTGGAAACACTAAATGATTTGCTAAGGTCATTCATGGTCATAGCGTCTGGCATGGAGACATGAAATGATAGTGATGGGGTTGACTTCAATTATTTGGAAATCTGCTGAAGCTTTTTCTCTGTCAGATGCAGAGCAACTGATAAATCCTTTCCTTAATGATAATGTATTTTTTCAAAAGGTAGAAAAAGTAATGAGAGGAGCTTGATTCAGATCCAAAGGCAGGGGCAGGATGTTGAGAAGAAATGATAGGAACCTTAAAAAGAAATGAATACTCAATCTTGCTGTAGAGGAAGAGAGGAGAGATGTGAATATTCTAATATACACCTTATTTTTAGAGCACATGGGTTCAGATAAAAGATGAATAGCATGACATTCCACACTATTTTAAAGGGGAAGTTGGCCCAAAAGGAATAAAAATCTTTCAAGCATGTAATTTATAAGACACAAAGAATGATCCTGCTAAGGAAACTCTATAGAGATCAGTGTTTATGTCCTATATAACTTTATAGTATCATCCACTTAGAATTTAGAAAGACATAGGCTGACAAAGGACATGGGCAGGAGATAAGGACTGGCATAAAGAATCAGGTGCAGTCCTATAAGAATAGTGTTAGGAGTGTTTAAGTTGAGAAAGTAATAATAATAGCTGTCATTCATATAGTATTTTAAGGATTGCAAAGCCCTTTACGTGTATTTTTAAGAAACATTTCTATTTAAAGTTTCGAGTTTCAAATTCTATCTTTCCATCCCTCTTTCCTTCCTCTCCCCACTCCCTAAGCCAGGAAGCAATAAAATATGTTCATGTGTTATGTATTTTACATGTATTATCTCATTTATTATGTATTATCTTATTTAATCTTCACAACAACTCTGTGAGGTAGATGCTATTATTACTACAAATTTACAGATAAGGAAACAAAGGCTTAGAAGTTAAATGACTTGCCTAAGATCATACAGCTAATAAGTATACAAGGGATGATTTGAACTCAGGACTTCCTGAGTGTCTCAAAATTGGTGACATATATTAACAATAAAAAAGCTACATTGGCAGCAAGATAAAGATCAAAGAAGTGATAAACTTTGCTTCGTTTTGACACAGATAGGACTGCTTCTTCATCTTCATTTATTAATACCACTCTAGGTAACTACTCAGTGTACTTTATCTAGATAAGCCACCAGGTGGCACTCCAGATTCGATTCCTCTCCCCTTCTTCCCCTTCCTCTTCTTCATTGGGCATATACACAAATAAAAGTCATTGAGGTGGGTTTCTATGTTCGATCAAGCCCAGGAGGTACTCAAAACTTGATCAATATCTCCTAACACCTAGCAGTTGGTGAAATTCTACTACTGCCAATGTTGACTTTTTTCCATTTCTTGCCAGGCTTTCTGGGTTATACATAAATATGAGAATTCCTAAATCTCTCATGACCTCGCCTCTATCCTATGAAATTTTAATCATTTTATCTATTTCATGTGACACAAAAGAATTACTTATTTACATGTAGATTAAATGGACTCTTTATTAGAGTGAAAATAAAATGATTACTACTAGCTTTAAAACTCCCTTGTGGCAACTGCTATTCAGGTTTAAGATCTCAAACCACCCCCCCTCCCCCCGCCCCATTCCAAACTGCAATGTGGTCTTCTATTCTTGGTTTTCTCCAAGTGTACTCAAAACTCTGTTGGTAGGGAATTGTGGATCAAGTATTTTCCACTAAAGCATAAACGGAGTGAAGTGACCTCTGTCTTAGTTCACCATATTCACCTCCTATTGTCTGACTGCTCTAATAATGAACAACAGTGTGTTCTTGGGATTTCCTAGGGCAACTGAAAGAACAGTCGTTCCTTGAATGCACACTGCCAGTTTAAATTTCCAAAAATAAGAGAGGGAGAAGGAGACAGAGACAGAGAGAGTCATAGACATAGAAATGGAGAGAGATACAGACAAACAGAGAGAGGCATGGACAGAATCAGAAGAGCAAAGAGAGAGAAGAGACAGAGACACAGTGAGACAGTGAGAGAGAGAGAGAGAGAGAGAGAGAGAGAGAGAGAGAGAGAGAGAGAGAGAGAGAGAGAAAGTGCATGTGCATACATTGGGTAATGATATTTTGGTCCTGGTATTCCATAAACCAAAGACAAATACAAAATATGCTTTGGTGTAATTGTGCATGCCTGCATGCCCTTTCTACTTCTATAATGACAATGATGGTAATGGGAACATAGGGTGTCAACAATCACAAAGTTTCTAGACATTCTGTAAATATTGTTTTGACTAATGTTAGTTTCCTAAATGTGAACTATTTGTTCAATGACCAATGGTTTAACATAATAATTGAGGATCTTCACTGAATTAATATTGATATTTTAGCATAAATGAAACAAGAAAACATAAGGTACTGCAAGGCTGACTAACAGATTTTACTTCAAGACAATAAAGAAGTTGAAAAAGTTTATTTTATGGTGCCCTCCAAGGAAATAAACATAATTTCATGGGATAGTCAGCCATCTTACCTTATAGTGTTCATTATGAACACAAGAACTTTGTGAAGATAATTACAGTTTATTCTCTAACATCTGTTGAAAATGATGAAGAAATAGATAAATTCTGTGAACAACTGGATAAAAATCTGCAAACCAAGTGAACATATGCCTTGATACTTAATGACTTTAATGCAAAGCTGAGCATAGGAGAGAATCAAAACAACAATATATGTTGGAAAATACAGTTCAGGGTTGAGAAATGAAAAAGGGCAAATTCTTTTAACCTATTCTTGTAATATATATTTATATTTTTAGTAGTTTCTTTAAGAGGAGTTTTGAAAGATCCAACACACATTAAGTACATAAGGACAAGGCAATATTATGTAAAAAGTGAAATTGGTTATATCTTAATAGATAGGAAACAATGATGTCTTTGCAGCTAAACCATAGCTCAAGTGCATACTTGTACATAAAGTGCCTTCTTTTGTAAAAACATTTTTTATTGATGTCCTTCAATTTTTTTTTTTTGCGGGGTAATGGAGGTTAAGTGACTTGCCCAGGGTCACACAGCTAGTAAGTGTCAAGTGTCTGAGGCTGTATTTGAACTCAGGTCCTCCTGACTCCAAAGCCAGTGTTCTATCCACTATGCCACCTAGCAGCTCCTGCCCTTCATTTTTTTATTTGACTACAAATTTCCCCAGGATCTCTTCTCTTCCCCCTCCCAAAGAGCCATCCCATATAGCAAATATATTTAAAACAAGGAAAGAAAGAAAAGTAGAGAAAAAATGAGCATAACTGAATAATACATAAAAATCTAAAAATATGTGCAAATGTATCACACTCACAGAATAAAGTTCTGCCGTGATATCTCCAGTTACCAATACTCTTTCCCTCTTGAAATTATTTTGAATCTATCTAATCTATCTAATCTATCTATCTAACTATCTATCTGCATGTATGTGTGTATGTGTTTATGTATTTGTGTTTACTTATATGCATGTTGTATCCTTTTCTACCCCAATAGAATGTAAGTTCCATGAGGCTAGGGACTGTTTTTGTCATTGCAGCCTAGTTGTCTAGCACAGTCTCAAATATAGAAGATACTTGAAGGATATTTGTTGAATTGAATTGGATTAGAAAAGATCAGTTTTTGCCAAATTGAATTAGCATAGGTAGATCTGGAATTGGTTTAGGTACCAAAACAAAAGTCAATGTTATAGGCCAGTGACAACTTGGAACAAACTCTCTACCAGGATTTGTCCTTCCCCTTATGCTATTATCCCTACACACACATACACACACACACACACACACACACACACACACACACACACACACACACACACACTGATTTGAAGTAAAACAGGTGACATATGAAATTTTCAGTTTCTTACCCTTCACTCTGGTAAGCCTTAATTGTTCACTTGACCTCTACCTACATATACAATCAGTTGGTACATCTTGTGAATTTTTTCTCCATAGCAGCTCTCACATTTATCCTCATTGGAATCCCACCATGTTTCAGGCCTTCATACTCGCTCAACAGTACTATTGCAATAGCGCCCCCCCCAATTGATATGTCTTTCTCAGATTTGTCTCCAATCCACACTGCACAAAGGCCCAGAAGTGATTTTCCTAAAGCACAGTTCTGACCATGTCATTCTTCTGTTCAAAATCTTTAGTGACTATACTATACCATACAGTCTCTCTCTGTGTCTCTATCTCTCTCTATTTCTGTCTCCCTCCCTCCCTCCCTTCCTCCATACTTCCTTCCTTCCCTCTCTCCCTTTCATCACCAAACTGTTAGTAATATCATTACTTTGTTGTATAGTTTGAGATCTGATCTTACCTTGGCCCCTTCCTTTCCTATTTTAAAACATTCATTTATATAAAATGTAAAACATTTTACAACATTCATTTATGATTGTTTTGTGGTTCTTTCCATATATATTGTTGTGGTCATAGTGTATTGTATTTACGGTCCTGCTTATTTCACTTTTATCTATCTTTCTGTTTTTTCTGTATTCATCACATTTGTTATTTCACAATGAATATTATTGTATATTTTATTACATTAATCTATGACAAATTATTTAGCCTTCTTATGTGCATATAATTTGTTTCTAGCTCTTTGCTACTGCAAAAAGTGCTGCTCTAAATATTTTGATGTATATGGGACCTTTAGAAAAATCAATGGCCTCTTTCTGATATCAGTTTAGTAGTTCAATCTCTGGGTCAAAGGGCATGGAAAGTTTACTTTATCTGTGTAATGCTAAATCGTTTGCTAAAATGGTTGTACTGATTCATAGTTCTACAACAAAGACTGCTATGCTTACCTTTCCACAATCCCTCCAACATTGCTCATTCCTGTTTCCTCGTGTTTGCCAATTTACTAAGTGGAAGGTGAAAACTTATGGTTATTTTAATTTGCATTTCTTTTTTTCTTAGTGATTTGGAGCTTTCATATGTTATTAATGACTTTTGATCAAACATACACAATGCATACATACATTATATGTGTGTACATATATAGACACTCAAATACATATATGCACATGCATGTACATATAAATATATTAGAACTCTCTATATCTTAGATGCTAAACCCTTATCTGAGATATTTAACACAGATTTTTAAAAATTTTACCTCTTCCTTTCTAATCCTAGATGCATTTTGTTTATACAGAAGAGGCCTTTCAATTTAAGGTAATCATAATGATCAATTTTCTTTTATTATTATCTTTATCTCTTGTTGAGAATTAATTTCCTAATCATGTGAAATGTGAAAGCTGTGAAAGGGATATGATCTCTTCTATTTTTTGCGTGTGGTAGGATCTTTAATATTAAGAACACATATCCATTTAGAATATATAGTAGAATATGGAATATGATATTGGACTAAGCCTAATTTTTGCCAGACTACTCTCTAGTTTTCCCAGTAGTTTTTAATCAGATAGCTTATTCTTTCCTAATCAATTTGTGATTTCCATTTTATCAAACACTGGGTTATTGAATTCCATTGTTTTTGGATCTCCCTTTTCTAATCTTTTCAATTAATCTACTCCTCTATTTTAAAAACAATACCAAATAGTTTTGAAGGCTGCTTCTTTATAATATGTGAGGCCTAGAAATACTATTATTCCTTCATTTCTACCATTTCTCATTATTTCCCTTGATATTTTTTTGGTTCTCTAAATAATTTTTTTAAATCAAATTCTATAAATTATCACTTTGGTAGTTTGACTGACATAAATTAACAATGTAAATTAACTTGGGTAGTATTATCATTTTTATTATATCACCATGATCCATTTATGAGCAATGAATATCCCTCCAACTATTTAAGCTGTTTGTTATTTCTTAAAGGAGCACTTCATAATTGAATCTGGATAGGTTATTTTATATGCTTTGATAGATGTGTCCAAAAATATTTTATGCATTCTATAGTTATTTGAATGGGATTTCCCTTTCTGTTATTATCTCTTGGGTTTTGTGGTTATTATATAAAATGCTGTTGATATTTGTGGGTTTATTTTGTACACTAAAATTTTGCTGTAGCTATTATCTCAATATCCTTACTGATTTCCTATCACATCATGATGCTTTCTTTTATTGCTATTGTAAGAATGTCTAGAACTATAACAAATGATAAAGGGAAGAGTGGGCATCCTTTCTTTAGTTCTGCATTTATTAGGAAAAGTTCTAGGATATCTAGTATGTAAGCATATGATTCTTACTTTAATTTTAGACAGATACATGTTGTGATATATAATTTTTTAAAAATCCTTCTCTATTCCTGTACTTTGTAGTCTTCATCTTTGTTGTCGTCGTTGTCTTCTTCTTCTTCTTCTTCTTCTTCTTCTTCTTCTTCTTCTTCTTCTTCTTCTTCTTCATAAACAAGTATTACAGTTTGTCAAAAGTTTTTTCTACCTCCATTGAGATAAATGTGTGGTTTTGGAATTGTTTTGTTTTGAATTACATGAGCTATATTGATTATTTTCCTAAGGTTGAACCATCTTTGCATGCTTGGTATATATCAAGCTTGGTAAAAAAGGAATGATTCCTTGAATGGATTGCTGTAGTGTGTTGAAAGGATTTAAGAAATTTTTTGAATCAATATTCATTAATGACATTGGTTTATCTATTAGGACTATATTTGTCATATAAAAGAAGTCTGATAGAGTGCCTCCTATCTCAGGTTTTGAGAATAATTTCTATAGTATTGGTACTAATTGTTCATTAATATTTTGATGGAATTCTTCTCTGAATCTATAAGGTGTAGGACATGATTCCCACCCTGTGCTTTTCTTCTGATAGTTAAAACTGGATTATTTAAATTTTTTATGTAGAGATTTTATATTTGAATGAATTCCTCTTTCTTTTTTTGTTCTCAATTTTGTTAACACAAAACTATATAGATTCTGAGAATTATCTTGTATTTCTTTTGAATTTGTTATTTTACCTTGTTCATTTGTTGTTGTTGTTTTCTAAATTTGATTTTCAGGCTCTTCTTTTAATAAAGTTGACTAAAGATATAAATACTAATCTTTTCTAAGAAGCAACTTTTAATTTTGCTTATCATTCAATGTTATTCTCTTTGCTTTTGGATTATCTTTTTGTCTTCTAATTTTCAATATATCCTCTTTTGGTGCTAATTTTGAGTTGAAAAAATGCATGCTCAATTCATTATTCTTTTTTCTATGTTGTTAATGTATGCTTTGGGGGAGATATTTGTGTGTGTATGTGTGTGTGTGTGTGTGTATGTGAGAACTGATGTAACTCCCTCCCAGAAATTTTGATATATTGTTTCATCATTATCATATTCTTTCATATATTATTAATTGCCTTTATAATTTGTTCTATGCCTACTTTAAAAAAATAATTAACTTGAATTATTAATTTCTTTTCAAAATTAGGTCTTCTTACATCACTCAGATTTGAAGTGCAAAGTACTTATTACCTTGATCCCACTTAGTTCAGCACAGAACAAAAACTGTTCTGTTTTTGACCTGTGCTAATTTCCCTCTTTTTAATCAACCTGATTGTCCTTCACTATCAAGAAGCCCAACATACATTAATGCTAAACCGTGCAGAAATTAAATTTACTTAGTTCACTATTTCAAGGAGGCTCTGGAGCTCAAGCAATTCACCACCATCAGGCTCTCTGGTAGCAGGAATTACAGACATGCTCTACCATAAACAGCCCAATTAATTTATTATTCAGGACTTCATTGTTATTTTTTACATTTTGATCTGTGTTGTTTGTAGTCCCTAAGCTCATTACTATTTTCATTGTAATAATATAGACCATGAAACATTTGTGTATTACTTCTGCCTTTTTATACTTTTTGCAAAATTTCTGTGCCCTAATACATAATCAGGTTCTGTAAAAAGTTCCATGTGGTGATGAGAATATGCACTTTCTTTAGCAGTTCCATTTAGAAGATGCTATACATTGTTTAGCTTTAGTTTCCCCACAAATTTAATTATGTATTTTATTTTTTTGTTTATCTTTGTGTTAGACATCAAAAACGGAAAAAAGGCTATTAAAGTCTCTTGCTTTTGTATTATTGACTTTGTCATCTTGTTATTAAGTTAATTTCCTCTTTATAAGTTTAGGTGTTTAGGCATTCAAAAGAATATAATTTTAATATTGTTATTAATTTGTTGTCTATGGTTCCTTTCAATATAATACAATTTTCTTGTTTCTGTCTTTATACATTATAGATTCTTGTTTTTGCTTTATCTGGTGACATTATTGTAAATCCTGATTTTTAAGATTCATCCAATGAATAAGAAATTTTTTCTTAGCCTCCTCATTTTTATTCTGTTTACCTTTTAACTTTTTAGGTATGCTTCTTATAAGTAAAAGATTGCAGGATTTTCCTTTTATTTATCCAATTTTTCATTCTCATTTTATTGGATCATGTAATACATTTTCATTTAAAGCTCTGAGAAATATGTTTATGTTTTCTTCCACCTATCTATACTATTAATTTTTTTCTGAATTAGGACTTATTTTTGTTCTTATTCCTCTATAAAAAACAACAAACACTTTGTATCTTCAGTTATATTTTCTTATTCTATTTTAAAGCAACTCCTCTTTCTATGAGCTGTCTTCCCCTCAACCTCAAGCCCCACTCCCACATTATTTATCATTTCTTTCTTCTAGTTTTAGAGTTTTACTTATTTCCTTTTTCTTTCTTTCTTCCATTTATTTATTTATTTGTTTATTTATTTATTGTTGTTGTTGTTGTTGTTGTTGTTTTTTGTGGGGCAATGGGGGTTAAGTGACTTGCCCAGGGTCACACAGCTAGTAAGTGTTAAGTGTCTGAGGCCGGATTTGAACTCAAGTACTCCTGAATCCAGGGCCAGTGCTTTATCCACTGTGCCACCTAGCTGCACCCCCCCCATTTATTTTTAATATCTAATTTTCCCTCTCTTTTTTCGTTCTCAGATAAGTAGTTGAGGGGAATACTTCTTTCCTCCCCTTCAAATTCTTTTGTTGGTTAGGCTTTTTACATTTTTTCTCTGTTTCTAAAAAGAACTTTCTTTCATTCTCTTCATTATTTATCTTCCATTTTCATCTTTTCTAGACTTTTATTCTTTGATGCATGACTTGTACTCTTATTCCTTCTTTAATCTCCTCATAGATTTAAAGCTTCTAAAGTAATTGTTTTGAGTTCTCTCTTCTAAATAATTTCCATGATACTGATTTTTATATGTTGCCCAACCTCCTTTTTACATGAATAAAATTTATTTAAAAAAATGTTTTTAATTATCATACCTTTTTTCTCTTTCCCATATTGCCCTTACCCACTGAGTAAAAGAAGGAAATAAGAGACAGACAGACAGACAGACACACACACACACACACACACACACATACACACACACACAAAGAGACAGGCAGAGATGACCAAATCATTGTGTCATATATATTCAAGCAAAATACATTCTCACATTGGCCAATTTGTCAAAATGAATTTCTTATTAAGCATATTAGTCTGTCTCCTCTATATCATTTCAGCAGTGATCTCTGTCAATGCCCTGGAATTATGGTTGATTATTTTAATGATTAAAGCTTTAAGAACTCTCAGCCCCCTTTTTTCTGTTGTGCCTCACTCCTAGAAATAACCCATTTTTTACAGGAGATAAAGGAGACAGAATTGTTGTCACATGGTAGAAATTTTCCTGTGCCCCAATTGTGTGGTTCATTACTAACCTCTATCTTCTCAAATGGAACAGCTAGGTGGCACAGTGGACAGGAGTGCTGATCTTGAAATCAGGAAGACTGAGCTTCCTGAGTTCAAATCTTACCTCAGACTCTTATTAGCTTTGTGACTCTGGACAAATTACTTAACCCTGTTTGCCTCAGTTTCCTCATCTGTAAAATGAGCTGGAAAAGATATTTCTCTCACCCCATGGAATTATTCTTCAGTGGGATCCCTTCCTACCACTGAATCATGACTTTTTTCTGTCTGTTTCAATTTCAAATCCCCTTCCATCTTCTTCCTTTATCTTTACTTTCCTGTGTACTTCCATTCTGCAGTTCAATCCTACCAAAATATTGATTCTGATAGGCAGGATGTACTATTTAGTCCATGGTGTTTCAGGACTATTCTTCAACATCACTTCTATTTAAGTTTTGCTTTAATGTTGATACCTTTTTGTATTTTTAGGGGAAAAAAATCCTTAATGGTCCCTCTGTTGACATTTGAAAAATTTATTGTTCTTGTTTTTAACCCCCAAACCTGTCTTTTTGTAGGTTCTTTTGGAGGGGATTTATTTCATACCTTTGCTTTCCTTGTTTTCTATGTATATTTATCTTTCTTGTTTTTCTCATGTTTACAAAGCAAATAATCTGGACTCATGGTTTTGGGGCTTTTTTGTGTTGTTGTTTTTGTGTTTGTTTTTTAAAGAAATGCTTCAAATGGCTCTCCTTAATTAAATATTTTCCTCTTTCATTGATATTTAGGCTTGGGTTTACAGGGGATGTCACCCCATGTTGAACCTTGAACTCCTTTGCTCTTTGGATACATTATTCCTTCCCTTTTTGCTTTTACTGGTGGGAGGAATATAGTCTTGTATTATTTGATTCCCCCTGACCCACACCCCCCTTTATATTTACTACATGCTAGCAGAATTTATTGTTGTTTGTTGGAATTATTAAATTTAACTACAGTGTACCTTGGAGTTTGCACTATAGTTTTTAAAAATTTGTTTATTTTCTGAAAAGTATTCTATGGATTTAAAAAATTGATGCCCTTTTTTCTGTGTTTAAAGTTCTGGGCTGTTTTCTTGTATTGTTTCTTGTATTCAAGATTTGGGGCTTGTCATGTTCTTCTGGGAGAACTAGGTTTCTTACTTTGCTTCTACACTATCTATGAGATCATTTGTTTTGGTTATACAGAAGTAGTGTGTTCTTTTTTTTTTTTTTTTTTTTTTGCTGGGCAGTGGGGGTTAAATGACTTGCCCAGGGTCACACAGCTAGTAAGTGTCAGGTGTCTAAGGCCAGATTTGAACTTAGGTCCTCCTGAATCCAGGGCCAGTGCTTTATACCACTGTGCCACCTAGCTGCCCCCCAGTAGTATGTTCTTTTTTTTTTTTTAATTTTTTTTTTAATTTATTTTTTTGGCGGGGCAATGGGGGTTAAGTGACTTGCCAGGGTCACACAGCTAGTAAGTGTCAAGTGTCTGAGGCCAGATTTGAACTCAGGAACTCCTGAATCCAGGACCGGTGCTTTATCCACTGTGCCACCTAGCTGGCCCTAGGTAGTATGTTCTTTTAATGGTATTGTGTTTTCTTTTCTTTTTCCAGTATAGCCTTAATTTCTGAATATTTGCCTTCCCCCAAAAGGTATTCTCTCTTTTCTTTCTTTTAGTTCTCTATTTCAATTTTCCCAGATTCTCCTTTTAGTTCTCCTAAAAAGAGACTGTCTTTTTTAGTTCTTAAATGAGATTTGCTACTATAGGTTTAAGTATTTCTTTAAATCTCTTTCAATTACTTCTGCTATGTGGACCCAAAATCTTGCTATTAAAATTCTTATTTCTCTCTTGAATCATTTAGGAACAGCATGGTCTGTTTCTATGCTCTCTTGGGAATCCATAGGGTGCTCTGCCTCATCTGGTACAGATTTGTTTTATTTTGTTTTGTGACATTTATTGAGAAGTTTGTTTCTGTCTTTTCCCCTTGTAATGGTAGATCTTTCAGGCCTAAGGGGAAAGGGAAGTAAAAATCCAGCTGGAACCAGTTCCTTTCCCCCCTTATTACCCAAGAAGTAACCTGGGGAAGGGACTGAAGTAGGTGTAAAAGTGAATTCCCCAAACATAGGAAAACAGCTGATGTTCTGGAAGAGTTGATGATGATAAATTTATGGAGTGTTTTAAGTTTTGAAAAACACTTGACATATGTAATCTGAATTTGATCCTCAACAATAACACTCTGAGATAGAGTAAGTCTTATTATTATTCCTGTTTTATAGATGAGGAAACTGAAGATGATAGTGATTAAGTGACTTGCCTAGGGTAACAGCAAATAATGTAGATGCAGTGAGATTTGACCACGTGTCCTGATTCTAATTCCAATGTACTGTACCACATAGTTGTTTTACATTTGCAGCAATAACAAGGACATTGTTGAGTGGATCCCAGAACACAAACTTTGTGGGTCTCATGTTACCCACCAGGGTCTGGGGGCTGGTGTAGGATAAAATACTAAGTGTGTCAGGGATTAGGGATTTTTCTTCTGTTATTAATCGATTACATTGTTATCTCATTATACTTCTTGGGGTTTTGGCCTATGGAGACAGCTGCAATTTATCTTTTTTACTTAATTTTTATATTGCACAGGTTTAAATTCATAAAGATTAAAGAAAATGACTAATCTTACATTTTCTTGGTCACATGACATCTTTTTCATTGTTTCCCAGTGATTCTGGGCCTATTATTCTTCTAAATTAATTTTGTTAATTTTTTCTAGCCCTATAAAGTAATGTTTCACTATTTATATTGAAATAGCATTGAAAAAGCAAAATAGGTTAGCTACTATGTCATTTTTATCATGCTTGTTTGGCCTACCTATGAATAATTAATATATCTACATGTATTTCTGTCCTTACTTCCATGACGTATTTTGTAGTATTCATATAGTTCCTATTTGTTTTGGTAGGTAGACTCACAAGGATTTTATATGACAGTTACTTTAAAAGGAATTTCCCTATCTCTTATTGAATTTTGTTGGCAAAATACATTAATGCCGATAATTTGCATGGAATTATGTTACATCCAGCATGTTTTCTAACATTGTTAATTGTTTCAATTGATTTTAGTGGACTACATTGGGTTCTTTAAGTATACTGCCATACCATCTGGGAAAGTGATATTTTTATCTCCTCTTTGCCTTTATTTATCACTGCAAATTCTTTGTTATGATTATAGCTACCATTTCTAACATTAGATCAAATAATAGTGGTGATAATGGACTTCCTTGATTTATCTCTGATCTTAGGGGCAGCTAGGTGACATAGTAGATAAAGCACTGGCCCTGGATTCAGAAACACCTGAGTTCAAATCCGGCTTCAGACCCTTGACACTAGCTGTAAGACCCTGGGCAAGTCACTTGACCCTCATTGCCCTGCCAAAATAAATAAATAAATAAATAAATAAATAAATAAATAAATAAATAGATAGATAGATAGATAGATAGATAGATAGATAGATAGATAGATAGATAAATAAATAAAGGTTGCCTTTGGGGGCAGCTAGGTTGTCGCAGTGGTTAGAGCACCAGCCCTGGATTCAGGAGGACCTGAGTTCAAATCAGCCTCAGACACTTAACACTTACTAGTGGTGTGACCCTGGCAAGTCACTAACCCCAATTGCCTCACCAAAAAAAAAAATATCTCTGATCTTATTGAAAAGGCTATTAATTTATTCCCAATACATATAATACTGGTTTTATACACACACACACACACACAGATACACACAGACCTCACCCATATATGTATGTATATATACATATACATATATATATGTATATGTATATTGATATATAATTCTATATTTATATATTTATATGTCGAGGGAAGGGCTGTTCCTATGTATCCTAGTCTTCTTAACTGAAATAGATGCATTTTGTCAAAACCTTTCTCTGCCTCTATTGTTATAATCATGTTTTCTTTTCTTGGTCTTGTTATTTATAAGGTCAATTAAGTTTATAGTTTTCCTCATATTAAAATAGACATGTATTCCAAGTATGAATTCAATGTGGTTCCAGTGCTTTAACTCTGTGGTTATTGTTGCCTCATTGCTAATATTTTAAACTTTTTAACACCTATGTTAATTAGGGATATTGATCTATAGCTTTCTTTCTCTGTTCTGATTCTCCCTGTTTAAGTAGCAATATTGTATTTGTATGATAACAGGATTTAGTAATATTTCTTTCTGATTTTTACAAATAGTTTGTGTAATATAGATTTGATCTTTGAATATTTGATAGAATTTGCTTTTAAATTCCATTTGATCCTGTATCTTTTTATTAGGTTAGTTAAATTTTGACTTATGAAGTTTCTTTTCCTGAGATTGAGAGATTTAATTTTTTTCTCATTCTGTTAATTTGAAAATTTTATTTATCTATTTTATTTAAGTTGTCAATTTCATTAGCATATAGTTGGACAAAATAATTTCTAACAATATGCCTTATTTTTCCATATTTCTTATGATTTCTAGTTTTTTACTTTTGATATTATTAATTTTGGCTAATAGTTTTTCTATTTTATTAGTTATTTCCCCACAGTAGTGCTTAATTAGGGGGTAGCTAGGTGGTACAGTGGATAAAGCACTGGCCTTGGATTCAGAAGGATCTGAGTTCAAATCCGGCCTCAAACACTTGACACTATCTGTGTGACCTGACCCTGGGCAAGTCACTTAACCCTTATTGCCCCAACCCCACTCCCACAAAAAAGGGGGGGGGCAATAGAACTTAATTATATTTAATTTTATAGTTTTTTTCTTTCAATTTTATTAAACTCTTCTTTGATTTTCAGCATTTAGGGTTTTTAAAAACTCCATTGGTTTGCTATTTTTTAAAAATGCATGCTTAATTAATCTATTCTGTTTCTCTCTCTTTCTATTTTTATGTCTCTCTGTGTCTATCACAGTCTCCTCTCTCTTTCTCTCTCCTTCTCTTTCTCTCTCCTTCTCTCTCTGCCTTTCTCTATAAATATCTGGGTCAAGATATAAATTTAGTTCTTCCTGACTCCAGGCATAACACTTTATACACCGTTAATCTGGTGCCATACAGTTCAACCTCATCATTTTACATATGGGAAACTTGTGCTCCAGAAGGGTAAATTCTTGCAGAGGAGTGACAGAGACATTGTTGTTCCCACAAACTTCTAGCTTCAAGTTCAGGATGATTGTTTTGATACTTAATACCTCAGATGTTCTTCTGATATATGACTTGATTTTGTTCTATTCTAGTTTTCTGAATCATTGTTTCCTTAGTTTTGTTTCTTCCATTGTTCCTTTAAGTATTTTGTTTTCTTTGTTCTTTTTTTTTAAGCCATTTATCCTGTTGAGTTTTTTGGATAGGATCACAATCTATAGGTATTTATTCTTCAAGTCTTTTTTTTTTTTTTTTTTTAGGGCAATGAAGGCTAAGTGACTTGCCCAGAATCACACAGCTAGTAAGTGTCAAGTGTCTGAGGCCAGATTTGAACTCAGGTCCTCCTGAATCCAGGCTGGTGCTTTATCCACTGTGCCATCTAGCTGCTCCTCTTCAAGTTTTTTAATAGGCCCTGCAGACACTTAGATAATTCTTGTGTTTATATCCATCCTGTTTCGGGGACAGGAGGAGGCTAAATTACAATTATTGTAGATTTTTTCCTCTTGAAATTTTATCCAGTGGATTTTCTTATTATATAGTATCATCTCTAGAAGTAGTTTTTATTTCTTTAATATCTCTGCTATTTTTCCATGTATAGAATATTCATTGTAATTATTTATTTCATTTTATCCTCTTTTCATTTTTTAAAAAGTATATTTCATGAATTTTCTGCTTTATATAAACATTTTAGAGAGTGATATGATATATTCAGTGAGTCACAAAACTGATCATAACTTTCAACATTTTAAGTGCTAGGAATATACCAAAAATAGCAAAGGAGATGGAGGAAAATAAATATTTTCCAAAGAATATTAATTGTTATCATAACAATAATCCACTGTTTATAATAGCAAAAATTGGCAACATCCTACATGCCCAACAATTGGAGAATGCCTAAATAAGTTATGATATATAAATGTAATAAAATATTACTGTGCTATAAAAACTGACATAAATACAAATATTTTACAACTTGGCCCAAAATTACCTTTCCAGTCTTTATTATATATTGTTCTCTTTATTGTATTCTACAGGCCATCAAAATCATCCTCCTTACTGTTCCTATCCTTAAAGGTCTGTCTCTTCTTTCCATGCCTTTGCAATGGCTTCCCACCCATACCTGCAATGGAGCCCCTCCTTCCACCTTCTACTTGATGCTTTTCCCCCAGCTCCTACTGCTCTTCTTTGCCAAATTAGCCAGAACACATTTTTGTATATTCTGTGTATATGTTCTTATTTTCATAAATGTCTTCCCTGAAAGAATGTAAACTTCTTGATTTCAGGTACTTTTTCAATTTTCTTTTTTTATTTCTAGTACTTAGCACAGTCTTTGTTACATAGTTGGTGCTTAAGAAATGCTTGTTGATATACATATATATATGTATAAGTATGTGTAAATATGTATAGAATACATATGTGGTATATATGTATGTAAACACATTTGTGTATACATTGAGAAAGGACTCTGGAGGTCAATCAATAAATTAGCAAGTACTTCTTAAACACCTACTCTTATCTAGTCCGACCCTGGCATTTTACAAATGAAAGATTGAGGCCCAAAGAGGCTAAGGGACTTGTCTATGTTCATGAAGGTTATAAGCAGCAGAATCGAAATTAGAACCAAAGTACTTTCCGTTCAAAACCAGTGCTACATCTGCTGTACCATAAATATTTTTAATAAGACAATAGGAACTAGGAGAAATATTTCATCTCAAATTATAAGATGGAACTTCTTAAACCCAACCAGAAATTAGATACTCTACTAAGAAACAGCTATTCTTAATTGATCCAACATAGAATATTGATCTAAATGACTTACTGGATAGAGAGCTAGTCTCCTAATCAGGAACATATAAATTCATCTTCTGCTTTTACACATATTGGATTTAGGGAGCCAGACAAATCATTTAACCTTTTAGTTCCAATGGTAATTTGTAGGACTCTAAGTTACAGAATAGTTCTTGATCTACATTGGCAGAAGGATGTTTTTCCTCATGGTAGGTTAGTCCCAAAACTTGTGAAATTAGAGTTCTGGAATGAAACAAAAATAAATGAAGTTTATAAATGAGGAAGCAAGATTTCTTTCATTTTCTAAATCTCAAAAGTGCTGTTTCATCACATGCAGTTTTCGTCTGTTAGAAGTTAGAAAGGCAGGGGCAGCTAGGTGGCGCAGTGGGTAGAGCACCGGCCCTGGATTCAGGAGGACCTGAGTTCAAATCCAGCCTCAGACACTTAAAACTTACTAGCTGTGTGACCCTGGGCAAGTCACTTAACCCCAATTGCCTCACTAAAAATTAAAAAAAAAAAGAAGTTAGAAAGGCTCTTTCCCTTAATGAATTGAATGAATGATTTAAAATTTTCATATCAGTGTTTTATGTTTATTGCTCATTCTTTGCAATATAATGATTCTGAAATATTAAAACTTCAATTTCAAAATTGTAAATTTTCAGTTGGTTTTCATTGGGTCCTCTTGTGGGAAATTTATGAGAGGACATGGAAAAGAGTCACACAAGATGGACAGGAATGGGTGGGTTGTAATCTGCATTGTAGGAGGCAATAACTCCCTAACATGAAATCACAGATTCATTGGAAGAGTTGAATGAATTCCCAAAGAGAAAAGGCCCAGAAGAGATAGATAATAGTTTTATTATTCTTCAGAGGCAGTCTATCCTTTCCTTACCTAGTCTTAGCTTTTTACTCTCTAGATCTTGCATCCTCATCACCCCAACCATTTTTCACCAAGCTGCTGTTGCTCCACCCTCCAAATGGTTCATCATTAGCCATGCTTACCTGGGAGAGTTAAGTCACTTTGCAACCTTTTGTCTTCATCTTCACACAGGCTAATTTTTATGCTACCACAAGATGCATTTCTCTTCTCTGTTTCTTTTCCACTTTCTTAGAGAGCTGTAATCAAATCACCACCATCTGTCTACGGAAAGAGTTTGTCAGTGTACTGTTTTATTGTTTCACTTGCCATCTTTGGTGACTTCCCAGATCATAGCTCCCTCCCCTGGTGGCTATTCTATGTCTTTACTCTCCCATTAGAAATTAAGCTCCTTGAGGGAAGAAATTTTTCTCCCTTTTGAATTTATCTCCTCAGTGCTTAGCAGTGATTTCCAGTCTTTTTTCATAAATGATTAATATAGTTTACATTCCTAGATATTTATATTGATATACAATTTGTTTATATCTTCAGCATCTATGTTTAACATCTTTACACATGCATTATATATTGAGAAAGAACATGTTTTAGTATTATAACTCTTTAAATCTGATGTATACCCTTGAATGACATTTCTCTACAGCTAGTGCTTATTCAGTGTTGTCAACAAAGTGGCAAATTTGTAATAACTTTTGAAATAAGCAGCAAACAATGAATGAATTGTGAGAACTTTTTGACCTAAGCTTTCTTAGCTACTTAAAACCTAAAGGAAATTCACTAAAAGAAATAAAAGTGATTATTATAATTGAATGTGATTTGAACTGCAACTGTTGAGGTCTCAGGGAATCTGTTGTGAGGGTTAATAACTTTTCAAGAGGGGGGAAAATTATATCTTCAGCAACCTGCAGGACTGTGAAATGTTTCCAAGTGTAATTTTCTTGAAGTTAAAGTTGGGGTTATTAAGGTTCACTTAGCAGATAAAGTTTTCTACAATTTTCTTGGTCTCTATGATAAGATGACAAGATTTCTAATTTATAAAACCAGGACAGCATATTGGGGAGCTGTGAAGCATGCTCTGGGGAGATGCAGAGGTACTTTTCACTCTTCCCTTTCATAAGGATCCGTATTTACAAAGATATTTGATAGCATCAGCCTTCAACTGCATAATGTCACTCCTCTGAGTCTTTTTCACTTGTGTGAATATGTGTATGTTTGTAAATAGTCCATGATATCTTGGTTATTTCATGAAATTCAGGGAAACTTATTAACAGTGTCATTATTCATTGTATTTATAAATACAGTTTTGTTAATGTTGTTCAAGATTAAACAATCATTTGTATTCCAAGTTCTTGGATCATAGTATTTCTGTTAAAAAAAGTTATCTAAATAAGATTTTTATTTTTATTTTTTAATTTTTCATTAAGAGAAATAAATCTAGTACTATAGATACTAGAGAGTGATACTTTACTTAGAAATGTTTTCCTAAAGAAAAACTTTCAAAAGGACAGACCATATTAAATTGTGATCAGTTGTGGAAGGACTTTAATAAATCAAAAGAGAAATATAACTTTTCAATATCTAGATTGAAATAAAGTCTTGGTATACAGACAACATTGTGACACCTCCCCCTCTGAGCAGTGAAGTAACCTGAATGGTTTCCTGTATTCACTACTTAATCTCAGGAAAAGTCACTGTTCACTGATTGGTCACAATGTCAAATACTCAAGATTGAACCACCACAAACAACACCAAAAATAGGATTTTAAAGTCTTCATTACTTCCTGCTTAGCTGCCTTTGTCTCACAACTGGGTTCTCAATTGTCCCACACTGGGTCCTTTTGAGGTATTCAGTAGAATGTATTCTTTTTGTGGGCATGTCCTGATTAATTTATTTTTTAGAACATTATACCTTTAAATTGACATTACATTCATTTCCAAATATAATACTGTCCCACATCATCTGAAAATAATCTTTTACAACAAAGACTAATAAAACAAGGGGGATAATTTTTAGCCAACTCAACCAATCTGACAGGATATGAAATAGTCCACACCCAAAGATCCAGACTTCTTCAATGAAGGGAGGGAAGTACATTTTCTCACTTCTTTTCTAGAGTCAAATATGTTCATAATAATTATAAACATTCAGTTTGGTTCTATTATTTTCAATTTACATTCCTATAGTCATTATGCATCTTTTTTTCTTAGTTCTCACTCTATAGGTTCATGTAAATCTTCCCATATCTCTCTTCATATTTGTCACTTTTTATGGCAAAGTAATTTTCCATTACCAAGCCATTTACCAAAGTTTGTTTAACTATTCACCTATTACTGTATATCAACTTTATTTCCAGTTCTTTGGAACAAGTATAATTAATATTTTATATATAAATATATATTTATGCATAAACAAACATACATACATATATACATATATATGTGTATATATATTTGTATAAATCTATGTTCATTTTCTCCCTGTCTTTAACCTCACTGGGAATTTTATAATTATTAGTGGGAACTTTGTATCAAAGACTATGAAAATTTTAGTTATTTTTTTGCATGATGGAATAATATTTTTCAAAGTGATTTGATCAATCCATAGCTCCACCAATAGAGTATTAATATGCTAATTTTGACTGGGCAGAGCCAAGATGGTGGAGAGAAACCAGTAAGCTGACTGAGCTCTCCCAAGTTTCCCTTAAAAACAACATTAAATCAAGCCTCTAAACAGATTCTGAAACTACAAAACCAAAAAAAAGACAGAGGGACACAATCTTCCAAATGGAAATAATTTGAAAGACTTCAGAAAAGGCCAGTCTCACTCAGGCAGGGTGGGGAGTACAGCACACCTCTGCACAGTACAGTGTGGAGGGTGTAGGGGCAAGTCAGCGGGAAGCAACTGAGGCCCCTTGATCCTGGCTCAGCAGGCTAGTGGCATATTGGGCCAGTGGTGAGATCCACCAGCACCAGCTGAGAGGGAAAATTGCTAGCCAGGGGACCACCCACAGGACGGGTGTGACCAGGCCTGGCCATCCCAGCACATGTGTGGAGCAAGCACGGAGAGCAAGCCCAGGGTGGTGAGAAATCCACAAGCCATAGAGGCCTCAGAGTAGAAACACAGTGACACAGCCTCTATCTCTCAGCACAAGAAGCCTGAAACAGTGACACTGGTACCCAAGGAGTGGACCCCAACTTTAAACAAAAAAAGAATAATAAGCTGCAATATGAGCAAGAAACAAAAAAGAGCTCTCACCATTGAGAGCTTCTGTGTCAACAGGGAAGAGCCAAACATAAACTCAGATGAGGATAACACTCTCAAATTGCCTACATGTGAAACCTCAAGAAGGAAGATGAATTGGTCTCAAGACCAAAAAGCCTTCTTGGAAGAGCTCAAAGAGAATTTTAAAAATCAATTGAAAGAGGTAGAAAAAATGGGGAGAAATGAAAGCAACACAAGAAAATTATGAAAAAAGAATCAGCAGTGTGGAAAAGCAAGCACAAAGAATCAGCAGCTTGGAAAAGGAAGCACAAAGATTGACTGAAGAAAACAATTCCTTAAAAAATTCATTTGGCCAAATGGAAGAGGAGGTGCATAATCTTACTGAAGAAAACAATACCTTAAAAATTTGAATTGGACTGTTGGAAGCTAAGGACTCCATGAAACACCAGGAATCAGTCAAACAGAATCAAAAGAATGAAAAATAGAAGAAAATGTGAAATACCTCATTAGAAAGACAACTGACCTAGAAAACAGATCCAGGAGAGACAATTTGAGAATCACTGGGCTGCCTGTAAGCCATGATCAGAAAAAAGAGTCTAGACAACATATTCCAGGAAATTATTAAGGAGAACTGCCCTGATATTATAGAATCAGAGGATAAAATCATCATTGAAAGAATCCACCAATCACCTCCTGAAAGAGACCCCAAAAGGAAAACTTCAAGGAATATTGTAGCCAAATTCCAGAATTATCAGGTGAAGGAGAAAATACTCCAAGAAGCCAGAAAGAAGCAATTTAAATATCATGGAGCCACAGCCAGGATTGCTCAGGATCTGGCAGCTTCAAAGGATTGCAAGCCTTGGAATATGATATTCCAGAAGGCAAAGGAGCTTGGATTGCAGCCAAGAATCTATTACCCAGCAAGAGTGATCATTCTCTTTCAGGGTAAAAGATGGACATTCAGTGAAATAGGGGACTCTCAAGGCTTCCTGATGAAAAGTCCAGAACTGAATAGAAAATTCAATCTTAACATACAAGACTCAAGAAAAATTTTAAAATGTTAACGGGGGGAAAATTATTTAATAAGGTTAAACCCTTTACATTCCTACACAGGAAAATAATACCTATAACTCTTGAGAACTATACATACACACACACACATACATACATATATACATATATACATATACATATATATATATATATATTTGGGCAGACAGAAGGATTATACACAGAGGGTATAAATATAAATTGTCTTTGATGTGATGAAATAAAGACAATTAAGGGGTTAAAAAGTAGTTTATGGGGAGAAGAGGAAAGGGGAGGTGGAAGGGGGAATTACATCATATGAAGAGGTGCAAAAAACCTATTACAATAAAGGGAACGAAGGGAGGGGTGAACATTGTTTCAAACTTACTCTCACTAGATTGGATTCAAAGAGGGAATAACATATATATGTTCATTTGGATAAAAAACCTTATGATATTCTTTAGGGAAGTAAAAGGGAAAAGGGAAAAGAGGGGACTGATAGAAGGGAGGGCAGAAGCAGAGGAGAAAAAGGGTAAAGAAAAGGGAGGGGGGTTGATAAAAGGGAGGGTACATTGGAGGAGGCAGGGGTAAGAAGCAAAACGTTGGTGAGGATTAGGGTGAAAGAAGCAGGGAAAAGTACAAAGGAGGTAAATAGAATGGAGGGAAATAGACAGCTAATAATAATAATTGTGAATGTGAATGGGATGCTCTGCCATAAAATGGAAGCAAATATCAGAGTGTTTTAAAAACCAGAATCCTACAATATGCTGTTTACAAGAAACACATGTGAAACAGAGATACACACAGAGTAAAGATAAAAGGTTGGAGCAGAATATGTTATGCTTCAGCTGAAGTCAAAAAAGCAGGGGCAGCAATTCTTATCTCAGACAAAGCAAAGGAAAAATAGATATAATTAAAAGAAATAAGAAAGTAAACTACATCTTGCTAAAAGGTACTATAGATAATGAAGTAATATCAATATTAAATATGTATGTGCCAAGTGGTATAGCATCCAAATTCTTAGAAGAGAAGTTAAATGAGTTACAAGAGGAAATAGACAGCAAAACTATACTAGTAGGGAATCTGAATCTTCCCCTCTCAGAATTAGATAAATCTAGCCATGAAATAAATTAGAAAGAGGTGAGGGGCAGCCAGGTGGCGCAGTGGATAGAGCACTGGCCCTGGATTCAGGAGGACCTGAGTTCAAATCCAGCCTCAGACACTTTACACACTTACTAGCTGTGTGACCCTGGGCAAGTCACTTAACCCCAATTGCCTTACCCCCCAAAAAAAGTATAAGAAAGAAGTAAAAGAGGTTAATAGATTTTAGAAAAGTTAGATATGATAGACGTCTGGAGAAAACTGAATGGGGATAGAAAGGAATATAACTTTTTCTCAGCAGTACATGGCACATATTAAAAAATTGGCCATGTATTAGGGCACAAAAACATAGTCAAATGTGGAAAGGCAGAAATAGTAAATGTATCCTTCTCAGATCATGATGCAATAAAAATTACATGTAATAAAGAGCCATGGAAAGGTAGACTGAAAAGTAATTATAAACTAAATAATCTCATTCTAAAGAATGAATGGGTCAAACAAAAAATCATAGAAACAATAAATAACGTTATCCAAGACAATGACGATAATGAGACAACATACCAAAATCTATGGGATGTAGCCAAAGAAGTGCTTAGGGGAATTTTATATCTCTTAATGCTTATATCAATAAAAAAGAGAAAGAGGAGATCAATGAATTGGACATGCAACTTAAAAAGCTAGAAAAACAACAAATTAAAAATCCCCAATTAAATATTAAATTAGAAATCCTGAAAATTAAAGGAGAGATTAATAAAATTCAAAGCAAGAAAAATATAGAATTAATCAATAAAACTAAGAGTTGGTTTTATGAGAAAACCAATAAAATAAATAAAATATTGGTTAATTTGATTAAAAAAAATTACCGGTATCCAAAATGAAAGGGGTGATTTCACCACCAATGAAGTGGAAATTAAAGCAATAATTAGGAACTATTTTGCCCAACTGTATGCCAATAAATGTGACAATCTAAATGAAATGGATAAATATTTACAAAAATACAAATTGCCCGGGTTAACTGAAGAGGAAATAAAATCCTTAAATAAGCCCATATCAGAAAAAGAAACTGAACATGCCATTAATGAACTCCCTAAGAAAAAATCCCCAGGGCCAGATGGGTTTACAAGTAAATTCTACCAAACATTTAAAGAACAATTAATTCCAATACTATACAAACTATTTGGAAAAATAGGTGAACAAGGAGTTCTACCAAATTCCTTTTATGACAAAAATATGGTTTTGATACCAAAACCAGGCAGAGTCAAAACAGAGAAAGAAAATTATACACCAATTTCCCTAATGAATATTGATGCAAAAATCTTAACTATGATATTAGCAAGGAGATTACAGCAAGTGATCACCAGGATAATACACTATGACCAGGTGGGATTTATACCGGGAATGCAGGGCTGGTTCAACATTAGGAAAACTATTAACATAATCAGCCACATCAATAAGAAAACTAACCAAAATCATATGATTATCTCAATAGATGCAGAGAAGGCTTTTGACAAAATACAACACCCATTCCTAATAAAAACACCAGAGAGCTTAGGAAAAGGTGATGCTTTCCTTAAAATAATAAGCAGTATGGGCAGCTAGGTGGCCCAGTGGATAGAGCACTGGCCCTGGAGTCAGGAGTACCTGAGTTCAAATCTGGCCTCAGACACTTAACACTTACTAGCTGAGTGACCCTGGGCAAGTCACTTAACCCCAATTGCTTTACCAAAGAAATAATAATAATAATAATAATAATAATAATAATAATAATAATAATAATAATAATAATCAGTATCTACCTAAAACCATCAGCAAGCATTATATGTAATGGAGATAAGTTAGAGGTATTCCCAATAAGATCAGGGGTGAAACAGGGATGTTCATTATCACCTCTATTATTTAATATTGTACTAGAAATGTTAGCTTTAGCAATCAGAGAAGAAAAAGGAATTAGAATAGGCAAGGAGGAAATAAAACTATCATTCTTTGCAGATAATATGATGGTATACTTAGAGGATCCTAGAGAATCAACTAAAAAATTACTTGAAACAATTAACAACTTTAGCAAAGTAGCAGGATATAAAATAAATCCACATAAATCATCAGCATTTCTTTACATGACCAACAAATTCCACCAGCAAGAGATAGAAAGAGAAATTCCATTTAAAGCAATGGAAGACAACATAAAATACTTGGAAGTCTACTTGCCAAGACAATCCCAACAACTCTACGAACACAATTACAAAACACTTTTCACACAAATCAAATTAGATCTAAATAATTGGAAAAAATATCAGTTGCTCATGGATAGGCTGAGCTAATATAATAAAAATGACAATTCTACCTAAATTAATTTACTTATTCAGTGCCGTACCAATCAGACTGCATAAAATTATTTTATAGAACTAGACAAAATAACAACAAAATTCATCTGTAACAACAAAAGGTCAAGAATATCAAGAGATATAATTTTTAAAAATGCACAGGAAGGTAGGTTAGCTGTACCAAATCTGAAGCTTTCCTATAAAGCAGCAGTCATCAAAATTATCTGGTACTGGCTAAGAAATAGAGTGGAGGATCAATGGAATAGGTTAGGCACAGGAGACACAGTAGTAAATGACTTTAGTAATGTACTGTTTGATAAACCCCAAGACTCCAGCTACTGAGATAGGAATTCAGTATTTGACAAAAACTTCTGGGAAAACTGGAAGAGAGTATGGCAGAAACTAGGCATAGACCAACATCTTACACCTTATATTAAAATAAAGTCAAAATGGGTACATGATTAAGACATGAAAGTTGATACCATTGGTAAACTAGGAGAGAAAGTTTTCCTCTCAGATCTTTGGAAAGGAAAACAGTTTTTGACCAAACAAGAGATAGAGAATACCAAGAAATGCAAAATGGATAATTTTGATTACATTAAATTAAAAAGGTTTTGTAAAAACAGAAGCAATACATCCACAATTAGAAGGGATGCAGAAAGCTGGGAAACAATTTGTATAGCCAGTACTTCTAATAAAGTCCTAATTTCTAAAATATATCAAGAACTAAGTCAAATTTATAAAAATCCAAGTCATTCCCCAATTGAGAAATGGTCAAAGGATATGAACAGGCAGATTTCTGATGAATAAATCAAAGCTATCTATTGCCATATGAAAAAATACTCTAAATAACAATGGATTAGAGAGATGCAAATTAAAACCATTCTCAGGTACCACTTGACGCCCATCAGATTGGCTAATATGACAAAAATGGAAAATAATAAATGTTGAAGAAGCTGTGGAAAAATTGGAACACTAATGCATTGTTGGTGGAGCTGTGAACTGATCCAAACATTCTGGAGAGCAGTTTGGAACTATGCCCAAAGGGCTATAAAGCTGTACATACCCTTTGACCCAGCAATGCCACTCTTAGGTCTTTCTGAATTCCACAGTGTTCTCTTTACTAACCTCTAATATACGTTAATAAATACTTAATGCCCAAATACTGGTGCTATATGCTTCTAATTTAAGGTGACCACTCATTATATTTTAAATATAGCAATTATATTTTAAACATCACAGTATGGAAATGCAAACTAATTCATGTAGTATGACTATTTATTATTATATTGATTTGGCTGAGTCATAGATAAATAATACTCTGCAAATATTCAAAGCATTTTATATTCCTTAACTTTTAATTATGTTAATTTTGACAGTATAATATAATCTGAGATTAAAATTATAATGAAACATTAATTATATTACTAATGAAATCATAATGACTCCCAGATATTTTAAACATTTTCTAAAAACTTTTAAAAGATTTTATTATTGTTATATGAAATGCTGACAACTTTTTGTGTTGATTTATTTCGCATCATGCTACTTTATTGAAGCTATAACTTGCCTTAGTTTCTTTCCTGCATTCTTTAGGGGTTTCTAAGAAAAAACAGCCTATGGTTTGTTCCTCTTTGCTAATATTTATGCATTTGTTTATTTATTTGTTCTTATGCCAAGACTAACAATTATAGAAATATGATAAATAATTGTGGGGAGTACTAGTATCCTTGTTTTACCACTATACTTATTGAGAAAGTTTGTAATATTTTCCCTTTGAAAATAACAAATATGTTTTTATAAATGTCTCCTTTTAATCACATTTAAAATGACCCCTTTATGCCTATATTTTTAGGTTTTGGAATTTTTTTAGTAACTTTGATATACTCATGAGTTTTGAATTATTTTTATTTTCAATGAGATTAATTATATTTTCATAGTTCTGAACCATCCTTGTATTATTAGTATAAAATAATTAGTTGTAGTGAATTTTTTCTTCCAAACATATTGCTATAGCTTTTTTTTTTTTTTTTTGGTGAGGCAATTGGGGTTAAGTGACTTGCCCAGGGTCACACAGCTAGTAAGTGATGTGTCTGAGGTCAGATTTGAACTCAGGTTCTCCTGACTCCAGGGCCAGTGCTCTATCCACTGTGCCATCTAGCTACCCCCACCATAGCTTTTTTGATTGGATTTTATTTTAAATTTTCACATCATTGTTCATTAGTGGTGTTGGTCTTTGGTTCTTTTTTTTTTCTTCTGTCCTTCACTGGATTAACTATTAGACCCATATTTGCCTCATCAAATGAGTTTCTTAACTTTTGAGAATAATTCTGTAAAATAGGTATTACTCTTTAGAAACAGAGGTAAAAGGTCAGCTAGGTGGCGCAGTGGATAAAGCATGGGTCCTGCATTCAGTAGGGCCTGAGTTCAAAACCAGCCTCAGACACTTGACCCTTACTAGTTGTGTGACTTTGGGCAAGTCATTTAACCCCAATTGCCTCACAAAAAAAAGAAAGAAAGAAAGAAAAGAAACACTGATAAATCTATCCAAGAACCAAGAACTTTTTTTCCCCTCTGGCAGTTTTTTTATAGCTTTATTTTATTTTGTTTTCTGTGCATGGGTTATTAATAATACCTATTTATTATTCTATAAATTCTAGGTTTTATATTACATATTAAATTATATATGCATATGCATTATATTTATACATTTCCTTTAAATTATCAATTTTGCTAGTATACCATTTTGTTCAATAATTTCTGACAATTATATTTATTATTTGTTAAAATTTTACCTTATCTGTTGTTTTTTTATTTTGGTATTTTGATTTTACTCTCCATCATTTCAGGTTGTCTGAAGGTTTATTGACTTTATCAATCTGTTAAAAACAAGTTATTAATTTTTCATGTCATTTTTAATCTTGTTTTCAATAATATTTATTTCTCTGATAATTTTCTTATTGGGGTTTTTTTTGTTGATTCTCTAGGTTTTTAAAAGTATGTACTCTCTTAATGTCTATTTTGTTAATATATATTTACAAGGATACCTTTCCCTCTGAGAACAATTTTGACTGCATTGTAGAAATTCCATCTCCTTTTCTTACCATTAACATTCTTTATCACATAGTTATTATAATTTATATGATCTGTTCTTTGTTCCACTTATTTTTTAGGATATCATTATTAAACCTCTAAACTGATCTGGTTTTTTTTTGCTTATGTTTTCTATATGAATTACTGTCCTTTGTTTGAGTCAGGAAGAATAAAGTTTATGTTTGGTATTTCTACCTTTTAAGAAATGTATTTAAAATCTCTCTGTATCTGTTAATGTTCCCTTTCTGAAGTAACAGATAAGCCTTTTTCTTCTTCTTGCATATTGAAATGTTTGCATTTATTAATGATTGTGAAATTCACAATAGCAAAGAATACTAAAGAAGAAATGAGTAAGAAATCAAATCAATTCTGTTTAGACTATTGTTTGAAGAAAATTAAAAGAGAACTGAATAGTTTAGAACAATGGAATCCTCAAGAAATATATGTTGCTAATGGTTTTTTGAGGCAAGTTGAAGAATCAGGAAAATATGAATTCCTGAATGCTAAATGCCATTATTTCCTATAAATACATAAATATATTTTGTGGAATAGATAACAATCCAAAGTTGTGGTGAAGGAGAGAAGTGAGATAATAAACAGGAAAGCGTTATGTAGTAGGGGTTGCTTTAGCTCTATCTTAAAGAAAGAAGGGAATTCTAGAAAAAAAGTTTGAGAAGGGAGTCTGTTGTAGACCTATGACCTGACATGGAACAAAGACATGGAGACCTACATGTGGGGGACAGAAAGAAGACTAATTTAGTTGGATCAGAGAGTTCAGAAGGGGGAATAATGTACAGTGAAGATAGAAAGGGGCATAGAGTCCTTGTGATGGAGATGCTTTAAAAGTTAATTAGAATAGTTTATTTTTTATCTTATAAGCAATTGGGGGAGGAGTATCTAGGTGGTACAGTGGATAAAGCATAAACCCTGGATTCAGGAGGACCTGAGTTCAAATCTGGCCTCAGACACTTGATACTTATTAGCTGTGTGACCCTGGGCAAGTCACTTAACCCTCATTGTCCCACAAAAAAGAAAAAAGAAAGCTATAAGGAGCCACTGGACTTTATTGATTTAATAAATAACATGGTTAGATTTGCCCTTAAGGAAACTCAATTTAGTAATTTAGTATCTATGTAAAGGATAGCCTGGAGTTAAGGAAGAATTTAGAGAGAGGAAGCCACTGAAATAACCTATGTTCAAGATAAGGAGGCCTGAACAAAGGTGGTGGCTATGTGAATAAAGAAAAGGGGTCAGATGCAAGAGATATTGCAGAGATTGAAGTGATATTTGGTACCATTGGAAATATAGATTGACTGAGAATGAGGAATTGTGGATGAAGTTGAGGTTTTAAACTTGGGGTACTGTAAGAACAGTGGTGCCTTTGACAGAAATAAGGAAGTTTAAAACAATTGTTCTAAAACTAAAATTGTCCTTAAAAAATCAAAAACTTCAAATGGGATATGTTGAGTTTGACTTGTCTGTATGACATCCAGTTTGAAATGCCCAGTAGGTAGCTGATGATGTGGTGCTGAATCTCAGAGGAGACAGGAGGCTGGATCTGAGTCATTTGCACAGAGATAATAGTTAAACCTGTGGGAGCTGAAGGTGTATATGTTTATGGGGGGTGTATTGAGAGACAGACACAGAGAGGGACAAACACAGAGAGAGACAAAGAGACAGAGAAAGGAAGGGAAGAAAAGAGGGGTGGGTCAAAGATATAACTTTAGGGGACATCTGCAATTAGACAAAAAGAGAGATGAACAATTTAGATTAATTTAAGAAACTTAGTTGGTAAGATTAAAAGGAATGAGTTGGAGGGGAATGAGTGGGGAAGAGCAGGAAGAGTCTGTGGGAGGAGAACAGCAGCAAATTAGTGTAAGAAAAATTAATTGCAGGGACAAAGTACTGACTTAAAAATCCAAGTCTAATAATCATTACTTTAAATGCGAATGGATCAAATAATCCAATAAAACAAAAAGGCAGCAAAATGGATAAGAAACAAAATCAATTTCCTACACATGAGAAACACATCTAAAATACAGACATATATAGAATGAAAATTTAAAAGTGCAATAATAATCATTATGCATAAAATGATTCAAAAAAAGGAGCTGACCTCATGGTATCAGATAGCAAAAATAAATATTCATAATGTCAAGAGAAAGAAGGAAACCACCTATGGTTAAAGATACTGTACAAACGATGCAAATACTAAACAACTCTGTACTCCATAATGCATTGTGTTAATTATGAAAGAAAGTTTAACTGAATGGCAACCCTTATGTTATGATGCCCATTTTACATTTCAGAAAACTGAGGCAGTCAGAGGTTAAGTGATTTGTTCATGGTCACAAAGCTAACTAGTGTTTGAGGCTGGATTTGAACTAAGGTCTTCCTGACTCCAGGACCAGAACTCTATCTACTGCACCACTTAGCTGCCTGTACATTGTTCCACATTTTTGTTCTTGTTGTTCTCTGTATGAATCTATAACATCCTAATAAATGGTTTTCTAGACCCTGCTTAAAGACTTTTAGAAATGGGGAATTGATTACCACAGAAAGTAAGCTAGTGTATTTTCAGATGGCTCTAGGTGGTTTGAAATTCTCTATCCTGTTTTGAATTGAAGCTCATCTCCCTATTACTCCTCCCTTCTCAGTAAAATGTAACCTCTATGAGGGTAGAAACTATATTATTTTGTCAAGAATAGGGTTGTGGCCACAGTGCAAATTTAATGAAAGTGTGTTGATGTTTCCCCACTAAAATAAAGAAAAATAGGCCTGAATCCTTTTCTGCAGGACGATCTTTTGGATATTTGAAGAAAGTTGTCTTTTCCCCATTTTTCCTCTAGCTTAAGCATTCCAAGAGCCTTCAATTAAGTCTTTCATGAGATTGTTTCAAGTATTTTCACCAATTTAGTGATCTCCCTCTGAGTTTTCTCATTTATCACTGTCTTTCCTAAGGTGTTTGGCCTCAAGCTGGACACAATACTCCAGGGGTGGTCTGTCCAGTACAAAGTAAAACAAGATAATCATGAAAATGGATAATCACCCTCCTGTTCAAGGATATTTAGCTTCCATTAGTGTAATCCAATATCACTCTTCCCTCCACCCCCACAAAAGTTATACATACTTTGTTGTTTCTTGATGGCTTGAGCTTGAACTTGGCTTAATAAGGGCAACTTCAGTGGAGTGTAATTTGTGGTAGATTCTGTGAGATTAAAATTGGATATTAGATCATAAATCTACCCTACTTAACCTTTCCCTTAACTTATCTCCCAGACTAGTAAATGGAAGAAGATTCTGGTTTTCTAGATAGAGCTTTTATTGTATGGTAGTCACAAGGTGATGTTGATTAGAAGGATAGGAAAGTAGAAATACAATACAAATCGTCTTAAGTCTAGGCTTAGTCTATATTCCGTATAAAACTCACCAAAAGCGGAAGGCTACCCTTTGGGGCAAGAGACCGAGTCAAGCGCATGCTGTTAACCAAGAGCCGGGCCGAGTCAAACTCCAGTCCTCGTCTGTCTGTGCAGCGCAGCCAGGAGACCAGCGGAGCAGGAAAAAAGGCCCCACTTCCGTTCTCTCCTTGCCTTTTAAGCTCGCACCCCAGAAGTCGAGTGCTCAGCAGGCAATCTGGCGTTCGTCACAGGTGGACTGGTGTGCGTAGCTCATGCTGTTGGTCTCCTCCCCAAAAGGGTGGTCCTAAAAAAAACTGGCATCTCTCCATTATGTAACCGACTGTTAAAACTTTTTACCACAATTCTAAAAGCTAGAATGACTTCAAGTACAGGCCTAGTGAAAGATTTTGGGTCTGGTATAGGAAAACAACAAAACAGCCTTATAACAATAACTAGCAATAATAAAAATGAGACTTTAAAACTTAAAGCTTACAATGGGAAATGTACTACATTTGGAGTCAGGAAAAACAATTCTAGCTCTGCTACTTATTACCTGTATGACCTTGATCAAATTATTTAATCTTGCTGGTCTTCATATCTTCCTATGCTTCATCAGTAGGCCTTTGAGATTGATTTTGATCACTATATTGCTGAGAATAGTTATCATTCATAGTTTTTCATTTAATATTATTGCTGTCACTCATGGTTCTGCTCACTTCACTATACATCAGTTCATATAAGTCTTTCCAGGCCTTTCTGAAATCATCCTTGTCATTCCTTATAGTACACTATTATTCCATCATAATCATATATCACAGATGGTTTGGTCACCCCCCCAATTGATGAATATCCCTTTAATTTCCAATTTTTAGCCACCAAAAAAAAAAAAGAGTTGCTATGAATATTTTTGTACAAGTAGGCCTTTTTCTCTTTTTTTTTTGATATGTCTTTGGGATATAAACCTAGCAGTGGTATTGCTGGATCAAAGGGTATATACAGTTTTGTAGCCCTTTGGGTATAGTTTCAAACAAAATTTCTTAATCACAGTATGAGGTTGTGTAACTGAATGTGGAAGTCACAAAATATTTTACAACAGTAAAATATTATGTATACCTATTTTATACACCCAGGATTTGAGTAAAAATTTCTCAGTGGAAAAGGGGTCATCAGTGGAAAAAGTTTAAGAAGCCCTGGCCTAGATGATCTCAAAAGTTGCTTCCAGATTTAAATTTATGATCCTGTGATCCTACAATCTTATGTGAGTCTCAACTCACTCTAGTAAAGTGACAGTTCTACATATTAGCCTCATTTTTACAGATGAGGAAACGGAAGCTGAGAGATTATCATTTGTCTTGTGATCACACAGCTTCACAGGTGGGACCTTGTTCCAACAAGGTCTTTCTGATTCCAAGTCCAGCAATCTATCCACTTTACCTTTCTGCCAAGTTACATACAAAGAGGCTCATCACTAAACTGGACGCCAGATGGAAAGTACTTTTGTCTATCACAACCCATGAATAGGGAAAAAAAAAGGGCAAAATGACCTTCAATCTTGCCTGGTGTCCTTTTTCATCCATAGTGGGAATGAGGGTGGTGGGGAAAAGGACAGAAAGTGCTAAAGAGCCTACAGTTTTTAGAAAGTGCATAAACAAATATAAATTTAATTATAGGTATTCTGTCTGATTTTTGTCCAACAAATCAACAAGGTAATACTACTGAAGGAATTAAACTACTTAAAAAAAAACCAAGAAGACATAGAAGAAGTTGCATCTAAATGGAAGAATGCCTTTACTACTTCTCCTCTAAGGGCAAAAAAAAACAAACAAAAAAAAATTGAAAGATAATATAGAATAATAGCTAACATTTATATAGCACCTACAATGTGCCAGGCACTCACTTCACTATACATCAGTTCATATAAGTTTTACATATATTATCTCACTATTCTCACAGCAACCCTGGGAGGTAAGTGTTATAATTACCCTCATTTTGTAGGTGAGAAAACTGAGACAAACAGAGGTTAAGTGACTTGCCCATGGTAACATACCTAATAAGTGTCTGAGGAAGGATTTGAAGAACCAAGTCTTTCCACTGCCCTACCTAGTTGCCTACAGATGTACAACTGCAAAAACCCTTAGAGGTCATGTTGTCCCAAACCCACATTTTAAAAGTGAGGAGTTTTAAAGTCAGTTGCTTCAGACACTTTCAATCCTCTTGTTTAAGGAAAACCATGCCCTGAGGGAGCAGAGCTGAAGTAGGTGACTGGAGGAAGCCACACCTGAAGGGAAGAATTGAACATATGGTTTACAGTATTCTGCTATTTTAAATAGATAGACAGAGTTAGATATAGATATATACACATATGTATGTGTATATGTGTATATATGTTATATAGTATATTCTGCTATAGTTTTCTGATAGTTATGCTCATCAAACTTCCTTCTAACCCATACATTGTTAAACACTTTATTAGAAGGATCTTAAACTGACAATAGATGGTTATAGGTATTAGCAGTCATTTTAGAACCAGGTTTTAAGTAACTTGGCCAAGGTCACAAAGTAGTAATTAGTAGAGGTGGTATTCAAATTCACCTCCTCTGACTCTTAAGTTTCTTTACATTACACCACAGATAATGAAGAGTTTCATTTTGTTCTTAAGAGCAACAAAATATTATTTCCAGAAACACAATCATCTAGTCTTGTAATGCTTTTGACAGGTGTAATTAAATAGACCAATGTGAACATCATTGTAGTTTGTGAACCAATATGCATTGCAGAGAATAAAGGTGTAAAGAAATTCTGTGAAAAGGACCAAAGGACCAATGGTCCTTCCCCATTCTTATGAGAAGAAGCAGAAGAGAAATGCTAGTGTAGTGAAGGGAGAATTTCAAGAGCTCCAAACAGTAATCTAGCTGTCTCTGGGAGAGAACACAAATGATAGTACAGGGAGGCTGAGATTGCTGCTAGACCCTGTCATAATCGCTATGACCCAGCAGCTTCCTCTGTGACACTACAAGGAGAGAGGACAGAACTACGACTAAGATATTGGGGCTGCACGATCCAGGGAAGAGTACAAGGTAGATAGAAGGATGCTGTGTTGCGCGTGCAGCGCTATATAGAACCCTAAGAAATCTACACTTCCGTCCTCGACCTCTACTCCAACCTTCTCTCATTCTGTTTCTAACGAGGGAAGTAGCTGCTTTACCTACGGTTGAATCTGTTTACTTTCTTTTTTTCCACCTTCTTCGAAAGAAAGTTGTTCTTCTGAGATTCAGAGAGTAGTTATTAATGTCTTTGGGCTTTGGGGGTAAAAACCAAAAAGAAAAGAGGCTATATTTCTGGTGAAGTACTCAGCGAGAGGAGGGTAGATATTTTTCATGACTGTGTCTGGGAGAACACTTTTTTATTCTGAAATACAAATATCTCCCATTTGGGGATGATGTTTGTCCCTCCCCAATAGTTTGTCTAGAATTTCATTTCTTCAAACTTTTATTAGGATCTAGTCATCCTCCCAGATGTCTTTAATGTCTTCACAAGTACTCTCAGAGTGAGCTGTAGCAGCACAGTTGAAGATGATGAAAATGTGGTTTTTTTCATCCTCGTGTGGGGGTAGTTGATGTTTATGAACCTTTGATTGATGGTCTGTACAAGTCAACAAGCTCCAAGGGTTGGTGGATCTCGTTCGTTGAGTCCTTGTTCAATGAGGTGGTCAAGATGGGAAGGGGAACAGTATGCTACGTTTTGCTCAGAGGAGGTGAGACAGCAGTAAAAGGCAAAGGTTTGGCAGTTGGTCTACGTGGTTGGAGAAGAAGGCCAGAGTTCTCCGCGTGGATGACGCACGTGGTCCCCAAGGATGCTGATGGCACTGATTATCTGTTTGCCCCATCTCCTGCGTAGCTGGGATCACAAATGAGCTGCGGGCACTTTGCTCACTGCTCCTCCGACTTAATGACCAACATACCTCCTAAACCTTAGCTGGATCTCTTCCACTGGCTTGTTCAGGAGAAAGACGCCCCTTTGTGGGCTTACCCTTGCCCCCCAACGCATCATCGGCTGGCTAGAGAAGTGGTGTGCCTGTAGGGAACAGTCAATGCTTATGCCAGTGCCTATTCCCGAAGCGTGGGTACAAGTAAGGCTTTTGCTATATTTGGCCAATCACTACTCTGTGGACAGCTGCAATTTCTGCAGTGATCAAGAGTAGATGTTGCTTCTGCAAAGGGCCAGAGCATATCCTGTGAAGTCGATGACATCCTAGCCCAAATCGAATCTTCGGAAGAGGTCTTTCATGGGCGTCTTGCTGGGCTCCACCCAGCAAGAAATTGAAAATGATGGCCTTCAGGAAGAACCTGGGGAAAGGACACTCCTGGTGTAGCCCTGGGGCCTCAATCTGTCAGGGCTCTGCCCTGCTCCCAAGCAGATGGGCTTTGAGATTGCACCTGCCCTTGTGGAGCATTTCTGTATCCAGGAGAGGGACCACGGAGAAGCCCAGGAACCGTAGGATTTCCATGTAGGCTGAGCATTTCCACGAGCTGGGCAGCCAGTCACAAGAAAGGGGGCAGCCTTCCAGGCCCTCGGGCCACGAGCCAGGCACGTTGAAGGACCAGTACAGTATCTGGAGCGAGCGGCCGATCTCGACGCTATTGCCACCAAGCTGGGCGTTCCCATCCACGAGCCGGACCTTTTTTGCCTCCCACTGTCTGGCGGCTCCTGGAGCATACACATGTTCCTTAAGATGGGTGCCAAGTACAGAGCGGTCATATTCCTGGTTAGATAAATTTTCATAGCTGCGGGGAAACATTCCCATCACTAAGAACATAGAGGAGATGTTCTTGATTCATAGCTTATACTTCTCCCAAGGTAGAAAAATAACAAATGAAGGAACCTGCCCCTCCTCCACCCTATCCAAAAGTCATCTAACTATACCTGAACCTTTGGCAATTCCTTAGGAAAAGAGCTGGAGCTGGTTCTCCTAAATCAGTTGCTTTAGGCAATTTCATTTCCTTTGTTTAAGGAAATCCCTCCCCCAAGGGGGTGGAGCTGAAGGAGGTGACTAGGGTGAAAGTATCACTACTTAGGAAAATAGGGGCTCATCAATAGAATGGCCAGTTCTCCGGTTGGTCAAGTTTTTACCTTCTAGGCTACACAATGCTAAAAGCACATACATTAGAAGTATTAGATCTTAAGAGACTGGAAATAGCTGGCTTTAGATATAAAAGTCATTTTTAGACTCATCTATATATAGTCAGATGATTGATTCTTTAAAGTCTAGGTTGGAATTTATGCCTAATTAAAAGAAAGAATAAGGATGAGAATATAGATTGCCTATACTGTAAATATAGCAGCTCCAGTTAAGTCTGTTTAAACAAGCTATGAACTTGGGTGGGGGGAATGCCATAAACATGAAATGTAGCACTTGGCCTAATCATTTATACTGGAAAAAAAGTGGATTAAAAATGAATATTTGTCAGACTATCACATAAAAGTGATCAGTGATAATCCCACAGATGTTGCTTGGTGATCAGCCAAGCACACACACCAAATATAATCAAAGCTACTCTGGTACTTTATGGTGGCATGGAGGTGACCCTGGGCTCTCAAAGGCTATGCAAGCATAATATAAACTTTGGTAGTTTTACCATGCTAGAAAGCCTTTGAGTATGGGCTTAGTAAGAGATCAAGTCTATTTTCTGAGGACCACCCTAGCTAATTATGGAGTATCACATGTGGGAAGACCACCAGATAATGATTTCTTTTTGGTCATGGAAACCTATGAAACAAAAATAATGGTCCTCAGAACTCCCTTACATTTGTTCATTGATATTGGCATCAACAATGGATTGTGCCAATCAAAGAGTTGGGAGAGAAACAGGTGGTTTTAAGAACCCCATACTTTTTAGAGGGACAACAATTTTTAATTTAAATGTTAAAAATTCTTTTCCATTTATCAGTGGGTGGACATGACTAGAAGAGCTGAACTGTATCAATCTTGAGATTCTTGATACAAAGGAAAATCAAAAGACAAGTTAGTCAAATGGAAGGGTATCTCATAGATGCTTCTTAGAGAGGCAAAGAAAAAAGCAGAATTATATATCTTTAGAAGCATAAGAAATATTTCCTAGGATATTCATATATTATTGCTACATATATACCAACAAAGTGATGAAAATAATTGCAATTAATTGCACCAACATTAGTTTCTGAGGATGAAGTGGTAGAGAAATTCTTCTGAGAACTGAATAAGACTCTCCAAGATGAATATGCATTCTGATAGTTCTTGACTTCAATAAAATGGTGAAGAAAGGTGAGAATGCGGAGAAATATATGGAAAAACATGATTCAAGAATATGGAATGAGAAAGGTCAAAGCCCTATAGATTACGTAGAAGTTTTATATTCTCATGCATACTTTCTTTGGACAAAGCATTGGTAGATATGTGTGGTGAGTACCAAAAGTTATCACCATAAAGAATGAAATCCTATTTGAACTGGCAGGAAAAAGATTTGTTATTGATGTAGGAGATATCTCTAAATTATTTGGCTGTTCCTAGGCCAACCATCAACTTGAGCTAAGATCTGAGCTAGTAATGACAAGAGAAAGAGAAAAAAATGGAATGTAATTGAAATTATTTAACCCTGAATTTAAATGAACAATTGCAAGTATGAACTGGACCAACCTTGACCAAAATAAATTCAGCCATAAGTTTACCAAATGTTAATAAATTGTCACAACAAAGAAACTAAAAGAACCCAGAGAAAGCACCTCAGTCAGCAAAGGTCTGAATTACTTGCCACAGGAAGAGATGGCTTTCAAAGACAATACCAATTTAGAACATAAACTCATTTGTAAAATCTCAAGAAGATAGATAGTGGATAACTATCAGCAGTTTCATCTCATAAACCAGAGAGAAGCAGTGGAGGGTAAAACTACTTTTAATTAAGCATGACAAGAGATCCAACTAAGCAAAATCATCTCAAAAGCATTCAAAGATAAAAAGGAAGGAGGATTGTAAACAGAAGAAAAATGGAAAAGATTTGCAAAAAATAATTTTCTTTATCAAGTATAATGGGACTACCATATATGGATACCAGTGTTACAGTCCCAGATGTGCTTATAGAGGAGATAGAAATGTCACTGAAGAGAAAAAGGACTGGAAAAATCAGCTTCATTAGATTAAGCATATAGAGAGATCCATTCTGGAGTTGATAGAATAATGAAGGTGCTGAGAAACTGTTACTCAAGGTATCTGAGGACAGGAATACCAAAAGAATAGACAAAATTTCCGAGCTCATTGATACTGAAGTAACCAAAAGGACCTTAATAACTTTTCAACTATAGGCTTGCTCCCATCTATACAAAATATTTATGAAAGTGATTGGTATATGAACTGTGTATGCACCATTTGGGAAATTATGAAGCACTTTCAACAATCTCAAACTTAATTTTCCCCCCAGACTTTGAAAAATGACACTAAGCATTCTACTTCAAATGCTACATGTCATTGAACTATAGAACTTCATGGCCTTGAAAGAACACAAAGGTTCAAATAACAAAAAAGGCTCCAATATTTACTCAGGATAATTTATTTGCAAGAAGTGTTTTAAAATATAACATTGGAATGACTGAAAAATGGAGTAAGATAATTATGTATTAGAAATGGGAGATAACCTGGGGATTACCCAAGTACTACATGGTCTAGAATGTGTTGAGTGGCTTCTGTAAGGAGATTTCATACAATGTCATAGATAAAAATGATGCAGCATGATGTCATACTTTTAATTGGTGCATAGAATCACACACTAATGAAATTGTAGTTCTGTTATAGTATCAAAGTAAGTTATTTCCATTTTGTCTGTTTTCATCATCTATACCACATTGTTGATGCAAATTGGGTTTGTAGTCAGCTAAATGTTGAGCCTTTTCCCCATGTCTTTCATGTACATAGATGGTGGATTTTTATTTATCCTTGTTGAATTAAATCTCATTAGATTTGGCTCATTATTCCAGTTGATTGTGATCCTTTTTTAAATCTAAATTTCTTCTAATTGCTCTCCTTCCTAAGTTCAAATTACCTGCAGATTTATCCCCCCAAAATGTTTGCTACAATTGGGCTGAAGATAAAACTACTATAGAGATGTCCTTGGGTAGACATTTCTTTTCATTAATCACGATTCTTTCTGGGTATTCACCTAAATATATTTTCATTCAGTCCAGATCTTTCCATCTTGTTCACACTGATATCATGGGCTTTGCCAAATCCCTTCATGAAATCCATAATGCTATTTCTTACAGGGAACTAGGTGGCACAATAGAGCTCTGGGCCTGCAGGCAGGAATAATTGAATTCAAATCCAACTTCAGAAACTTATTAATTGTGTGACCCTGGACAATCCACTGTAAATTGAGGAAAAATAACACCTAATTCACAGGGTTGTTGTGAGGATCAATTGATTCATTTATAAAGTGCTTAGCATGGTGCCTGGCTCATAGTAGGTATTTAATAAATACTAATTTCCTTCCTCCTCTTGCTCTTCTTAAATGATCATGGATCAATACTACTTTATAACCCATGTTTTACTAACATGAAATATACATTCAATACAATGACTTTACCATACAGGCATCTGAGAATCTAGAATGCTGGTTCATAATCATTTTTTCAGTTTGGACTACTTTAATGGAACAAAAGGCCTCTCATGGCAACTATTCAAACTTCAGGTATTGGTATGGCTGACCCAACACAGGGAGCTATAGGAAATAAAGTTTATTTAGCTTTTAAGAATACAGTTCTGGGGCAGCTAGGTGGCACAGTGGATAGAGCACTGGCTCTGAATTCAGGAGGACCTGAGTTCAAATCCAGCCTCAGACATTTGACACTTATTAGCTGTGTGGCCCTGGGCAAGTCACTTAACCCTCATTGCCCCCCCCCCCAAAAAAAAAAGAATACAGTTGTTAAACACAGGGCAAGGATACATGTTAGTAGTTCTAGTTCTGTTATGTCCAAGTGAATTGAGCACCAAGACCTTCCCTTGTCTCCTTTTTTCCTTATGGTGATCATGTTCAAGGGGTGGAAAATGCAACCAGCACAATGGAAAATTTTCCTTGTCTGAAAAGGTGGGAATCTGCCTTGTTCTGGAATTTTTATGGCATCATCATGAGACCAGGAAACATATCACCACTCTAAGTCCTTCTATTATGCATGGAACAAAGAAACCTTTATTTTCTACCACCTATAGATGTGCTTACTGCCCATCATCCCCCCATTCCCAGAGGTTTACAATCCTATGTGCTCTAGAATCCAGAAACTCCCCTCCCTCAAAATCCTTCCTGCTTTCTAGGGCCTGCTCCCTCTCGTGTAATTTGGATAAATCCTACAATAGACTATAAGACCCTGCAAACCAGTTACCATTTCATTGTCACCCTCCCATTACTATAAAGATTTCCCTTTCATCAAAGTCAAGGAGGGGGGATGGGAGAGTTAAATAGATTGTTCTGCTATTGTTGAAACACCAGTTAGGTGATCTCTTTTTCTTGTATCTAATATATCAGTACTTTTAAAGTATTAAATGATTTATGATTTCACCTTTGTAGATGGTCACTCCACAAATGAAGACCTTAATTCATTTGATGCATTTGTCCATGGTCTTTATTAGTTTCTATGACCAAAAAAATCATTTCCTCATGGTCAGCCTGCTGGACATCAGTTTGTTCCCATGTACAGCAGATACAGAATCCAATAGCCATCCCATTCTATAAGGTTCCCTAATTTAGTAGCACCTGCCAGAAGTTGAGATCTCCTGGCTTAACCTACAAGAACCAGGAAGTGAAGGAGGGGGATTATCACACCCATAGCACAATCAGGGATCCAGGTACAGCTTCTACAGAGGATTAGCATAATAGCATTTTTTAGAGCTTATGATGAGCCAGGCATTTTGATAAGCATTTTAAATTGTCATCAGAATCCTCTCTTTAGGAGTTAGGAATCTCTATTTTATGATGAGGAAACTGAGGCAGAGGTTAAGTGACTTGCTTAAGGTCACATAGTTGCTATATGTCTGAGCCTGAATTTGAATTCAGGTTTTCCTGACTCCAGGCCTGGCTATCTACTCATAAATAAATTATTAAATACTTCAGGCCAGAAATAGAAACATACATTCTCTCATTTAATCATCATTGATAATACTAATGATCAGCTTGAGGAGCACACTCGAGATGAGTTCCTGGACAATATTTTGAGAACCACTGACACAATATCTGAAGTTGTAGCTTAACTTGGCCATATTGTTTCATAAGGCACAAGTAAGTAGCAATGATGGAATTTGAAGTAGATGATTACAAGTCAATATGAATGTGTGGTAGTGGGGCACCTTAACTTTAGGTTACATAACACTGCCACCACTGATAGTTACCATTTATATGACTTTTTAAGGTCTGTACACTATACAATGTCATCTCATTTCTTCCTCACAACAACTATGGAAGGTAGGTGTAATTATCCATATTTTCTAGATGAAGAAAATGAGGCTTAGGTTAAGTAGTCTGTTTATAATAATGCAGATAATAAGGGTCAGATACAGGACTAGAGCAAATACTCTTGATTTGCATTTATGTGTAAAATGCACTGTCATCACCAACTAATTGCCTGAACTAGAAGAAGAAAATGTAAAATTTCAGTTTAGAAATTTTTTGTAGGGTTTGGGATTGTGCCTTGCTAGTATGAGTATGAGCTTAGACTGTGGGATGCAAGATCTAAAAATCATAAAACTGATCTACAAATATATGTATATACATATACATACATAATACATACACATGCACACTTACATACATACACACATACACATATATTTGGAGAGAGATAGACAGAGACAGAGACTAGGGTTAGGTCAAACCAAACACTCAGAGCAAAACCCAGGTAAAGGTTATGTAACCTCTTACTTTGGGGATAATATTGAGAAAAGCAAATAAATGTGAAAGATACAATGGAATCTTTATACAAATAAAGTAATTATATAATATTTTATATTTATATGTCTATACAGATATATAATTATGTATACAATAAATATGTGTGTATATGTATATTACATATGTATATGTATACATATATACACACACCTAATAGAAGATTCCAAGCATCTCAGTATTCAGCCAGCAAAAGAGACCAACATTTTAGTTACTATAAAGCAAGAAAGAAAATAAGATCTAGGATGTGATACAACGGTTAATTTTATTTTACACTAACAAAATTTTTTTTAAAAAATTACCTCTTGAGGCAACTAGGTGGCACAGTGGATAAAGCACTGGCCTTGGATTCAAGAGGACCTGAGTTCAAATCCAGCCTCAGACACTTGACACTTAACCAGCTGTGTGACCCTGGGAAAGTCACTTAACCCTCATTGCCCTGGAAAAAAAAAAATTACCTCTTAGCTTCACCTCTGGTGTACATGCTATCCCCTGGGAAAGAGCTTTCACAATGTGTGTGCAAGCAGAGACCAGTGAGGCAGAAAGGGCAGAACAGAAGCTGAAGTCCTATACAAGAAGTCTAAGAAGAAGTGTCAGGTTTCTCCTTCAATTAATCAGCATTGGATCCCAATAAGCAATAGGGAACCTGGAGAAAGAAGGCCAGTGTACTAGTTGACCTATGACATCTCATGGATATCTCATTAAGAAGAATCAGCTTTTGGTATTTAGGATTTTCCCAGAAGTGGATTTGGAATTATTTCCTTCCCCTTAAATTCACATGAGCTGTTTAGGAGTCCCTGATCATCCTGAAATTTAGTTTATGGGTTCCAGATAGCACAGCAATAATTTTCAGACAGTATTGCCTCTGTTAACAAGATACTTGTCTACATAGTACTTAACATTTTAAATGCTTGGAAACAATTTCATTTTTTACTTTGGTGTTTTTGCACAATTTGGCATCAAGTACCCACAACCATTTGATGATTGATCAATTGTCACCAAAGTTTAAAGGATTGGATATACTCTAGTGTAAAATACATATACATCATCAACATCACTGCTGCCGTGATTGATAAGTCCATCACCAACTCAAAGGATCAGAAGCACTGGGATTAGTTGCCACTGACACAGTAATACCCAGGTGATCTTAGACATTCCTCTTTTCTCTCTTCCCTTTATTGCTTTTTCTTCCTCTTCTACCTACCTGAGTGAGGATGTTTCTTTGAAGCACTATATTCAGTTCTCTTCTTTTTTTTTTTTTTTAGTGAGGCAATTGGGGTCAAGTGACTTGCCTAAGGTCACACAGCTAGTAAGTGTTAAGTGTCTGAGGCCGGATTTGAACTCAGGTACTCCTGACTCCAGGGCCAGTGCTCTATCCACTGTGCCACCTAGCTGCCCTCAGTTCTCTTCTTTATACTCTTTCCCATGACTATATCATTTATTCCTCTCTCCTCTCATCCTCCATACCTCCCTCCCCTCTCAATGATCAGTTTTATATAAGATCCTAAAGCTCTATTTTCTGTTCCAACCTCAATCCATGAGCTTCTGTCCTACATTACTAAATAACATCTAGGCATTTCCACATGGATGTCTCTACTGGTCCCTAAAATTGAACTAACCATCTCTCTCTCTCTTTCCCTCTCCCCTCCCTTACCCCCCTCCTTTTTTCTTTTGGTGAGGCAATAAGGGTTAAGTGACTTGCTCAGAGTCACAAGCTACTAAGTATCAAATGTGTGAGGCAGGATTTGAACTCAGATCCTCCTGAATCCAGTACCAGTGCTTTATCCACTGAAACTCCTAGCTGCCCCTCACCATCTCTCTTTTTTTTGAGCAAAAAGCATTTATTTTATTTTTTCCAGTTACATGTAAGGGTAGTTTTCAACATTCATTTTCACAAGATTTAGAGTTCCAAATTTTTCTCCCTCCCTCCCTCCCTTTCCTCCCCCCTCCACAAGATCACAATCAGGTTATATATGTACAATCCACAAGTGTTCTTTTTTATCAGTTCTTTCTATGGTGGTGGATAGTAAGCTTCCTCATTAGTTCCTTGGGATTGTCTTGGATCATCACATTGCTGAGAGTAGTTAAGGCATTCACAATTGCTCATTGAACAATACCGTTGTCACTATGCATAATGTCCTCCCAGCTCTGCTCACTTCACTACACATTGATGTTCATTAGTCTTTCCAGGTTTTTCTGGGATCATCCTGTTTGTCATTTCCTATAGCACAAGACCATTCCACCACAATCATATAGCACAGCTTCTTCCATTATTCCTCAATTGATGGACGTTCCCTTGATTATCAATTCTTAGCCTCCACAAAGAATTGCTATAAATATTTTTTGTCCAATTTTCCCCCTTTTCTCTTTTTCATGATTACTATTGTTAACTGTTTCCCTTACATTCCCTTCCCCATGATATTTATTCGATTATCCATCTTCTTTCATCCTATCACTCTTCAAAAGGGATTTGCTCCTGTCTGTCCCCTCCCCCACTCTGCCCTTCCTTCTTTTGCCCTTTTCTCTTTATCCCCTTCCCCTCCTATTTTCCTGCAGGGTTAGAGAGATTACTCCACCCAATTGAGTGTGTACATTATTCCCAATTCTAATGAGATTGAGGTCTTTGAGCCAATTCTGATGAGTGTTAGGCTCATTTACTGCCCAGATTAAATAGATTACTCTACCCAGTTGGGTGTGTGTGTTAGTCCCTCCTTGAGCCAACTCTGATGAGTTTAAGGTCTTTGAGCCTTTTCTGATGACTGTAAAATTCATTTACTGCCCTGCTCCTCTCCCATCTCTTCTCCCACTCCATAAGCCTTTTTCTGTTTCTTTCAGGTAGGATTTCACCTCTGCCCATTCCCCTCACCCCTTAATTTAACCCTAAGGATATCATCATGGGGCAGTTAGGTGACACAGTGGACAAAGCATCACCCCTGAACCCAGGGGGATCCCAGCCAAAACCCGGCCTCAGACATAAGACTGTATGACCCACTGTATGACCCCAGGTATGTCCCCCAGCTCCAGTTTTTTATGGTTCTCTAGGGTCTTGTATTTGAAAGTCAAATTTGCCATTCAGTTCAGGTATTTTCATCACAAATACCTGAAAGTCCTCTTTTACATTAAAGTCCCATTTTTTCCTCTGAATGATTGTGGTGAGTTTTGCTGGGTAGGTTATTCTTGGTTTTAATCTCAGTTCCTTTGACCTCTGGAATATCATATTCCATGCCCTCCGGTCCTTTAATGTAGAAGCTGCTAGATCTTGTACTATCCTAACTGGGGTTCCACAGTACCTGAATTCTTTCTTTTTAGCAGTTTGCAATATTTTCTCCTTGACCAGAGAACTCTGGAATTTGGCTATAATATTCCTAGGAGTTTTCCTTTTGGAATCTCTTTCTGGAGGTGATCGGTGAATTCTTTCTATTTCTATTTTAGCTTCTACTTCCAGAATTTCAGGGCAATTTCCCCTGAGAATATCATGGAAGATGATGTCTAAGCTCTTTTCTTGATCATGGTTTTCAGGTAGACCAATAATTTTCAAATTATCTCTCTTGGACCTATTTTCCAGGTCAGCAGTTTTTCCCAGAAGATATTTCACATTGCCCTCTATTTTTTTATTCATTTGGATTTGCTTTATTGTGTCTTGGTTTCTCACAAAGTCACTGGTTTCCACTTGTTCAATCCTGATTCTTAGGCAATTATTTTCATCAGAGAGCTTTTCCATTTGACTTTTCAAGCTGTTGACTTTTTTCTCATGTCTTTCCTGCATTACCCTCATTTCTCTTTACATTTTTTCCTCTACCTCTCTAACTTTATCTTCAAAGTCATTTTTGAGCACCTCTATGGCCTGAGACCAATTCCTATTTTTCTTGGAAGCTTTAAATATAGGTACCCTGATGTTGACATCTTTCTCTGAGGGTGCACCTCGGTCTTCCTTGTTACTGAAGAAACTTTCTATGGTCCCCACTTTTCTCTGTCTGCTCATCTTGCCTTTCTTTTACTTGACTTTTAGCTCCTTAAAGAGGGGCACTGTTTCCAGGCTGCAGTATCCCAAGCTTAAGAAGTCCCAGGTGATATGATTTAAGGAGGATCAGGTTCTTCACTCACCTGGCCTGTTCTCTGGTCCTTAGATGACCTCAGACCAACTTGCTAATCAACCAGCTTTGTGTGTTGTGGTTGTTAGCTCCCATGAGCCTGTCCCCCCTCCCCCCACCTGGGCCACTGCTACTCAAGCCTACCTCCTGGTTCCCAGCAGGGGTGAAAAACTCAAGTTCTGACTCAGCACCAGCATAAACTCCTGTAGTCTCCCCCCCTGCCCAGGGCTCAGCCCTCTCACCAGACTGTGAGCTTAGTTCCAGACAACACTGACGCTTCAGCTGATTCAGAGGCTCTGGGAGTCTCCTTCTCTGGTGAGGCCTTCCTGGGACTGGATCTGTGTCAGGGTGACTATGGGATTGGGCTCCACTCCTGTATCAGCACAGCAGCTACCTCCTTCTGACCTTCCAAGCTGTTGTTGGTTAAAAGATGATTTCAGCACATTCTTCTTTGAGTTTTGCTGCTCCAGGCATTTTCCTATAGCGTTATTTGGATGTTTTTTGGAGTGATCCTGTCATGAGTTCGAGATCTCACTGTCTTTCCTCTGCCATTTTGGCTCTGCCCTGGAAGTCAGCTCACCGTCTCTTTCAACATTCTAAATATATTATTCTGTTGCTGTTCAGAGCCTCAACTAGAGTAGGGCCCATAGGACTTTGTGAAACTTAAAGGACACTGATGGTTTCATCCTAGGGATGCCTCTTTCCCCTTTAGAAATGTAGGAACCTTGTGTTATCCTGGGACATTATTTCTCTCTAGTATCATATGTATCCTGTCTGTACCTACTCATCCTTTTCTCCATCGTACTTATCCCTTGTAAAAAAGTTTTCTAGTAATGGTTTGATTATTGTCTCCACTCAGGTTTATAATCTTGGTGCAATGTTTGTCAATTGATTGGATGCTGGAGTGAGGAATAAGAGCCAATCATCTTCTTTCCTTAACCAAACCATCTTTCATATCATTGTCCAAATAATTTCAAGGGGTTAAAGATGGCATGTGCAGGGCTAATCTTCCTGATTCTGGCTGAAAACATTTCATGACTACATGGTAAGGAGGCTTGGCCCTTCTTTGGAGACAAGGATGTGCTAGCTGATTCTAGGACTGATTTTCTCTCATTCCCTGACCACTATCATGGAACATGTAGAATTAGGGGATTCAGCTAGGCAGGTGTTGTACCTGGACCCCTGGATTCATCTTCTACTTTGTATCATATTTGGAGTAAGTAACCAAACAGCGGTCTGGAGAAAGGTGTGTCTAGTTTTGAAAGTGGCTTTGTGAGTCTGAAAGAACCTGGGTCTATCTTATGGAGCTGACCAATGACAAGAGCAATTTCTTCACAAGAGAAAAAGACCAATAGCAGAACACCTAGTATAGTAAATATTTGGGTAGCACAGAGCAAAGGTCATATATGGGATCACTATATAGAAGTACCATGTTGCAATTCTTGTGACTCAACCTCCTGGAAGGGACTATAAATCACTTTAAGTTAAAGTTAATGAATCCTGGGGGCAACTAGGTGGCACAGTGGATAAAGCACTAGACCTGGAGTAAGGAAGACCTGAGGTCCAATCTGGCTTCAGAAACTTGACACTTACTAGCTGTGTGACCCTGGGCAAGTCATTTAACCTTCATTGGCCTGCAAAAAAAAAGTTAATGAATCTTGTTTTAAGCTTATTCCTGTCAATGTGCACTTGCAAGATTCTTTTGTATTTGAGTATTTCCTTTGGGTAAAGGAAATGAATTATTGTCTCATAATTGATTTATATTATGTATTAAATTCTTTTCTACTCTTTTTGTGAAGACCATAGGCATGAGTTATAATCTAAGCTTTAGATAACTATTATGCAAGCATAGATTTAGAGTTTGAAGACACCTTAGAGGCCATCAAGTCCCACCTCCTTATTTTATAGATTAGGAAATGAAGGCACAGAGAAGTTAAGTGATTCACACAGGGTTCCACAGCTAGGGTTTGAAGTATACTTGAACCAGGTCTTTCTGACTCCAAGTTCAATACCTTATCTACCAAATACCAAGCTCTGTATAACTTTTTCTTGGTGAACGTTTCCTTGGTTTTATGAGCTAAAAAGTGTAAGAAAATAGAAGCTAATTCTCTTTCACTAGAGGCCAGGATTTCTCAGGCTAAATCCAGTTCAGACTATGTGGAAGGATCCAGAGCAGTGGAGCCTCTTAGTAGAGAAGACAAGCAATGGTTCCTTGTTATATAAATATGAGACATGATTGATATTCTCAGGGCACTTCCAGTTTATATAGGCAGAGAAGTATAACACAAATGAAAAATAGAGAACAAACTGGACAATATATAATTAGCTGGTAAAATTTTTAGTGAAATTTGTGGCAAGATAATGTTTTGTAGTAGATGAAAATTGTCATGGGAATTTAAAATAAAGAGAAAAAATTGGCCTAGAGCATAAAGCAAAAATAAATTAAGCTAGATCTTGAAGGATAAATATGATTTAAATATGTAAAAAACAGTAGGATGAGAGCATCACAATATGGAAGAAACAATTGAAAAAGGCATGAAGATAAAAATAAACATGCCATTAAAAGAAAAGAAGATGGACTTTACTACAACAGAGGGTTTGTTTTGAGGTACAGTGTAAATTTAGAGTGGATAAGGATGCCCCAGATCAGACCAGGTCTTACATTCAGTCCTACTGTTCATTTTGACCATCTTCTTGCTCTGTGAATCATAAATCAAAACAGTCACTTTTAGGAAAGGACACATTCCCTGTATATTCATTCCTTCACCATTCTGTGACTTCCCAAACCAAAATGCCACTTCTTGGTGTTGTCATAATGGAAGCTTATGTTGTTATAATGTTGTTGTGTTGTTATAATGTTGTAGTATTGTTATACTGGAATGTTATAGTGGAAGCCCTATAGGGTCAGGGACTAGCCATGTGCCCAGCACTTAACATAATTCTTGGCATAAAACACTTAATAAATGCTTTTTTATTAATTCACTTACAAGTATAGTGTAATGAAGGAAAGCCTTTGGATGTTCAGAGAATGTGTAACTGCTATTGAGATAGAACATGACTGGAAGATAAAACCTTAGTTTCTAGGAATACACTAAAAAGCATAACTACATTGCTAAAATTATCAATCACCATACCCTGCTCAATTGTGGATTAATACATGGATTAATAGTGTGTGCTAAATAGAAACCTTAGAATGTGCTGCAAAATAGCTGCTATTCTAGTTTATAAGTGACAATGAGTTAAGCATATGGTGTTTAGAATCTGGACTGGGAGGATTGGGAAATGCTGGAATAAAGTGTAGCAGTCAGAATCACTAGGTGATGAGGCTAAGGGGAAAATAGTTGTCATTGTTTCCTTCACTGTAAATGATAACAACAACAACAATAAAAATACCTACTTTGCAGGGTTGTTGTGAGGATCAAATAAGAATATATTTGTAAAAAACTCTTAGCATATAGTAGGTGCTACACAAATTCTTATTCTCTTTCCCTTCCCTGTTATAGAGTCATGGTCCTTGAACCATCTTTGTAGTCTAGAATGAGGAAAAGATTGTATACCAAAGGTCAGAGATCATTAGAACAGAACCACATACGGAAACCAAAGATTGAGCATATATCAATTGCCAACCCTCAAGGGCAGGAATCAAGTTCGAGAGAAGGAAGACAGATATAGACAGAGAACAATTTTTATATTACATCTTCTCAATTTATTCTCCAGAGGGGGGTATGTAGTAATATTAAGTTTTAGAAAATGTTTCAATTTTTGTTTTTATTATATCTGTTTTATATGTAACAACTGGACAATACATAAAAGATTCTAAATTTCTTTAGACATATGTTTTTGAGAACTTCCATTGTTTGATTTGGTTATTGGAAAAGCTATTTAAAGTTGTGTTAAGATCAATTTTGTAGGAAACCTTCCAGCAACATGGAGAACCAGGCAATTCCCAGGGTTCCCCAGGTACCTGATGTGACAGGTAAAACTAAATGTGTGTGGTCACCCTACCTGTCCCCTTTGTGGGGAAAGCTAACCAGGACAACAGTTTAACAGCTTAGGTATTAAATAGTTATTAAAATATATTAGAGGTTAACAAAGAGTGAACAAATATCTCTGAAAGCATAGGAAAACGTAAGAGGTTGAGCTGCCAACCCTATGAGGTTCCAACCACCAAATGACAAAACCAACTGCCTTAAACACTGCTTCAAGATGATTGGTTGATGGTGGTCTCTTGCTCATTCAACAGGGGGCCTCTCATGCTCACTCAGCAGGGGGCCCTTGATAATAATATTCTCACACTGATTCCAAATTCCATCCACACCTGAGATATTTCTCTACAACCACACTTGAGACCATGCCCAGAATCCAAAGCTACACAGAGATGACATCCCAAAAATCATCTGAGATAATATTTTCAAAGACTTAAATGGACATTTTCCTGTTTTCCTTTTCCTATTGTATACACTATTTGTAATATCTACATCCTAAAGGGGACTGCCCCCTTTAGTTTTTGTCAATGCATCACTCAAATTCTTTACTCTCTTTTCAATCCCCTTACATTGTTAGTCATCATGGAACTCTTTATAAATATTTTGTCATACTCATTGCTTCATTTAAGGAAATCCCATTTCTTAATGAAGCAGAGGGGTGTATGTGAGAAAATAATGGGGTTTTGGGGACTCATAGACCCCCCCCACACACACACACACAGGAAATGTAGATCAACCTTCCTAACTAACTAAAGGAAGTTAACTAACTTAAGACCACCTTCAAGTCATGTCAATCAATGGACTTGAATGTTACCAGCCAATAGGTTTGGATCAAGGTGGAGTGACCCACCTCTACCTGAGACAGGTTAAAAACCCTGGAGAGGGGTCTCTCAATCTCTCTTGGCATGCTCTTCTCTCTCCCATGCTACTCTCTCTTTCCGCTCTATCTTAGGTATGTAGGGCTTCTTAATTTTGTGAGCTTGAGAGGTGGTGGCCCAGGTGGGGGAGGGGCACAGGCTCATCAGATCTAACAACCACAGTACACAAAGTTTTGCTGCCTGGTTAATTAGCAGGTTGCCCTGGGGTTATCTACCCACCAGAGAACAGACCAGGCAAACGAAGAACCTACCCCTCCTTAAATCATACCACCTTAGACACCCTGAGGCTTGGGACAGTACATCCTGGAAGCAGTGCCCCACTTAAAGAAGGAGTTAAAAGCCAAGGAATAGGGAGACAAAATAAGCAGGCAGAGAAAGATGAGGACCATAGGAAGTTTCTTTAGTGACAAAGAAGATTGAGGTCTACCCTCAGAAGATGATAGCAACATCAGGGCTCATACATTCAAAGCTTCCAAGAAAAATATGAATTGGTCTCAGGCCATAGAGGCATTAAAAAAGGACTATGAAGGTAAAGTAAGAGAGGTAGAGGAAAAAATGGAAAAAGAAATGAGAGTGATGCAGGAGGGTCCTGAAAAAAGTCAACAGCTTGAAAAACCAAATTGGCCAAATGGAAAAGGAGGTACAAAAGCTCTCTGAAGAAAATCATTGCTTAAAAAATTAGGATTGGGTAACTGGAAGCAAATGACTTTATGAGAAATCAAGACACAATGAAGCAAATCCAAAAGAATAAAAAAAATAGAGGGTAATGTGAAATATCTCCTTGGAAAAACAGCTGACCTAGACAGTAGATCCAGGAGAGATAATTTGAAAATTATTGGACTACCATGATCAAGAAAAGAGCTTAGACATCATCTTACAGGAAATTGCCATGGAAAATTGCCCTGATATTCAAGAAGCAAAAAGTAAAATAGAAATTGAAAAAATCCACCAATCAGCTTCTGAAAGAGACCCCAAAATGAAACATCCCAGGAATAGTATAGCCAAATTTCAGAGCTTCCAGGTCAAGGAGAAAATATTGCAAGCAGCCAGAAAGAAACAATCCAAATACTATAGAGCCACAGTAAGGACAGCACAAGATCTAGCAGCTTCTATATTAAATTATCAGAGGGCAACGGAGTATGATATCTCAGAGGGAAAAGGAATTGGGATTATAACCCAAAATCACCTACCCAGAAAAACTAAGTATAATCTATCAGGGGGAAATGGGACTTCAATGAAAAAAATTACTTTCAGGTATTTGCAATGCAAAGACCTGAACTGAATAGAAAATTTGACTTCCAAATATAAGACCAAGGGGAAGCATAAAAAGGTAAACAGGAAAAAGAAATTAAGAGGGATGTTAAAAGGCTAAACTATTTACATTCCTACATGGGAAGATGATACTTCTAATTCATAAGAACTTTCTCAGTATTAGGGCAGATGATGGAAATACATTTAGGCAGAAGGCACAGGTGGGAATTAATTATGAAGAGATGATATCTGTAAAGCATTTACTTCTTGTTTATCATTTTTTTGTGGGGTGGTTGGAGTTGGATGACATGCCCAGGGTTGCACAGTGGGTGAGTGTCTTATGTCTGAGGCAGGATTGGGGCTAGGGTCCTTTTGGGTCCAGGGTGGGTGCTTTGTCCACTGTGCCACTTAGCTGCCCCATGATTACATCTTGAGGGTAAAATTGAGGGGTGAGAGGATTGTACTGGGGGAGGGTGAAAGGGAGAGTTAGAATGAGGTGAACTCCAACCTGAAAGAAACAGGAAAGGGCTTATGAAATGGGGGAAGAGATAGGGAGGAGCTGGGCAGTGAATGAATCCATCAGAATGGGCTCAAAGACCTTAATCTCATCAGAGTTGGCTCAAGGAGGGAATAACATACCCACTAAATTGGGTGGAATAATCTAACTGCAGGAAAGTAGGAGGGGAAGGGGTGAAAGAAGGGAGGGCAGATTGGGGTAAGGGCAGTCAGAAGCAAATCACTTTTGAGGAGGGATAAGGTGAAAGAAGATAGAAAATAGAGTAAATATCATGGGGAAGGTAATAAGATTGAGGGAAACAGTTAATAGTAACTGAAAAAATTTAGAAGCAGAGATAAGAGATGATGATGATGATGATAATCAATGGATGGACTGATGATGATTGGATGAAGAAGGGGTTTGATTAATGCTGATGTCGATGGGCTGATGATGATAAAACATATAGTACTTACTTTGCTGGACTATTGTGAAGAAAATTCTTTGTCAGGTATAAGGTACTATGTGCATGTTATCTATTACTGTTGTTGCAAAATAAACCTCATGAGTTTATTTTAAGCAAATATCTCTTCAAAGTACTATATAAATGTAGTTTACTATAAAAACAACTATGAGCAGGATGCTATCAGAAAAACCTGGAAAGACCTACATGAGCTGATACAACATGAAATGTACTATAATTAAAAAAAAACACAGCAATACTGTAAGATGATCTGCTGTGAATGACTTGGTTATTTTCAGCAATGCAATGATCCAAGAGAACTCTGAAGATCCTATGAAAAATTTAGTCCATCTATAGAGAGAGAACTGATGGTGTCTGAATACAGATTGAAGCATAATTTTTTTTGTTAGTCCCTATATCTGAAGTTTTATTTTTGTCTGTTTTCTTTTACAACCTGGGTAATTTAACATAAAACTTGCAAAGTTACTTTCTCTGTGATTCCTTCTGTCCTTGTTTCTATTCTTTTTAGAGAGGAAGACTATCCCTGGATCCCTATCTTTGTCACACACATGACAAATAACAAAACAAGTAAAAACTTTACTGGCAAACGTTCATACTCATGCAAAATAAATTCCATCATTAGCCATGTCTGAAAAATCTATGTCTCATTCTAGATATTGAGTCAATTATCTTTCTGTTAGTAGAAGGGTGGCATATTTCAACCTTAGTCCTGTAGAATCATGACTGGTTTTTTCATTGATGAGAGTTCTTAAGTCTTTCAAAGTTTTTTTTTTCTTTATAATATTTTTTTTTTACTGTATAAATTGTTCTCCTTGCTCCATATACTTCACTCTGCATCAGTTCATACAAGCCTTCCCATATTTCTCTAAAGCCACCCCTTTCATCATTTTGAATGGCACAACAATATGCCATTTACATTCATGTAACATAATTTGTTCAGTCAGTCCCAAAATGATGGGCACCCTCTTATTTTCCAGTTCTTTGCTATGACAAAAAAAGGAGTTAAGGAGTTCCTATGAATGTTTTGGTACATGTGGGTTCTATTTCATCTTTCTTTGGTCTCTTCATAGTAAAGGCCTAAAGGCCTATTAGAGATTTTACTTGTTCAACAGGCGTGTACAGGTTAGTAAATTTGAGGACGTGGTACAAATTTGTTTTCCAGAGAAGCTGAATCAATCCCTAGCTCCAAGAATGCTATAATGATGTGCCTGTTTCCCCAATGTCCTTCTAATGTTTGTCATTTTCCATTTTTGTTATTTTTCCCAATCTGATGAGTGTGATATTAAACGTCAGTGTTGTTTTAATTTACATTTCTCATTATTTCTTATTTGAAGCATTTCTCATACAGTTGTTGATAGCTTGGATTTCTTCCCTTGAGAATTGATTTTTCATATATTCTAACAATTTGCCTATCAATGAATAGCTTTTATTATTATGTATTTATATCAATACCACACTAATAGATCTTAGACTTTAGATCTTTATTGGATAAGCTTATTCCAAAGATTCCCTACCCCAGCTAATAATTTCTCTTCTAACTCCAATGGCATTGATATTATTTGTTTTTTTTTAAATTTTTAATTTTTTTTTTAGTGAGGCAATTGGGGTTAAGTGACTTGCCCAGGGTCACACAGCTAGTAATTGTTAAGTGTCTGAGGCCAGATTTGAACTCAGGTCCTCCTGAATCCAGGGCCAGTGCTCTATCCACTGTGCCACTTAGCTGCCCCATTGATATTATTTATGCAATAACTTTTCATTTTATTAATTTGGTACTAAATTTTTATAGTTCTATATAGTAACCATTGGCTATTTTAATTACTACAGGATTGCATCTATAAATCAACTTATACAGCATTCCAATTTTTAGTATATTAGCATGACCCAAGCACTAAAAATTAATTCTTCTCTGTCCTCCTTTGTTTCTGTAAAGAATGCATTTATATTCATACAATTCTTGGTTTGGTTTGGCAAGTGGATGTATACTATAATAATTTTGAAAGGAATTTCTTTTATTTTTAGCACTGCTGGGTTTTGTTGGTTATATATATATGTGTATATTTATATAGAAACATATATACATATATGTATGTATGTATACACACACACACGCATATATATATGAAGCTGATGATATTTGTGTGGTTATTTTATATTCCTCTAATTTACTGAAGTTGTTAATTGTATGTACTATTAGGGTTTATTTTTTTGCCAAAAGTTTTTTTCTGCAACTATTAATGTAATCATATGATTTTATCATTTTGTCACTAATATGGTAAATTATGTTTATAGTTTCCATAACATTTAATCGATCCTGCATTCCTGGGTTAACTCCAGTATGATCAGAGTATAAAATCTTTTAGATATGTTGCCATAGCCTCTTTGGTAATATTTTATTCAATATTTTATATTCACATTTATGAAAGATATGTCTATATTTCATTACTAGAACTTATCTCCCTTCAGTTTAGGCATTAGGGACCATATTTGTGTCATTGAAGGAATTGGTAGGATGTGGTTTGTGATGATTTTGGGGAAACAATTATATAAGATTGGAGTACATCATTCTTTGAATGCCTGATGGAATTTACTTGTAAATATGTCTAGTGCTGAGGATTTTTTACCTTGTAATTCTATCTGTTATTGGGTGGGGCAGAGTGGGAAATTTTGTTTATGGATCATTCAAAATGTATTTTTCCAGAAATCTGGTTATTTAAATTTTCTATTTCTTATTCTAATAACCTAATTTAAAAGTAATTTTATGAATATTCATGCCTTTTACTTACATTATTTTTGTTGGTATGTAATTAGGTGAAATAATTTCTAATGATTTCTTTTGTTTTCTTTTCACATATTTTCATTTTTATATTGGCAGTTTAGTTTTTCTCTCTTGTATTTATCCTAATGACTGCTGGAACATTTATTATGTTAGTTTGAAAAACAGCTCCTAGTATTATTTATCATTTCAATAGAGGGTTTTGTTGTTGTTTTTAATTTAGTTTCTGTTTCTATTATTTTGATTGCTTTTATTTGTTATTTTAAAATATTTTAGTTGTGCACTGAATTAATTTTTATGCTCTTTCTCTACTTTCCTGAAAAAAAAAAAGATTATCAATATTAATCTTTTCTCTGAAGGACAACTTTAGCTGCATGGCAAAAGTTTAGATACTATGTCTCATTGCTGTCATTTTCTTGATGAATTTATCTATTACTTCTTTCATTTCTTCTTTAACCCACTGACTCTTTAAGATGAAATTATTTAAGGGGCAGCTGGATGGTGCAGTGGATAGAGCACCAGCCCTGGAGTCAAGAGTACCTGAGTTCAAATCTGGCCTCAGATACTTAACACTTACTAGCTGTGTGACCCTGGGCAAGTCACTTAACCCCAACTGCCTCACTAAAAAAAAAAAAAAGATTAAATTATTTAGTCTGCTTTTAAATTTGATATATTTCTTTAAATGTCCATTATTGGCTATAAATTTTACAGTTATGATTTGTGAAAGATATGTTTAATGTGTGTTCAACTTGCCTTTGACAGGTTTAGATAAGAGCAAGGTTCATGAGATATCCATGAGATGTCATGTGACACTCTCTCCTGATCCCCTCCTCCACAATAATATACTCTTCTGGCATACCAGTATTATATGAAATAGTACATTTCTCTTGCTTCTTTGTCTTTTCTTCCTTAGTATATTCCCTCCCCCCCTTCTCCTATCCTATCTTAGAACCTGTAATACAGAACAAAAACATCTCAGTTCCTGTGTTTCTCTTTACTTCCTCAATGACCCTAGAAGATAGTGGGATTTTGAAGGGACACTTATCTCTTCTCACTCCTATCTCATTCTAATAAGAATATACATATTTTATCATTATTTGCCCCCTTCTAACTCCTTAAATGTATATATTTTGCTAGTTTTCTCTTGTTTTGGAATTGAATTTCACCGATCCTACATAGCTCTAATTAGCCTTTTCATTGGGAAACTTGAAAGTCATTTATTTTGTTAAAGATACATTTTTTACCCTTTTCAGTTATGTTCAGTTTTTCAACATAAAATGGTTTTGGTTGTAAGCTTTAAAGTTTTTTGGACTATTGTGTTCTAAAATTTTCCTTTTTATAGTAATTATAGCTTGTGTGATTTCTTGGTACTTGAACCTTTTCTGGACTCTTGATATATTTTAAACTTTTAATTAAAAGCTCTGGGTTTTGGCTATGACATTACTGAGGGGTTTTAATTTGGGTCTTCTTGCAGCAAATGAATATTGGATTTTCCTAGTTTCACAATGGCCTCTGGTTCTAACAGGTCTGGATAGTTTTCTTTCATGATTGTTTTGGTTTGTGGGTTTCTTGTTTGATAATTATTTTCTTGGAGGCCAAATAAATTATCTCTCCTTTAACTGTTTTATCATAAATTTTTCTTTGATAATAGATACATTCATTTTCTTCTTCTTTTTTTTCAATTTTTTGGCTTTGTTCTCATTTTTCTTTTTCATCTCATGGAAACATTGAGTTTTATTTGATCCATTCTGTTTTTACAAGGAATCCAGGACAAGGTTTTCTATCTTATGTTATAAGATACTTATCTTTCTTCCATTTTTTTTTCAGGAGCCCTAACTGTACTTATAAATTTATTTATCACTTGATTCACTCTTAGAATACTTGTGACCAAGTTCTTCTTTTCTCTGAAGCTCTTTTTGTACTTGCTATGGACTCTCTCATATTACTTATACACTTTTTTTTTTTTTTTAGTGAGGCAATTGGGGTTAAGTGACTTGCCCAGGGTCACACAGCTAGTAAGTGTTAAATGTCTGAGGCCAGATTTGAACTCAGGTACTCCTGACTCCAGGGCCGGTGCTCTATCCACTGCGCCACCTAGCTGCCCCCTATTTATACACTTCTAATCCACATTAATTCTTCATTGTGTTTGATACTTTCTTCTGTTTATTCATATATCTAACCTCAGTTTTATGCTTTGGACTCTAATTAGGATCAGACTCTTATAGGTTCTTTATTCATGGAAGGGTTGGGCATGCTATCCTTAGTCCTGTTTCCCCTCTAGGCTGAGTGCCCCTGTTGCTATACCTCTGACTGTTTAGTCTGGGAAGAAGTTCTGCTTTCTGACTGTGTCCCTAGCTTCTGAGTGTGTCTATGGTTGGCCTATGCCTCCACCCTTCTGTAACTCCTTTTTGCCCAACTCCCAACAAGAAGTTAGCTCCATCCTCTCTTGTGTACTTGAGAAATTGCACACAGATATGATGAATTATTCTGATTAAAGGCCTCCTACAAATTCACATGTTTGGGCATCCCAGATTCTGGGATAACTCTCTATTTTATCATGGCTTTGAAAGGAACACTAGTTTGAGGCTCCACTGGACCTTCTCCTGTATGGGATATGAGGCTCTCACTTCAGTTTTCTTAGTAGTTCATACACCTGACTGTTGTGACCATGTGCTATAAAGGCTGGTTCATCACCTACTGCTCTGACTCTCAGGGACTGAGATACTGCTACCTTTTGATCTCAGTTCCTATGGTTGCTTTACTCTTCCCCTGCCTTTTCCACATCCACAAAGCCCACAGGCTCCTGAACTAGATTGAGATTATTAGGATTTCTCTTTGTTTGTTTTTTTAAAGGGCCGTATAACAAGTTTCACAACATAATATATCTAAGAGGAAATCACAATACAATCAAAGCTTTCAACCAAGGTCTCAAAATTGAATACAAATACTAAAGATAAAATCCTAAAGTATTATCTATATTTTATCTCAAAATTGTTACACTTGGGTTTTTTTTATGTGTCAAAATATGTCTTACAAAACAATTTGGATTTTCATTATCATTCTTTCTTCCACTGTATTTTTTCTAGAGTATTTGTGGGAAAGTTGATATTCTCTAGCATATTTTCTGCCATTTTTACTGGAATTTCTTCTTTGAAATCTTTATAAAAATCAACTTCCCCCAGAAAGATACTGAAGAATCCCTTGTTGATAACAAGTTTCTGCCTCTTCTCCAGTATAACACTTCATTTTGTAACTTTGCAATGCATTTATTATGTATTGTGGTGGTTTCTCTGTGTTGACCTCTTATCTCCCTACTGGACTATAAGCTCCTGGGGAAGATAAATCAGGTCTTATCTAAAGTTTATACCCCAATTCCACATGAAATAGCACAGGAATCTATTTATAATAGACACTTAATATTTATTGTAATGTGACAGTGCAAAGCAATCAAGGAGAAAAATGCAGGGCAATAGTGCCAAGTACTACTTAATAGAGATTCATTCATACAGCCTAGAATATTTAGAACCGGAAGGGATCTGTTTGACAGATCAGAAGACTGGGGCCTAGGAAGGTTAGATACCTTGGGCAAGGCCATGCAGCACCAGAAGCTAAATATAGATATGATATTTGTTCCATCACAAACTTTGTTTCTTAGCTTTTCTATACATATTTCCTATTGAAGGAAGTTTAAAAAAAACCACAAAAAAAATCAAGCATCTATGAATTATGTACCACATGCCAGACATTGTGCTAAGTGACTTACAAATATCTCATTGATACTTACAACAACTCTGGGAGGTAGGAGCTATTATTATCTTCATTTTACAGTTTAGGAAACTAAGGCATATACAAATTAGATTACTTGCCCAGAATCACACAATAAGTAAATGTCTGAGGCCAGATTTCAAATTAGACCTTCCTACCTCCAGGACTAGCTCTCTAGTTACTATGGGTACACTAAAAGAGATTAAAGAACACTGTACCTGGCAAATCGATTCAGTTCCTCTAACTGATCCAAGTTCTTATACCTAAATTTTGGCAAATTTGACCCAGTTAACAATTGGCAGTTTCTGTCTACCTGACCCCATTCCTGATCCTCCCTTGACATGTCTTTCCTTTTTTTGTGGGGCAATGAGGGTTAAGTGACTTGCCCAGGGTCACACAGCTAGTAAGTGTTAAGTGTCTGAGGCCGGATTTGAACTCAAGTATTCCTGAATCCAGGGCCAGTGCTCTATCTATTGCGCCACCTAGCTACCCCACTGTGCCACCTAGCTGTCCCTACTGAGCCACCTAGCTGCCCCCACCAACATCCTTTTTTAATCTTTTTTTTATGACAGGTATCTTTGGAAAGTATTTTAATGACTATGACAAAGCTTAGATTTGGTGGTTTGAGGGATAAAGATAACCCATATCTGGGATACATCTAGATGAGCTTTAAATTTTCCAAGAAAGTTGTTGGTGTCAACAGAAAAGTGGACACTTTGGTTATTATTTGTCCAGCACTTCCAAAACACACTAGGATATTAGCACTGAGTATAACTAATTCTAACATTTTCAAAATTCTAGCAAGATACAGAAAGCAACAACCTGGGACCTTATGACTGTACACTTTGATGATCCATGCAAACTGTGCTGAGATTTATAAGAGGACAGATGCAAAAGCTTCAAGGAACCCCAAATATTCATCTTCTGAGCTGGATGCTGAGCTCTTTGACTTTGGGTAGTACCCAGTACTGTAAGTGGAAGGATAGGTTGAAGTTAGCATTCATCAAAAGGACAAACATGTTCTCATTGCATGTGTGATCTGGGATGTGTTCAAGGTGTAACTCAAAGAATCTATCTCACTGATTCCCAAATATTAAAAGAAAGACATCAGATATCTCATCTGCATATAATGGAATATATAAGAAAAAAATCTCAGAGAAATGATGGTTAATGACATCGTCACAGAATCTAGCAGACCTTTACATATCACCCATAATGACGGTACAAGTACTCTGTTCCACTGGTGAAAGATGCCCTAGATTTTCAGGGTTAGGCGACCAGTGATTTTCATTCCCAGACTTGTGTAGTAGAGACTACTGGATTCCTATATCTGAGGAAGACAAAGAAAAGATAGCTTTCATCTGTCCAATTGGATTTTTTTTTATTTTTATTTTTATTTTTTTTTTGCGGGGCAATGGGGGTTAAGTGACTTGCCCACGGTCACACAGCTAGTAACTGTCAAGTGTCTGAGGCTGGACTTGAACTCAGGTACTCCTGAATCCAGGGCCCGTGCTTTATCCACTGCGCCATCTAGCTGCCCCCTGTCCAATTGGATTTTAACCAGTTTGGGTGAATGTGATGAAGTGACTGGGGATGTGAACTATCTAGGAGTATGCCCTGATAACATTATGGTCTTTGGTAAGACACTGGAGGAACATGAAGAGAAACTGATAAAAGTGTTAGACTGACTGGAAGAAGCTGGTTTGAAGTTGTCAATTGAAAAATGCCAATTTTGTGGAGCTTTTGTTAAGTATGTGAGTGACATTGTTTCTCAATAAGGTGTGAGTACTATCAAGAGAAGATACAGGGGCAGCTAGGTGGAGCAGTGGATAGAGCGATGACCCTGGAGTCAGGAGTACTTGAGTTCAAATCTGGCCTCAGACACTTAACACTTACTAGCTGTGTGACCCTGGGCAAGTCACTTAACCCCAATTGCCTCACAAAAAGAAGAGAAGATACTAATGACTGTGCCCACAAAATCTTGTAGATTTAACTTTTCTAGGATTGAGTGGTAACTCTCAGAAATTTGTTAAGCACTATGCTGTTATTGCTAAACCATTAAATGATCTCACTCATGTACATATGATTCTAGAGAGACCTAGAACCAAAAAGGCCAGAAAGTAAAATTGTTTTGAAACCTGCAAATCCTTTTAAAGATAGATAGGAAAATATGGGGAAAAAACTTAAAAGATTTAATCAATCACCTTACCTATGCATCAGTATTGGGTTCTCCACACAGATACCAATCTGGAAGGTTTGAGAGCTGTTCTACACCAAGAGAGAAATGGACACTAGAGGACAATTGCATTTTCCAACAGAAGCTTGACTGGCAGTGAATCTCAGTATTCTTTTCATAAGCTTGAATTTTTGGCTTTGAAGTGGGCCATGAACTGGTAACAATTCATTAACTTATATATTGACTGCTGCCAAGTTGGACATAGAAAAATCATCCTTATTTTAAAACACTGAAACTTGTGTTTATCCTTTTATACTTACAGGTTTTAGACTTTCCCCATCAAGTATTTGCAAGAAACTGAAAAGAGGTTTGGCCTAGAGAAGGAATGTAACCCAGTAGCCCATTGGCATGGGATTCTTTTTGTTTGTTTGTTTGTGTGATTTTTTTTTAGAGAGATCAATGTCCTCTGCCTCCATGAGAGGTGGGGCAGAATTAGCAAGAGTGGAAGAGAAGAGAGCTCTGCTGTTCTCTTCAAGTATTCTTGGAGTTTTCTTTGATTTTGCTTGAGTTGCTTCAGTCACCATAGATAGTCACTTTGGGAGCTTTTGACTTCCAGCTTCAAGAGAGACTATGGAAGCAATCCCACTTCAGTGTACTGAAGGAAAACACTCTGGGAAGAAGCCAACATGGGAAAAGTTGGTGGTCTCTATCATCTCCTTATTTCAAGCTTTCTACAATAGAGACTTCAGTGAACTTCCCATTGGGTAAGATTTAGAACTCTCTCTTAGCTGAGCTGAGATACTTTATTCCCAATGGGAGAGCTCCTTCACTTTGTATTGTCCCATGTATGCTTTTTCTGCTTTCTGCTTGCCTATTGAAATAGATAAATGAGGTTCTTTGCTCATTGTCATGTGTGCTTATTGTGGAATTAGTATTTGGTGGGGTCCTGCTTCCCCATCAATTAGTGAAACAACAGTCAGAAATTAGATAGAACTTGAAAATCACATCCTCTAGAATGATATTTAAGGGAGCAGATAAATATAATTCTAGTCTGGTTTCCTATCTGAGGAAAGCAGAGTTGGAGTCTCTAGCCCCAACTTCCCTTCTTGGAAGGAATTAAAATCTCTGCTGGAGAAGGGTAGGGGAAGAAGAAGTTAGAAATGGCTATTCTGCCTCTACTTTGTTATACAATCACATCCCCATGGTACATATGGGGGACAACTCCTAACTTCACTATGAAGAGTTAAAAGGATATACATGAGAGCCTCTGTCTTTGAAGAGCACAAGAGGCAAAAACTTTGAAAGCTTCCAGTGTGTTAGTCTATATTAAGCTAATAACTTCAGTGTTGGATAAATCTTTATAGTAGAAGTTTTCACATCAGTGTGTAGAAGATGTGATGCTGTCTGTTTGCATTTGTCCTTTGTTCATTTAATTCCAGCATCTGGACTATGTCACATCTATCTTTAAATCCCTGGTACCTAGCACATCACTTGAGTCATAGTAGGCACTTAAAAAATGCTTGTTGATTAATTGGTTCATTTACATTAGTATTTAAAAGCCTTTGCTTTCCTAATTTCATTAGTATTTTTGCCTGTCCTTTTGCACACTAAACTGTAACCTCTCTAATGTATTGCAGTAATCTGTTGTAAACCATAGGAGACTCAGAAAGAGATTTTTGGTTGGGTAAAGTGATTAACTGCCTTAAATGAATAATAGCTCTGATAACTAATGAACACTAATGTTGCCAAAAGAGATGTCATTTTCTAATTATAAAACAACCATCCTGTAGCATTTTTTATTCACAGAATCACAGTGCAGGGTCCCCTATGGGCTATTTCCCTAAACTGTACCTGTGTTACTAGCTAAGATACAAAAAGAGTGGCAGCTACACTCCCGGTTTTAGGGCTGCATCTATATCTCAAGGCTTCTCATTGCTTGTGTGTGTGTGTGTGTATGTGTGTGTGGGGGCAATACCTTTTGAGGCAGCCTGTTTCACTTTTGGAGAGTTCTAATTGTTAAGAATTTTTCATGATATGAAATACAAATCTGCCTCTTTGCACCTTCTCCATTGCTCCTAGTTTGTCTCCCTGGGGGCAAAAGGAAAAAAAATTACTTCTTCTGCATAACAGACCTTTGAATACTTTAGACAATTACCATGTCCCTCATGGTCCCCTCCCCCTCCCCCAGTCTTGTCTTCACACTAACCATCCCAAGTTCCTTTAATTGATTCTCTTGTGGCATGAACTTGAGATCCTTCACTATCCTGCTTGCCCTCTTGGACATGCTCCAGCTAATCAACATTGGGACTTTCTTCTTGTTCTTGTTTCTTGTGCCTAAATTCAAAATTATATCCGTAAAAGCTGACTTTCTCAGAAGTCATTTCCCATGTAGAATAGAGACCCAACAGAAAGAGCCTTGCCTACTTTAATTCCAGCTGCAAGACCCCAGTCATCTTGAGAACGACAATAAAAGACGCTTTCATTCCTTTCTAAGGAATGATTGAATGTTGCCCCCACAGGCAGAATGAGCATGGGACACATGTGACTATATGCATGTGTTTGGGTCATTTTCCCTTTCTCAGAACTGAACTCTGTTATCCAGACTTAAATTGGAAGAAGCAAATAAATGGAGCCTCTCCCTGAACTCTAATCTTCCTTAGTTACTCACGCCCCGGAGAACACTGCACTGCTTTTCAGAAGATAATAATTAAGCCCAAAATGAGGTTCGGCAAGCTTCCCTTATCTTAAATTAGGATAAGATTAAGGTCTGGGCTTCTGTTTGTGTTAGGTTTGGGGAAATAATGGATGTCTACTTTCAGGTTTCATAAGCACATGAGCATATTTATTTCTTGTTGAATTTGTAGTTTTCACTGGCCACTCAACCTGTCTGTGCTTTGTTGTTAAAGGCACTAACCAGGGAGGACGGAAATCTTGTCAGGTTTATATATTTTCATTGGGATTGCTGGGTTGATTTTTTACAGTTTGTGATTCTAAACTCTAAAACTACAATTCATACATGAAAGAATTAGCACGACATATTTAAAAAATCATTCTTTTTTTTAAATGCCAAAGTGAAGGAAAATATACTAGTCTATTTACAAGTTGCTATGTGCAGCAGTTATATGAAATTTGTGCTGTGTAATGGATTATGGAAAATAGCTTTGAACAGGCTAAATACCCGTTTCATTTTATCAAACCATGTTTTAACAAATCCAATAATTATGCAACTCCCTGGTTTTTTTTAAACTTTTCCAAAGTATGGTAAACAAGCATGAGGTTTTCCTCATTTGCACACAAAAAAATGGACTTACAGGCTAAGGGTGATTTATGTACTGAAGTAATTTAAATTCCATACTTTCAAAGCCACAATGCATAAGTTACGTGCCTGTAATTATGCTCCTCAGGGTGTGCAAGCCCAAAAGGTGGCCGAGTCAGACACAGAAAGAGAAAGGAGATTGATGATATGGTATTTTGCTAATACAATGCAAAAGGCACCAACAGATTATGAAGCTCCTACTGGCCTATTCTACTAACATTGTCTAAATTGTGTATTCAGCCTTACTTTTGCACTGATCTCTCACTTACAGTAAATGCCTTTATTATAAAGAATGAACAAACCTTCAGGAAAGAAAATGAATATGGGAAAACAAAACAATATTTCCAACATATTTTGAGAGTTCCTGGTTGAGGATTCTAAGGAACTTATTTTTCTGTCCTTTTTGTTTATTAGAGATATGTTATTATATATCATGTAGTCTCTTTTGTTATCAGTCTCTTTTAATATTAGAAGGGGAAAAGGGAGAAAAATAGCTTAAGAATGACAAGTGGTTATTTTAACCAAGATAGTATAGTGTACTAATATTTCATGGTAGCAGGTTATGCAAAAACAAACAAATAAACAATAAAAAATAACAAACCCCCAAACCTGTGATATTATAACATAGTCCCCTTTACTTAAAAAATGACTGATTTTAAAGTTTCAATCGCTATATCCTGTTGATTCCAAAACAGAGATGTTATAGTAATGCTTGGTCTTCCTACAGGTCGCTAGGCATTTTCTTATTCTAAAGTGTTGAGGTGACCTTTAAGCAGCCATGCATATCTCTAAGAAATACAATTAGACTGGGTAAATAAATTTCTATTAAGTACTGCTATACTAAATTGAGGCATTATGGTATTGCCACCATATTTACATGGTCAACTAGTTTGGATTGTCTAAATTTTTGACTCTACTTAACCTCTTCTTACGACGTATTAAAAATACATTTTCTTTTTAGTGTTTTCTGCCGAAATTCTTTAATTCCATTCCCACTCCTAAATAAATACATTTGTTTCATTAATTCAGAGGTACAAATTTGTACTTCTGTTTTTGTAAAGGGGGAGACAATTATCACCATTCTCCAAGATTCAAGTTTTCAGGACAAGTATTGCCTTTCATAATAAGGTATAAAAAATCAAAGAGATTTTCATGTGGCATTTGTATTTCTATTCTCCCTGGTTGACCATTTCAAATCAAGATTTCTATGGAACTATTCTGTGTACTTGAGAGGGAAAATAGTAAACCTACCTATAAAGACTTGTTTGAGGTATCTTGAGACATATGAAGAAAGATAGTACCTGAAAGGGATACTGTAGAAGAGATCCCTGCATTGAGAGAGATTAGACAAGATGACCTATAAGTTTCTTTACAACCTTCAGAGTCTATGATTCCATGAGCAAATTAACAGTTTGCTGTTAGATTCTTCTAATCCGTTTTCATTTGGAATCCTCTGAGGTTAAGGCAAATATGCATGGTCTTTTCTGAGTCTGGTTATTAGACCAGGGATATTAAACCACTGATGATAAATAAGGGTATCCCTCAAATAATTTTTTTAGGTAGATTTCTTCATGATCAAGTGTCCTTTTCCTCCAAAATACATTTAAAGTAAGCAAAAAATGGAAACTTTAGGGCCAGAGGAAAGCCAACAAATTTCTAATGACAGATCAAAATGAATGCTCATGTTTTTCCACTTTTATTGTAATGAATAGACAATTTCAAATTGCATCTTATTTTAGGTTTCCTTTATTTTTAAAAAATCCCTAGTTTAGTCTTTTCTTTCTTACCTTCATTCTTCCTTCCTCTCTTCCTTCTTCTCTTCCTTCTCTTTATCTTTTTTCCTTCCTTCCTTCCTTCCTTCCTTCCTTCCTTCCTTCCTTCCTTCCTTCCTTCCTTCCTTCCTTCCTTCCTTCCTTCCTTCCTTCCTTCCTTCCTTCCTTCCTTCCTTCCTTCCTTCCTTCCTTCCTTCCTCTCTTATGGAGAGTCCATGAACTTCATGTGATTTTCTAAATTATTGCTAGACACGGGCATTATTTTGTGTTTCAGATGATATGGTCAATTTGTCTATTGGACATATATGGGTTAGGGATCTGAAGAAGATAACTGGTATTAGGGATTCAACATAAATAGCCAAATGGGAAATGTATTGAACAATTAACATGATGAAATGGGAAAAATCAACAATTTTTTAAAAATTAGAAATAAGGAAATTGATAATCTGTGATTAAATTATGGAAATCAATAAAGAACTAAAAAAATCCATAAGCAATACAATGATAAAGTGAAAGGCTGGTAAAAAATTTCAAAGATCTATGTCTCCTGGTTATCCATATTTTATAAAACCTATCATCTCTAGTATTAAAATTTCTCTAACTATGGTAGAATGTGTTCATTGTAGTAATTCCTGGGTTACCAAGGAATTTTTTTATTGAAGGAAGAACAAACATTTTTTCATAGCTAAATAAAGAATAGAATTGGTTCTCCCCCCTTTTCCAATGCAAAAAATTTTAAAGCAATTGTCAATTGAGGAATGACTCATAGTCTCATTTATTTATTTATTCATTCATTCATTCATTCATTTATCTATCTATCTATTCATTTATTTTTGCAGGGCAGTGAAGGTTAAGTGACTTGCCCAGAGTCACATAGGTAGTAAGTGTCGAGTGTCTGAGGTTGGATTTGAACTCAGGTCCTTCTGAATCCAGGGCCAGTGCTTTATCCACTGTGCCACCTAGCTGCCCCTGACTCATAGTCTTATAAATTTGATTCTGTTCTCTCTATATTTGCCAAATGATGACTTTATCAGAGAAACTTGCTGTCATATTTTTTCTCACAATTTCTTGTTTTCCTTCTAATCATGGCTATGTTATTTTGTTCAAAAACTTTTTAATTTGATATAATCAAAATTATCCATTTTGTATCCCCTAATGCTCTCTATTTTTTTCTCACAAATTCTTCCCTTATACATAAGTGACAGGTAAAATATCCCATGCTCCCTTAATTTGCTTATGATATTACCCTTTAGGTCTAAATCATGTATCCATTTTGACCTTATTTCAGTATATGGTGTGAAATATTGATCTATACTTAGTTTCTGGCCAGACTGCTTTCCACTTTTCTCAGCAATTTTTGATACAAGTTTGTGTACCAAAATCTTAGATTTTAGGGTTTGTCAAACACTAGATTACTATGGTCATTTACTACTGTGTATTGTGTACCTAATCTATTCCACTGATCTACCACTCTATTTATTAGGTGGTACTAAATTGTTTTGATGATTTCTGTTTTACAATATAGTTTGAGATCTGGTACTGTTAAACCACATTCCTTTACATTTTTCCATTAATTCTCTGGCTATTCATGACCTTTTGTTTTTCTAAATGAATTTTCTTATTTCTAGCTCTATAAAATATTTTTGGTACTGAATAAATATATTAATTTAGGAAGAGTTGTCATTTTTATTATATTGGCTCAGCCTACTGATGAGCAATTAGTATTTCTTCAGTTGTTTAGATCTGCTTTTATTTGTGTGAAGTGTTTTGTAATTTTGTTCATATAGTTCTTAAATTTGTCTTGGTAGATAGACTACCAAGTATTTTATATTAACTACAGTTATTATTATTTTTTTTTGGTGAGGCAATTGGGGTTTAGTGACTTGCCCAGAGTCACACAGCTAGTAAGTGTCAAGAGTCTGAGGTTAGATTTGAACTCAGGTCCTCCTGAATCCAGGGCTGGTGCTCTATCCACTGCACCACCTCGCTGCCCCTACAGTTATTTTAAATGGAATTTCCCTTTCTATTTCTTCCTGCTGGACTTTGTTGGTAATATATAGAAATGATCATGATTCATGTAGGTTTTAGTTAATTCCTTGAGTCTCTAAGTATACCATCTTACCCTCTGCAAACAGTGATAGTTTTGTTTCTTCTTTGCCTTTTCTAATTACTTCAAATTATTTGTCTTTTCTTATTTTTATTGCTAGAATTTCTAACACAATATTGAATAATAGTAGTAATAATGGGCATCCTTGCTTTACCTATTCTCTTTTCACTTCATTTTCTAAGTTGGCAATAAACTAAATATCAGTGCATTTACTAAAATCTTATTTTAAAATGCTAGTATTGAAATGAAGATAAGTGGCTAGCCACAAGGCATTCTATCTTCTTTCCTGTTTCTAGTCAAACTGCCAAACAATTGGTTATAAAAGTGAAAGGTATAGTCAATTACTCAATGATTGACACCAGCAAACTGTACTTATACATTTTGATGATGGAATCAATTGATACTTGGGTCAATATGCACCAGTACACTTATGTAAATCTTGTATACAAATTTAAGAAGGGTTTATAAACCCATATTATTTTCTGGCATATCTGTGAAACACAAAGAAAAAATACATTATTTAGCGGATGGATAAGCTGAGGCACTATGGTTGCTAACTGTCTAATGATGACTTATTAACAAATTCAAGAAAAGATTCCATGAATTTGATTTCTAATCTTGCTCTAAGCACTACATGTTTAGGATCTGTGAGATCTCTCTTCCTCCTTCTAACCATCATCCTCCCTTCCACCACCATTCAATGAGTAAATACCATTTAATTTTGGTAAAGAAAGGGCTAGATATTTTCCCCTTAGAATCATCCCTACATATTCACATTTTCATAATATTCTTAAATGACTTTTTAAATAAAAGAAAAAATAACTCCCAAATCATGTATTAAATTATAATTAAATAATAATTTAAATAATAAATACTTCACAAAAACATTTATGAAGTGTCTCCTATATACAAGACACTGGGCTAAGCTCTAGATTCATGATAACACATAAGAAACAATTTCTACCCTCAACAACTTTATATTCTATGGGAAGTGGGGAAATACAATATGTGCCAAGATAAATAATATGAAAATATTAGCAAAGTAAAAAACAACAGTACATGGTCTTAGTGGATACAAGGGTAGATTGCAAACATGACTGACTGGTATTGGAGCTAAAAAGACAAGTTCGAGTCCCACCCTTAACTCATACTGGCTATTATCCTGGGCCAGTCACTTAAGACAAAGTGTTTAACTACATTGATAAAGAGGGTTTCCTCATCTGGGACTTCCCTATACCAGGGAAGACCCCAGGTCTGATCTCTATCTTTATATAAATTTCTTTTTGGAGAAGGGATATTAAAAATAGGGGGGGGGAGTAGAAAAGGTCATCAATAGCAATAGTAGCATTTATTTAGTTCTTTAAGGTTTACAGAGTGCTTTACGTATATTAGCTAATTTAATCCTCACAGAAATGCAGTAAGGTAGGGGATATTTTTAGCTATTTTACAAATCAGAACATTAAAGTTTTGCAAGAATGAGTGACTTGCCCAGGATCACAGAGTTAGTAAATGTCTGAGGCAACATTCAAATTCACTTCATCACCTCACTGTGTAACATTCCACCTAGTTTCCTATAAGAGGAGATACCTGAAGTGAACCAGTTCACCTCTGAGATTCTCAGTGTCCTCATTTGTAAAGTGAAGAGTTTTGGCAGATGATATCCCATGACTTCTCTAGCCGCTAAACCTATAATCCCATATAGGAGAAATGATGAATGAGCATCTCATCCTCCATTTCCTGTCATCCTGTTGTTTTGTTTGAGAAAGTAATTTAATCATTCCATAATTTTATTTTGTCATCAATAAAATAAAGTTAGACTTTCTATCAGGTCTCTCTTATAGAATGATTAAGAGTTCTAGAAAACAGGTGCTGTGTAAATATAATAGAGCTAATAGTTAAAATAGTTATGTTTCACAAATTAATATATTTCAACTGGAATGAATCTATTCAAGTCTTTTCTCTTCCCTCTGTAAAGCTGTACCGATTAGGTACAGACAAAGAAGCAAAAATATTTTTTCACATCACAGTAATCGATACTTCTTCCTCTTGTTGGGATTTCTTTTAAAAAATATGAATATCCAAATTAGGGATTTTTATATTGAGTAAGAGGATGAAGTGTATCCCAAAGCTGCAGAAATGAACATACTTTTACTCATGAAATATGTATTTTAACAATCTAAACTTTTCAATGAAATCATATTAATAGGAACAAATATTTCTACAAGGATAGAATTTGAAAACTGTTCAAAACCAGTTATTCTTTATAGCAAATAAGGCATAAGACTTTTCAAATATAACATTTAAGATGCCTTTTCCCATTTGAAAAGTTGTATCTCATCAAAATGAATTTATTAGGTTTCATGTGATATACATGGAATTGCATCCTCTGATTGCATCCCCAGAGAAATGAAAAGTAGAGGCATTAGTTGCCATTTAGAGTATCTAAGTTCTAAACCCTTAGTAAACATTATATCATGTATTCAATTATCTATCTATCTATCTATCTATCTATCTATCTATCTATCTATCTATCTATCTATCATCTATATACCTATATTTCTACATCTATCTATCTATATGTACCTACCTACCTATCTACCTATCTACCTATCTATCTATCTATCTATCTATCTATCTATCTATCTATCTATCTATCTATCTATATGTATCTATGTATCTATGTATCTATGTATCCATGTATCCATGTTTCTATCTACCTACCTACCTACCTACCTACCTAGTTATCTTCATTCTCTGGAGACAGACATCTTCACTTGGTACCTCCACTTCTCTTCTAAACTTTCTATAATATAACTTCCAATACCTATCATTCAACTAAACCTGCCTTCTCTGTAATTAAATGATCTCTTAGTTGCCAAAAAAGAGTAATAGTCTATCCTCTGCAGTCCAGTTACCCTGGCCTACTTACTATACTTTGCATGGGTATGGAATTCTATTTCCCATTGATATCCCTTTGCATTTAGTGTCTTCTTTGCTTATAATGCTCTTTCCCTCACCACCTCTTAATTTATCTATTTCCCTGGCTTTCTTCGAGACTCAACTTGAGTCCCACCTTCTACAGGAGTCTTTACTGATTCCTCTGGCTACTAGTATCTTCCCCTCTCAGAATGTTTTCCATCTATTCAGCATATATCTTGTATGTATCTTGCAATTTACTCATTGTCTCTCTCGTTAGAAAGAACACTCCTTCAGGGCAGAGGTTTTGCTTTTACCTTTCTTGTTTTGCCTACCCCATAGTAAGCACCTTAATAAATGCTTGTTGACTGACTAAATTTCAGAGGATTTAAATTAGACAATGGCCAACAAATCTTGCAACCACATGCAGCTGTTATATAGCTGCAAAAAAGATCTTAAGCTACATATGATTGATTGACTCCACCCTTATTTAGTAGTAGCTGCCAATTGTGAAATATTACTTCCATTTCATTGCATGAAGTTAGATTGGATGTGTTCTAACAAGATAGCCCCTGCCCTTGCCTATTATTTGACCAAACAGGAAAATCATAGATCCATGTCATTCTTCTTAATGCACATCAACACAAAATATTTTCTTATAAAAATGTACTCAAAATATGACAAAGTAAAAAGAACTTTAGATATTTCAAAAAAAAGGATTCTCTCCTCTTAGATGGCTAAGTAAATTGTAGTATATAACTCCCTTTTAAAGTCCTACATATGATTACTTCAATAGAAGCAGTGCAACCCAGTGGATAGAGCTCTGGATTTTGACTGGAAAATATGAGTTCAAATCCCATCTGAGATACTTCTTGTGTAGTCCTGTTCAAGTTATTAACCTTTAATCAGCTTTAGTTTCCCCATCAGTCAAAAATGGATAGTGATTTAGTAATTGCCTCACAAGGTTATCTAGGAAGCACAGTGGATAGAGTACTGGACCTGGCATCAGAAAGACTTCAGTTAAAATTCTTCCTCAGATATTTACTACCTGTGTGGCCCTGGGCAAGTCACTTAACCTCTATCTGCCTCAGTTTTCTCAAGTGTAAAATGTGGATAATAACATCTGACAGAATTGTGAGAATCAAATGTTTGTAAAGAGCTTTTAAAGTGCCATATAATAGTATGTATGTTCCAGTTGTTGATAATGCTATTTATTGTAAAGAACAAATAGGATAATGTACATAAGGTAAATTTCAAACCACTAGGTGAATGCCAGTTATTATTCAATATGTTCTTATTATATGATTTCATTGATATGGGCATTCTTGCTCCACAGATCACAACCTCTTCACAGTGCATTATTTGACCAGCTGCTCTAGGCAAAACCATTTATTACTCGGAATATTGTGCTATAAGATGAGTAGGTAGATTTCAGAAAAAACCTGGAAAGACTTACATGAACTGATGCAAAGTAAAGTGAACAGAACCAGGAGAACATTGCACATAGTAACAACAACATTGGATAATGCTCAACTATGAATGATTTAGCCCTTCTTCTTCTTCTTCTTCTTCTTCTTCTTCTTCTTCTTCTTCTTCTTGGCAATTGGGGTTAAGTGACTTTCCCAGGGTCACACAGCTGTTAAGTGTTTGAGGTCGGATTTGAACTCAGGTCCTCCTGAATCCAGGGCCGGTGCTCTATCCACTGCACCACCTAGCTGTCCCAACTCAGCTCTTCTTAGTAATACAATGATCTAAGACAATTCCAAAAGACTTATGATGGGAAATGCTATTCACATTCAGGAAAATAACTGAGGAGTCTGAATGCAAATCAAAGCATACTATTTTCACTTTTAAATTTTTTTCATGTTTTTTTTCTTTTAGTTTGTTTCTTCTTTCACAACATGTTTAATATGAAAATATGTTTTACATGATTGCACATATATAACCTATATCAAATTACTTACCATCTTAGAGAGGTGTGGGGAGGGAGGGAGAAAGGGAGAAAATTTGCAACTCAAAATTTTTAAAAAATAAATGTTAAAAATTGTCCTTACATGTAATCGGAAAAATAAAATACAATTCAAAAAAAGAAAGAAAACTTCCAGGTAACTGTCATTTCAAGTCTAAGATTCTTGCCTAGAAAACTGACAATTCATGTGTCTTGTCCATGATCACAAAACTAATATGTTTCAGAGGCTGGACGTGAACCCAGGAGCTCCTAACTCCAAGGTAGCCCTCTATCCATTATGCTACATGGCCTTTCAATATATAATTTACCAATAAATTTTCCTTTAATTTATGTTTCAGAGAAAGTGCAGATTTGCATTACTAGAAGTAGTTCCAAATTTGGGAGTTTTTTACTTCATTAAATCAGAGGTCCAGACTCTATCCCATTTTATCTATAGTTATAGGCCATTTCCAGAACCATGTCAGGTAAGAATAGTGGTAGTGGGCAGCCTTGCTAAAGGGCTATTTTGATGTGTGCAAGGTTCTATGGTTTCCCCATTACATTAACTACAAATTAGTGTATTCAAATTCATGCTTTCTGTTTTGCTAAAGGAAAATTCTTCCATTCCTTTTTTGTTATTATACTTTATCAAAGACTTTTTGCACCTATTAATGAAAATGTGGTTCATTTAAAAAACAACAACAAACAACCTCTTCATTATTTACAGGGTGATAGGTAACATTAGCTCTCTGATCTTAGTTTTTCCAGTCCTTCTCTACTGAAAGTCTTTAGTTTGGTAAGCAGCCAGTCAGTAAAGATTTAAGTGCCTGCTATCTGCCAGGCGTGGTCTAAACCCTGGGGATACAAAGAAAAATAAAACATAATTCCTGCCCTTAAGGAGCTCATACTCTAATGGGTGAGACTAAAAGGAAAACAATCATGTACAAGCAAAACACACACAGGAAAAATGTAAATAATAAACAGACGGAAGGCATTAGAATTAAGGCAAATCAGGAAGTGAGTGCTGTATTAACAGAGCTTCTGAGAATCAGGTTTATTTTCATGCAATTTGGAGGTAACTGAATAGGACTTCATAGAGGAGAAAGGTGATGACATCTGAAAATACAAACTTTTTTCAGTGGATGAAAAGTGCTTAGACCTGGAAGGGATATTCTGTAGTGTCACATAATTATTCATTAATGAACAAATATTTACTGAGCACATGTGTTTTAGGAATTATGGGAAATGGGGGCAGCTAAGTGGCCCAGTGGATAGAGCACGGGCCCTAAGGACCTGAGTTCAAATCCAACTTCAGACGCTTGGCATTTACTAGCTGTGTGACCCTGGGCAAGTCACTTAATGCCAATTGCCTCATCCAAAAAAAAAATGGAATTGTGGAGAATACAATATATAAGTTTAGGACAGGGTCTCTCTGTCCTCAAGATATATAATGACTAACATAGATGAAATGCCATAACAACTACATTCTAAAGGTAGAAAAAAAAATTGGTTTGTTACAGAGAGAAGGCTGCACTGAGGTGATGAGAATTGAGAAGGACCTTGAAGTATGAGTAAGATTTAGTCTAGTTCATGCCAGGCAGGCATCATTTGTTAGACTTTCCTTTGCTTACAGTGCATGTTGAATTGCACTAGGACAATGACATATTTGGCTAATGTCTAAGGGCCTAGATGTCAAATTACCTCATATATCTTCTAACCGATTCTTGGTGGTAGGACACATAAAAAGCTTATTCTGATTTTAACTTCCAATCAAATTAATTCCTGTGGCCTTCCTCAACTGTGAACTGATTGACGGAGATCTCAAAATATCTGTTATATTGATCATACTGCCATATCGATGAACCCCATTGACCAACTTGACTTACAGTTACTTCAAGAGCTTCCCTTAAAATTCTTCTGTGATCATAGGCAGAGACACAATCATTGTTTTACTATACCTCATTGTCCACACTGATACGCATGCCAAGTGTAATATTATCTGAAGACTACTTCATTCCTTTGGAAAGAAATACTTTATAAATCATTATTATTATGAAATGAAGGTGTCACACAGGAGATGAGGTTAACTCCAATTATGTACTATAGGAGCATGTTAGGACTAGATCTGTAATTAGCATATGTTCCCCATCAAAATAGATGGTATTTTTAGATCAATCTTTTGTAGCTTTCAGAACTAGTTGAATATTTCCTTTATCCTGCCTTTTTAAGCCATTTATATTATTATTTATTTGACAGTGTTGCATTTTATCAGAAAAGCGCAACTTAAAACCAACTTTCTTCATGGTATTTCAGACAGATTTTATGATGTTATCGATTGCTAAATTACTATTTTCTTCATCTGTTTTCTCTTATTAGCAAATCCAAAAACCATTCATTCTTCAGCAAGTGTATGAGTGTGCCTTTAGCATGGATGACAATGCTAGAATAGAAGGATTAGAATTCATGGGCAGAATTCCTATTATTTTAAATAATCCTCTCTTCCTTCTTGAATAAAGTTAGACCTAATTTCTAAAACGCTGCCCAGGACATGATTCATAGATAAAAAGAATTTCAGGGAATATGTCTAGGATTGATCTTTACATTAATGCTTTTTGTTTCCTACGCTATAAAGCAAAATATGTTTATCTGTCATAAATCATTTAACTGTAGCTAATTCTAGAAATGGACAATATTTTAGAAATCTAGATGGTGTATAGTTCAATTATGTATATACTGGCATGGACTAGAAGGTCTTTGAATTGCATTCCTATTTGTTCCCACATATTTTCATCAAAAATATACTATGAGAAAGAAATTCTGAAAATTACATGAAACCAAATGAGGAATTTCTTATATTATCACCAATAATCAAATAACTTCTGATCTCCTTTTATCACGTTAAAAGACAAAATTAGTCTAATTGGTTTGTGTGTGTGTGTGTGTGTGTGTGTGTGTGTGTGTGTGTGATAGTAATAGCTACTTTTGTCAACCCACCCTTTTCTTTGGGTGAGCTTTATTTTTTTTTCTTTTTATTAATACGTAATGAGGAAACATAGAAGCCTCTTCATTATTTTATAAAGAGAAGAATTCTTTTGCATTTCTATGGTGTGTTGGCTACAACAAATTATTAAATTCATTGTTGAATTAAAACTAAAACTTTTCAGGTTGAAATTTTTCAGGTTTTTTTCCCCCTCTCACATTCTCTAGAGAAAGTGGAATATTTTGAAATTTTTACAAGATCTTGATCCTCATGTAGGTATCAGAAAAGATTCAGAGATAGGCAGGATGAATCCATTTTCTCAGCAAGACAGGATACTTCATGCCCCTGGTAAAGCATGAGTGTGTTACAAGAAAGATGCAAATTAATTACTCTCAACATCTTTGTGTTTTACAGTTTACAACCAGACAGACAGGCTTCCCCCTAAATCAGAGCCCTCTCCTTCCTTCCTCTGGATTCTGGACACTTTATAAAGAAAAAAGCTTGCTGCCACCCGCAAGGAACTCGAACTATCTGATTTTTTTTTATTTGCTGCTGCCATTAGATTGAAATGATTTTTCTTCAGTTTGCTCAAAGCCAGATTTAAAGTCAGGTCCCAGAGGTAACAGGAAAGTCGATCCCCTAAGCTACTCAGTCGTTGTTTGCTTTTTTTACATGTAATATCCTATTTCTAAGCCAGAGTGTAATTTAAAATACAAAATACACTCTACATAAATATGTCCTTTGGAAATTTTGCTATCTAACATTTAATAGATGTTAACTAAGTGATCCTATATCATGTTTGTTGGAGAGAACAACAGAAATACTAAATATGCTTTGAGATTGAGAAATATTTCCTAATAGCCTTTTCCTTTTTGAATGTTGCATATTCCCCCATTACTTTAAATCAAAACTATTAAAGTCTCATTTTAATGATAACATCATCAAATTTCTCATTTATAACACAACAAAGTATGACTAAATTAATTGTAAACGTTTTGCACACAATACTACCTGGTTATCTATTCAAAAAGCCCACCTTTGTAGACAGAGCGTGGCTGCTGTAGAGCCAAGTATAGCAAAGGGTTACTTTCGCCCAGCCATTGCAAGTGTGAGCAACAGGAATCCATTGGCTTTAATTTGTCCATGTCTTTCATTTGATACTACCAGTATTAATAGCTTTGCAAGGAAATTCTGCAGTCATTAATCATAATAATTAATCAGATCCAATTATATTGCATATAAATGCGAACAAATTGCTGAAAAAATAATGATCTATCACCAACGTGTCACAAGGAAAAAGAGACTAAAATAGTAATTAGAAGCAGGGATTTAGTTGTGTACAAGTGCCCTGCAACTGATTTTTAACAGTATGATGATCTGATGATGTAATTAGGAGAAAGTCTAGCAGGCTTTTTCAGCAGACTGTCTAATGACTGTGCAACTGGAGGAGAGAAGGAGTACTTTCATCAGCAATCATTTTTATACTGGCTCTGAACTTCATGTCAGTGGATGAAATAGATTGAGTGGACGTGTTGTATTAGTGTTTTAACAGTGAGACTTAGAGTGTGCCTGCTTGTCCTTTCAGGGCCCTCAGTCTTTATGTTTAAGGCATTGCTGTTTGATAGCCAAAGACTAAGTCAGAGCCCAAGAGCCATTTGTTTTTACCTTCATAATTATAAAAATGTCTGCTTGCAATTAAAAATGAAATGTTTCAGATATAGCATGTTAAAGTAGATGATACCCCACAGGTACCATCAGTGCTAGTTATTTTCATCAAATTTCTCCTTTTCCACTAAGTGAAAAGATTTCATAGAATGGAATTACTCTGTTTTCCCTTTCATTCATCCCTCCCTAGAGGTGCAGCAGATTTTTATCTGAAATCACCTTTTAATATGACATGAGTTTTCCTTAAGGAAACCCCTAAACCTAACCAAAGTAAAATGTTGAGTGAAAAGTTAATCTCTGAAATAGTTTCAATGTACATTTTCTTCCCCTCCCCCTACTTTGCTATCTTTATTCTGTCCCTCACATTCGAATTCTCGGAATACCTTTTCCAGTTAAAGCTTGTGTTATGTACACTGAGAATTAGCACCCATTTTCGTGTGCTGGACAAATATGTATTTTAAGCCTTTCCAAATGTTTCACCGCTGGTCCAATGGATTACACAGGAAATAGTTAACTGAAGATTGATGAGCAGGTTTATGATAGGTTTACTACTTGAAAATAAATGTTAGATTCATCATAGTTTTCAATACTAAGCACTGCACTTTACTGTCTTTGATCTCAGTGTTGTGACTACTACAAAGAAATAAAACCTTATCTTACCTTTTCCAGCATCTACTGCAGAAGACCTCAATAATGCATAAGAACATCTGGAAGTACGGTAATTTCAGCTATCAGAGATAAGAATTGACACAGAACAGGTAAACCCTACAAAGTCATCATGTTGAAATGAACTGATTAAGGTTTGGTAACATAAAACATCATGTATAGTGTTTTCATGCTTGCTACTTCTTGCTAGCTTAATTTTTTTTTTAAAAAAAAGGAATGCCAATTATATATATTTAATAGGTTGATTAGCTGGTAGCATTATTATATTTTACATAAAGAGACAGAAATGACTGTAGATCTATCGTCACATACACCTATTTAGAGTTAACTATGAGTTCATAGAAAATACATGGGCATAGTAAACAGGGTTTTGAAATGACAATTTTTTACTGGTTGCAAGTGCTAATTGCTAGTTTCTCAAGGGTATAGAATTAATCACCTGCTAGATTTACAGTCTCTAGGTTGAGACCTGAGGATGGAGGCAATAAGAAAAGCTCTTGAGGGACATATCATATGGTGAGTCTAAATATCAGTCTCTATGCATATGTAAATTGGCAACAAAGTTTTTTCAAAGCTCAAGTATGCTAATTTCAAACAGGCAAGACTAAAGCTAGCTTTTAGCAGCTGTTTAACGTCTGCCTGTGGGTGGTAGAGAGAGCTTAAAATACAAGCAAACAGTGGTGCATAAGTAATTAAGCAACATTTTGCTGGGCATAAATAATTCTGTTTATATTGCTCTTTTGAAGAGTATAGAATACAAAATAACAGATCAAGTGAACCTTTGGTCACCAGAGGTTAACTGTTCTTCCTTCTTACCTTTTCTCCAGTTTCCAATTTTAAGGAAAAAAAAATGAAGTCTGGCTTACTATCTTTTATAACTTGTGTGAGGGAGAGAAATGGAATTCCTTTAACTGGAGAAAAAGTAGTAACTCTAGGAATAACTGTATTTCTAGTTCAGTGACTTTGTGAGGGGCATGTTCCTGTAATAATTGACTTTGATGTAGTAGGAAGTCATACCTAATTTCAGGTTAGTTATAGGAGGGCATCCCTTTTTTTAAAATGTTTTTTGATTTTCAGGATTATACAATATTGTCTGCCTTTTTTTTATTAAAATGGAAAATCTGCCATTCGACTGAAGTAGATTCAATGGTTATTAGGATATCTGCAGGTTCATAAAAGAAAATGACCTGAATGTTGCAAATCTTACCTAAATTATTACATTGCATTAAAATAATAATAAGAAAGTAGTTATTTAGAGCAACCTCGTAAATGCGAATTGCTCATATGAGTGAACTATGGATAAGGGTAGTCACCTCATTTTGAGTTTTTGCTAAACTAGTAGAAGTGTTTAAAAGCTTAAGAAAAAATGATGTTAAAAAGGGTCTTATTTGATTCTGTAAAAACCTTGAAATTGACCAGAAGAAGGATGAAAGATTTAACATGATTTGGAAATACCTAGGTCTGGAAAAAAGGGATTATAGATCCTAACTGTGAAAAGAGTCAGGGGTTTAAACTTTGTTTGCATTAAATATTCATGGTTTAAGGAGTTAATGGTAGAAGAAAATACTCAGTTGGGGGTATCCGATTTATTAAAGGGCTTTTTAGCAAATGAGGAAGCAAGAGAGGCAGGAGTAGTGCTTTGTGCATAGGACCTGCTATTTCTTCCCAAGCCTCGAAATGGGATTTACCAAATTCTCTTTTAATCTGTCTTAAAATTCCAGGGAAATTAGGCATATGTTAAATTAAGAAAAAAATCTCTTTCCTTTCTCACAAACCTTCACTTTTTAATCTTGCAGTTAGGATTCTGGCCTATTCAAGGATGGGTGGCCCAGGATAAACATGGTTTGAGCAGGAGGATTGGCACAGAGGAGTCTTAGGTTTGTATCTAACAGATTCATGGTCTGTTAGGAGAAAGGCATTTAATCGTTTTGAGCATAATTTCTTCTTCTTTTGTATTATGGCAGTATTAATATCTGCTCCTATCTATCTCTTTGGGAATTAGTTGAGGTTCAGTTAACTGGTGGGGAAGTGAATGTTTTCCTCCTGGGATGTGTGCTTATTTTCTGCAAGGGCTACAGGGGTGTCATACCAAATAGGGACAAAAGAGGTTCCCTAAGGTGAGGAATTAAGTCTTTTGCAACCTATTTTCTATTTATAATGAACATGATATCTAATTAGTGGCAAAACAATAGGTATATATAGTCTTTACACAGAAGATAATATCTTTCTGGTCAGCCAGTCTCACTGTCTTGGTGTCAATCCTCAACTCCTCACTCTTTCCCTGAATATCCAGTCAATTGCCAAATCTTCATGATGTTACTTTCATAAAATCTCTCCTATGTGTTCCCTTCTTTCTGCTCATATAGCCACAACCCTAATTCTGGCTCTGGTCACCTATATCCTAGACTATGGCAATAAATCTTATAACTAGTTTCCCTGCCTCAAGACTCTTTCCACTTCAACTCATTCTCCAATCAGCTTCCAAGGTGATTGTTTTAAATTATAGATCTGACCATGCTACCTCCATGCTCAATGACCTTCACTGTCTCCCTTTTTTCTCCAAGATCTAATATAAACTTTTCTACAAGGCATTTAAAGTCCTTCATACACTTGCTCCTGCCTAACTTTTTGGTCTTCTTACACACGACTTGCCTCTGCTCATTTTATGATCTGGTAATTTTGGCCTCATACATAAAAATCTAATTCTTGACTCAGTGCCTTTCCCCCTGCCTGAACTGCTGATCCCTCTCCCCTGCACTTGGTTTCCTTGACTTCAAGACTCAATTCAAATCTTAACTTGGAAAGGAGACCTTTTCTGGTCCCCCTAGATCCTAGTGTTTTTCCTTCTCTAATTCCCATTCATTCATTCATTCATTCATTCATTAATTCATTCTCTCTCTCTCTCTCTCCATAAACATGCATGTATATACATAGACATAGTTGCATACACACACCTACATTATATATATATATATATAAAATGTATAAATACATATATATTATATATTTATAGTTCTGGTTATTACTGTTGTCTCCTATTTTTGGTCATGCCTGACTCTGTGACCCCATTTGGGCTTTTCTTGGCAGAGATATTGGTTGCTTTGCCTGTTCTTCTCCAGCTCATTTGACAGATGAAGAAATTCAGACAAACAGCATGAAGAGACTGTGCCCAGAGACACAGCTAGCATGTGTATGAGGCCAGATTTGAACTCAGGATTAGAGTCTTCCTGACTCTAGGCCTGGCACTCTATGCTGCACCACCTAGCTGTTGGAATGTATTTTATATAAACTTCATTATTTACATGTTGTCAACTGCCATTAGGAATATAGGGATAAGAACTGGTTTTTGTTTTTTTTTAAGCTGTGTATCCCCAAAATTAGCACTTTTCCTGGCATATGTTATACAATTTATGCTTGCCATGCTAAGTAATATCATAAAGAAGAATAGATAAATTAAATACTCAAACTGATCACAGTGGGAATATGAAGATAAGTAGTTATCTTAGAGGATTACTATGAATCCAGTGAACTAAAAAACTAATACAAATCCAGCTAAACTCTCCTACTCACTGTCCCTTGTATTCCAACTCTCATCTCTGTGCCTTTGTATTGACCTTGCTTCCTGTTTAGAATGGACTCTGTTCCTGCTTTCTTCCTTTTGACTCCTTCGCTTTAACAGGTAGGAGCCCACTGGCCTAAGAGACAAGGGTCAGCGCCCAGAGAGTCCGAATTCTGGGGAGCGACCCTAGTTTTCAAGGTTTGATTTGTTCCTAATAAATGAAATTCAGAGATGTAAGGCCTTTTCAGAGGCTCTTCCATAAAGTAAAGAATGAAGCTCATCCAGGTATGGCTTCTCTCTCATCATAGTTTATTGATACCTGGATCAACCTCTAGTTAAGCTTCTGAACTTGTTCTCACCCCTAAGAAGTGTAAAGCTATACCTAAGAATATTATACCTAAGTATCCGATCAAAGCCTGTTCATGATTCATGTTGGATGCATTTTACCCAAACTCTGGCTTTTTAGGGTTGCCTTCTAACACTTAGTTGGTTTAGATTTAGAGACATGAGTTGCCTGGAATGATAGACACAACCTGTGTTGATTTTACTGTGGTACAAACAAAACCCCCAGACACACACCCTGCCCTTTAATAGCTTCTAGATGAAATGACACATCTAGAATGGGGGAAAACTTTACATGTCATCTAATCTCACCTCCTAACTTTACAGAAAAAGAAATCAGGTACTAGAGAACTTAGGTGATTGCCCAAAGTCACACAGTTCCTAAGTAATAGAACTAAAGGGTTCCAAATGTAGTCCCTCTTCTTCAAATTTATTGTTTTTACCATGCCATGATTACAAATTGAGATTATTTGAAGTAGATGATATATTGGACAACTTTGTATCTTTTACGATTACAAGGTTTTTGAAGGCCAGTTTGTTTATCCTTGAATAATTCATTTAAGCATTTATTATAGAGCAAGGTTCCCTCTGAACACTCAAAAATACTTCTTTACTTATTGGGAATGGTCTTACCTCTGGTCTCAAAGAACAGTGGAACTCCTGTTACAGAAAATCCCTCCACAGAAGAATATCAGGATCTTCTATCTAATTTAGGGAGTTAACTACACATTGAGAGGTTATATGAATTTTACATGGTCACATACAGCTAGTAAGTATCAGTGATAGGATTCAAACCTATGTCCACAAGACAGCAAGGCTGGACCTCTATCCATTGGGCCAACTTACCTTTTTGGGGTCATCAAATCCAACCCCTTCACATTACAGATGAGATGGTTCCTTGCTTTCCTGGTGCTGCTATGTGTTTCTTCCAGAAGAATTCATTCCCTCTATTGATGACATTTTATGTTAATGGAAAATTGAAATGGAAGACTTCCTCTATTTGGATTTTGCACTCTATTTTCCTTCATCGTTGCTTTTTCTTGAAATAATTGTATATGTAATTTTGAGATCAACAGCAGCTGAGCAAATTCTTTGATCTTGTTTATGATCATTTGCATGGCAACCAAAATTTAAATGTGATATATAACAACAAATATTTGGCAACTGCATGAATTTTAAGTTGATAAGTGGGTAAGGTGTTGTATGTATGTGGGGTGAGACCTGTTTTTTTTTTTTTTTACTTTGTATTATTACTTTGCTTCAGAACAATACTGACCAACCTAAAATTCAATTTCAGATTCCCTTATTTTTACAACTACTTTATATTTGCCTGAATAAATATTTTATCAGAAAAGGAATCTCATTAAAAAGAAGAAAACCCCTATACCATTAACTTCTCAAGAACAGTGAAGCCATTAGAGTACACATTCAATAACCTGATGAATATAGCATTCAGTTGTTTACAGCTAATTCAGGTGAGTTTTTTTTTTCCAAAAAGTCCACATATGTGTTAAAAAAAATTCTCCAGCTGTCATGATAGTGTGGCAGAATTTAGTCCTTTCCTGAAGAGCTTCCTTGTCCCAAGAGTATAAAGACAATGGTACACTATATAGAGAACCAATAAATCAATTAGCTTTAACAGCCAGAGTTCAGGAAATGCATTTATTCTCTTCAATGAAAACACAGTTTTTACATGTAGCCATACTTCATACTGTTAAGGTCAATTTTTCATGTCAAAATTATATCTAGTAGCTGAAAAATCACTTATAAAATTCATAAAGCAGGGGGGAAATGGAGTTACTAATGCAAGCACCCAAGTTTGTTTTATTTGTAATTATCCATCTTTAGAGTAATTGAGATTCTAAACAGCAGCTAATAGCTTGACTGTCTCAAATTACTACTGCCTGCAACTTTACCTTGCCAAATATCAGTGAGCTTTTCAATTGCAACACTACCACTAAAGCCTGGGTCATTTTAGAGCAATTAATTGGAAGAGGTGATTAATAGCTTAATAATGGGTTGTTCTGCGTTTAAAAAGTGCAAGGGACAAGCATAGGAAAGGAATATGCAATTTTGTATCCCTGAAACATAACCTAATTGAAAAATCAGCAGTTGGTCTTATTTACTTTAGGCTTGTATTTCCAAACCCTCTTTTGATCTACTCTGAGAGAATGTGTAAATCTGGAGAGCATTTTTTAATTAACTCCTTGAACATTGAACACGGTATGAATTTAAGGAGCGCAAGCTTTTCCATGGCACCTGCTGGGCCACAGGCTACTTCATGGGAACTTGAGCGTAGAGAGTAGTCAGTGTCTCTCAGGACATGCAGTTGGCACTGTTCTGGAAGAAACATGCAGAAAACTGAGTATTGCTTTCATAAAGCACAATTTCATATACAAAAACCTTCTGACTGTAATACCTAGGAAGCCCCTATACCAATTGCCCCTTCCCATTGTTCCTAGCTTTAAGAAGGATGTCAAAGTAGTAAAAGCTTATCAATAAAGCATGTAATAAATCTTATCATAAGGTGTCTGATGAACAGATTAATATAATCTAGTATAGACACTGAGCTAAAAATCATACTGGGTCTCCAGAGATTGGGGCAGCAGGGAAAGAATTACAATAGAATATAGGAAAGCAGATTTAGAATTCAAACGTATCTAATCAAATCCCTGCATTTAGAGATGAAGAAACAAGGACAAAATGGTGAATATTTGGCCAGAATGCTGTGCTAATTTAGTCAAATGACAAGGGGAACCAAAGGAGATTATGGCCCTCATGATAAAAAGGCAGAGATAGGATTGGTAAAGTGAGTTGGGCCAATGCAGACTTTCTAGTTGATGAGTATTTCAGATTTATCTGTAGAGAGATATTCTATATTTTTATGGAACTCACATTGATTCACCATTGCTGTTTACTCCATTATACTATTTGTTGGTCTATTTTCTTCTTAATTATCCCTACTCCCCCTCTACCTGAAACCCCCTGTAACATTCTGAGGAAAAAAATAGATTTACCAGAACAATTTTCTCTTTCTGTTTATAATAGCAACTGTGTTGTCAACAAAGACATCTTTATATGAAGTTCTCTTTGGGTTTGTCCTGATCCTTCAGCAGACAAATAGCTAAACTAGAGGAATAGTCAGTCACTGGCTGGTGTGGGATGGGGTGATATAGACATAGTCATTACTAATTGCTCTAACTTATCCAATATCCTCTTGCTCTACTGCTTCTTGTTTTAGTTTATCTCAAGTATTTTCTTTGAGGTACAGGGTTGTTGGGTACACCCTGTACTCTCAAACTCAGGAAGATATATGAGCAAGGAACTAGGTATTTATTTTAGCTTCCTGGGTCCCTTTCCCATGAAGCAAAGATTCTTCCATCCTAAGTCTGAATCTTGAAGCAAAGGGAATTCTAAAGAGAAACCCCAATTTGCAAATTATTTTCCTCTTTCTGTCTACTATCAGATAGTAATCCTTCTTTTTTGGGTGGGGGGCAGCGCAATGGGGGTTAAGTGACTTGCCCATGGTCACACAGCTAGTAAGTGTCAAGTGTCTGAGGCCACATTTGAACTCAGGTCCTCCTGACTCCAGGGCCTGTGCTCTGTCCACTGTGCCACCTAGCTGCCCCCAATAGTAATTCCTTCTTAAGGAAATTCTTGTTCTCAGGTTACCATCATGTCATCATATCAGGATCCAGATGTCATTAATGACCTTTATTTCTCTTTCCCTTCAATTTAGAATTAAAATATTGTAGAAAATAGGAAATTATGTAAATGAATACAGTATGTACTTTTCCTTGCTTTCTATCATTAAAATATACTGACATCAGTCAAGATTAACCAGCTGTGATTAAGACTGAGTGGCACACCAATGGTGAGAATGGTCAATCAGTTTAAAACAAATATTAGAAAGGCTTTAAAAAAAAGGCTTTCATCAGATTACCATCTACTAACCAATAAAGACCCCACTAATCACTGAAAGTCATTGACTTGGAAAGTCATGAGTCAAATTTAAATGGTTCTAATGAAATGCAAGAAAACAATGAAAAAGTAGACTTGCTTTATCCTAAACACACCAGAAGAGACCTCTCCCTAAGTCAACAGAGGAAATTTGTGATGACAGAAGATATGACTTCACTTGGTGATTTCATCAGCTTCCATGCATTTAATTACTATCTCTATACTGATAATTCTCCAGTCTATCTCTCTTGCCCTAACCTCTTTGCTAATCTCCAATCTCACATCTTCAACTGTCTTTTAGAAATCCTAAACTGCGTATCAGGTAGACACCTTAAACTCAATATAAACAAAGAAGAATTTATTATCTTTCCCCCCTAAATCCTCCCTCACTCCTACCTTCCTTATTATATATCGTATTCCATACTGTAGAGGGCAACACTATCACCCCAGTTCCTCAGGCTCACAACATAGCAATCCTGCTAGACTCTTCACTGTCTCACCCTCATATCCAATCTGTTGCCAATGCTTGTCAACCTCATCTTTGTTGGAATACACCCCTTGCTCTTTTGACACTGCCACCATTTTGATGTAGGACCTTATCAAAATCTTCACAGACAATTGCAATAGCCTACTGGTAGGTCTGCATGCCTAATGTTTTTCCTTACTCCAAACTAGTTTCCATTCAGCCACCATAATGGTTTTCCTACAGTGTGGTTCCAATACTATCATCCACAACTTAAAAAACTTGACTGGCTCCCTACTGCCTCCAGCATAAATACAAAGTCGTGTTTGGTACTCAAAGTCCTTCATAACTTGGCTTCCTCCTACCTTATTCGCCAATACATGCTCTTTCATCCAGTGACACTGGTCTGGCTGCTCCACAAAGAAGACACTGCATCTCAACATGACTGCATGTTTTCACTATATGCGTTCTATGCCTGGAATGTTCTCCCGCCTCATCTTTACTTATTGGCTCCACTGGCTTCCTTCAAGTCCCAATTAAGATCCCATCTGGGAAATCTTTCCCAAGCCCCCTTAATTTTAGTATTTTCCCTCTTTTATTTATCCTATTTATAGCTATTTTGTATATATTTCTTTGCTTGTTGTCTCCCCCAAAAGATTGTGAGGTTCTTGAGGGAAAGGACTGTTTTTGTCTCTTTTTGTATCTCCAATGCCTAATATACTACCTAGCACATAGTAGGAACTTAAATATTTGTTGACTTCCCACTCAGAGAAGGGCTTTTTTAGGTCTTCCTGTCCAGAAAAATTATTTCACTTTATCTATAAAATATTTATCAAGGCATAACTTCATTTAGATGATTTAATGTTTATATTCATTCGTGTAATTAAAGGTGATACTGTACACTCTAGTCAGGGATTTAAAGGGTAAGGGTCTGGCTTATTATTGTTCAATTAAATGTTTTTAAAAATCTACTTAGTACGCTAAATATACATGCAAGAGAATGTTTATATCTCCTTGTTGGGATGAAGAGGCAGCTAAAGGGCACAGTGAATGGAATGCTGAACACAGAGTCAAGAAGTTCTTAGTTCAAATTTGGCTTCAGATACTTGTTAGTTATAAGACTTTGGATAAGTTATATCCCTGACTGCCATAGTTTCCTCAACTGTACAAAAGGGATAATAATAGCACCTATTTCCCATGATTTTTGTGAAGATAAAAAGGAAAAAAATGTTAGTTGTTGTTCCATTGTCATCAATCTCAACTTTCCTGGGTGTAACAGCCCCAGAAAAGTAGTGCAAAAAATAAAAAATATAATGTTGACAAAGTGAACCTATGGGAAATAGAGGATTAGGTTCTCGAATCAACAAATTCTATAATATTTCACTAGAAATTGCTGACAGTACATTTTGATACATATAGTTCTTTATAACAAAACATTAATTATAATAATATGCACTTTTTCTAAAATAATAACCATGAAATAACCCATAAACATAGTAAAGAAAATAAAATTGGTAACATGCAAAACATTTTTTCTTGCTAGAAACTTTCTAGAATTCTGGGACCTTTTATGCCAGTGTCTCAATTTTTAAAAAATCATTGATTTCAGACAATATTCATTTTTTATAACTCATGCAATCTACAATAACATAAATACTTTTCTCCTTTCTGCTGGTATAACAAATCATCAGACAGATTATTGCTCCAGATATTCTGGCATGAAGTTTGGTTAACGCCTTTATTTTCTCACTAAGTTGTATCACTGATTTCTCACACATGGGATTAGAGTTCAAAGGATTTGTACTATGCTTTGGGGGCATAATTGCAACACAAAACTTGAGTTTAAAAGCAACAAATCCACAGAGAACTCTTTACAATGGTAGGATGAACAAGACCAGTGAAGTACCTAGTAGGATACCAGGTGCTGTGCACCTCTCCTTTCTTCTCTACTGCAGATAACTGGCTAATGTGTGAAGTTGGTCAATCAGAAAATGAAAGTGAGGCTAATAATAAAATAATGCAGATTCTTGAAGCAATCAAAGTTGAGGATTTATTATTATTATTATTATTATTATTATTAATTATACTAAAAAGAGACAAACATAGGCTTCATTAATGACTTAAGCCTATGTAGTTTGAAACTTTTTACATGGGTTCAGGGGGGTACAAGGATTTGGAGCCTGTATATATGTGGCTCTTTGTGTTTGAAAGTTTTATATGACAGGTTTATAGAAGGTAAAGATTACTATAAGGCCTAGTAGCTTAAACAAAAGGCTCACGGAATGAATTCTCACCCCTAAAAATGTCTAATCTGACTTTAGTATATGACAAATGAGTCCTGAAACTGAAAGTATGAGTTAGTATTGGGTTTTGGAGTGGGGAAAAAACAATGGATTCAAATCTTTTCTCAGATAATAACTAAAATTCCAGTGGCTTTCTATCACCATAGAATAAAATACAAATTCTCTTTCTAGAGTTCAAAGTCCTAGTCCCCTCCTTCCTTTTCAGTCTTCATATACATTACTCCTTCCTCCCAACCTCCATGTACTTTGTAATCCAGGATACGGGCTTCCTTGATGCTCCTTGTACAAGATATTCCATCTCCAAATGGGCTTTTCACTGGCTGTTCCCCATGCCTGAAGTTATTTCCTTCCTCATCTCTTTTCACCTGGACTTCCTGCCCTTCCTTCACATGTCAGCTAAAATCTTACTTTATACAAGAAACTGTTTCCAATCCCACTTAAAGCTAGTGCCTTCTTTCTGTTGATCATCTCTAATTTATCCTGTTCTTTTTCTATCTTATTTATACACAGTTGTTTGCATGCTATCTTCCCCATTTGACTCTCGAGAGAAGGGAATTTTTTATTCCTTTTCTTCCAGGACATAGACAGTGCCTGACACACAAGAGGCATTTAATAAATGCTTATTTTATTGACTGATTGATTAGTTTTATGACACAACTAAAGTTACTTCTATGTATCTCAAGTAACTCCCCAGGACTTAACTACTAATGAATTGAAAAAGCATTTATTAAACGCTTTCTTTATGCCATGCACTGTGCTAGGTATTGGGATGTTGTTTCTGCCTTTAAGGGGCTTGCATTCTAATAGCAGGAGACAACACATATAAGAGAGGGAGCTTTGGAGTGGGAAGTTACAGGAATGATGAACTGATCCACAAAACAGTTATTTTACATGCCATTTTTTTGAAGCAGTGGTATTATTGATTGGATTCCTGTGCATAAGGCAAAATGTGGAAAGCAAGGGTGAAGGGGGAGTTATGGGTGTGGTAGAAGAGCAGATGACAAGATGTACTGAGTAGAAGACTGAATGGGATGTCAAGCGTGATTAAATTTGGACTGTGTATATGTGTGTGTGTGTGTGTATGTACATGTGTACTGGGTAAGTAAGATTGTAATTGTCACTAATCAAGTAAGAGCAGATGCTACAAAGCTGTATGGGTTAACTTCCCCAGGGATTGGGAGCTTAGTTTCTGAAGGTCCATTTCATAGTAAGTGTTGTTTAGGTTGGGAAGAGGCACAGCAGTAGAAAGGTAAAAATGGAAAAGTGTTTAGGTGGATAATGATGTAATATGAACCATGTTTTGCCAAACCATAGATTGTGACCTTCCTTGTTGAAGGGAGTGGGCATACTGAACATTTCTCCTTGTTGATGTTAGCTCATATTCTCAAATATCATATTCTCATATTCTCTATTCTCAAAAGCAGGGGAACCCTCATTGTTTCATTCCTTTTATGAGCACAGAAGAGTTTTGTTTTCCTTGTCAATTTGGGTCTTGACTCAAGACCTAATTCATATCCTGCCAGTCACCCAGGATTGTACTTTTGGTGTCATCTTCTATTCCTCATTCACACATCTCTCACAAAGACAACCTGTCATCATATTTTGTAGTTTCTCCCTTTGCGATATCTCTTGTATATGGCTCTTTTTTGTGGCTTTTCACAGACAACACCCTAGTACAGGCTCAGATAACCTCTTGCCTGGACTACTACAATAACCTTCCAATTGGTCTCCCTGCATCAAACCTCTTCCCTCATTCAACCCATCCTTGGAGTCAGCTGCCAGAGTGATTTTCCTAAAAATGAATCTGACTGACACTCCCTAATCACCTTCCCTCTCAAATCAATAGATTGCAATAGTTCCCTATTTTTTCTAGGAACAAGTGAAAACTTCTCTGTTTAGCATGTAACGTCCTTCAAAGCCTGGCCCTTTTCAACCTTTCCATTCTTCTTCTATCTTACTCTCTATCGTGAAATCGATGATTTATCTCCATTGGGCAAATTGTTCTTCACACAAGACATTCCAACTGATGATTCTTTGCCTTTCACCTGGGTATCCCCCATGACTAGGATGTTCTCGTATTTCACCTTCACTTCCTGGCTTCCTTCAAAAATCAATTCACATCGCAATTTATGCAAGAGGCTTTTCCTGGTCTTTTTTTTTTAATTATTATTTTTTTAAAGTGAGGCAATTGGGGTTAAGTGACTTGCCCAGGGTCACACAGCCAGTAAGTGTTAAGTGTCTGAGGCTGATTTGAACTTAGGTACTCCTGACTCCAGGGCCGATGCTCTATCCACCACGCCACCTAGCTGCCCCTTTCCTGGTCTTTTTTAACCCCCATCAGGGGTCAAATATACCTTTCCTTGGAGACCACCTTCCATTGCTCTGTATATATTTTGTTTGTACTTCCTTAATCTCAGTGCCTTTATCTATAGTTTATCCTGTTTATATCTTGTTCATACATAGATACTTGTTCATACATAAATGTTATAAATCATATTAGACCGTATGCTCCTTGAGGACAGGTACTGTGTTTTTGTCTTTTTTTGTATTCCCAGGCCTTAGCACATTAAGCTCTTAATAAATACGTATTGTCTTCATGATTGATTTGGAAATATTCTTATCTTTCTACGCAAGGTTCACCTCTAACTCCTCCTGGCAAAGAAAAAAAAGGTTTAATTGAAAAACAAACACAAAACAAATTTTGGAACAAAATATCTTGATGACTTTTTTCCATTTAAAATGTATTTCCTTTTCTAGAAATTTATATACAGTGATGCTCTTTCACTTTATATGAAAACAAAGCTATTTTCTGCTGGGCTAGGATAGAGCAGCAGAATTATTGCAGTGATAGTCTTGCTTATGGGTTGGGAAAACCCTATACAAAATTGTTAAATTTACAATGTTTGTCCTTTCTTGCGGGCATCCTTGCTTTTCCAATGGGTGTCACAGATTCCTCATGCTTTAGTGCTTTACATAGGGCCTGGCACATAGTAGACACTATGTAAATGCTTATTCCTCTCTTTCTCCTCCCTCTACTTGCATCTTAATATTCATACTAATATAATAGTTATTAATGAGATATAAATTATCTTTTGGGTGATGGGAACAATATTTACAATTTCATAGATCAGAGGCTTGATATAAAGCACTAAAACTTTTCGGTTAAAATATTAGATTTTGGCTAGTGGGTAAGTGAGGATTATTTTAGTCACCCTTGTCACTAGAATCATACTATAGAGATGTTCATACATATGTCTGTGCATAAGGCTGGGTCTGACTTTATGTATGAATGGAGGAGTAAATTGCATAGTCCATATAATCTTGGGAAATATCACTATATCTCACCCCATTTGTCTGTAAATGTGGCCAGTGGGTAGACTTTGGAGAAGAATGCTCTGTTGAATGCTAAATATTATTTGGTTCCAATATGAGATCAGCTAGGATAAGCCAGAACTGTAGGTATAATTGATCTTGACCTTTGAGAAATAGGACATTCTCTGAGGTCAAGTACTCTAGTGAAGAAGGGTGTAGATATTGTGTTGGTGATGCTAGCATTTATATTGTTCTTTAAACTTTGTCAAACCATTTACCTTATACTTAGTTTCTAAAACAAGGAGAATATTTGTAAAAGCTTTTTATAGTCATGCGATCAAGTTTATATTTTGTAATACTCTTATTAATATTAAGTTCATATTCATTTAGATTTCCCTAGTTTGAATTTCATTGTCTTTTATTATACCACGTGTATTTTCTTCTATTCATTCATCTATCTAATTTTGAAACATGGTTTTGATTTCATAATACAATGTTAATTCTAGGAGTATTGTGCTCCCATATTCTGAGTTATTTGTTTTTGCTATTTTTTCTCAACTGATTATTTGATCAAACTCTTTAAAGCATTTCCCTGGCAAATTGTTTGCCATGGCAAGTGTATTGATTCTAGAAGTATTATTTTTGATAAGCATATTCCAAAAAAAAAAAAGAGAGGAACATTTGTAAAAGTTGTCTTTGAGATTGTGTTGTGCTTTAACTTGTATTCAAATATGTTCTGATTTTTCACAAAAGTAATTGTATACTAAGTAAAAAAAAGGGGTATTATTTGAAATTGTTGCATAATTATATATTGTGTTCTGAGTCAAGATGTATTCACATTTTTGCAATCATTTATTATCCTCAATTTTTAAATCCATATGAGATTTTAAATTATGGGAATTTATCATTTAAGACATTAATTGCCGTTATTCTGAGTTATCAGATGTCAGTTGGCCAAGATGCCATCCAATCACAAGAGGAATACATGCAAGAGCAGACACTGAACTGTCAAATGAGGGGAGACATGCATGAAGTCAAGGTATGGCCAAGGGAACGGCTTTTGACAAATGTTGAGGTTGGATTCTCTTGGTTTAATATTTTATTCTCTTTTTCCCCACAATATTGTACAGATGGCTGGAAGTATTCATCCCACCCATCTCACTTCTACACCTGGCTTCTATGCTCCCTCCTATATGCCTGATGCCATGGACATCTCAATCCATGCATCTGATTAAGTCTGACTCAGTTTCTTCCAATATGTTCGGTGGCATGGACATATATTCCATCCACCTATTTTAAGCCTGGCATACTGTATGGGCAGTACATATTGCTCAAGTGTGGGAATGCTCATATCCCATCATTTCTCTGTTCTTTTATGGTAACCCCCATAATTATCTCAGGTGTCATGATAAATACAGTGTTGAATTTGGCCTTGACACCTGTTACCAATTATATTAGATTTTTTAATTTCTCATAATGGCATGAGGATAATTAGGCAGATGATGCAAAAGTGATGAAACAAAGATAAAAATTATTTTTATTAATTAATATTGCAGCAATTGTCTTCTCAATTACTCTCTATAAGGGGGGACTATAGTAATATTATAATTTTAAAGAATGTTTCAATTTTTGTTTTATTATATGTTTCATGTGTAACAACTAAGATTCTGAATTCCCTTAGACATGTTTTGAGAACTTTCATTGTTTGATTTGATTATTGACAAAGCTATTTTAAAGTTGTGTTAAGCTCAATGTTGTAGAAATTTTCCTGGCTGATTACCAGCATCCACATATCAACCCCTGAAAAGACTTCCATTCCATGACTACACCTAGAGACATCTGAGAAAAGACTTTCAGAGACTTTAAATGAACAGTTTTGATTTGTTGTTTTTGTTGTTTTTTTTCTCTTTCTGTTATAATATACACCATCTGTAACATGTATTCTCTGCAGAGGCCCTCCCTTTGCAAGACTAATGTCAAAGCGTCGGTTCATGAGGACAAAAAAAAAAAATCGCCCCTCTGTCAAAACTTTCCTCTATTCCTTTTCTATAGTGTTGTTCACATATTATTAGTTAGCAATAGTTATTATATTGTTTTTACTGTTCCGTCAAGGAAACATTTTGTTTCTTGAGGAACAACAGGGGGGACTGTAACGATTGGAATGACGCCACCTGCTGGATACTTACTGTAGAAGAGTTCTGCCCATGAAGGGAAGGTCTTTGAGGGCAAGACCAGGAGTCAGGAAGTGACGCGAGCTAGTGGGAGGAGGAAGGAAGAGACTGGCGCTCAGTCTCGCACTCTTTCCTTTGGACTCTGGTGGAGAGCGGAGCTAGAAATGTGCTCTCCCTTTAATAGATAGGAATCTAGGCCTTTCTCTCTTTCTTTACCAAATTCTTCTTTTCCTTAATAAATGCTTAAAAGTCTAACTCTTGCTAAAGCTTATAATTTATTGGCGACCACTCATTAGATATTTTAGACAGTTTAGCTAGAATTTTAGCCCTTAACAATTGTAATATGTAAAAGAATTATTTCTCTGTCACTTTAAAATAATTTTGCCTCTAAGATGTCTTGTCAGAATCCTCATGATAATTCAGGTTCTCTCTGAGGCCTGAACCTATGCTTGAGCACAATAATAATAAAGCATATGTTTTGCCTCCATAACTTCTGCATCATGGTAAGTGTGTGTGTGTGTGTGTGTGTGTGTGTGTGTGTGTGTGTGTGTGTGTGTGTGTGTGTGTGTATTTGGCCGCAGTTACCAATCACATGAACTCAAAAAGGAGATATTTCTCCCATAATTCTCAGATTTTCATAAATCCGAAGGGCTGTCATATGGAATAACTACATTTTTGGTATGGAACAAGCAAAATTATTTTGCTTGCCTTCTGTAGATAGAGCTATCAATGATAAGTGGAAATGGAACACTGCGACTTATAGTAGGGAAAAAGTTCCTAACAGTTAGTGATTTCCCCAAATAGAATGATCTGCCTTAGGAGCTGATAGATTACCCTTCGCTAGAGATCTTCAAGCAAAGGACTCTGCTGCTTACTAGTCACATAAACTTAGAGAAATCATCTACCCAGGATGGGCTACAATTACCTACTTCATAAATGAGTATGTGGAGTAAACTGGACTATATAGTCTTTAAGTTCCCTTACTCCCTTTATTTACCATCCTATAAATAGGTTGGATAGACATTTATTGGCTGGAGGAGGTTCTTGCTAAGGTATAACTTGGATTATATGGACTTTAAATTCCCTTCCAACTCTGAGATTCTGTCAGAATGTTATTTTTAATCAGTTAGGGCCTGGTGGCAGATAGAATGTATTTTAAAAATTGGTAAACCCACTAAGTGCTCTTCATTCCAAGCCTTTACAGACAAGTTTGTCCAAAGTCTAGTTTGCTTTGTTTCTATTGTAAGGAAAGAACAAAGAATAGAGATGAGGAGAGAGTTGGGGAATAGATCTAAAAGTTAGCAGAAATGTTCTATCATACAGTGAGAATAATGCATGCAAAACAATTTAAGGGAAGGCTTGGAAGGACAGGATGTCATATTATAGAAGTAGTGGAGGAAGTGAGGAAGCACATGAGCTTAAGGAAGCAAAAAGGGAAATGTGAGGAATGACAGTATTGAAGAAGGGTTCAGAAAGTTAGCGAAGGGAGTAGAAGAAAACAAGATGATTCAGAGTTTGAAAATGGAACAGGGAAACATCATCCTATCTTTAACAAAATTCTCTTGATCATCTTGTGGTCACCTTGCCTTTGGTTCCCCATCAGGAGGGTGGAGTGCCCCCTTTTTCCTTATGGAGATTTTGATACTACCCAAGCTATCCAAGTAATGTGGAAAGGAAAAAGGAATACCCAGTGGGGGTATTCTACTAACATATCCATGGTAGTAAGAGAAGAAGGGAGGCTAAAGGAAAGGGGGAGAACAACTATAAGCTAGATAAATATGACATAGACCCTGCTCTCAAGAGGGTCTGTGACTAGCTAACTATGTTTATAACAATATTTGAGCTACTAGAAGTCATGTCATAATACTCTACCATGTTACCTAGGATGGTAATGCAAAGCTCTTAAAATGTATTAAGGATACACAGATTTATAACATATTTCTGGCAGAAAATAGTTATTTTCTTCAAAGAGCTGCAATGCAGAGATCTATATGGTAGCCAGTTAGAATGGTGTGGTAGAAAGATTGTTAAACCTAGAGGTAGGATACCTGGGTTGGAATCCTGACTCTGATTCTTTTTTCTTTTCTTTTTTTTTTTTTTAGTGAGGCAGTTGGGGTTAAGTGACTTGCCCAGGGTCACACAGTTAGTAAGTGTTAAGTGTCTGAGGCCGGATTTGAACTCAGGTCCTCCTGACTCCAGGGCTGGTGCTTTATCCACTGCACCACCTAGCTGCCCCCTGACTCTGATTCTTAAAAACCTATGTGATTGGGGGCAGCTAGGTGGTGCAGTGGATAAGGCACCAGCCTTGGATTCAGGAGGACCTGAGTTCAAATCTGGCCTCAGATACTTACTAGCTGTGTGACCCTGGGCAAGTCACTTAACCCCCATTTCCCTGCAACAAACAAACAAACAAACAAAAACCTACGTGATCCTTGATAAATCCCTTAATCTCTGTGTCTCATTGTACATGGTGGGGGCAATAGTGGCTACAAATGTCTGTGAAATTGAATTGGAGGCCATTCTAATACTGTGCCTAGTATTGCTGCAGTCTTATGTCCCTTTGGTCACTTTTTTTTTTTCTGTTTGGTTTTATTCAGCTGTTGTATAGATACTTCGATTCTCCTAATCTGTACAATGGGAATGGGATAATATCTTTATATAAACAGAAAACAGTCCTCATTATGAGTCTGTGGCTAAATGTGACTCCTAAAGAAATCCAAGGTTGTCACTAGTAGTCAATTCCACTCTCAAAAGTGTCTTTCAGGGCAGCTAGGTGGCGCAGTGGATAGAGCACCAGCCCTGGAGTCAGGAGGACCTGAGTTCAAATCCAGCCTCAGAAACTTGACACTTACTAGCTGTGCGACCCTGGGCAAGTCACTTAAACCCCAATTGCCTCACCAAAAAAAAAAAAAAAAAGTTTCTTCCTCAAACACCGCCATGATTCTTTTGCAGGCCTTCATTACCTCACACCTCAATTATTGCAATAGTTGGCTAGTGGGTCTCCGTGCCTCAAGTCTCTCTTCACACCGATCCAGACTTCATTCAGCCACCAAAGTAACTTTCCTAAAGTGTGGTCACCCCCTCCCCAACTCAGTAAATTCCAATGACTCCCTTATCACCAGGATCAAACACAAAATCCTCTAGTGTTCAAAAGCCTTTATAACCTAGCTCCCTCCTATCCTTCCAGTCTTCTTAGACTTATTTCCCAGAACATACTCTTTTTTTTTTAATTTTACATATAAGGTATGTTATTTTTTCCGTTACATGTAAAGATAGTTCTCAACTTTTGTTTATACAGGCTTTAAAATTTCAGATTTTTCTCCCTCCCTTCCCTCCCTCCCCCGTCCCCTAGACAGCAGGTAATCTGATATAGGTTATATCTATATATCTATATATCTATACACACACACATATATATATATATAGCATAATAACATTAATCCTATTTCTGCATCAGTCCTGTTATAAGAGAAAAAATCAGAGCAATGATGCAAAACCTCAAAATAGAAAAAAAAAAAACAGCACCAAAAACAAAAGAAATAGTATGGTTCATTCAGCATCTATACTCCACAGTTCTTTTTTTTTTTCTTGGATTTGGAGATCCTCTTCTATCATGAGTTCCCTGGAACTCTTCTGTATCATTGCATTGGTGAGAAGAATATAGATCCATCACAGTAGATCAAACACTCAATGTTGATGATACTGTGTACAATGTTCTTCTGGTTCTGCTCATCTCACTCATCATCAGCTCACGTAAGACCCTCCAGGTTTCTCTGAACTCCTCCTGCTCATCATTTCTTCCAGCACAATAGTATTCCATTGTATTCATATACCACAACTTGTCTAGCCATTCCCAATTGATGGGCACCCCCTCAACTTCCAATTCCTTGCTACCACATAAAGAGCAGTTATAAATGTTTTGTACATGTGGGTCCTTTCCCCTTTCCATGATTTCTTTGGAAAAAGACCTAAAAGTGGTATTGCTGGGTCAAAGGGTATGCACAGCTTTATCACCCTTTGGGCATAATTCCAAATTGCTCTCCAGAATGGTTGGATCAGTTCACAGCTCCACCAACAATGCATTAGTGTTCTAATTTTTTCACAGCTTCTCCAACATTTATTATTTTCCTTTTTTGTCATTTTAGCCAATCTGATAGGTGTCAGGTGGTACCTCAGAGTTGTTTTAATTTGCATCTCTCTAATCATTAGAGATTTAGAGCATTTTTTCATATGGGAATAGATAGCTTTGGTTTCTTCATCAGAAAACTGCCTGTTCATATCCTTTGACCATTTCTCAATTGGGGAATGACTTGGATTCTTATAAATTTGATTTAGTTCCCTATATATTTTAGAGATGAGGTCTTTATCAGAAGTACTGGCCACAAAAATTCCAGAACATACTCTTAAATCCAGTGATAGTGGCCTCCTGGGTGTCCCATCAACAAGATACTTCATCTCTTACCTTCAGGCATTTTCTCTGGCTGTCCCCCATGCCTGAAATGTTCTTTTTTCATCTTTGCCTAATGGCTTTCCTGGTTTCCTTTAGTACCAACTCAAATCCTATCTTCCATATGAAGCCTTTCTCAATCCCTCTTAATTTCATTGCTTTTTTAACCTTATTTGCTTCCTATTTATCTTGTATGTGACTTTGGGGATAGATATTTGTTTGCTTGTTTTCTCCCTCATTAGACTGGGAGCTCTTTAGGGCAGGGGTTATTTTTAACTTATTTGTATCACCAGAGTTTAGCACAATACCTGGCATGCAGTAGACCCTTAATAAATATTTTTTGACTGCAGTGTGCCAATCAAAGGACTTCATTTCCTTTGTTAACTATCTGCATGGATTTTTAATGATGTTGCAGATTAGTGGGATCAAACTCAAATGGAAACAGACTGTAGGCCAGTTATTGATTTAGAAAACCACATAGTAATTTATCTATATTATAACTGCATTTTATTTATCTTGTTAAACTTTTCGCAATTGAATTTTGTTTTGGTTTGGGATGTACTTATGTTGTAAATGATCAATTAATAAATCTTTATTGAAATCTCCTAAGTGTAAGGCACTAAGGACAAACTGTGCTACAATTAACAACCTATGGGTTCATCTAGTTACAGGACTTTATAGTTTTCTAACCAAATGACATCCTGGAGTCAGGAAGGCCTGATTTAAAATCTGTCCTTTCAGATACTTCCTGGCTTTGTGACCGTGGGTAAGTCACTTAGCCCTGTTTGCCTCTGTTTGCTCATCTGTAAAATGAGCTGGAGACAGAAATGGCAAGCTACTCTAGTATCTTTGCCAAGAAAACCCCAAATGGGATCACAAACAGTTGGATACATCTGAATAATAACAACAATAAGAAAAAAATAAAAAGAAAATTTCATTTAATCTCTTTTTCAGGATAGATCTGCTAGAGTATAATCTCATTATTTCTGTGGATGGCCTTCATAAAACACTCTAAAGCTGTTTTGCCCTAGCAAAGAATTAATCAAAGTACTTTGAGGTCTTTGGAAGAAAACAATATATTGTAAATCTATGGTATCATTATTATTTTTTATCTCTTTTCTTTCTCTTCCCCTTCATTAAGCTTCATTGCAAATAATGTTTTCCACTGCATTTGTTTCTGTCCTGTATTTTAGGAAAATATACTACAAAATGTCTACCCAACTCTCAAAGAGAAATTCATCCATAAAAATCCCTTTATGTACCATAAAAAATCAGGATTCTTAAAGCATTTTGAAAGCCACACTTCTTCCATGTACTTTGATCATTCTTGCCTTGAATTTCTGTAGGATTTAAACATGTGGTGCCTCTGGTATCTCACAGGCCTCAGTGGGCTCATTCTGTTTGTAAAGTTGTGCAAATTATCTGACAACATTGGGTTTTTCAGAACTGTTCTACTGTGTGAACTTGGGTCTGAGTTCTCCCTCTAAGCCATTCTACTCTACTCTACAAAATTTCATCCAACCATGCTAGTATAGAGTTGCTAAATTTCTCTTTCCTATGGAAAGAACTATTCCTTTCTCCAGAGTCTTGAGATCACTGGAGGGGGAGAAGCAGAGGAAAAGAGGGCATTTATTGGAGAGTCCTTGGAGGGAGGGCTGAGCCAAGAAATATTTGGGGAAGCTCACTGGAAATTCCTGCAGGCTAGAGTGAAGGAAGTGTGTGGGCAGTTCCCATCCTTTTCTTTATGTGTTAATCTACTTCTCTTTTACAGGTTTTGCTTTATACTAATACCCAAACAAAATGGACCTTCTCTATTCCTTTGTTGTAGGGTATGGGTAGACATAACCAATTTCTCCTCTCCAGTTTATTTCCCCAGAAATTCATGCTTTTTGATATATTGCTTTATCTTTATTTCAGAGTTGCTGAATCTGAGTTTCTCTTCAGCTCCCCAACTAAGATGGTAAAACCCTCTGGGGCAGGAATTGGGACCCTTTTCTACTTTTCTTTCTTTCTTTCTTTCTTTCTTTCTTTCTTTCTTTCTTCTCTTTTCTCTTCTTTCTTTTTCTTTCTTTCTTTCTTTCTTTCTTTCTTCCTTCTTTCGTTCCCTTCTTTCTTTCCTTCTTTCTTTCCTTCTTTCTTTCCTTCTTCTTTCCTTCTTTCTTTCCTTCTTCCTTCGTTCTTTCTTTCTTTCCTTCTTTCTTTCTTTCTTTCTTCTTTCTTTCTTTCTTTCTTTCTTTCTTTCTTTCTTTCTTTCTTTCTTTCTTTCTTCTCTTTCTTTCTTTCTTTCTTCTTTCTTTCTTTCTTTCTTTCTTTCTTTCTTTCTTTCTCTTTCTTTCTTTCTTTCTTTCTTTCTTTCTTTCTTTTCTGGAGGGCAATGAGGCTTAAGTGACTTTGCCCAGGGTCACACAGTAACTGTCAAGTGTCTGAGGCTGGATTTGAATTCCGGTACTCCTGAATCCAAGGCCAGTGCTTTATCCACTGTGCCACCTAGCTGTCCCCTCTACTTTTATTTCTTAAAAACAAACAAACAAACAAACCCAATGGTGTCTAGCACTGTTGGATTTCAAAGTGATAACATAAATATTGATTGAAAGGTAAGAATTCATTATCCATAATAGGAAAAAAATCCTTTGACCATTCCTTTTGTCCCTCAGTTTTTGTTGACAGTCAGCTGTCTTTCTGAAAATGGGGGATATTGGTATTCAAGAAAACTCCCCTTAAGATTGAGGAAATGACTTATTTTTAAGCTGGGACAAAATAATTACAAATGAATGGATGCAATTGAATTGTTGGAAGCATATTTATTATTGGAAATAGTTATAAAAATTTCCCTGAAATTAAAATCATACCTTGAACAGGTCGATTAGTCAGATTTAATTTTTCTTCCACTCACTGATATTGGTGTAAAATATTTTCATCAGCTATGCATAACCAAAGAGTACATTAATCTGTCAAGATATAAATGATTTTCTTTTGGCCACCATGGCTTGAGGGATTTATTTCGAGTCTGTTATGCTACTGTTTGCCCCCAGGATGTGTAATCTATATTTTAGGGGAATGTGGCTTACTGTAAGACACCTGTATTATTTATGTGTGATTAATATTTGTGTTATGGTGAATGAGGTCTTTTGGTCTTACTTTTCTCTCATAGTGACTTAATCATTTCTCACAAGAGTGTAGTCATTGTAATAAAACATTCCACATGCTAGTTTGTTTTTCAGCAATGACAAATGCAATTGTTGTAAAATGTGAATTTTCTGTTATTAAATATGGCCTCATGAATGTAATTTACTGGGCTACACATGCAAGATGCCATACGATGGCCTAGCTGACTCTGAAACCAAACCAATTGATCCTTGTATGTGTGGATTTTTGTAGAAACAACCATGAACAATGCCTTTTAATCACAGCCCTTATATCAACAGATCTAATTTTGTGTTTCTAGGCATAATAGTATTTACTACAAAATTGGTTGGTTGGGTAGATGTCTATTAAAGTAGTCCCATTGTAATTTATAAATTTACAACAAATTATGAAGCTCTTTGATCATCTTTGACAGATAATATCATTTACTAAATTAGGATATATTTCAGAGTTCCTTTTTTTTTCAGGTCATGCAACATGAAATTTTCCACAACTTTCTTCTAGAAAAAAGCACTTATGTCAAGAGATTGAGAAATTGAAAGAGTTCCAAAATCTACAAGAATGAAATTCAATTAGACATTAATGTTACATGCCAGGACCCCATTATTTCACAATGGTGACAGCAAAATGTATCACTTTTAGCAGTTATTTCACAGAGTTGGGGTCATATGGATTATTGAATACAAAAGGAATTTATTTTAAAATGTATACAATAGGTCTTTTAAAAGTTGCTTTTGTAAGCTATGTCAAAGGGTAGAAGAGGAATGCAATCTTAAAAATAATTCACATGCATTGTTAAAGAATGGCTCATTATGAACACCTGAAAGGAATTATTTTTTTCATTGTTGTTGTTTAATGTTATATTCATTTTTAATGATCAAAATAACCTTAGAACTCAGATAACCAGATACCTGCTCTCTTATATATAGCCTACTATATAATTGACGATGTGGTCTGATTTTCATATTATAATATGACAAATGATAGGTATTGAAGAAAGGAGATCCATAAGTAGAGTTTGGTAAAGGCATTTAGGTTGTATACTTGCTCAGTAGGCCAAAGAGTCCTTCCCTCCATCCCCTGCACCAAGAAAAATACGGACATTTTCATATATTAGATACATCTCATATACATATTAAAATTTATAAGATGCTCAAACTTACTGAGCTTCCAGTAGAAGTCATTGAGAGTGCTAAAGAATGATGCTGGTAATTACACTCAATTCAACCAGGATACGGTGGACAAGAGCTTTAAAAACTTCAGAAACATCAATTAAAGCCCAAGTTGTGTGCAATAAGCATCAAAAATTGATAAAAACTCAAATTTAGGTTTTTAGATTTAGTGTTTAAATCAATCAACTGCAAACAAGATTTAATTAAAGAATATTATTTCAAAGTGTAATTACCTACTGGGATTAGAATGAACCTCTATTGCCCATAATGTTCTCCTACTGTGATCCCACACTGAAAAATGTTGAGTTTTAGATTAATATGCATCTTGTAAGTACAAGTCCTAATCTCAATCTTAAAGGACATTTAAAACACACTTGGAACCTTCTATGCAATCAAGCACAGTGTGACTACTAGGTCCACCATGCTAAATTTGTGATTACATTTTTTATGTGCATGATTTAAATCGCTTTAGCAGCAGTCCAGGGAGCATTTTACCCTGCATATTAATTACACAAAGGCTTTGTTCATGTGAGGGGTCTCAGTGGTCTATGGTCTGTAATCCAGCTCATTTGAACTGTGAGTACAGTTTTTGAGCATGCTGTGCACATCAAGCCCAGCTTTAAAGCTAGAATAGGCTGAGATGGTTAACAGGTATGGTTCCTGCTTAAGGAATGAATGCCATTTATTAGTGACATCTGCAAACTTAATTGCTTAAAACTCTGAAAGTGACTATGTATGCTCAGAAGGCTGTTATTAATAGGGAGGAAATATACTACATGGCAGGGCATTCCAGCACCGATTGCTATCATCTCACACTAGCATTATCTAAATATAATACCATTCAGAATATAAAACTGGACATTATAGGAGGCTTCTGAGGAAAAATCGTGTTTAGAAACTGTTTTTTTTAAATAGTAGATCTTATAGGTTTTTACAATCTAAAGTCGATAGTAATGACTTGCATCCCTATATTTTTTATCTCTTTTTACATGAAAAGTCACCTCAAATATGAATAAAATCATACATGTAAAAGTGATTAAACTGCTATGTCTTAAGTTATGTAATTTCTTAGTGCCCTGAACTTGCTAAAAAGGATTAGTTTTATTCTAATTGTTCTGTCCTTAAGGATGAAATAACATGATCCAGGAAAGGATGGAATGTGATAGAAAAAAATCAAATGGAATGCCATATGTAAAGTGCTTTCCAACCCTGTGAAGTTTTATAGAGATTCAAGCTTTCTCAGACCCTGTCCCGGGGAGTTTGGTTACAAAAGTAGAGGAAGGATCTTGTTATATAAAAGGGTAGCATGGTCCCAGTAGATTTTTTTTTTAAACAAGGAGGAGGATCCTGTGTGTTTTTTGCTTCTCATAATCAAGGTATGCCAACATCATGATGATACCTTGTTCGAAGAGGAAGATCCAGATGGTATAATATCATTAAATACCAAATGCACAAAATCATACCATTAGAAACCAAACATTTTGTCAAAATGATGTGAACTAAAGAACAGTTATATATTTTTTAAATGGCATGGGTTAAAACAGAGCTGTTGAAACCCCTTGAGCTCATGATAAAATCGAAGTAGGTATAAAATACAAGTCAATTTTCTTTCTTATTTTTCTTCCTTTTTTCTTTGTACATTTGAAAAGAGTATGGGGCATCTGTTATGACCTTAAGAAGAGGAATTAAAATAATCCTAAGAGCTTGACAGTTATCGTTAGTGGCTTTTTTTTTCTTTTAGTGCTGCTGTTGCTGCTGCTTGCTGCTGTGTGTATATGTGTATTTTAGAATTAAAATCTCTGGACCCTAGTTCATTGACCAAACTTTGTCCAAGGAATCCCAGAAAAGTTCCATCAGTACTTCTCATTATGAGATGTTCGATTTTTATATAAAATCTTTTGCCAGGCCTGATTCACACAGTACTAGAAATCATCACAAAACATTCTATAAACTCTCTGAAATAAAAATGATATGGAGCTACACAAAATCCTTTTTTCCTTTTCAGGGAAAGGAAAAGAGAAATGTGTTGTTACCATTTAAAAGTATATATAGCCTACAGATTTATTTTATTTTTATGTAAACTAAAACCAGTGATTTCAATAATGGAAAGCTACCTTACATGCCAGGGTCTTCAAAATCAAAGGTAAAACACACATTTTCTTTTTCTGATTTTAACTGCAGCAGTAATTGTGTTGCAGTTTGAAATGTGATTATGATATGCAAAGGGGATAAAAAGTTACAGGCATTTCTATGGCACTGGCCCAAATTTGTCCTATAGACTGTTATTTGAGTTCTGTATTTAGAGGGCTTTTTTAGGGTGGTATTTGAGGAGTCAAATGCTGTAATGTTGTAGACTTCTGTATCATTGTATTATAAGAAAAGATTCAAGAGAAAGTTGTCTATGCCATTTAGCAGGTCTGACAGCCTTTGTAGGAGTGTGAATACTGAAGAGGCCATGTAAAAATGCAGTGTCGATGTTTGAAAATTTGTGTTATCTTGCAGTTGGTTTGGTTTAGAAAAGATTTTCCCCTCAAAGGACAGTACCATGTCCGTCAATTCTAAATATACTCAAATCCACTGTGACTCCCACAAAGTAAAATGGAATATTAAGACAATTATATGGATTGTTCAATCCAAATAAATCACCTTTGCTTCAAGTACTTGGGCATCCCAAGGCAACATTATTTTTTAGAAACATAATATCTAGATGTTTATTTCAATTATTTGTTGGACTTTGTGATACTACATGAATGAGGCCCAAGATCTGAATATTTGGAAGGATCCTGATTAGTGACTACATTTTTAACCCCCCCACCCCCCACACATTTTTTTTTCCTGGATATTTAGCATTATGCAAACCCAGCCTTTGTGTATATTCAAAACCTTGAGGCTCCTTGTCAAACATAGACAATTTATTCATAAAAACACATTTTAAAATATGGTTGCACAAGTACATTTATAATACAAAATCCTTATTCCATTATTTTCAAAAAATAAAAATACATTTCATCCAAGCAAAGTTACACAAATACTTTAGAATAATTTCTCTCACTATTTGCCCCAGTTCTACAAATGATGAAAATGAAAATGCTGACATATGAATTAATAGAGAAAGACTTTTTTGATATTAAAAAACCTTCTTTCACAAACAGCCTTTTTTTCCCTTAGAATTGGTTAAAAATTCTAGCCATTTGAAGTTAAAATGCCACAGCAGAGTTGATGACTTTTCTTTAATGTACTTTCTACTGCTCTCTAATAGAGTTGGACATTAATAAAATCTATAGATTAAAGCCAAGCCATGTAGCTATTTTTCTAATAAAAAGTACTCCCAAATCTGTGGCATTTTGTATCAAATTTTAATGTTTCCAATTTTGAAATCTCAGCATAAAAACTGTTGATATGGGTCTGCTTTGATAAATTATAAAGGTAAACTTTAATGAACAGTAAATGGGATCACCTTTGCTACTTGGGGTAATAGAATAAAAAAAGCAAACAAACACATTTTTCTTACTGCCACATGCCTCTCCTTAATAATAACTTTTGTCTCTTCTGCAGAAATGGATGCTGTATAAAGTCTCATTAAATTAGCTGACTGATGGAATAAATACACAGCCCATAGCCCGGCAGTCCATAGTAAACTAAGCAAGGGTCTTGATATCTCAGAGTTCTGCTTATTTACACATGCCTTGGACTCTTCTCACAGATATGTAAATTATTCTGGTTAAAACTAAATGCTAAAGTCTACACCATTAGTCTTCCACTTCATGATCTCCACATGGGGCTGTTAGAGGGATAATGTACCATACAATACACGGTTTACTTTTAATTAATAGAAAAAAATGTGAAATGAATATTAAATGTAGCTTAATGTGAAAGAAAGCTCAGAGCAGTATGGTTGTTATTTTTTTTTTTAATATTCAGCTGTGCTTCATCATCAGAAAGTAAGTAATGCAGTAATAGACTGGAAGCCTTGCTGGGATATTAGGATGAGAAGAGAGCAAGTAAGAGAGAGGTTATGGCATAGCCCTATGAGAAGTACCAGGTTTGACACAAAGGGGAAATGTTTTCCAAAGGTTCCACTTTCGAATACTAACAGGGATTATCCACATATATCCTGGACTGGTCCTTGCTGAAACTGTCCTCTGTTGTATACCACATGAAACATAGTATTTGATGTTAAATCCTGGTGTTAAAAAAAAATACAACACCACATCAAATAGAAGCATTTAATTAAAACACAAGATCTGTTTGTCTGGGTTATAATTCAATGTGTCAAAATTAATGCCTCTGTTTTTAATAAATAGAATTACCAATTCGCAAACAGTTTATCACACTGTTCTCAACTGCGGAATGGAATTTTAATTATATAACATTATTTATGGCAATGAAATGATCGTGTTTCATAATATTTGCCAACAGCACAAGTTAGGATTTAAAAAGGAAAGCTCTATTAAATAATCACTTCCTCCAGTGGATTCCCCTTTGTCTCATTTGGCTCACCTAGGATAAGGTAAGAACCTTGGGATAAGACAAAGAAGATGAACAATTCTGGGTAGGCTTTAGGAGATAACAAAGTCCTCACTGAAGGCACTTATTTGGAAGATTAAAGGGTTTGAACTAAAGCCTGAAATTAGTAACTTTTCATCTCCTCTTTACCCAGACAGCCAGTGTTTTGTAATAAAATAAAGACCTTGCACTTTCAAACCTCCATGGCAGGCAGACTGTGAAACTGAATGCTACTCAATTTTAAATTATTCATACATTCTTAATTGTGATGTTATCCTTATAAATGATAGTAATGGTACCGTTTAAAACCTAAAAACCAGCAGGCACCTGCCAGTGAAGCCATTTCAGTGAAAGCACAGCCACTGAATCTTTAATATGAGGGGCTATTTGTGAAGCCTTAGCAAGTAGAGAGACAGTAAGACATTTGATTTTGCAGTTAGAAATTAGGGAGGTTGATGTGATTAGCAAAAGGGATAGGAAATGCCAGTGCTTAGTTCACCCAGCTTTCTCAGACTGTTTGGAAAAATCATCCTATGACTGGAGATCATTCCTCCAGAGAATTCTACCAACTTTCTTTAAAAGTGAATAGGCTAGAAATAATAATTTTGATTCCAGTTTGGTGAAGGAGTTAGAGGAAAAGATAAGACAAACTAATATTGGAATCTGGAGAAAGGATTTATTATTCCATTTCTTTTTTTCTTTTTTTTTAAATCAAGGAAAAGGGTTGCTTTTCTAGGAGAGGATGATAATCATTAATATTATCCTCATCATTACTATTAGAAGGTATAGCAATAATTCAATTTGGCCTCAAACACCTACTAGATGGGAGACTCTGGACAAGTCACTTAACCTGTTTTCTTTAATCCACTAGAGAAGGAAATGGTACAGCACTGCAGTATTTTAGATTTGGACACAACTACTGAAACAATACAATTGGAACAATTTAGAGAAATCCATTTTAGGTTTTAGAGGAACTGAAAGATTTAAAAGACTTTTGTGACTTTATCCATCATCTTACTTTCCTCAACATTTAAAAAATTGATGTTACTTTGAATTCATTTTCAGTATCATTTTAGTGATATCAACACTTGTCATGGTGTTGGGAAGAGGAAATGTGTGCTTTGGAATGAGGCCATCATTTATCTCTTAACACTTTTGATTTAAAAAAAAAGTTTTTAGAAGTTATGTTGTTTATAATGGCCATTGCATTCATTTCTTTGGCTTTTGGGACAAATGTCCACCCACCCCCAATTTATATAATTACTTATGGTTTCATATTCATAATGAATAATAGAACAAAAGAATAAAAATGTTAGCAAGTTTTATGAAAGTTTCACTTTGCAGACACATTGACTGGCCAAGGGAATTAATAATAAGTAAATTCTTAGGCTTTCAAATATGGGTCACTAACATCAGCCAAGCCAGGCTTTTAATGGTACTGCATGTGTTATAAAACATTTTGTGTTTCAGTAAAAAACTAGCAATACTTATGCCAATGACCTATATTTGAAAGCTTATAAATTTTTTATTTATTGCCTTCTCCCTTCTTATATCTATCAATAAAATGTAGCAATCAGCTTTAACATCGAAAAGGTGCCCAAACTCTATAGCCCTTGTTCATTTAAGCTCTGCACAAAAACCCTATCAAAAGATTTTTGTTAATGCTAATGGTGATTATGTGGTTCCACTGAAGTCTACTTTTTGTGTCCTTATATTTGATCTTTAAGGCTTTATAACTAAAGATATCATAGTCAGTTGAAGGTTAAAAGAAATGCAAATTGATATGTGCCACTTCCCTTCTTGGTCCTGAAGAGCTTCTTTCTTTCACATTTAGAAATCCCAAAGGTCAGAGTTTATGCACAAGTTATCTTATTTAGTATGGAACCCCTCAAGTCAGAGCATCCAAATAGATGCTTGAAAGGATGGTTTTACTGTTGAAGTGAAGAAGGTGGAATTACTAGCACTGGCACTAGGCAGAATTCGGTCAAAGTGTTGTTTGCTTCTGCACTTATTATTCCTCCTTAATTGTCATTATTCTCAAATAAGAATGATGATAATGATAACATTAATACTCCTTGGGCCTAATGTCAGACAACATGTTTGAGATTTAAGGAGGAGTCTATGGATCTTAGGCAGAAAGGATAATCACATATTTTTGCCACTAGGTGGGTGATGAATTATTTGGGCTACATACCCTATGGTGAGCATCTGCTGAGGTATCAGTGAGATTGTGGAAGGAACATTTGAGTAGATGAAACCACAAATCATTGAATGATTAAATAATAATATTAATGGTTATAATAGTATAATATACTATGTAATATATAATATACCAAGGTGTTTCGAATCTATTGAAAATAAAAGAAACAAATTCCATGTGGGTAGAATTGAAAAATTACATTCTTTGGTCAATACGTTTTAAGTTAATTTAGAAAGATCTGAAGATCTGAAATGAAATTCTAGATTGTAGATCTAGAGTTGGAAAGGACCTTAGAATGCATTGTCCTCATTTTGTAAGTAAAGAGACCGAGGCCCAGAGAAGTTAAACAATTTGCCCAAGAATACTCAGGTAATAAGTGGTCAGAATTCAAATGCAGGTTCTGTGACTCTTACATTCACTGTTCTTTTCACTACACCCAATACCTTTTAAGTACTCTTGCAGTGGTCAACTGGAGAAGAGAATAGAAAATGACACTTACAGGGAAGCTAGGTGGTGCAGTGGATAGAGCACCAGCCCTGGATTTAGGAGGACCTGAGTTTAAATCCAGCCTCAGACATTTGCCACTTACTAGCTGTGTGACCCTGGGCAAGTCGCTTAACCCCAATTGCCTCACCAAAAAAATCCAAACAAAACAAAGAAAAGAAAGATGACACTTAAAACTGAAAAGATAATTTTTCTTTCCTCTCACAAAAATCTAATCTATAGTTAGAGACCTCTTACCTTGTGGCATCCAGAATGAATCCTTCAATCAAGAAGCATGTATTGGGGCAGCTAGGTGGCAAAGTGGATAGAGCACCAGCCCTGGAGTCAGGAGTACCTGAGTTCAAATCCGGCCTCAGACACTTAACACTTACTAGCTGTGTGACCCTAGGTAAGTCACTTAACCCCAATTGCTTCACTAAAAAAAAAAGAAGAAGAAGCATTTATTAAATGCTTTCTATATGAAAGTCTCTGCACTAGGTGCTTGGGATACAATACAAAGAAACCATCCTTACTTTTAAAGAGCTTACATTCAATGGCACAGACAAGTACATATGTATATTCAGAATAAATATATTGACAATAAATATAAACAAATACAAGGTAGTTAGGAAGAAAGGGAACTAGAAGATAGGAGATCAGAAGAAAAAAAACTTCATGAAGAAGGCAATGCAGGAACTACCATCTTGAATGAAAACAGGCTTCTTTGAAATGGATATAAAGAGAGAGAGGAAGGAATTCCTCGAATAGAGGATGGTTAGGGTAAAGATATGGACACAGGAGATGGAGTGCCAAATCTCAGAAACAGCAAGAGTCCAGTTTGATTTGATTACAGTATGACAAGGGAAATCATCTATGAGAGACTGAAAAGATAGGCTAGAATCAGGCTGTAAAGAAGTTAAAAAGCTAAACAGAAGGGTTTATATTTCATCTTGTGGACAACAGGGAACTGAACTTTTTGAATAGGGTAATGGCCCATTTTTCTAATGGTACCTAGGTTGCAGAGTAGATAGAGTGCAGGGTCTGGAGACAGGGAGACTCATCTGCCTGAGTTCAAATTTGGCCTCAGACAGTTCCTAGATGTTTGATCCCAAACAGTTTCCTCATCTTCACAATATCTCCCACCCCTTCCCAATCCATGCCTGTTTCCCTATTGAGTTTGGGTTTGATATATTTCTACACCAAACTCTCTGTGTGTTGAAACTCTTCTTTTTCTAGTTTAAAAGTAAGGTTTCTCTGATGCCTGCTTCCCTCACGTTTGCATACCTATCTTCTCACTTGCACCAATTCTTTCTATACTAACTTATTATTTTTACCCTCCATTGTTTACCCTCAAAGCCATGAAAACAGGTTTTCTGTTTTTATTAAATTTCCTCAATACCCTTCAAAGATATTATAGACACTTGCTTCTTCTCCTCCTTCATCTTAATACATCTTCTTCCAATTACTCAAATGTATTTACCTTTCTAGATTTCCCTTGAGGCATGTGTTTGCATTTATTTTATTTTTAAATAACTTTTTATTATGAATTCAGATACTAAAAAATACAATTTCCATGCACACAGAACAAATAAGATTCCATATAAAGCCCATAATCCAGGGGCAGCTAGGCGGAGCAGTGGATAAAGCACCAGCCCTGGATTCAGGAAGACCTGAGTTCAAATTTGACCTCAGATACTTGACTCTTACTAGCTATGTGAACCTGGGCAAGTCACTTAACCCTCATTGCCCCACAAAATAATTAATAAAGCTCATAATCCATATCTCATATTACTTGCCTCAATTTTCAAAAAGCATATAACAAATTTCACACTTAATTTTCAGCACTGTCCTGCTAGTCTGTGTTTCCATCTGAACTTTCTTTAGTTCCCTTCTGTGCATTTTTAAAAATGTTACAATGGGCCCCCCACCCCATTTCTAGTGCTAACACAGTGACCAAGTCCCAAAATATATATGTCTCTGCACCTTTTTTTTTCATTCCCTTTAAGTCAGGAAGAAGGTAATATGCCTCAATGTTAGTCCACTGGAGACATATTTGGTCATTACTTTGGTCAGTCTCTAAGTCTTTTGAAGTCTTTTGTTTTTGTTTTAAAGTAATAATACTGCTGTCTCTGATAAAATAATGGGATTTGGCAGGCGTCCAGGGGGCCCCCTGAAGACTGTCAAAATCAAGACCACACCTGGCTGGCCCTGAGTGGGGTGTTCTTCTCAGAGGCAGTGTACTGCTGACATGAGCAAGAGACCACTCTCAAGCAGCTTGAAGGACCTCCCCTTTTGGGGAGGGAGACAGGAAGTAGGAAGGTGAGGCTGGCTGGCTGGATCTTCCTCTTTTTGTCCTGAACTGGATTGGTGGTGGGAGAGACAGAGAAAAAGGAGGGTCCCTCTTGTCTCTCGGGACTTCGGCTTGGTGGGAGACAGAGAAAGGAAAACAGATAGAAAGTAGATAGACTTTTCTGGCATTACAGGATCCCATGTGTTGTCTTTACTCTTTAATAAATCCTTAAAAGCCTAAACTCTTGCTGTATTTATCAGTGATTTTAGCCAGTTTCCCCTCCAAAACTGGGGGGGGGGCAGATTAGAACCCACATTAGATTTTAAACATCACATGTCTTTATACAAGCTGTTCTCCTAGTTCTGCTCACTTTGTTTTATTTAACAATACACAGCATTCTCTGAAATAATTTCATCATTCTTCTTGTATAACAATATTCTTTTCCACTCATATACCATGTTATGTTTGACCATTTCCTTTTCTAAGTGACAACCCAATCCTCTTTCATATTACAATTTTCTTTTTCCTCTTTTAATTTACCTGTAAAGATTAGGGAAGGAAAGCTTGTGCAGACTATTTCTTCCACACTATTATCTTCATTAATCCAGCCCTCATGACCATTTGCTTCCCTATTGAGTTTATTTCTTGGCCAAGCTATGTGTGTCTATATGTTTGTGCATGTGTGTTTTCAACCCTACTTTGTCCAATTTAGATAAGTGTAAGATTCCCCTCTCACCTGTTATCCTTATCCTTTCCTCTATGTTTTGTATACTCGTCTCCTCATGCTCCCACTCTCACACCCATTTTAAAAAATGATATGTTCCACCCCCTCATTTCAATATTAGACTTCTTTTTTTTTAACCTTTCCTTTGGTTTTTCCTCTTCAGACTTTTAGAACAAAATCAATTCACCCCCAAGACCCTTTTAAAATTAACTCTCTCAATTATTTTTGAAGATATTAAGGTTTTTTTAAAAAAACATGTATTTCTAGGGGCAGGAGGTGGTGCAGTGAACAAAGCACTGGCCCTGGATTCAGGAAGACCTGAGTTCAAATCCGGCCTCAGACACCACTTAACACTTACTAGCTGTGTGACCCTGGGCAAGTCACTTAACCCTCATTGCCATGCAAAAAAAAAAAATGTATTTCTTCTCCCACCAGTAGAATGCTAGCACTACATCATCATATGTCCTCTTCCAATTGGTTAAATAATTTTACTTTTCTAGGTTTTGCTGGACTCCAATGTTTCAATTTCAAAATTGCTACTTAGCTTTGATTTGGTTTTTTTATTTGAAACACTTGGTAGTACTCTATTCCATTAAAGATCCATTTTCCTCCCTGTAGGATTATACTCAACTTTGCAAATTATTTTTGGTTTTAAGTCTATATATATTTTTTTGCATTTGGAATATTGTGTTCCAAAATTTCTTCTTGTTTGTTGTAGTAGCTACAAGATCTTTTGTGATCCTGACTAAAATTCCTTGGTAATTGAACTCTTTCTTCAAGACTGCTGTATTTTTCTTTGACACAGAAGCTTTGAATTTTGGCTGACATTACTGGGACTTTTTCTTTTGGAATGCCTTTCAGGAGATCAATGGTAGATTCGTTCTGTCATCACTTTTACCTCTAGTTTTGATAAAACCTGGCAGCTTTCATTTATTATTTCTTGAAATATAGTTTCCGGGCTTCTTCTTAATCAAAATTTTCTAAGTGTCTAATGATCCTCAAATTCTCTCTCCACCTATTTCCCAAGACAGGTGATTTGAAGCAGATACCTTGAATTTTCTTCTTTTAAAAAATCTTTTGATGTTGTTCACATATTTCTTGATAGCTCAGGAAGCCATTCATTTCCCTTTGATCCCTTCTAATTTTCTTTTTCTTTCTTTTTTTTTTGGGGGGGGCTGGGCAATGAAGGTTAAGTGACTTGTCCAGGGTCACACATCCAGTAAGTATCAAGTTGTCAGGTGTCTGAGGCTGGATTTGAACTAGGTCCTCCTGAATCCAGGGCTGGTGCTTTATCCACTATTCCACCTAGCTGCCCCTAATTTCTATGTTTGAAAAAAATGAGAAGCTTCTCTAATTTGGGCTATCTGGATAACAATCCTTCAGAACATTTTGTAGGAACTGATGAGAAAACTGTATCCAAGTAGAAAATCATATTGTTGTATTATTCTTGTTTTTGCATCAGAGCTTATTCTCTTCAAATATCTGTACCTTTGTATGTAAGGCTAAATATATATTTTCTTCAAGAAACTGAAAAGAAAATGACAGCCTTTAAAACTGACATAGTTTTTTAAATATATTGAAAAAGATACAAATGAATGTTTATCCCTCAAACATAATTGTTTGAATAAAACCATCCATTATTTTGAATTTCTCCAAACTTCTAGCTTATGTTACTTAAGAATTTAATTTAAGATATAAAGGGCTTTAGATAATTCCTTTTATTCTCTGTGAAAACGGGGTGGGGGAAAATTGGGTAACACAAACTTGACTGGTAATAAAGCTAGAAAAACACTAGTTTATTATGTGATCAGGGTATGAAAATAAGTTGAGAGCTTTTTAGATTCCCATATGTTTTTTTTTAAAACCTTTATTTTTCAATTTCGGCCGGCTTTCTAATGAAATCAAAACAAGGTCAAAGAAAGTATCAGCTCAAATATCTGAGTCAGGAACGTGTCTTCTTGTTATCTCCCAAAGTGTCTATCACTGTGTCTTATATAAGGAGTTGGTCAATATGCATGTATACTATAATCGAAAAGCATCACTTGAATAGTTCCTACTAAGGAAATATATAAATTGTTGTCCAATTAATACTAGTTGAAACCAACAGTTTGGTGAACCCTAAATACTAGGAAGGAATGATGTAAATTTCTAAGTATTGCAAAGGAAAAAAGACCAGAAGAATATGAACTTCAAAGTTTTATTTCACTTTCAACTATGTGATAAGACAAATTTAAATATAAGTGCAAACATTCAACTGGATAAGATAGAAGTATACTTTGGAAACCTAAAATAAATAGTAGACCATGCAATTGACAATATCCCTGTGGAATTATAATTTGGGGTGGCTGAAATCTTGCACCTCCTACCCTCAAAAGTAAAAGTCACTAAGGATTTCTTTTTTATCTGTATTTAATTCAAAGCCTGATTCACAGATAATTTTCTGTATGGGTTATGCCTAAGGGCTTTGACATAAAAATGGAATAGTAGATTAATTTATCCCACTATTCTGTTTCCCCCAATATTTATGTCCTTGGTAGGTTTCCAAGTTTTAAATGGGGCTTTTGATTTTATAGCAAGAGTATCTGAAACCCTACCAGTAGATCAGTATAAGTTTATGTCAGAATATTTTAACTTATAAAATAAAGAACTTGCATCAAATTTTTTAGAAAAAAAGAGAGAATATAAATTTTATTTTAGTGCATGTGCATTTTTAAAAATCCCAAGCAGTCTTGATAATCTAGATTATTTTTAGGGGTAATTGAAGGCTTTCTTTTTCTGGGTATTATGGTAGTTTATCTATTGAAGAGAAAGTATTTCTCTGCTTTTGAAGAAGTGAACATTAATGAAAACTTAAGTAGCAATCTTTCAATTTAAGTATATAAATAATATAGTGTAGATAAATGCACAGAAACATTTAAATGGGGGAAATGAATTTGTGAATGGGAGCCTCAAGCTTTAGATTTGATTTCAAAGGTCTATGCATATTATTTATTTTATTATGTAAAGAAATACCCTTGCATGTAGGATGGAGAAATATGGGTTACTCAATATTTTACAAGGAGTTTAGCAACTCCACTCAGAAAGTACTGAGTAGTGGATTAATCTTAACCTGAAGCAAGGTATGTATTGGTCCATCGTGCTCTGTTATTGACCCTGTTTTCTTTAACATTTTTTATCACCAACTTAAGCAAAAAGTAGAGAAAGCATGTGCTCCTCCCTGTCTCACACTGTTTCAGAGGGCCACTGGCAAATTAGAGTATGTCCAGAGGAGGTCAACAAGGGTTCATATAGAAGCTAATACATCATCTCTCTGGGATGTTGCAGCAGGGATACCTCCCTTTGGTATGGAGGCTGTTCTCTTAGATTTCAAATTATTATTTTAGCTCCAGGATTCTGTGATGAAGGAATATCTGCATTGACTGAATTGGTCAACAAGTCATTAAACAGTGGATGTCTACTATGAGCTGTTCAAGGTGCTACAAGGCAGTTATGTAGGTCCTGTGAGAGATAAAATGGGGCATACATTGTGGTCTCTATCTTCAAAATCTATCTATCATATGAGTGTGGGATACAGCCACATACAAAATCCAACTAACAAGAAAAGGCAGTATATTATAAATGCATATTGGATGTTTCAGACAATAGGTATCAAAGGAGTTCCTAAGAGGGAGCAATTATTATAAGCGAGCACTTAATGGAAAGCGATGGAAAGCAGATACGCAGAGTTTGAGCCAAGTGAAGAATTTAGTGAGGAGGAAGAGAGAGAGAACATTATTAGAGGGAATATAAAATAAAAGCATGCTAGGTTGGGGGACAAACAGCACATTTTAGTTCATGCTAGATTATTGTTAATATCATCGTAAGTGTCATGGATCATGGGTCACTAATAGAAGAAAAGAGAATATCTTCTCTAGTATTTTCTTTGTACTTTTCTTCATAAACAACACTGTTTTGAAAAAGGAAAGAAATATGCAATTTAAAAAATCTTACTGTACATATAACATGTAAATTATTATCAGCACAAGCAGTACTGATGAACTTATTTCCAAATAGCAAAAAATTCTATGCAAATATATGTTTTGAGTATTTTTAAAAAAATATTTTAGATGGCTTTTCTCTCCCTTCAGGCAGGAAATGGACATTTTTTTCATAGTTCAGTTGACAAGGAATTGGTAGATTTTCTGTGTAATTTGCTATTATCCTAAAATTCAAAAGCAAACCCAAATGCCATCTGTGGTTTTAAGAATGTGATGTGTTTGAAAATGGAAATTTGACCACTTCAAATAGCAAAATCTTCATTTCCATTAGATTTTTATGAACTATCTGATTGTAGATCAGAGGAAACGTACACTTTTCTGTAGTCAGCTATGAAGTGCTAGGCAAGATGATGAAAACAAAGGCAATTATTTGTACTGGAAATGGCATATTTCATTAAGCACTTTATCCATGAAAAGCCATGTTGGTGCAGACTGCCTTTTGGAGGATTAATTCCCTGAAAGTTTTACAGAGGCCTTAGGCTTACCTTTGCAACTCTTTCTCTGTGTACAACTGTTTATGTTTTACTTATGGAATTTTAGAAGTATAGCGCTTTATAAGGATCATATTTCCAATCTACTTATATAACTCAGAGTCAGTCTTTGAAGGATATCTCATAAGAATACAAAGTTGCAGCTCATTTAGTCATCCATTCATTCATTATTAGTATTCTACTATGTGCAAAGCACCTGCTTGTTGGGGGAAAGTTAAAAGATGATTACTTAGTCCCTGCCCTAAAGGAGCTTACAGTTTAAAAAGAGGGAGAATGTCAAATGTTCATAAATATGAATGAATATACAGTAATTGTGATACAGAAGAAAACCATGAGAAGCATAAGGTCCTATATGAAATTCAAGTCAAAAAGAAGCATTCCTAATGTGGGAAGATTAGGGAAGTATTCTTAGAAATTGAAGCATTCGAGCTAACTCTTGCATGATGGGTAAAATTTCAATCAGGGAAGAATGAGAAAAGCAAGTTGGGGGATATTTCAGGAATAGACAATAATGTGAACAAAGGCAAGGAGATAGGAAAGCATTTGGTATGTGCAAAGAGATGATGGATAGCTCAATTTGTCTGAATCATTGTAAACAAGAAGCAGAACATTACTATAAAAAGCTATAAAGGTAGGGAGGTACCAAGTTATCATTTTTTTAAATCTTGGGTTAAGTAAAAAGCTTACACTGTATTCAGAAAGTAAGCAATAGGGGGACATGCAAGAGTTTTGTGCAGAGGACTAGTATGATGAGATCTCTGGATGAGGAATATCAATCTAGTAATAGTATGAAGGACATATTGTAGTAAGGAGAGATCAGTTAGCGTGATGCAACAGTAGTATGGACATGGTGGCAATGTGAATAAAAAGGAAGACAGATTGGAGCACTTTAGGAGACAGGAGAGATCAGTTAGCATGATGCAACAGTAGTATGGACATGGTGGCAATGTGAATAAAAAGGAAGAAATAGATTGGAGCGCTTTAGGGAAGGTAGAATTGACAGAACTGATTAGATATGGTAAATGAGGAGGAGGTACATTTCTAACTAATATGAAGATTTTGAAAATGAAAAACTGGATGAATAGTGGTATCACTAGCAAAGGCAAGGATATCAGAACAAGCAACAATTTGGGGGGCTGGGGGACAAGGGGGATAACAAATTGTATTGCAGATATGGTGATATGAAGACAGAGGTATCTAGGTGGTACTCTCCAATAGATAGTTGGAGATCAGCTGTCTTGGCAAAATAAACCTAGTCTCATTCTCCTTCTTCTTTTTTTTTTTTTTTAGATAAAAACCACAAAGGGTAGAAAGCAGACAGCTTTGGATGTTTGTTCTTGGGAAATGACAGCAAATGTGTCTGTGTGGACTAGAGAGTGTTTGCACCCCTGTTTGTGCTGTTTCATAATCCTTTTGACATACTGAAGGTCTTTCCAAATGAATTTTGTTGGATTTTTTCCCTTTGTCTAGAGATTTCAGACAAGACCATGCTGAAGGAAGACCGTAAGGTTTTCTAGGTACAGACTCTCTTGGGCTCTCAGCTTGGCTTTTTGGGTTCACTATAGTGGATATTTATTAGTACATAGATAGTTTGGCAAAGTGTCTAACTAGGTGTTATTTTGATTGGATTGTCAGTCTTTGTACTTGATGACCTTTTCATTTTCACTTATAGATATAAGATTCTCTTATGAAGAAGGTTACACTGTGACTTTTTTCAGCATACTATGTTAAAGAGGTAGCAAAGCATGGTGGAAAGAGATCCAGCCCTACAGTTAAGAAAACCCAGGTTTAAATCCTACTTAAAATACAAATTAATTGTGTTACTCTAGAAAAGTTATTTAATTTCCCATTGCCTAGGGCTACAGAGCAGGAGCTAGCTAGAATTAGTAGAGGGAGTTCCCTCACTAAGAATTTCTTATATCACAGAAATCAGAAACATGGGCCAAAAATGGGGTGGGGGGGAGTTCTAATGCTTTAGAGTATATATAGGAGCCCAATGAGTTGTTTGGAGGACCTGGTAGTGAAAAACTTTGCCAGGTATATGGGAGGCAACTTAGGGCAGTTCAAGAACATTCTATAGAACATATGAAATATACTCTTTACCCAGGGGAGTACTGAATACTACTCAAATTAGAGCTGATTGTTAAATTTTCTATATGAGCACTTACACTTCAGGAATTGGGAAATGCTATAAATCATGGCTTGATTTATTGTTTTGTTAACTGTCTCAACTTAAGAAAGTGATGGATAAAAATGTTACTAATACAGATTAAACTTAAAAGTGTTTTGTATATAAAATTTTAGAAAGCTGGTGATTAAACATTTACTACCATACCCCTGTTGTTATCACAAAACTTGTATTGTTATTGTTTGCTTTTTAGTTTTTCATTTGCTTTCTAATCCAAAGAGTACATATATTTATGTATTACTGGTTTACTTTGTTAAATTCCATGTTTTTATCCAAAATTTATCTTTTTCAGCCAAGCAAAAGAGAATGTGCTTGAAAGTCAGATAAATATGACTTTTATATCCACTGAAGTTTCAAGTCTTATAATTCTCCTGTTTTAAACTTCTTTTAAGAGTGATATTGGACAATTCACCAGACTTCAGATTTCTAATGTCTACCCTATGTCTAAATGACATGCTGAGGAATTTATTATAGTACCCAGTTATAGAATCGGTAAGGTGAAAGCACATTTTGTGTTAGCACAGACTTTCAAAAATACTTTGAGCACTGAAATGCACATATGTTAACTTTGAACCTCTGCCAAATCAAAAGAAATGTAAAGGAACATGAAGACTGCCCCATACAGTGGGACATTATCATTAATGTTATCTTGCCATCTTATATGATACCATATATATCGCCCACAAGTATGGCTTTCTAATTACTAATTATCACCAAAAGATTCCAAACATGCCTATTATCATCAATAAATTGAGCCTAATTCTGCCTTCTAGCCGTGTCCCCTTGCCTCAGCAGCTATAATGACACATCACTGTTTTACCCTAGGAGATCTGCTGGTAAGAATGGATTTCATTGTATTCTTGGAATCCTGACTTACTACCTCTAAATCAATTCTTTGTTGTTTGATGATCTCTATAGTAGTAACAATAAACAGTAATAGAATAGTACTTTTGTGCAATCTCTTCTCTTTCCATCTTCACCACTGTGACTCTCCAATATACAGAAACTAGAAAAGGAAGAAAGCAGTTAAAAAATGGGGGGAATCAATACTATCTTTTTATACATTGCTAATATTTATATTTTTGTCCTTAATGTAAGGAACATGTTACTTAATGTCCAATTATCACTGCTAATGTGTCGACAAAAATATAAACTGGAGCCATAGGTGTTTATTCTCTCCTGAGTTTAACCACAGTGTATAAATTTAGGAATGGAGTTCCCACAATAAATTCACACCAGCAAAGGTACTGGCTTTTAAGACTTCAGTATGAGTCTCAGTTTTAGTACCTACTGGCTTAGTAGCAGCCTAAGCAAAACATTTACTCTCTCTGCTCCACTTTCCTAATGTATAAAATAGGGCTAACAAATGCCTGCCTGACATATGTATTTGACAGAGTGGTCACTGTGAAGAAAGTGTTTTTCCCTCCATCCTTGTATACTTAGTACAAAGTGCAGCATAGTATTTTGTACATCATATTATATGCTTAATTGAATTTAATGAGCACTGGGGATGGTTTCCTTTAATAGGAATCTTAGATGGTTCCATTGTTCAGATGGTTCTTTTGAAGGATCTGTTTCAGGTGGATGTAGGGGATACTTGAGACTGCAGCCCATTGTAGTTGTGATGTTAAAGGGCCCTTGAAATTAGACTCTTGTGAAGACCTCCTTGAAGAGTGGAGTCCCAAGTATTTATCTTCAAAGTACATCCTTCTGAGTGTTCATTCCTTCCGCTTATTCAGCCTATTGATGTGGAGATGTACAATGCTATATAGGAGCATTGATTTAGAACTGAAAAAGAATCTTAGAGGCCACCTAGTCCAATCCCCTCATTTAAAAGATGAGGAATTGAGATCCAGATATATTAAGTGATCTGTTCAAGGAAATATAAGTGCTAAGTGGCAGAATTGGTAATTGAAGTCAAGTCCTCTGACTCGAAATCAGCATGCTCTTCACTATACCATACTGCCTATCAAGTGGAAAGAGAACCTTCTCTGGAGCATAAAGACTTTTATACCAGTGTGATGTTGGGTGAGTCACTAAACCTATTTGGTTTCAGTTTTTTTCATCTGTAATATGTTGAGGGCAGAGAAGACAATCTCTAACCGTCCCTTCTGGTTCTGAATCTTCTTATCCTAGGAAAAATGCAACTAACATGTTAGCTTACCTGTGTTCTCTAAGAATTATAATGTAACTTTAAGCCATAGCAGATGGCAATGTTTGTATGACGTTAGTTGTGATGAAGGAAGAGGATTTGACACCAAGATTCCTTTCCATGAAGATTTTGTCAGCAGATATGAATTACAGTAACTAAGATCTTAGATCCATAGGTTTGGAGAAGGATAGGACCTTAGGGGCTCTCTAGTCAAACACCTTCATTTTATAAATGGGAGAACTGAATCCCTGAAATATTGATTTGCCAAAGACCACACAAGTAATAAGTGACAGAGTCAGGAGTTGATCTCAAACCCTCTGATGCTAACTCCAGTATTCTTTCCACTATTCTGCACCATTTGTTAAGCACATTTTTTTTTTTTACCCATTGTATTTTGCCAAATTTTCAAGACTGTGGCAGGATAATAGGATTGTGGTCTTAACTGGCAATCCTTCATACAGTCTATGTAATAATAATAATAGCTTGCATTTATGTATCCTTTTAAAGTTTGCAAAGAGCTTTACGGATGTTTTCTCATTTGATCCTCATAACAACCCTGTGAAGTGGGTGCTATTATGTATGTGACAGCAGGAATACATGCTTGTCTAGGCAAGTCCAAATTCTTGGATGCCTTCTTTTGCTTCATTTTCTTCCCTGAGTTGAGGGTCATAGGTTTTATGTCAAGAGAAAGAAAAGTACCAGGAAGATGTAAATATACGTGTATTTGTATTTTAACTTCCGAGCCTAGACCAATGAGTGGAGATTCCAAGATATGGACATTTCCCACCATGGTGGTAACCTCGTAAGTTTGAGAGACTTAGTTTCTGAGTCATGTTGGTTACCCAGGGGAAGGTGACTTCTGCAAAAGCACTGTTTTTAGTGGAGTTAAGCCCTGCCACCAGGAGAATCGTGTAGTGGAAGGACAAATGAGGAAACTGAGAGAGGCAGAGGTTAAGTGACTTTTCCAGGGCCACACAGTAAGTATCTGAAGTCATATTTAAACTCAGGACTTCTTGACTCCAGATATGGCACTCTATCCACCTAGCTACCCCTAATGCCTTTCTAGCTCTAAATCTATGAACTTATCATGTGATCATAAGTTTTTCCAGAGGGTTATTACAGTGATACTAGTTTCATCTGGAGCACAAAGGAAAACCCTGTGCCCAAGAACTACATATTCAATTTGTTGGTGGTTCTTATACTTTTTCCTGTGGCCCTAATGAATCAGACACTGTTTTTGTCTTTGTGGAAAGAAAATCATTATTGTGACAATTCACGATGCTGCAGAAGAATGCACAGTATTCTGGGTCAGAACACTAACAAAAAATATTTGTTGTTGATGATGATGACACCGATATTGATATTGATGAGGACTTGATCCATCAGATAATTCATCAGTGAGGGGTAGACAACTGCTCTCCCAGGTAGAATAGGTAGCTGCCAGTGTGATGAGTGATGTCAGGCCATTCAAGTATGTAATTCATATATTATCAGCCTTATCAATCCATGTAGGTATATAATTCCTTTAATGGAGAAGAAGTGATAAGATATGCAACTGAATTGTAAATACTCATGAAAAAAGGTAATTTATTGATTTCATTTCTCACTAAGGTAGGAATGAATAGTATCTGAGGTTTTGATAGTGGTTTATAAATCATAGAATCATGACCTAAATTCCCCTTTATTTTACATATGAGGAAGGGACATAGAGGCCTTACAACTTCAGTGCCTTGCCTGAGATAATATAGATAGCAAGTGTCTAAAGGCAGGTTTGAACCCAGGAAGGGAAAACTGTATTTGATTCAACAAATTTATTAAGTACCATGTATGGAAAAACACTGGTGATATAATTTGGAAATAAGACAGTTATTTTCCTGGAAGAAATAAGATAATTTAATATAGAAATAAATCTTTAGTCATATTAATAGCTTATATTTATATCTTTGGTCTATAAATTATATATATATATATACACACACACACACACACACACACACATATATACACACATACACATACATTTGAATGTCAACAGCCCCACCAGATAGGATATCTGCACACCTCCATTTTACAGATGAGGAAAGTAGGGTTCAGAGTAGTTCAATAACTTGCCCATGGCCATAAAACGAGTGACAAAGTTGGGAGATTCAGACAGAATTTTTTTCTACTAGACCACTCAATTAATAGAATTGATCATCCAGAAAGAGGATTAATAAGGAGACCTAAAGATGCAAAACTTTTAAGTTCGGGAGCACTGAAAACAGGCTAATATTGATAGATAGGATTTATATAATACTTTAAGGTTTGTGAAACCCTTCAAAATATCTTGTTTAATCCTTCATAATAACCCTAGGACAGAGGTGCTATTATTATTATTACCATTTTATAGATGAGAAAACTGAGGCTGACAAAGTCACATGACTAGTAAGTAACTGAGACTGTATTTGAACTAAGGCCTTCCTGACTCAAGCTCTAGAATTATAGCCACAATACCAACTGACTACTTAATTTATAGTTTTGCCTAGGGTTGGTCTTATTCATTGTTAGAACAAAAGATAGTATAAGGTTACAATGTAGAATAATGAATGTGGCAAGGTTCTGTTTTCTTTTTAAAATAGCCTAATTTATCAACAATTGGAAGCAGCTAGGTGGTTCAGTGAATGGAGCACTGGGACTAGAGTCCAAAGACTTGAGTTCAAATCCAGCCTCAGACACTTACTAACTGTGTGACCCAGGGCAAGTCATTTAACCTCTGTTTGCCTTAAGTCATGGGAGAAGGAAATGGCAAACCACTTCAGTATCTTTGCCAAGAAAACCCCATGAATAGTATTCATGTACTATGGCCCATAGGGTCATGTTGACACAATTTGTCAACAAGCATTTGTAAAATTCTTACTATCCAGTAGTCATTATGCCAGCTGGGATTCTAGGCAATGGGCATACAAACACAAGAGTCAGAATATTCCAGTATTCAAGGTGAGATACAACATGTTCACAAATGCTTACATATAGGATATATACAAAATAAATATACAGTTGTGAAGGAGTGGGGTGAGATTAAGACTTGGGGTAATCAAGAACTACCTCTTACTGAGGTGGTAATGGAGTTTAGCCTTGAAGAAAGTTAGGGATTCCAGTAGGTGAATGTAAAAAGGAAGTTTACTTTAGGCACTAGGGTTCTACCAAGACAAAAGCACAGAACCGGGAGGGTGGGTGATGGAGTGTTGTGTATGCAGAACAACAAATAGACCGATTTGCCTGCAACAAAGAGAAAGCTTAAAGGAAAATAATCTGTGTAATCAGCTTGGAGCCAAATTGTGAAGGACTTTAAATGCCAGACAGAGCAGTCTGTATTATATTCTAAAAGTATCAGGGAATCATTGAAGCTTCTTAAGCAGACAGAATGACATAGTCAGACTGGTGCTTTAGGAATATCAATTTTGCAGGTGTGAGGAGGATGAGTTAGAGAGGGAAAGAGCCTGGATATTGGGAGAGGTGAGGAAGGCCTGGATTAGGTTGGTTGTGGGGTGAATAAAGGAAACTGGATGAATGTTGGAAATTTGGAGAAGGAAGGGATGCCAAGACTTGGCAAATCACTGGCTCTGGTAATTGAGTGAAAGTGAAGTATTGATGAGCATTCCAAAGTTATGAAAGTGGTGAATGGAAGAACTATAGTGCTCCTTGTCAAAAATAGGGACATTAGGAAGCAGAGGTAAGGTTTTAGGGAAAAGATCATTAAATCTCATTATCATAATAGGGTTTTATATAATGTTACCTTTAAAATAGTCTCAGTAGGTTGCAGAGTCAATCCAAATAATACAGAATAGAAGTTGATGAGGAAAACTTCAATGTGAAAGACTGAGGTAGAAAAAAAAAGCTATTGTTAAAGTAGAGTGGAGAGGAATAAGGTATGAGGTGACTGTAAAGGTAGGAACAGAGCAGGTTATAAAAGGCCTTTGAACAGCAAACAGGATTTTATATTTATATAAGCATATTTTACATTTATATCCTGGAGGTAATAGGGAGCTACTAGAGTATATTGAGTAGGAGAATAATATGATCAGACCTATAGCTTAAGAAAATCACTTTGTATATGAATATAATTACAAAGTACTTTTCATACAAATAAAGAGTAAGTTATGAAATATTAATTGATCATGGGTCATGTGTTTTTTAAAATTATTTGGGCTAGGCTATACTTTCTAAAATTTTGCCACTTATTAATGACTATATAATAATGGCTATTGCACCCATTTTGGCAGTATTTATTATTAGTTAATATTAAATATTAGTAACGAATTGACTGCATGGCAGTTAATACAAGCAGAAAATACAAGCAGTGCCATGTTGTCTCTCAGAAAGCACATGGCCTACCACCCTAGCCTGTCCTAAGAGCCCACACCAAGTGATAGCAAGTCCAGGAAGCCAAGAACAACAAGAGAATGGCATCTCTCATGTGGTCTCAGCTTTTATCCTCTTTTGATAAAGGTGGGTCACTATGCATTCATCAAAGCTAATGGGCTAACATCATTCAATTCTATTGGTTGACATGATTTGAGGGTGGTCCATATTAAAATGAGCTATACAATGACATCATGATGTAATGACGTAATGGGAGGGACCTTCAGGCAAAGGGTGAAGTCTTTAAGTGTGGCATAATCCCTTCAATTCAATTTAGCTAAAGAAAAGAATCAATCTCCATTCCTATTGTACCTCTGGGCTGGTCCCAAAGAGGTTAGCTAAAGTTCCTGAACTGGACTTTCTGAAGAAAGTGCTAAAATTGATTTGGGTCTCCCCAAGAAAACTCATTATTAATAATTATTTTCTCACAGTAGGCTAAGCTAATATGATAAAATGACACTTCTAGGGGGCAGCCAGGTGGTAGCTAGGTGGCGCAGTGGATAAAGTACTGGCCTTGGATTCAGGAAGACCTGCATTCAAATGTGGCCTCAGACTCTTGACACTTACTAGCTGTATGACCCTGGGCAAGTCACTTAATCTCCAGTGCCCTTCCAAAAAAAAAAAAAAAGACACTTCTACCCAAATTAATCTATTTGTTTAGCAATCAAACTACCTCCTGATTATTTTATATTTCTAAAAAATATGACAACAAAATTCATCTGGAAGAACAAAAGGTAAAGAACATCAAGGAAATCACTGAAAAAAGTAAAGTAAGGATGCCTAACAGGGCAAGGTTTCAAACTATATTACAAAGGAGTAATCATCAAAACAATCTGGCACTGGCTGAGAAAAGTGGTGGATCAGTGGGATAGACTAGGTACATAATACATAATAGTAAGTGAGCATACTCATCTAGTGTTTGATAAATGCAAAGATACGGTCTTTCTGGGCAAGAACTCATTGTTTTACAAAAATTGCTGGGAAAACTGGAAAACAGTTTGGCTGTAACTACATATAGACAACATCTCATAACATTTACTATGATAGGGTCAAAAAGGGTATGTGATTTAGACACAAAGGGTGATATCATAAACAAATTAAGGGTATATGGAAAATATTCCATCAGATATTTGGTAAGGGAAGAGTTCATGACCAAACAAGTGATAGGATCATAGGAAGTAAAATGAATATTTTGATTACATGAAATTAAAAAGATTTTGCACAAAAAAACCCCAAGGTAGCCAAAATAAGAAAGACAACAGGAAACTGGGAAAGGGGGATGGTTTATGTTGAGTTTCTCTGATAAAGGCTTCATTTCCTCAAACATATATGGAACTGAGTTAAATTTATAAAAAATATGAGGCATTCTCCAATGATAAATAGTCAAAGGATATGAACAGGCAGTTTTGAGAAGAAGAAATCAAATTTATCTATAGTCATAAAAATGTTCTAAATCACTATTAGTTAGAGAAATTAAACTAACCCTGAGATACCACCTCACACCTTTAAGATTGACTAACATGACAAAAAAAGCAAAATAGCAAATGCTGGAGTGAATATAGAAAAATTGAGACACTAATACACTGCTTATGGAATGTCCAACCATTCTAGAGAACAATTTGGAACTATGCAGCAAGGGTTATAAAACTGTGCATACCCTTTGACCCAGCAATGCACTATTTTGTCTGAAAAAGGACTCAGGAAGGAAGGAAGGAAGGAAGGAAGGAAGGAAGGAAGGAAGGAAGGAAGGAAGGAAGGAAGGAAGGAAGGAAGGAAGGAAGGAAGGAAGGAAAGGACTCATATATACAAAAATATTTATAGTAGCACTTTTTTTGTAGTGGCAAAGAACTGGCAATTGAAGAGATGTCCATCAGTTGGGGAATGGCTAAACAAGTATGTGATTGTGATGGAATACTACTGTGCTTTAAATAATGATGAGCGGGATGGTTTCAGGAAAACCTGGGAAGACGTATATGAACAGATGCAAATTAAAGTGAGCAGTATCAGAACATCATACATGTTAATGGAAATAGTGTAATGATGATAAACTGTGAAATACTTAGCTTCTCTAATCAATACAATGATCTAAGACATTTCTGAAGAATTGGTAATGAACAGGGGCAGTGTGAGGAAAATGACTCCTGCTCAATAATTCTCTGGAACTCAGTGGCGGTGATATGTCAAAGGCTCATTTATTGTCATTCTCATGAGAATGGGCAATCCATTGTGCAGCTGGTGGCTGTAAAGAATGGAGGCTCACAGGCCCTGTTTTATCCTTTAGTCCCTAGCACAAGTGGACCCTCCCCTTTTTCATCACTGATGGATTACTCAAGGGTTACAATCTGCACACAATCTATGCACAAAAACTAGCTAATCAAAAGGCAGTATTCCAGACCATAATTTCCATAATTATTGACCTAATTGAGACCAGCTCAGAGCTCCTAGAGCCATGTGATTTTATTTGCTAGAGAGGGAGGAGGGGAATCCGAGACCTTTGTCCTAAAATAGGTCTGAAGGAGTGTAAATTGAATGGTAACTATTATATTCTTATTGAGAGAAGACCATTTCCCATGTCCTCACAGGCAGCTAGATAGATGCCCCTAAGGCTGTCTATTACTCTTTAATGAGGGCTCTTCATTTTCTTAGGCTGCTAGGTGGCACAGTGGATGGAGTACCAGTCTTAGAGTCTGGAAGACTCATCTTCCTGAATTCAAAGATGGCCTCAGACACTTCCTAGCTGTGTGGCACTGGGCAAGTCACTTAACCCTGTTTGCCTCAGTTTCCTCATATGTAAAATGAAATAGAGAAGGAAATGGTAAGCCAGTTTAATATCTTTGCCCCAAAACCCAAATAGAGTCACGAAGAGTCAGATATGACTGAAAAATGACTGAATAACAACAGCATGATAAATAATGCTATCTACCTCCAGAGAGAGAACTGATAAATTCTAAGTGTAAATTGAAGCAATTTTTTACTTTATTTATTTTTCTTGCTTTTTTCTGCAACACAGTTAATATGGAAATATATTTTATATAATTTCACATGTATAATTGATATCACACTGCTTACTTTCTCAATGGGCAGGGTAGGAGTGGGAAGGAAGGAAAGAATTTGGAAATCAAATTTTAAAATTGAATGTTAAAAACAATTAACAGACCTACATACACACATATGTATATACATTTTTAAACATAAGTAGAAAAATATTTCACTTTGACAGCTGAATGGAGGATGGACTAGGGTGGGGAGAGACTAGTGGAAGGCAGGGCAACCAGAGTATTGCAGCAGTACAGGGGTGAGGTGAGAGCCTGCACAAGGGCTCTGTCAGTGGCACAAGGGCAGTGTCAGAGGAGAGAAGCAAGTGCAGGAGTGGGCATTATTAAGGTAGAAATGATAGGACTTGACAACTAATCGGATATGGGGAGTGAAAATGAGGAGCTGAGGATGACACTTATGTTGGAAGCCCGAGTGACTGGGAAAACAATGGTGCCCTCAATATAATGGTGAAGTTAGGAAAAAGGGAGTGTTTTGGGTGAAAGATAGTGAGTTCTCTGATCCAGGTTTATAATTTCTTAAACTTTTTTTAACCCTTGGAGACCAGCTTTTACAAATATTGAAACAGCAATATCAAACCAGAGGCAGCCTAGTATAGTGAATAAAGAGCCATCTTCTGAGTCAAGACAACCCAGGTTCAAATTCTTCTTAAGATATATGCTCATTGTATGCCTGTGCCATTTACTGATCTTTTCTGTGTCCTAGGCAAGTCTTAGAGTTGCAGAACAGTTGCATATCTCCATTGGTAGAGGGTATTTTAGGGCTCCCTATGCCAGTGAAATCATAGAACTTGACTCTCCAAAAAAAATAAATAAATAAAACAAGGCATTCTACTAAGTTCTAGTGATACAACAAAACCACAGTAATCCTTACACTCCAGGAGCTTATGGATAATTTCAGTAACTTTTCACAACAATCATAGTCTCACTGGCTGTCAGGAGATGCATGAAAAAGAAGTGAGGAAATAGCCTTGCCAGGGAACCAGGGATGAGGAGATTGTGCTTAATAATACACGTATGCTGTGGCTCATTAGGAATAATTTTTTGTCTTGTGGTTTTGAAGTGGTTGGGACAGAAAAAATGAATGCCCACATCAACAAGGGCATGGATCAATTGAAGTCCTAAGATATTATAAAAAAATGTAATTACTTTGTTTCTGGGAGAGAAGTCCTACAAGAAAAGTAAATACTCTTCAGGGTATTAAAGAAAGCCTTCAGTTCTCTGCTTACAAATAGGAGTATACTTTGATGTGAATTCACAGAGTTCTGTTATGGGGACTAATCACATAGGACAGAGCACTTGCCTTTTTATCCATATTGCATGATGTGTGAACCTAAAACACTTAGCTGATCATTTAGGGATTTGTTAAGAACTGGACTTGTGAAAAGACTGTTTTCTTCCTGTTAAGAGAAAGCCTGCAGGCTGGTCCCATATCAAAAGCAAAAGGAGGAGGAGTCTTCCGTATATGGATTCTATTTGTACCACTATGTAAAGACCTTAAGGCTATTATAGGCTGCTGTATATAGTAATGAGAGAGCAATGACATTATCCCTTATGAACACTGCCCAATATTGAAACAAAGAAATCAATACAAAATAGCTAGGGATGCAAAATCACTACAACTTACACCTACTACAGATTCCACAAATAGTTGCTGAGCATTGAATCCTAGATCTAGAAAATGAATGAAGATCTTTTTCACCACAGCCATATTTCTCTGGCTGTCAGGAGATGAAGGAAAAGGGAGAGAGCAAACAGCTTTCCTAGGGAACTGGGAAAGAGGAGAGAGGATTATGCTTAATAATAGATATATTTTTGCGGGCTCTTTCAGAATAATTTGTTGTCTTGTGGTTTTGGAGTGGTGGGCTTTTGTTGTCCTGGATCTCCCTGGGGCCTCACCATTAGATATCTCTCTCATTAGCACACAGCAGCACATCATTGGCCCCTGCAGACGTTCTCATTTCATACATCATTCACGACCTGCAACAATTACAAAATGGTAAATGACCTACCCAACAATTATACTAATAGATCTTTTTTGATTTATTTTTGGAAAGCTGTTTGGGGAAATGAGGTGGGTAAAGAGGAATAAGGGTGCAGAAGTAATACACCTATTTTTTAAGTTTGGGAAATGGTAGGGAAAGAAAGACAGAAAAAAGAAAGAAATACACAGAGAGAAAGAGAAACAGAGAGAAAGCCACTTTTTGTCCACAAAGTCATTTCTCAGTTTGTAGTCCACTGAGGTTCAGGGCCAGGATTGTCTCTTTGAAATTACTGTTAATTGAAGGCCAACACCTTAATGCTACATTTTTTTTTCTATATCAGTGTAATTTGGAGCCATCAAGGAAAATGGAGGTTTTAAAAATAAGTAGGCTTTTCTACTTCAAATATTAAAAGAGGGAAAGGAGAGGAAACATAGCAATTGTTTCTATTAAAATTGACTGAGGACCAACAAGTTAGGTATCATATGAAGCATTAAATTTGACATTTATCACCAGTAAAGGACTTAAAAACAAACACACATAACACAAAGAGACCTCCAGGAGACACAAATTCCATGCCAAAAGATCTATCAAGACATAGTATCGCTATCCTTCACCATAAGTTGCTTTTGGAAGTTGTCTTTAAATTATTTTTGGGAAAGACTATATCATACAGTCCTATAAGCCAGGGCATTTGGGTCATGATTACATACTTTGTACACAGACAATTTTATAGATTTGACCAAGTCATTCTACCTTTTTAGTTTGCCACAAGGGGATAATATCCACCTAAGCTATACCACATTTTCTTCTGACAGTGTAAGGGTACTGGGAGAACATTCTGGATATCCAGCTGCTTTGTTCTCACCACTCAACAAATCCATCTTCTCTTCCTATTATAGAATTCCTTGATGATATCTTCTACTCTTCTACTCCAGAGTTCATTATTGGTTATATGTAGCAACCTGCTTACATTCATTATGTACTGACAGAGGCAGCTAAGTGGTACAATAGATAGAGTGCTGTCCTGCAATCAGGAAGAATTGAATTCAGATTCAGCCTCAGACACTTATTAGCTATGTGACCCTGGGCAAGTCACCTAAACTCTGTCTCAGTTCCTCAAATCTATGATGGGGAAAATAAAAGCAACTACCTCATAGGGCTGTTGTGAGGAACAAATGAGATATTTGCAAATTGCTTAGCACAGTGCCTGACATATAGTAGGCTCTTAATAAATATGTGTTCCCTCTTATCCCCCATTGCTTCATTGTCTGCTATGTGCTAACTTATTTTTAATTTTTCAGAGTTTATTGCATTCCTTGTCTCACTGACACATAGCCACACTGGTAGAATTAAGGTGAGCATTTGCTTTCATGAGAAGCTTGGGGGTAAAGGAGTTTTGTGCTTTTGCAAAGGAAATTCAGCCCTTTCTTCTCTCTCTTCAAATTGAACTCAAATCATTTTCCATACGTATATATATGTATATATTCACACACATATATACACACATATATATACACACATATATACATATCCATATATATTCTGTCTCAGATATAAATATTAATGCATAATTTCTGTAGTCTGTCTATACAAATACATCTTGACATCCATCTGGTTGATAGAAAATTCTTCATCCACTAGGTCTTTCCTGTGTGAATAAACAGGCCAAACTTCTATAAGTGATTATAGATTTATTTCAGGAGAGCCTGCAGTATTCTAGAGCTTAATGTAGTCAACATTATTTCATCTATAAATAATATAATATGGAAGATCTTACCATCTACTACTTTTTCATTTTTTATGAGTCACCTATACTTGAATTGGGGGTGTTTTTCATTATAGTATCAGTAAGCTTTTGAAGTGATATTCAACAGTGGACCACATTTACCAGTTCACAATTAATTAAAAGATATACTTTCAGGGGCAGCTAGGTGGCGCAATGGATAAAGCACTGACCTTGAATTCAGGAGGACATGAGTTCAAATCCGCCCTCAGACACCTGACACTTACTAGCTGTGTGACCCTGGGCAAGTCACTTAACCCTCATTGCCCTGAAAAAAAACCAAAAGGTATAGTTTCTAGAAAGAACCCATTGTATTGCCAATTAAAAAATTAATATGGGATGAATGGCCACTTTTCAGGATGTTTTATAAGGTGTCTCCCATCCATCGAAACATTGGGATCATTCAAGATTCCCTGTAAGATAAAGCAAAAGGAATAATCCTATTGAACAACCTTCTTATATAAAACATCAGGTGATATAGCTAATATTTAAATATTTTGCAAGATTTCACACAAATAAATGATATAATTTTGCTTGCCTTCTTAGCAGGTGAGGGAGAGGTGGGAGACAGGGAGAGAATTTGGAACTCAATTTAAAAAGAAAAGAAGGTTAAAATAAAAATAAAAGAATTAGAGTCAACCCCAGTAGAGTGTTCTCAATACATTATTGTCTACTTCAAATGAATGTGGCCTTCATAATGAATTTTTTAAGTCAAACTTAATTACATTTTTTCTGATGATGTTAATACGATGCTGGAAAAAAGTCTGGAGCAATTATCAAGTTGTTTAGAAAATGTTCCTAAAATCATCATTTAACACTGTTTAAATCATTGACTGCAATAACTTTATCATTCATTATCTGAAATAAAACAAATTAATCATGGAAAAAGAGACATTAGATGATACATAAAACAGAGTGAAATGTCCCCACCAAAGGTATTTATCTCTGTAATGGAAGAGATACAGTACAGAATTCAGATCAAAGAGGGATTTCCTGTGGATAGTCAGGTCCTCCAGATGCCATTATTTGCAGATGATAATTGTGCTGATTACACTAAGACTCAGAACAAAGAATAACAAATAGGTTACAAAAAAAGGTGTCAAACTAACCAACTCATCATCTAAATCTAATATCACATGTCCCATAAGCATAGTTTCCCACTTCAGCAAAGAAAGCAGAGAATTAATAAACCCCTTCTTTGGTGTTGTTGAGTCATCATATTTTCACAGTATTGATTATTATTAATCTTTGCATTTGCAATGTGGTAATGGTATATGTACACACATATTATATACATATGCATGTACACATGGATATGTATATATGCACATGCACATGTACATATATACATACACACACACATATATGAATACAGGTTCTGCTTATTTCCCTGAGTATCAGTTTGTATTATTTTAACTAGATAATTGTAAAGACCCCCATTTTGTGTTGGTACAAAGTCAAAGAAGCTTATACACAGAGCAGGCAATGGGGGTTAAGTGACTTGCCCAGGGTCACACAGCTAGTAAGTGTCGAGTGTCTGAGGCTGGATTTGAACTCAGGTACTCCTGAATCCAGGGCCAGTGCTTTAACCACTGTACCATCTAGCTGCCCCTAAGTAATTTTTAATAATCAGCCAGAAAACATTTTAAGATGATCTTCATCTTATTCAAGGAAACAATCAAGTCAATTCACTTGAACAAGAAATAATTAAGCACTTACTATGTGTAAGACAACTAGGTGGTGTAGTGGATAGAATACTAAGCTTCAAGTCAGCAAGACCCGATTTAAGAATCAGACACTTACCAGCAGTGTGATTTTGGGCAAGTCACTTAACCCTGTTTGCATGTTTCTTCATGTATAAAATGAACAGAAGAAGGAAATTGCAAACCACTCTGGTATCTTTGCCAAGAAAATCCCAAAAGGGGTCACAAAGAGTCAGACAAAACTGAAACAATTCAACAACAACAACATGTGTAAGGGAAAGTTCTAGGATAGGGGGAAAAGAAATCAACATGAAGACAGTCTCTGACCTCAAGGAGTTTACATTCTTCAAGAATTGATTTGTAATAATGGTAGTAAAATTCAAAGTGGTTCATGAAGATTTCTTTTAAAACATACTGTTGTGGCTCCAAAGAACCTCCAAATAATGCCATAGGACAATTCCTGGAGCAGCAGAACTCACAAAAGAATAGGCTGAGATCATTTTCTAGCCAAAGCCAGTTTAGAAGATTGGCAGGAGGGGACTGCTGTGCCAGGATGGGAGTGGAACCCAACCCTGGGGTAACACTGACACAGATCTAGTCCTAGGCAGGCCAAGCCAGAGAAAGAGACCCCTGGAGTCTCTGAATCAGCAGCAGTGCCAGTGTCATCTGGAACTAAGCTCACAGTCTGGTGAGAGGGCTGAGTAGTTGGCCAGGGGGAGATTACAGGGGTTTCTGCTGGTGCTGAGGTGAAGCTTGGGAGTTTCACCCCTGCTGAGAACCAGGAAGTAGGTTTGAGTGGCAGTGGCCCAGGTGGGGGAGGAGCACAGGCTTGTCAGAGCTAGCAACTACAGCACTCAAAGTTTTGCTGCCTGGTTAATTAGCAAGTTGTCCTGAGGTTATCTATAGAGCAGAGAACAGGCCAGGTGAGTGAAAAACCTGCCCCTCCTTAAATTATACCACCTTAAATGCCCTGAAGCTTGGGACAGTACATCCTGAAAGCAGTGCCCCACTTTAAGAAGGGGTTAAAAGTCAAGTAAAAGAGGAACAAGATGAGCAGACAGAGAAAGATGAGGACCATAGAAAGTTTCTTTAGTGACAAGGAAGACCAAGGTCCACCTCAGAAGATGATAGGTACATCATGGCTCCTACATCCAAAGTTTCCAAGAAAAATATGAATTGGTCTCAGGCCATAGAGGCACTCAAAAAGGACTTTGAAGATAAAGTAAGAGAAGTAGAGGGAAAAGTAAGAGAGGAAGAAGAAAAAATGGAAAGAGAAATGAGAGGGTCATAAAAAATAGTCAACAGCTTGAAAAGCCAAATTGGCCAAATGGAAAAGGAGGTACAAAAGCTCTCTGCAGAAAACCATTGCTTAAAAATTAAGATCGAGTAAATAGAAGCAAATGACTTTATGAGAAATCAAGACACAATAAAGCAAATCCAAATGAATAGAAAAATAGAGGGCAATGTGAGATATCTCCTTGGAAAAACAGCTGACCTAGAAAATAGATCCAGGAGAGATGATTTGAAAATTATTAGACTACCTAAACACCATGATCAAGGAAAGAGCTTAGGCATCATCTTTCAGGAAATTGTCAGGGAAAATTGCCCTGATATTCTAGAAGCAGAAAGTAAAATAGAAATTGAAAGAATTCACCAATCACCTCCTGAATGAGAACCCAAAATAAAAACTCCCAGGAATATTATAGTTAAATTCCAGAGCTCCCAGGTTAAGGAGAAAAAATTGCAAGCAGCCAGAAAGAAACAATTCAAGTACTGTGGAGCCCCATTTAGGAAAGCACAAGATCTAGCAGCTTCTACATTAAAGGATAGGAGGGCATGAAATATAATATTCCAGAGGGCAAAGGAATTGGTATTACAATCCAAAATCATCTACCCAGAAAAACTCTGTATAATCTAGCAGGGGGAAAAATGAGACTTCAATGAAAAAGAGGATTTTCAGGTATTTGTGATGAAAAGACCTGAAGTGAATGGAAAATTTGACTTTCAAATACAGGAACCTAGAGAAGCAGAAAAAAGTAAACAGGAAAAAAGAAATTAGGAAGGATGTTAAAAGGTTAAACTGCTTACATTCCTACATGGGAAGATAATACTTCTAACTCATAAGAACTTTCACAGTATTAGGACAAATGATAGAAATAAATTTAAACAGAGGGCACAGGTGGGAATTGATTATGAAGGGATGATATCTCTAAAGCATTTATTTTTTGTTTTATCTTTTTTTTGGGGGGGGGTCAGAGTTGGTTAACATACCCAGGGTTGAGCAGTGGCTGAGTGTCTTGTGACTGGGGCTGGATTTGTGCTCAGGTCTTCCTGCGTCCAGGGTGTGTGCTTTGTCTACTATGTCACCTAGCTTCCCCATGATGACATCTTTAGGGTAAAATTAAGGGGTGATAGGATTGTACTGGGTGAGGGGGAAGGGGAGAAGTGGCATGGAGTGAAATCACACATGAAAGAAACAGGAAAGGACTTATGGAGTGAGGGGAAAGATGGGGGAGGAGCAGGGCAGTGAATGAACCTTACACTCATCAGAATTGGCTCAAAGACCTTAATCTCATCAGAGTTAGCTCAAGGAGGGAATAACAAGCACACTCAATTGGGTGGAGTAATCTATCTAACCCTTCAGGAAAGTAGGAGGGGAAGGGGATAAGGAGGAAGGGGTGAAAGAAGGGAGGGCAGATTGGTGAAGGGGGCAGTCAGAAGCAAATCCCCTTTGAGGAGAGATAGGGTGAAAGAAGATAGATAATAGAGTAAATCTCACAGGGAAGGGTATAGGATAGAGGGAAACAATTAACAATAGTTACTGTGAAAAAAAGAAAAAGAAAAAAATGTACAAAAAATATTTATAGCAACTGTTTGTGGTGGCTAAGAATTGGAAATCAAAGGAATGCCCATCAAGTGGGGAATGACTAAACAAGCTGTGGTATATGATTGTAATGGAATGTTATTGTGCTATAAGAAATGACAAGCAGGGTCATTTCAGAAAAACCTGGAAAGACTCATATTGAACTGATGTATAGTATCGGGGTCAGATTTAATATATGGAGAGTTAATTAGGTGACTCACCAAAATATTGGGGTCCTGGAAATAATGAGGGACCTCTAGGTTCAAAGCTCCCTTTCCTCCAAACTGCCCTTTTATATATTTCTCCCAGGCCAATAAGAAAGGAGCCTTATAGTTTCTTTTCCACAAAAGGATCAGATTTTATTATTTGGGAATTAATTAAACAACAAAGGTGAAATTAATAAAAATCAAAGATAAGGAAGTAGGGAAAAAGAAATACAGATAAATTCTCCTAGCTCTAACCTAAGTCTATACAATCTCCAGCTCGTTTCCAATTAAGCTAATTCAAAGGAATGCAGGGCTATTGTGTTCACTCACCACACCTGGGAAGTCTGCTAGTTGCTCATACCACCAGGAAGGCAGAGAAGAGAGATGAGAAGCTTTCTGATCGAACCAGGAGTTCTTCGGACTCTAACCCAGATGTCTTTTAAAAGGTTAATGTTACCTCTTCTCTTGCCCTAACATTAGTGTAGAATGGATATATTGAGTTCTGTCCCCAGGGAATGATGTTATCTTTGTGAAAATTCCCCAAAGGGGAGGTCCTTCAAAAACTGCCTATGGAGAGATTTCTCCTTCTGACCTCAGTAGCATATGTAACTTCAGGGTGGACCAGGTGTGGCCCTTCCCAAATGAGTCACCTAAACTCCAATAATTTTTACCACAATAGTTAAGTGTGCAGAACCAGGAGAATATTGTGCACAGTGACAACATTATTTTTCTGTGAGCAACTGTGAATGACTTAACTACTCTTAGCAATACAATGATCCAAGACAATCACAAAAGATTAATGATAAAGCATACTATCTACCTCCAGAGAAAGACATTGTTTGAACACAGACTGAAGCATGCTATTTTGCATTTTGTTTCTTTTTTTTTTTTACTAGAGTCTTTTTATATAAAATGACTAATATGGTAATGTTTTACATAATGGCACATGTATAACATGTATATCTGATCGCTTACCACCTGGGGAGGGAGGGGGGCTAGAGAGGGAGGGAATGAGAGAGGGATAGAATTTGGAACTCAAAACTTTAAATAAATAAATAAATCAGAAAAAATAAAATAAAACATACTGTTGCTCACTCTCAAATTTCGTTTTTGCTTAGTTTTTTTTTCCCCAATAGTATCTGACTTGGGGCAGCTGGGTGATTCAGTGGATAAAGCACCAGGCCTGGATTCATGAGGACTTGAGTTCAAATTCTGCCTCAGACACTTGACACTTACCAGCTGTATGACCCTGGGCAAGTCACTTAACTCTCATTGCCTGGAGGAGGAGGAGGAGGAGGAGGAGGAGGAGGAGGAGGAGGAGGAGGAGGAGGAGGAGGAGGAGGAGGTGGAGGAGGAGGAGGAGGAGGAGGAGGAGGTGGAGGAGGAGGAGGAGGAGGAGGAGGAGGAAGAAGATGACGATGATGACATCAATAGTATCTGACTTTCATGACCCTGTTTGGGGTTTTCTTGGTTTTTTCTTTTCCAGCTCATTTTACAGATGAGGAAACTCAGTTAAACAAGCTTAAGTGACTTTCCCAGCATCACACAGATAGTTACTATAATATCAACAAGTTATAACTATCTGCATTCATGATTTAATTAGGGCTTCCTTATTTTGCTGTGCAGAAAAAAAAATTACTAATACTTCTTGGTGTTTTCCATTTTATTTATTTATTTATTTATTTATTTTGCAGGGCAATGAGGGTTAATTGACTTGCCCATGGTCACACAGCTAGTAAGTGTCAAGTGTCTGAGGTCAAATTTGAACTCAGGTCCTCCTGAATTCAGTGCTGGTACTTTATCCACTGTGCCACCTAACTGCCCCCTGTTTTCCATTTAAAAAAGTACATTACATATGTTATCTGATCCTCACAACAATCCATGAATTAGGTAACGAAAGTATGATTAATCCCATTTTATAGGTGAGGAAACTAAGACTCAGAGAGGTTAAATAGTTTTCCTAAGGCCAGATAGCTAGTAAGTACCAAAGACAGGACTTTCACCAAAGTTTTCTTCCTTTTAGGTCTTTCTCTTCTATCCGATAGATTTTTCTCTACCCCAGAGCAAGGCATGGCAGGTAGGTAGTTCTGACTAGTTGATATTATTATAGTAGGATAGGGAAAGTGACCCAATAACCACATTCTTTTGTTTTAACTAGGTATTGGGGGAGGGGGACTTCTAGGCTGGATGACTCTGTGCATTCCTATTTTGTTTTCTTCACTGATCTATTTTTGCTAAATAAATATGCCAAGATATTATTACTATGCTTATTACATACAATGGTGAAGAAACAGTCTTCTACCAGTGAGGTCAAGTTTGTTTTTTGGCTGCCTGGCAATGGTATATTTGAGGGTATATCTCTCCCTCCCCCTCACCACCAACACTGCTTCCAGACATCTCTTTTCCTCCCTGTTCTTTCTTCTTTGGTCATTTAGACTCCTTGGTGATCTTCACTCCTACAAAATAAATTTAAACTTTACTTTCTTTGTAATCTCTGTTTCCTTGGATTCTGTTATGGTAACATCATAAGAGTTACTTAATGATTTTTTTCTTGAACTAGCCACCCATGTGACAACAAGAATTTCATCATCTCATTCTCTCCTCAGCATCACTATTGTTATTTTTCTCTTTGAGCTAACACATCATTCTTCTTTCCTGCCCTAGCCTGGGTGTGCTGAACTCTGAGTAATACTTCAAATAGGATGAAATGAGGTAGTGGGACCACTGTGCCACAGTGAAATCCTTGTCCCTTCTAATCAGTGTAGTTAAATAAGACAGACTTTGTTGAATGTCTTGTTAGGAAGCATTCTTAAAATACAGATTTTAAATGTAGCAGTGTGATTGAACAATCAGATTCTTGTAACTGGCTTCACAGTACACATCTCTCTAACATGCTGAAACAAATCCAAGGTCCACAATTCACTTTTCAAGAACCAGCACATTCTCCTAAATTATGAAGAAACTCATGCTGAATTTTGGGGAGTTGACAGTCTTATTTTGAGTATTATTTTTAATTTGATATTCCTCTACATTTTCTTGACAATCATTGTGAAATTAATCAACTCCAGTAACTCAAACAATTCCTTTAGCTTTGCTAATCATGCAAAAATCCCCTTTTACAAAGCCATCCTGTGTTTTCGGTGGTTTGGGGGGATTTTTGTTTTTTTGTTTTTGGGTTTTTTATTGGCAGCAAAATATTTTTAAAGTGATGACAATTTTAAGCTTTTGAAACTGACACAGCCCATCTCCAGTCTCAGAGGGACTGTACTTTTGGAGCCATCCATGTTTAGAACATAACATTGTCAAACCTGTCTAGTCTGATGAAGAACAGCTAATCTCTTTCAATATAGAGAAGACTCTAGCAAAATGCCCAAACTCTAATGTCAAGATAGAGTTTTCTATAGCTTTTGTTTCTAGTTTGGTTTAGGACACTAATTTGGATTTAATGAAAATGGACTTCTAGGATTTGTCTAGGTGCTGGCTAATTGCTATTATCCTTTTAATGTGTGTCTTTTAGAACTTCATTTCTTGTTTCTAAGAAAAAGACTAGTGAGTGTCAACATTTTTCAAGAGGTTACCTTGTTTTTTTTCATGGGTTCTCTTAAAGAACAAAAGTACAGGGGGCAGCTAGAAGAAAGCACTAGCCCTGGATTCAGGAAGACCTGAGTTCAAATCCAACCTCAGACACTTGACACTTACAAGGTGTGAGACCCTGGGCAAGTCACTTAACCCTCATTGCCACATAGAAAGAAAGAAAGAAAGAAAGAAAGAAAGAAAGAAAGAAAGAAAGAAAGAAAGAAAGAAAGAAAGAAAGAAAGAAAGAAAGAAAGAACAAACAAAAGTACATGGACGTCTAACATTCTCTGTCCTTTCCAAATTGTAGAGGAGACCTGTTGTCATTCTGAGTTTTTGGTGGGGAAAAAAAAAAAATACAGAATATTTATTGGATATGCTAACATTCTTTTACAAGTTTTATAAATTAATAGATGCTCAAATGACAAAATTCCTTTCTTGGATAAATAATGTTTAGAAAAACTAGGTTTAAAAAAAACCCTTTCTTAGACTTACTTGGATATTCTATCACCTTACAACTGAACCTGGATGTACCCTGTATTTTAGTTTCTTTATTTCTCCCTGCCATCATTGGTTCACAGAGATACTTAGTGATGCTATTTAAATAAAGTAATCTACTCCTCTCTTAAAAAAAAAAAAAAGGCTTTGCCACTGATGCCACATACAAATACCGTATGGACTAGCTCTGAGAGCCAAAGCAGGAAAAATCGCCAAAGGGTAAAAATAGTTCTTGATACGATGATATGCTGCTAAAAGCCACATGGTGTTTGGGTGCAGCATTTCACAGTCAAACAATCATAATTTCATGCCTAAAATGTGCATGTTATTTCAGGAAAATACAAAATCTGAGCATTGCACATTTGGTACAGAATGACCAGTGTGTGTTGCTGCTATAATGATTCTTTTTTCACTCTGAATGTTTCTTGCTGAGCTTTTTCATACAAGACTACACAGGAGTTGGGTGCTGAGGAGAAAAAGGAGGTAGAGTTCTATTTCAGTTTCATTGCATTCTACCAGTGACCACCCTGAAGCCAGGTAAAAGCCCTCTCTTCTTCTTTCCCTGAAATGGTGGGAGGCCTAAACTCATCTGAATTTTCTTTGGTTTCTGTTATGGCTTTTTAGTGAAGAACATTTTCAAAGGGAATAGTAGGGTGCCTGAGAGCCATACAGTTTCCCACATTACCCTCATTAAACCTCTCTGCAGGGTACCACCTGCAACCCCCAAAATAACTTCCCAAAACCATTGATGGATTTAAAGGTATATCTATCTTGATAAGGCTAGGGACACCTCTTGGTCTGAAGAAAAGAATCTTCACCCTTGTATGAAGCCATGAGTATCTGCCAATTGTTGGAAAGTGGATTATTTAGGAATCTAATCATGATTCTGGTTAATGTCTGTAAAGTATTATCAATGTTGACACAAGTGAGATGGTTGGGGTTGGGGATAAGTGGGGATGAAAGGAAGTAGTCATGGGGAGACCATGGCCTAAAGATAAACTGCTTTTAGAAAACACATAAAAAAAGGACAGGGGAAGCTTTGTTTAAAAAATTTTGCAAAAGGGATCTTAGAAAAACCAAATTAGAGGCAGGCCAGGTGGTGCAGTGGATAGAGCACCAGCCCTGGAGTCAGGAGGACCTGAGTTCAAATTTGACCTCAGACACTTGACACTTACTAGCTGTGTGACCCTGGGCAAGTCACTTAACCCCAATTGCCTCACCAAAAAAAAAAAAGAAAAAGAAAAAAAAAACCAAATTAGAGCAGAATGAGTGGGGAAATTCACAGGCAGGAGGGGCTTAAGAAGAGGCTTACTCTAGATTAAGTAGTATGAGAGACTTCTCTCAAAGAAATTGAATAAGGCCAGGAAAATGGAGATGAGAATAACCTGAGGCTGAGCCCATGGTATATGAATGTACTGGAAAAAGTTTTGGGGCTCCTAGAAGAACATCTTCAAACAGATCTTTAAAGAGGTGATCTGATGCCAAAAGGAAGATGATCCACTTCTCCACAGACTTAGGGAATTCTCAGAATAAGAACATAGTCTGATCCTAGGATAGAAGCACAGTGAACAACCTCTCAAGAAGCTGGTAGTAGATCAGCCATCAAGGAGTGTGACTACAATTTTCTTACAGACTGTTTAAAATAACCTCCCACTGAGTAAAAGTTACTTAGATGCTTAGTCATTTTTCTTAGATCTTTAGACATCCCTTCACTGGATCAAGATGTGTATGTATGTGTGTACATACACACACAGGTAGGATTTGTATGTATGCATATATATATATATATATATATGCACTTATATATGTATATATGCACACACATATACAGACACGTCTCTGTCTCTGTCAATGTCTCTCTCTCTCTGAAACACCCAAGATGTATATGTATGTCTGTATGTGTTGTTGTTTGTCCTTCATTTTCAATGGGAACCAATGATATCATTGAAGATGACTTTGTACAAGAATTGGTTTAAGTGAAGCAGAGTTATGTAAAGTCATGAGCCTTACCCTTCCAAAGTCATCAAAGTCCAGTGTCAGGACAAAAGTCAAGACAACTGGTGATGGTCCAGAATGCAGTGGATGAACTTGGTGTCTTCAATGCCTGACCAAACTCTAAGGGTTCCACAGTGCCTGCTTCAGCCACCTTCATGGCCATTGGAATAAATTGTTCTTATCTGCCCACTCCACTTGGGAAACTCTTCACATGCTTGGGGTAGAAATCCCCCTAACTCACTGACAGACTTGAGGCCTGTTGGTTACCCTCAATACCTGGTTTAGCCCATATGCTAAGATGGTTTACCTGGGGTATGATTGCTACACATGTTACAGGTCAGAGTTGGGTGAAGGTGGACACCAAAGATGAATGAGTAGCCCTGAAAAGGGCCCAGTAAGCCCTCATACGAGAGGTTCTAGTCCTCCCTCAAAACCTCATATACCCTGTGTGTACATGTATGTACATGTATATGAAGTAACCAAGATAGGCATATGTGTATACATTGCATATATATGTATATATGAAATATCCAAGATGTGCATGTATATATATATGTATGTATGTGTGTGTGCATACATACATATATACATGTAATAAAGAAGGCTTGCAGAGAAATGGGTGCTTAATATATCCATATATATTATATATGTCCATAAATTTTTTTAAGTGACAGGGATAAGACTTAGAATATACTGTTTTTTCTCAGTATGTCTCCTGTATAGAAGAAATGTGGAATAGCCAGTGGTTAGAAATGTTAGTTGTGAAGTCAGGATGTTGTTGCTTTTCAGTCATTCATTCATGTCTGACTCTTCATGATCCCGTGGACCATACTATCTATGGAGTTTTTTAGCAAGGATACTGGAGTGGTTTTCCATTTCCTTTTCCACTGAATTAAGGCAAACAGAGCTTAAATGATCTGCCCAGGCTCACATAGCTAGTAAGTATCTGAGGTCACATTTGAATTCAGGTCTTCCTGACTCCAGGCCTAGCACTCTATCCACTAGGCCCTAGTTTCTTAAACTATGGGTCTAGACCCTATATAGGGCCACCTAACTGAATATGAGGGTTATGAAGAAGATAGTAACAGTAAAAGGTTATATATACCTATTTAATATACCTATATACCTGGGGTCACGTAAAAATTTCTTGGCCAAAAAGGGGTTGTGAGTGGAAAAAAATTTAAGAAGCCCAGCACTAGGCCAGGTAGCTGCCTCAAAGTCAGAAAGATCTATGTTCAAATCTAATCTTATATCCATATTGGCTTTGTGACTCTGGGGAAGTAACTTAATCTCTTCAGAATCTGTCTCTTCATTTGTAAACTGTGATTACTAACAATACCTTTCTCATAAGATTATGCGATAATCGATGTAAAGCACTGTGTGAATTGTTATTGTTCTTTATTATTGTTATCCACATTACACAACTGGCCCATCTCTATTTTGTGGTAATCCATATGGTTTTTTGTTGTTGTTTTTGTTTTTGTTTTTGGTGAGGCAATTGGGGTCAAGTGACTTGCCCAGGGTCACACAGCTAGTAAGTGTTAAGTGTCTGAGGCTGGATTTGAACCCAGGTCCTCCTGACTCCAGGGCCAGTGCTCTATCCACTGCGCTACCTAGCTGCCCCATTCATATCTTTTATGATGCCTTTTGTGTCACTTCTGTCATAGCATTCATTGATGGTAATTTGGTGCAATCTACTTAGGTTGACCATTGGTCTTTTTGTTGCCATGTTGGCAAATTATAACTTTGATTTTTTTTTTCTGAGAACATACTGTTATATGGTTATCAGACATACAATGTCTGGGGCGGGGGGGTTCTCCTCAATTTTCTTTCTTCTTTTCTTTCTTTTTTTTTTTTTTTTGCAGGGCAATGAGGGTTAAGTGACTTGCCCAGGGTCACACAGCTAGTAAGTGTCAAGTGTCTGAGGCTGGATTTGAACTCAGGTCCTCCTGAATCCAGTGCTAGTGCTTTATTCCCTGCACCACCTAGCTGTCCCAGTTATCAAACATACAATATCCATCATGTAGTAAATACTGGTATTAAGGAGATAAATTCTACAGCAAGGGAAGTGCTGTGCAACTCTAATTATGCTTATTAACTGATATAGGTATTTAATTGGTGGAATTTCAGACACTGTGGAAAAGTAAATTTTGTTTTTAAAGAAGGTAGACATTTTGTGGGGTTGGGGGACACCACTAAGAAAGCTCTATCTTTCTGGGAGTCTGCTACCCTGCAGGTCATCTCTTCCAAAATGTTCCTGATTTTCAAGACTCTGTCCTTTTCTCTAATCAAAAACTTACAACTTCTCAAAATGTATCAAGTTGTTTGTTTCCCACACCCCTTCCTCCCACACAACTCTTAATTATATAACTTCCAATACTTGTGAGCAGGAGAGAGACAGAGCTGGGAAAATCATAATTATGGGGTAAATATGGGCCGTTTGTAAGTTTGTTATGGTATATAAATTGAGAACTGTTTGTGGTCGCATGTTCATTTAACCCTCTTGATGTTTCAGGAAGCAAACCTAAAAGTTAACATGTCTATTGCACTAGGCACTTAATAAATGCTTGTTCATTAAATAAACTCCATTGTTAATAGTCATCACAAAATTTATAGAAGAAACTCTTCCAATAAGAATTATTGGAATTCCCTCACTTTCTAATCAAAGTTCTAGACTTTCAGAATTAACAGAATTATTAGTTAGAATTCCTCATATTACAAATGAGGGAACAAAGATACCAAAAGTTTAAATACCTTGTCTAAAGTCACATGGGCAGTAGCAGAGTATTGTGCCTTTATGAAAGTATCTTGAATGTGATGAAAGACCTATAAAACTTGTAAAGTGTGATGACCTCTATTTCCCTCTTGTAGGAATGAATAGATAATATTGCCAGAAAAGACCTGGTAAAAGTTTGTGGGGAATAGTGTAATTCAGGGGCATTGGTAGAATTTTCATTATTGCTTCTGCTTGAAGTCAGAAACAAATTAAATAAAAGAGGCAGTTTACTACATTGCTTACTAAGGAAATTTATGCTTCTCTTCAAGTGAGATTCAATGTTATGTAAATAGGTGGTGGAAAAATTACTGCAGAATAACTGGCCACATAGTAGACAGCCATGATGAATTCATGATAGAGGTAACACCACTGGAATGGAGACAGGAGAAACTGGGCATGCAATGTTAAGAGTTTATGATTGGTTAGTACTGAAACAGCAGACATAGTCTAATGTGCAACTCAGATGTCAGAAGGTGTATTTCAGAAAGGTCAAAGAAAAAAAAGAGGATTCCAAGCTCTGAGGGGAAAAAAGGGAATTTAGTTCAAAAAGGATTGAAAGGGTGTTAGTGAAATTCTGATGGCACAAACACAAACAAATCTGATGAGAAAGAAAAGGCAGAGAGATTTAAACACAACGTATGATGAACTCATATTTCAAAAGGACACATATAAAAGATAGACATCTTCCAGCACCCAATTCTGACCTGTTGTCCAGGTGATGATATGCCATCAGATAGATAGCTCATTGAACTCAATCAGGAGTACCTCTATCTGGGACAGACACTCCAGTTGGAAAATGAAATGAGACAAGAATGAAATAAGAGGAAGAGAGCAGGATGGACTGCATTTGGCAAATAGCATGGCACTTTTGATAACCCTAAGCTGCTCAATGAAACGAAATCCCATTCTTAACACCACTATTCCTCCAGTAGTACTATATGTAATCATGTAATACTACAATTTCTGAGAAATCAAACTTGAGTGAGGATCACTCACAGTGCTATAGAGTTCACAATCAGAGTGAGCATAAATAGGCCACATCATTCAGCTCACAATAAATTATTGCACAAAATATTCTAAAATATGTTATCTAAGACATGTGTGACCAGAAAAGAAAATAGGTTTATCATGTAGTAAGAGTGAAGACTGAAGTACTGATATCTATGTAAGATCATAAGACCAAGAAGAAGTCCCTCAGGATGTTGGGTAGACTCTAATTATTGCTTATGGGAAAACATGACCAAGAATAACACCTGCTGAAAAGTATTAAATCATTAGGTTGTAATCAACACAGTAAAAGGGAAAAAAAAGATGAAAGCTAAGGCAGGAATCTCAAGACTAATAAACAGAGTGGCTTAATATTTTTAATATTATAAAATTAATGTCGGTAATTTAAAGATAAAGAATGAATGAGTTGTGACGCAAACTAAAGGTCATTAAAGAATAACATTTTAATTATTATTTGTAAAAGTTATCTTGGAAATAAGAGTATGGAATGGAAAGGATTCTTGTTTGGGAGTGAGAGGAAGATGATAATGGATAATGGCAATAAGGGAGAGCTACCAAATGCATTTTCATTTCTATTTTGCCTCCTACCAAAAGAATGCTCTTCAGAGTGGGAGGAATAGGACAAAAGCTATTAAACAGGAACTAATTACACCCCTCAAAAAGAAGAATCATTACAAAGTACATAACTGTCCTCAAGGAGTTTAGGTTAGGTGGTTGGGATGAATTCTATTCTGTGATATTAAATGCAGTTTTAGGTTTTATAATGGAAATAATGATGAAGAATAACAGAAAAGAGAGCTGTGTGTCATTACTAGAGATAGGCAAATGACCTTATTTTCAAAAGAGAGGATCCCACAAAGAATAAGACTAAATGGGGCAGCTAGGTGGCGCAATGGATAGAGCACCAGCCCTGGAGTCAGGAATACCTGAGTTCAAATCCAGCCTCAGACACTTAACACTTACTAGCTGTGTGACCCTGGGCAAGTCACTTAACCCCGATTTCCTCACTAAAAAAAAAAAAAAAAAGAATAAGACTAAAATACATTCTCTGAATATTTCTTGAACCTATTGATAAATGAGTAATTTTTGAATACAAGGAAGGAAAATGGTGGCAGTACAATGTTAGTAAAGATTTCTTAGGGCTAAGATATACCAAGGTAACTTTATTTCTTTTTTTGCCTCTCTTTTGACAGTGTCATTAAATTGGTAAGTCAGAGGATTGACATAAGTATAGATAACATGCAAGCAATTTATGTGATTTACAATTTGAGATTTTGCTAAAGGTATTACATGTTGCATTTCTATATGTGACTTTTGTGTTCATTTTGCTACAGGAAACAGCAAAGCAAATGTTAGATATGATTTATCTTTATGCTTATTATGCTTTTGGATAATTACCTATGGCTGTTACATGAGAATTGGTGAATATTTATGATTTAAATTATAGCTTATAATTTCACCTGTGTGTCTGATATGATGTGCAAGGATTTACCTTTACACTATATCAGAAGGCTGCTCATGAGCCCTATAGCAAGGCAACATCATCCAGGAATAATATTATTACATGGGAATACTTCCAGCAGGTGCTCATCATCTCATACCTTGATTATTGTAATAGCCTGCTGAGGGGTCTACCTACCTCATGTTTCTTCCCACTCCAATCCATTCAATCTCCATTGAACCACTAACATGATTTTCCCAAAATTCAGGTCTGACCATGTCATCTTCCTACTCAGTAAACTACAGTGGCTTCATATTTTCTCCAGGAGCAATTACAAAAATACTCTGTTTGGCATTTGAAGCCCTTCATGACCTAGCCAGTATATAATTACCTTTCCAGTATTCTTATACCTTACTCCCCAATACATACTCTTTGTTCCAGTGGCACTGGTCTCCTGGTTTTCCACAAACAATTTCAAATCTGGACATTTTCTCTGACTGTTCCCCATGCTTGGAACATGCTTCCTTTCCACTCCAAATACTTATTTCCCTTTCTCAATCCCACTTTCTACAGGAACCCTTCACAAAAAAATCCTTCATAATTTTATTGCCTTACTCTTGTTAATTTTTTCCTATTTATCTTGTATATAACTTTCTATGTATATATTTGCTTGCATGTTGTTTCTCCCATTGGATTGTAAACTCCCTAAGGGCACAGATTGTCTTTTTGTTTGTTTTGGGTTTTTTTTTGCAAGACAATGGGGTTAAGTGACTTGCTCAGGGTCACACAGCTAGTAGGTGTCAAGTGTCTGAGGCCGGATTTGATCTCAGGTTCTCCTGATTCTAGGGCCAATGCTTCATCCACTGGACCACGTAGTTGCCCCTACAGATTGTCTTTTGCCTGTTTTTGTATCCCCAGTGCTTAGCACAAAGCCTGGGACATAGTAGGCGGTTAATAGGTGTTTATTCAATAAAGATTGATTAACTTGCAAAATGCTTATGAAAATCTCATTAAGTAGGATGATATGGAATGTAATAACCCAGAGGGAGCAGTGAAGAGCTTAAGGGAAAATGTCAGTTCATATGGCACATGCTAATGGTTAGAGAAATTATTAGTAGATTAGGTGACTGAGAAATAGTAGTGGTGTTCTGGATTCTACTGGCATTTGGGAAGTGGGAATAGAGATGAGGCAGTGACCCCATGGAGACATATATAGCACATATGATACTAGTATGGTGTTCCTCAGTGCTCACATCTAACAACCCTGATATCTTAGCCACAGACTCCTGATCATCCAGTCTGAGATGAATAATATTTCTGTGCCAGGCTGAAAGTGAAGGGGACTGATTAAAGTAGAACTTATTTCAAGCTAAATATCAGTGTCATGATATATACTGATTATGTACTTCTCCCACTGTATTAAGAATTTGAGGGAATGGATGGAGATCTTCTTACAGTATTCTTTGGAGACATAGAAGTTATTGGCATTGAAGGTAGTTATAAAAGTATGATTATTCAATTCTTTGTTATTATCTTGCTATTTTCTTCATTATTTGACATTTGCTTTGAAATTATGCATTTATTTGACATATTTTGGCAAAAGGTCATTAGTAAGGGGCTCAGAATTGTGGATTTAAGAGGTGCTGTCCTGAAAGGCCTGGGAAGATTTATTTGAACTGATATAGAGTGAAATGAGCAGAACCAGGAGAATGCTGTGCACAGTGACAGCAATGATGTTTGATGAAGAATTGTGAATGACTTAACTATTCTTAGAAATACAAGGATCCAAAACATTCCCAAAGGGCTAATGATGAAGTATACTACTGTTCACCTCCAAAGAAAGGACAGATATTGATTGAACACAGATTGAATCGTGCTATTTTTTACTTTATTTTTTCATTTTTATCTTATTCAATTTTTCTTATACAAAATTACTAATATGTTAATATTTTAAATAATTGCATATTTATAACCTACATCTAAATACTTACGACCTCATGGAGGAGGGAGGGAAGGAAGGGTAGAATGTGGAACTCATAACATTAAATAAAAATAATAATTCTATAAAACAAGATTGATAAAGCTATGACTGGACAGGATTGACCATGCTCAAAATAGTAAACAAGCTCGTTTAGAGCATCAGGAAGTCCCCTGATAACATCTCTTCTAGTCATATAAGGAGGATTTTCAAATAACTTAAATGATCCATGAAATTAGGGGCAAACATGATACTGAGTTCAGTTTATGGCCAATAATTGAAAAATAAAATGAGCAAAGAAAGCAAAAAAAAAAAATTGCTCTCTTGGAATAGCAAACAACCTGACAAGTAGTGAAAGGTCCCAGAACCACATAGAGACATGAATTGTCCTGCAGTAGAGGATATAAGACACAAAAGATTAGGTCCACCTTAAAGTAGATGTTGTTTTTAGGTCTACTGTATGTCCTGAAAGTATGTGAAAATTTTAAAAAGATCAGATAATCCAGGTCACAAGGAAAGATTCTGTAATATACCTGGGAGTTTCTCTATAGACAAATAGTCTTTTCTAAAATTGATCAGACTGTTCTTTTCAGTCAACTCCTCCAGTTAAAAAATGTAAGTAATGAGGCAACCACAGAATGAGCCATGGAAGAAGCATTCACCACGGACTTGGTTTTGGTAATGCTCAAGGATCTCTCCACTCTCTGTTGCTTGGTTGGTTAGACAGATGTTAGCAAATTATGTTGGTGAAGAAATAAGGTCGTCTTTGATGAGATATACGGAAGTCAATGGTGGTGGACTAGATACATATAATGAATGATGGTCCACAATAGAAAAAGTCAGCTATGGTAAGGAGCTCTTGTGGAGGGGAAGGAAAGGGGAATTGAAAGGGAAAATATGAAGAGGGAAGGATAAGCATTTATATAACTTCTATGATAATCTAGGCACTGTGCTAAGTGTTTTGAAAATATTATCTCATTTGATCCAAACAACAACTCTATGAAGTAGAGCTGGTTTTTTTATAGCTGAGGAAACTGAGGAAAAAAGAGAGCAAATGATCTACCTATGGTGACACACCTGGTAAATGTCTGAGGCAGGGTTTGAACTCAGGTCTTTCTGAATGTAACTGCAGTTTTCTGTCTACTCCACCACTAGTTGCCTCTGGAATTCAGTATCTGAGACAGTTCACATTTATTCAAGATATCTTTGTGAACAAGAGAGAAAGATGTGAAATATATAATAGTAGAGTGAAGGAGATATGGTACTGACTGAATGACAAAGGACAAACAGTAGTGATTAATGGAGTTGTGTCATTGTGGAGTGATTTCTGTAGTGGAGTGCTACAGGGATATGTCCTTGACCTGTTCTGATCAATGTTTTTGTCACTGGCTTAGATGAAAGCATAGATTACGTCCTTATCAAATATACAGATGGTATGAAAATTGGTGGGATATCTAACATCCTGGATGACAAAATCAGTCTCCAGGAAGATCCAGACAGGATGAAATAATGAGCCAAATTTAATATAATGAAATAAAATAGGAATGAATATAAATTTCCATGTTGAGCTTTAAAAAAAAAAATCTGCCTGAGGACAAGAGCAGGAAGAAGTGGCCCAGCAGCTATTCATGTGAAAAAAGACTTAAGAGGTATAAGTGGAATGCAAAATCAACATGATTCAACAATGGAACATGGCACCCCAAAATGCCAGCAGGCATCTTGGGCTTCATTAATTGAAGAAGAGTATCTGGGATAGGGGAATTACAATTCTATAATAGTCTGTCTTGTTAAAACATAAATGGATTATTTTGTCCAATTCTGGGTACCACATTTTAAAAGAAGGCTGACATGTTGTAGAGTATCAGCAAGAGAATCAGTTGAAAGAAAAAGGGATGCTTACCTTGAAGAAGATAAGACTTGGGGGCTGGGTATCAAAGCTGTCTTCAAATATTTAAAAGGATATAATGTGCAAGAGTGGTTATACTTATTCTTCTTTGCCCCAGAGGGCATTAGTAGGAACAATGGGAAGAAATAATAGGGAAATAGATTTCAGCTTAATATAATGAAAAAATTACTCACAATTAGAGTAGTCACAAAAAGGAATGGGCTGCCTTGGGAGGTAATGAGTTCCCTATCAGTAGAACTCTTCAATCAGTTGCCATATGAAAACTTCTCAGGAATAATGTAGAATGGATTTCTGTTTCTAGCAAAGCTTGACCTAGATGATTTCTGAAGTTTTAACTTTTATATTCTGGGTATCTCTACTCACCTCTATATCTAGCTAGGTAAAATAATACATCTGTAAAAATTGATATTCATAAATCAGACAAATAAAGGTTTTGTTATTCAAATTACAAAAGTTTCCCCTTCCTCATTTTTCTCCTCTTAGGGGTTTTTATAAGGTTCCCCTAGTGCATTTAAATATAATTTAGCTTTTACATTATTTTTTAAAATCTTTACTTTTTCAAAAGCACATATTTGTATTTGTCTTCATTTTATTCATAGGATGAATTTCAGATACAGTTATTCTCTAAGTATCCTTTCTCAAGACTTGCCATTCAGTCAAAATTACTATAGCCTCATCTCACTAATATTTGAAGAGCTAAGGCTGACTCATGACAGCATCTAATCATGATAGGAATCTAAAGTGACCTCAGTCACCTGTAGAAATGCATAGGATCACAGATCAGAGCCAGAAGGAATCTTAAAGGGGAATCTTAAAGGGTATCTCATATAATCAAGACCCCAAAGAGGAAACTGGAATCCCAAAGGGTGAAATGAATTACCCAAGGTGGCAGAGTAAGAATGTGAATTCAAGTCCAGTGTCTGAGAGACAGTGTGGAGTAGTGAGAAACAGAGTGGAGAAAGCACTGGACTTTGGGTTTGTAAGACCCAGGTTCAAATAACACTTGAGATAATTATTATTTGTGTAACTCTAGGCAAGTTACTTAGCCTTAAGGGAATCAATGAAAAAAAAATGTGAAAGAAAGTGGTCTAGCCATACCAAATCTGTATTATCAAACAAATTATCAAAACAATCAGGTACTGGCTAAGAAATGGAGTGGTGGATCAGGGGAATAGAATTGGTATGAATTATACTATAGTAAATGACTATAGTAGTCTAGTATATATGATAAACCCAAAGATCCAACTTTTGGAACAAAAACTTATTATGTATGATTAATAAAAACTTCTGGAAAAACTGGAAAACACTCTGACAAACTAGGTAGAGATCAAAATATCACACAGTATACTAAAATAAGGTAAAATAAAAGCTAAAAAGCATCTCCAACGAGATATGAACTCAAGTCTTTCTGACTCCAGGCCCATCTCTTTATCTACAGCACCACCTAGAAGTCTCAGTTTAGTCCTCGGAAAAATGAAGGGGTTGTGAAAGTCCCCATAAAATATAAAATAAAACCTCAAATTGAATTGTGGAGTGGCAGAGTCAACAAAAGGTCAGGGTAAAAAAAAAAAAATTTCTAGCCCAAGACAATTTAGGAGGTCAGAGGGAGAGATTGGTGACACAGGGTTGGAGACTGGCCCAGAGCCCATGTAGATGAAACACCATGTAGATAGGACAAGGTGGTAGTGATAGATACCTGACAATTTGTTAGAAAAAGATTAAAGGGGAGCCCAATGCTAGCCCTGGATATAGGACTAGATAATATTTGAGAATGCCATTATCTATACCCTTTTCTGGGTCACAGTTCAAGTGTGGAGAGGAACACTTTCAGTTAAGAGGGAGAAGGGGCTCTGAGGAACAATATCTCTTTCATTCTGTTCAGTGTTCCAGGAACTGTACTAAGCACTGGAGATGAAAAGAAAAAAGAAGAGAGAGAGAGAGAGAGAGAGAGAGACAGAGACAGAGACAGAGACAGAGACAGAGACAGAGACAGAGACAATCACTCCTCTCAAGATGTTGATATTCAATCATTTTCAGTCCTAACTCTGTGTGACTCATTTGGGGTTTTCTCAGCAAAGATACTGGAGTGGTTTGATATTTCCTTCTCTAGCTCAATTTACAGAGGAAGTAATTGAGGCAAACAGGGTAAAGTTATCAGAGGCTCTTCCTGAGTAAAGACCAGAGTACAGACCAGGAAAGCTGTGACCACACCACTTCCTAGATCATACCACCTTAGGGAACTTAGAAAACTGAAAACTTCCAAACTGATAGAGCTAGTCTTGAAAATAGTGGGAAAAAGCCTGAAGCTTGGGACAGTCCCCCCACTTTCTCCCCCACACACACACCACCACCACCACCACCACACACATAGACACATGCTGGGAACAAAACCCATCGTTAACATAAAGTTAAAATCAAGAAATAGTGTGGAAAAAGGAGCAAACAAAAAAAATTACCTTACCATATAAAGTTCCTATGGTGACAGGGAAGGTCAAGATGCAAACTTAGATGACAATGAAGTCAAAACAACTAGAAGCAAAGCATCAAAGAAAAATGTAAATTAAACATAAGCCCTGCAAAAATTCTTGGAAGAGCTAAAATTTATTTTAAAGATCAAATAAGAGAGATAGAGGTAAAATTAGATGTAGAAATGAGAGAGAAGGAAGAAATTTATAAAAAGAATTAACAACTTGGTAAAAGAGGCACCAAAAATACTGAAGAAAATAATAATAATAATAATAATAAGAAGAAGAAGAAGAAGAAGAAGAAGAAGAAGAAGAAGAAGAAGAAGAATTGGCCAAATGGAAAAAAAAGAAGTACAAAAAAATCACTGAAGAAAATAACTTCTTAAAAATTAGAAATGGGCAGGTAAGACATCAGGAAACAATAAAACAAAGCCAAAAGAATGAAAAAAAATGGAAGGAAAAGTGAAATATCTCTTCAGAAAAATAACCAACCTGGAAAATAGATCAAGCAGAGATAATTTAAAAATTATTGGACTATCTAAAAGCCATGATCAAAGAAAAAGCATAGACATTATAGGTCAAGCAATTATCAAGGATTTGTGTGTATATGTATGTTTTCTTTTGTAATATGACTAATATAGAAATATTTTGAATGACTTCATATGTAGAATTGATATTATATTGTTTGTCTTCTTAGTGGGTGGAGTAGGGGCAGGAGTGAGAGATAGAAGTTAGAATTAAACATTTTAAACAATTAATGTTAAAATAGTTTTACATGTAATTGAGAAATATTTAATGAAATATATATGTGTATGTATATATATATGTGTGTGTGTGTGTGTATATATATATATATATATATATATATATATATATATATATATATATATGGTATTTTAAAATGAAGGAATTGTATTCAATATCAGTCCATCAGTAAACATTTATTTAAGTACCTGTTGTGTTTCAGGTACTGTACTAAGCACTGGAGATTAGGAAAAAAAAAGATCATCACTCCTCTCAAGATGATGACTTTCAATTGTTTTCAGTCCTGTCCAACTCTGTGTGATTCATTTGGGGTTTTATCAATACTTATACTAGAGTGGTTTGCTATTTCCTTCTCCAGCTCAATTTATAGATGAAGAAACTGAGGCAAACAGGGTGAAGTGATTTGCCCAGGGTCACACAGCTAGTAAGTGTTTGAGGCTTGATTTTGAACTTGGGTTTCCTGACTCCAGGCCCAGCACTCTATCCACTGTGCCACCTAGCTGTCCTCTCCTTTCCAGGAGCTCACAGAAAATCTATGATCCTTTGACTCCTATTATTGTGTTGTTGCTGCCCTATGCCATTTCTTCTTATTATTAGAAGAATGCCTTATCAAATGAAGTATGGCAGAAACAGTAAGAATTATAGGCAGGGAATAAACTGAGAAAGTTAAAAGAACAACTACATACTAGCTACATTTCAAAGAAGGGTAATCAAATGAATCGCTGGTGACTTTTAATTCATAAACTCTAATCACAACTAAATAATTTACCATTTTCCATATTTAACTTCTGTACAATGATAATTATTATTCATAATGATGACCCTGAGTCACTACAGGATCTCAAGTGCCTTCCGAATTTATCAAAGTACTAAATTATTTCCAGTATAGCTTTAGTGTTAAGTGCATTTTAATTTATCTGATTTCTTTTGAAAAATGAATAATTTGTGATTCTGTCACTAATGATAGTATGAAACTAGTGAAATAATTTGATCTTTCTAGGCCTCAAGTTTTAAATAAGAAATTCTTGGTTTAGAAGATCTCTAAGATTCAAAGTTTCGACCTTCTTCCAGCTCTAAAAGTATATCATTCTATATATCTTATTTGGTAAGCTTCAATTAATTAGAGAAATCTATTCTTTAACTATTCTGGATAAAGAGAAGTTTGCCATATAATTTTTCATGAAAACATTTCAACAAAAATTAAAAGAATGAATATCATATCACTTAAATTTTTTTATACATGGTATCATCCACATAGTGTCAAAGCTTTAGTACTTTGTAAATATCATACATTTCCAGAATAATTATTATACTCCCTAGAGATTAGCTGAAATTCTCAACAATAGTTATTCCGTAACTTGGAATTTTGAAATGTCACATTAACAGGATAGTGTTACTGTAGAGATCCCACAGAATTAAAAAGCAAAAATGAAAGTGTATGCACAACCTGGTGGTGGTTTAAGATCTCAAACAAAGAGACTGGGAATACCTATAAAAGCTTTTCATATTCATCCTGCTTATTCATCTTTGCAATCTGTGTGACTTGGGGGCTTGTCAGTTTCATTTTGGTTTCTAAGATCTTAGACCTGCCAAATCTGCTGCTTGCTACGTGTGAATTCTGAGGAACAACTTAACTTTTTTATTCCCTCCTTTACCATGACAACTATCTCAGCTTTTAATGCAATTTAAGCACAGATTTAACAAATCTTCTTTTGTATTAGGCTTAAGAACATTTGAAAAAATATCCATTTGAGGACTATATCAAACACACTAAGTAGTTAAGTAGTTGGCACTTGTTACAGCAGGGTATGCACTGTGTTTAACCTACATGTTGGGGCTTTTAACTCTACATATTATTTATGATTACTCTGTCATTACCATTATTAAGATACATCCTTGATATTGACGTAAGTTATTTAGAAATGTTTCTCTTCATTGCTTGCAGGCAATTGAATTTTTCTCCTACACCTTGGGCTCCTACAATTTAAACTTCCCTTTGAGAACCACATTTCTGGAGGGGTTATTTCCAACATCTCCCCCAGACCTTAATATCTCCATAGAGGAGGAAAGGGCCTCAGGCCATAAGCAGCTGACACCCCCCCAGGCAATCTGTAGCTATACAACTGTGATCTGAAACTGTAACTGTGAAATGTACAATCCTGGACAGATTTGTGTGTTATTATTGTTGTTTTCTTTTGTATATATACTAGATATTATACATAACACATATAATATAATACGGAGACATATATTTCTCTTTTGAGACAGAATGGGGAAATCATTTTGCTATGACATTAAAAAAGAGGCAAGGGAAACTTAACTCCTAAAGAGTATATTCCTTTTTCAGTGTGCACATGAAACTCCCACTGACATTGATGGCAGTTATGCAGATGCATGCAAAGGAAAATAGACCCTTTAACATTAAACATCAGATTTGGACTTCCCCTGAGAATACTGGGTACCAGAGAGGCTGTGAATGATGCATCTTAGCTGAATTTGCTTCACCCATAAATCAGACCAGAATCCTACTTTTACTAGACTTCTTCTATACTAGCCTTCTGGAAACCTAGTATAGCTCACAAGCAAGTGAAATTATATTTCACACTGAGTCTAAATACATTTACCAAAATGAGCTTCAAACAATTAAATGTGACACATGATTTTTTTTCCCCCTCTATTAATCCAGTGGCCTAATAATTATCTCCTCTGGTTTAATATGACTTTTTCTATAGTGTCAATTTCTTGAGGTGGGATTAGTTTTCCATTTTTCTTTATTTTTTGTGTGTGTAAGTGCTGCCTGTTTACTTAACAATATTTGGCTTTGCCTAATGATATGTACAGAAGACAGTGCTAAGTGGAACATCAGCTGTTTACATCAGCTCTAACAATTAATGCATGTTAATTTTTAATTACACTGATTGTACTAGAGGCAGAATGTATGTTTTTTCACAGAACAGATGTACTAGTCAGCTTTGCTGGTGAACATGCATATCGATTAGATGTTGATGCTGCCAGCATCTCAGCCAAGTCTGCGAAGAGCGTCGGCTTCTAATGTGCTCATAAGTTTATGGCGTAGAGTCCTGGTGGAGGCAATACAGCTCAATGTTATATACTCTCATGTTTACAGATAATCACAAGATGTCTGTTTTGTGGTTAGCAACCAATGACAGTTGAGGAAAAGTGAATAGGTAAAAGGACAGCCAAAGGTGTCCTTAATCCTTACTCTTGAGTAGCTCTTTCTGTCACGGGCCTGCCTCTGAATACTTCTCCAATTTAATTTGCCATGAGAAGACTGTTTTCCACTCTGCCTATATAGATTTCCTCTGAAGAGAGCTAAAATTAGTGTGGGTAAGAGAGATTGTGCCCCTAGATACTGATTTTAGAGGGCATTATCAGTATAGAAACCACTAAGCTTAGCACCTACTTAGCAAGAAGAATTAAAATAGGAAGCTTCCAGATGGTGAGATGGGATGATCTCTACCTTGCCCTCTTTTGTCCTCTTCCCTCAAATGAGGGCATGCTTCAGGCTGTTTACTCAAGATGCAATTTGGGGCACTTGCCCTGAGTGTGAAAATTATTAGTTCACAATTGCCACCAAAGCAAAGAAATCAGAAAATGATATTCAATAGATTTCTCTGTATCTTTGGAATTCTCTATCACTGGGGCTAGGCTAGGGAATACACAGAGTGATCTTTGGCAGATATTCACCCTCGACCATTCAACAGGCATTTGATGCTTATCACTGTGAGAACCTCAAAAAGGAGAAAATGGATAGTGTGCTTAGAGACACTTAGTGTCCTGAAAACACCTAGAATTTATTTAGTGAAGATAATCCCAACACCCATGAAACTGTGGGCGAAGTTAAATGTAATACTGTCTAGTGATGTATGCAAGTTTACAAACAAGGTGTATCTCTCTGGTCTGGAGTAGTCAAGTGCTTGATGGTTTAGGTGGAATTTGAGGATGGATAGGCTCTGGATAGGTGGGAGAGGAAGAGGTCATTTCAGGTATGAGGAAAAGCATGACCAAAGGCCATGGAGGTGGAAATGACCATGGGGGAGGTTTTGGAGGATGAGCAGAAATCTGGGTGGAAAAAACCAACATACTATTGGACAAAGAGTGGGAAATAAAGTTAGCTAGAGGGTTCCAGAATTCCTTATGCGAGAAACAGGTATTGTAACAAGTTTTCCATTTTCTCTGTCCCTTTTGCAGACAGACACAGCCAGAGACACAGACAGAGAGACAGACAGACACACACCACACCACACCACACCACATTCAGGGCTTCCCTGACCTTGTTCTCTGTCATCAACCTGTCTCTCAGCATGCACTGTGAGACTCTCCTTCCTCACATTGTTTCATACCATGTTCTTTGAACCTCACCTTTGCACTTACATTTTAATCTGTATTCAAGTTATTTCTGTACCTGTGGATTATTGTACTTATAACCACAGGATTTAGAATTTAGAGACCATTGAGTCCTACCCTCTCATTTTGTAGGCAAGGAGACAAGTCTAGAGAGATTAATTTCTCCTGAATCACACAGGTAGTAAGCAAAGCCACAGAAGCAAAGAACTGGCTCTGGAGACAGAGAACCAGGATTGGAAGTTCACCTTCAACACTTATTAGCTGTGTGACTATGAAAAAGTCATTTAACCTAAATGAACCTCAATTTCTCCATCTATAAAATGGGAAAAATAATTATCTTTCAGGGTTTATGTATCAAAGAAATTAATGTGCATAAAGCAATTTGTAAGCTCCGGGTATATGAAAATTTGTTGCCATCTTAAAATAACAGCTTGGATTTCAACCTAGATATTACCTTCTCTATTAGACTGTAAACACCTGTAGGGAAGACTGTGCATATTAGTGTCTTGTGTGTTTTGAAAATAATAGGTGCTTAAAGAATAGCTGTGGAAATGAATTATATGGGCCACCTCACCAGTAGAGTCCATGCCACCATTAGGCAGGTGTAGTGGGTATGACATTCCCTTTTCACAAGCAAAAGAGACCATCTCACACTTAAATCTGTGAATTATACAAACTGTTTTTGACTTCTGGAAACCATTCATCAAGTCTAACCTGCTCTACATAATGTATAGAAAATTGGCCTTGGAATAAGGTCAGACATGTTCAAATTCTTTTTCTGGTATATTCTGGCTATATGACCTTGGGAAAGTTTATTTAACTTCAGTACTCCAGGCAACTCTCTAAATTGTTAAAACAATGCTAATCCTCATTTGGCAGAAGTGTCCTAATCTAGAGTTCTTAATACTAATGTAGTCACTGATCTTATTAAAAAACAAAAACAAACAAAAAAACCCCCAAACCTCCTGAATTTTTATCTCCTATCCTGTCTCTAGACTTGTGAAGCTCCTTTTTCTTCATCTCCTCATTTGCTACCAACTACTTGTTGGAGGTGTTATAAAGGGGATTCTTAAACAAGTATGTCAATCCAGATGGCCTCTGAGGTTTCTTCCAATTTTGAGATGGAGTGACTCTTTATTCCAGGCAACGTCCATACCACTGTGTCTCAATAAGACTGATGGAAGACAAACTTGTTCTACTCCCTTCCTTCTTTCTCCCAACTAGGTCACAGGTCAAATGGAAGAGAGCAGACTACCTTTGATCCTAGGTATTTTAAAAATTTGATTTTTTATTGCATTTTTAGAGTTATTTATACTTTTTACAATATATTTATTTCTAATTATGTCCCTCCCATTTCCTTAACCAGCAAGCCTTCCCTTTGACCAAAGATTCTTGAGAAAAAAAGTTCAATAAAACATATAATCAATCCTAAATATTTTTAACCAATATGGAAACTGACCATTTTCCAGTGATATGTAATAATCTTATGTCATGTTCAATTAATTCCCTAAATATACTTAGCTTCTTCACCAAATAGTAACTAAAGGACAGTCAGGTCCTTTAATTTCTTTCAATATTATATCTGATTCTATCTGGGCCTACCTGGTTTCTTGCAAATGCCTCAAGAAAGCACATGGACAGGGTGAATTTGGTGATGTACTGAGGACTAGGAATCCATTTTTACTGTTCATTCACAGGTCCTGAGAAAAAATCTGGAAAAGAAAGGCAGGAAACACAGATATACCTTCCCTCCTCAGACCACACATAATGAAGAGATTGAAGAAACTAAGAAGAAAGATGGGTGACTGTGTAAGAAGTTACTATGAAGACTAAAGAAATAACAGAAGAAAAAGGGGGCTCCACAGAATACTAGGAAGAGTATTTTGGTCAATGGGCATACTAGAGAGCAAGCCAGCCACAGAGTCAGGAAGACTTAGGTCTAAGTCTCACCTCTTAAAAGATAGTTGTTTTATTTTTTGTTTTTGTAACCCTGGGCTTGTCACTTCAACTTCTCAGTACATCAGACAAGTTGAAAAAGGCTTAAATTTCAAGAAGGAGTTTATCTGAACTGGCAATGGAAATTTGTCAACAGGTATGGCAAAGAACAACAGGAAACAACCCCAGTATCCTTTGTGTTCCTTTCTTCCTCTTCTGTTTCAAATTATTCTTTCAGGCTACTGATCTCTTTTCCAATTCTCCATTTCCTTCTGAACTTGGATTTTGTCTTTCATTTTCAAGGCTGATACCTCAGGCTAGCATTGTCCTGAACCCAACAGGTACAAAATGTGTGCCTCCTGAATGAAGTCAAGAATAGAATAACATTTGGTTGAGATAGAGGCTGGTTGAGGTAGAGGTAAAGACAATTGTGAATTATGACAGTTGTGTAGGTAGGTATGTGTCTATGTAAGTGTGTATGTATCTCCAAGATTTGCATAGCTGGCTGCTTCAGTTTCCTAAAAGATTTCGCAATATTAAAATACAAAGTACTGTAAGTGGAAATATCCATGTGCATGGATTGCTGTGCTACTTATCAATAAATAATCAAAGGATAGGCAGATTTTTAATGAGACTAAACTTCATTGTTGCAAATCATTCTGGTCAAACCCTCATTTTATGGGTGACTATAGCCTTCAGCTATAGACAGTTTTATAGGTATACCAAGGAACTCAATTGGAAAAAAAAACAAGATTATTATATTGCACTAAAGCCTTCATTGGCCTACACAAATAACCAACTTATTTCCCTATTAACTGCTTAAAGAGGAAACAGCATAGAGTAGTGAATAGAAAGCTGACCTAAAAACCAGGAAAATGGGAATCTGATTCCTTCCTCTGCTACCGAATTGTGGTGTGATTCTGGGTAAGTTAGGGGACTCTAGGCAACTCTTTTAATGTATAAGTGGCAAAGAAGGTCCTAACCTCTATTGGTAAGCTCCTCTGTGAGGATCTTACTCTATTAATGAAATAAAGGGTCCAGTCCCCATCTCTACCTTTCTACTTACAGCTAACACTTTTACAAAAGGTGCCCTTTGATAAAACTATGCCCATGCTACTTTAGTGGCTTCTTTTAACATAGAATGTATGAACTTTTCTTTAATACTTATAAAATACTATTCAGTGTAATTATTTTCCATTGTAATCCTAATATATTCTATTTTGGTATTTAAAAAATATCATTCTGAGAAGTCATCCATACCTCCAGAATGCTGAGGGGCATGGCACCAAAAAGGTTAATAACTCCTGATCTAAATGTTCCGGGGGGCCTCCACTTCAGTAGCTATAGTGTCAGAAAAGAAATAATTACTACTCTCGATTCAATTTATGTACTAATGCTACAATTTGAACTCAGGTCTTCATGACTTCACTCTATCCACTGTGCCACCTCACTGCCTCTAGTGTGTAATAATATGATTCAACAGGACCATAGGTTTGGAGTATAGGCAGGAACTTTAGAAGTTATCGAATCAAATCTTATTTTGCAGATAAAAAACTGAGGCCTACAGTGGTTAAAGGACTTATCTAAAGTCATGCAAGTAGTATATGGAAGAGTTAATCCTCTTGGACAAAGACTTAGCCAGGCTAGGAGCTAATAAAAGACAGTGAAAGAAATTGTAAATTCAGGAAAATGGGTGGATTCCTCCTCATTATGTTTACTCAGATACATCTGGGGAAATTTAGATTCTCTTTTGTGTCAAACAGATCCTCTGCAAAATCCAGTAGTCTTTCCATTGCTGGAAGGCTGCCTCCCAAGGAGCATTCATTAAACACCAGTCATATGACAGAGTGTTTCAGGCCCTGTGCTAAGGACTAGTGATACAATGATAAAGGGAACAGAAGGGGACAGTCTCCTGGAGACTAGAGACAGATCATAGAGCTAGGGTGTGGATATCTCTTTTTCTTCTTAGATAGTAATGGAAGATTGTTTTGTTATTGTTTTTGCTTTCGTTTTTTTTGTGGGGCAATGGGGGTTAAGTGACTTGCCCAGGGTCACACAGCTAGTAAGTGTCAAGTGTCTGAGGCCAGATTCAAACTCAGGTCCTCCTGAATCCAGGGCCGGTGCTCTATCCACTGTGCCACCTAGCTGCCCCCCCACTTCATTTTCAAAGAGTATCATGACGTTAGGGTGATGTCATGACTTGTACTGAATTGGATTTAAGTGAGGGAGGGCTGTGCAAGGTCATCAACCTCACTCTTTCCTCCAGATAAATCTGGGTCCAATGGCAAGATATATAACAAGACAACTGGAGATAGCCCCAGATATTTTAAGGAAATTGGGGTTAAGTGACTTGCCCAGGGTCACACAACTAGTACATGTCTGAGGTAAGATTTGAACTCAGGTTCTCCTAATTCCAGGGCCAGTGTTTTATCCACTGAGCCACCCAGGTGAAGAGGAAGCACATTCTAGTACCTGGTACAAAGATTGGAAATGGGATCATGATTTTAAAATTTCTGGGTAATTAATCATTTTATTAATAGTGCTAGCATGTTATTAATAAAAGAGGTCAATGGCACTGTTGAATGGCAAAGACCAATCATGGCAGTAGGCTCACAGTTTATATGACCTTGGAAGTTTGGGTGTACCTGAACCTGGCAATTAACTCTCTGACTGCTTAACAATTAATGAGAATGAATATTATAATGAGAAGTATACTATATTACAATGAGGTTCTTAAGGTATGTGACTCTAAGCATTCAAATCTTGGTCAAAGAGACTTATCAATTTTCATATCACCTGTTTGACACAAAAGAGAATCTAAATTTCCCCAGATGTATCTGAGTAAACATAATGAGGAGGAATCCACCCATTTTCCTGAATTTACAATTTCTTTCACTGTCTTTTATTAGCTCCTAGCCTGGCTAAGTCTTTGTCCAAGATTTCCCACAGTTTGATTTTTGGATGAGGAAGTAGAAAAAGGGAAAAAAAAAACCTTGGTCCTAATTTAATAATTAGTTACTAAATACAAGAAAGAAACAATCATTTCTCTCAGATCCTCGGTTCAGGGGATCACTAGAAGATACAGTTTTCTTTTAAAGTAGAATGTGAAGGGCAGTAATATGAAATAAATTTTAAAAATCTAGGTTGGAATATTTTAGAGATAATTTAGCTGTAGTGTTAAGATCCAGAGACACTAGAAACAAGCAAAGAAGTTAGGAGGATAATGTAATAACAGTCCAAGTGCAAGATACATGTGGCTGTATTAGGGTTGTAGTTATGGGAATGAAGAGATGGGAATAGATAAAAGAAATCCCATGGATGGAAAACTGAGTTTTTCTCACTGTACAATTTCCTATTTCAATGTTGGTAATATTGGGAGGGGGGGACTTGGGACCTGGATGGGGGGCTAGCTCACCCAAGGAATTAGAGTCTCATAGCTAATTTTATAAAAATAAAAAGAGATTTATTAGGAGAGAGGAATATATGACCAGGAGACAGAAACACTATGTAGACTGTCTCACTGAGTAAGAGAAGAGCTGGGTTTTTTTGTATGTTTATAAACAAAAGCTGTATGCAAAACAACTGGGAAGGGCAAAACAACTAGAGGGGAATTCCTACAGTTTGACTAATGGGCAATCAGCACCCATCTATATCAATATATCATCTTTGTTCCTTGCAAACCAGGGTTTTTGTTTGGTTGTTTGTCTTTGCTCTGTCACACTGCATTCCTAAGTTTGGAGGCAGAGCTATTTTTCACTTGGGAAAGTTTAAGGATCCCTTTGAGGTTACGGTCCCTTTTCCCACAAAAATAAATACTATTTTCATTAATATGCAATAATGAACAAAGTACCTTTCCTCTCTGGGCACTGCTTCCCTCATTTGTAAAATGAAAAAGTAGATTCTAATTTAATTTTTATATCTACCAGTCTTCAAGTTTATCTATGACTCTCTATAGCCTATTTTTAAAAGCAAAGTTTTGGCAAGTACTTCCTTCAAAATCCACTGCTCCCCCAAATCATTACTATGCTAAAAAAAATCCACTAGACTTGTGCAAAAAAAAAATGTGGAAATGGCTACCATGTGAGGCAATGCATTTTCATTCAAACAGATTCTAGATGACTACTTGTCAGGGATGCTATGGAGGAAATTCATCTATCAGTCTTGGTCAGCTAGACTAAATTATCTCTAAGAATCCTATCAACCTCTAAGATGCTATAATTCACCTTGGGTGGCTTCTGTTCAGTCCTTTGGAAACAATGACACTAGGGTTTCGGAGGAGGTTTGGTTAGCTTTCTGCCCCAAGAAGCCTGGGCTTTGCACCATTGTCATAAACTATTGTCATCTTGGACAGGGGAGATGTAAGACAGAAATCATCATTTTACTGATGTCTAACCATTGTTTGTCTTAAGTTACTCCATGCTCACAGCCCTGTTTGGGAATCATGGCTGTGAAATTACATCCCAACATCCGACATCTTTTTGGTTTTGTTATTCCTTTGAACCCTTGCTTAATCCAGCATAAACTTTGGTTTACTTTCTTCCTTCATGACTTGGCCTTCACACTCTTGGTCTTGCAAGGGGGTTCTTCCTTTGGATGCTATTGCTTGCTTTTAATTACTAATCTCCCTAAGTCCCATTTCCTTTGTGGAATGGGGATTTAACAATTGCCTCTACCATTGGGACTCTAGATATTGAAAAAACTGATTTAATGGGACCTACATTTATAAGGAAAGTGGGGGAGGAAGTGAGTGGCATTTTACATTCCACACAGACACACATTTTATATTCTGTGACCATCATAAAATTGGCACTTCTCACAGGTGGGCCCATGTGTTTCAGAGAGATGGTGCTAGGATTTCTCCAGTGTATCACCTGGAAAGAAAGTGCCTCTTTTATCCCACCAAATGTGCTGCCACTCTTCAGAGTTTGTATACAGAGTTGCAACCCTCTGATTTCCCACTTCTTCCTCTGGCTAAGTTAATTGGCATCTCAGCAGCCTGGTCTGTGAAGCACATAGAGACTGATTAAGAGTGTTTTAAAAATTTTATTAATAAAATTATATTTTTCATTCACCCTTTGAATTTTTAGTTAAACATCAGATACTTTTATAAAAAGAAATGCAGAATGCTTTTTGACCTCTAGGAATTATGAGAATTCTGTTATCATTCCAAATGGAAGTCATAATACTCACTAGATTTATCATTCTCAAATGGCAACTTTAATCATGCAATAACAAAACCATTTAATGAATTTGCCATATCAACACAATACACAAATACAGAATGTACTGAATATTATGTAACTCTTTTCCATGATAAAGCTGTAATAGTTTAAAGGGAAAGAAAGAGAAAGCGAAGGCTAACCATTTGCTATAGCACATATTAAGACAATATCATCTCTATCCACAAAAGATGTGATATAGCCAGAGACCTACAGAAACAGAAACGGACAGAAAACCAGGCTTTCCATTGTTAATGAGTAATACAGTGAGATCAATCGAATGAGAAAAAGGACATGACAGGCTTGGTATATTACTATTACTTAGAATACCTTGCTTGGCCTAGATTAATCTATACCTTCATTCGTTTCCCAATAGCTTCCAAACTTAGGCAAGGGTGAAGAAAGCAGTAATTAAAGTGAAAAAAATGTATTAATATAGCTATGAAAATTAGGTTCAACCCACTGACCTTAGTCAGGGGAAAATATACCAAAGCTAATGTAAATTGGAGTGGGGGGGGAGTGGTTTAGAGAAGACAGGTGGGAATAAGACTGGATGGTACTTCTTAGGGCTATTCACATCTAATAAAATAAATCAGGACCTGGGGGGCGGGGAGTAGGGTGTGTGTGAAAATGATGTTCCAGATCCTTAGAAAATTGTAATATCATTTCACTATTTTTGTCCTCTTTATATTCTTTCTATTATGTTTCCTCTCTCCTCCCATACTCTACAGCAGGGAGAGCTCAAGGGTAGAAAGTCAAGGAGGTAACAGGGAAGGGAGGAGAAGGGGAAGGGGTAAGGGAAGGGAATTGAAACTTGGGGTTCCTTCTGTGTTCCCACCATGAGTTCTGAGTTACTAAGACTGTTGTCAATTTTGGAAAGACATCTTTTCAGCCTGTTGAGCTGTGTTAGTGTGTGAGGCTATAGGAATATAAATTTGTGCATTACTCCACTGTGCCAGTCCTGTGATCACTAATGAACATGCTGCGCCAGTCCACACTCTGTTTTAAAACACAGTTTAGAAAGAATGACATAGCAAAAATGCTTTGAAAACTTTACAAGGCTACATAAGAATCACAGTTATTATTATTTTTAGTGTTGGGTTTTTTTTTTTGTTTTTAAGAAAGTTATTATCACAATGTCTTCCTTAGCATTGATGGGTGTTAAAGTAAGGTAGTTTATATAAAGCAGTAATATATTATTTCTTCTTAACATCCCATGCCCTAGAAACTGTAACCAAAGCCCAGGAATGTATGATAGTGGTAACTCCAAGGACACGTTAGCTATATGGTGTTATCATATTATTTTTGTTTTATATTGTTTTGGTATAAACCTATGATTTCGACAGTGTGGAGGAGATCCCAGTGTAGAAACTCCCTCTAATGATGCATATTGGTAATTGTCTATAATTTATGGTCTTAAAAAGTTGCTATTAAGCATTTAAGTTCACTGGTAGATCACATAGCTAGTATGCCCTGGAATAAGGATTTGAACCCAGGTCTTCCAGGCATAGACTTCTGCTTCCTTCACCTTACTGTCTCTCACATATGCAGTTACAGTAAACCAATGAAGTTCAACTTAGAACAGTGTAGCATATAAATGAATTCATTCTCCTGGAACTATACATGGGAGGATATACATGGAAACATAACTGGGGTGGGGGAATCAGTTGATTTACAGTTCCTCTTCAGAAAATTCCAACATCAAAGAAATTTACACACTGAATATTAGAAAGCCTCACCCCCCAAACTTCAAATACACTCTTCTATTTGGATTCACAAGTAAAGAAATTAGACTTGCCTATAAGCCTGCCATAGCTAAATGGCACAACACTTTAGGACTGAAAAGGAAAGGACGGGACCAGTAGATTGTAATTACCCAGTTGGAATATTAATTACATTTGTCTTCCTTTGAAGGATGTTTCATCTTTTGTTTTACTCCTTGGTGGTACATCCAATTACTGAAAACAGGATGTGCCTAGAAAAAAAATCCAATTCCAGCATTACTGCTAATTGTCTACATTGAAAACAAGTACCACAGAAAACCCAAACACCAAATGGTCCTTGGAAATTTAATTTTTTAGTGTGGATGACTAGGAAAATGTATTGGTCTGGGTTTAGTCTATTCTTCCCAAGACTGATAAATGTAAGGGAATTTTGGAATGAGTTAGTTGTGCTTGTCAGTTTCATTTTGTCTTATTGTGGTAAAATTGGCAGAGGTGGTACAGAGCTCATATATTTACTGGACAGTGCTCCACTGAAAAATGCTGAAATACACACACAAACTGACCAACAGAACTGCAGCAACATTAGTCACAGTAGACAATTTTCACTTTTTGTGAATTTTCACAAAGATAACATCATTCCCTGGGGACAGAACTCAATATATCCATCCTACACTAATGTTAGGGCAAGGGAAGAGGTAACATTAACCTTTTAAAACACATCTGGGTTAGAGTCTGAAGAACTCCTGGTTCAATCAGAAAGCTTGAAGAAGAACTTGTGAAGCCAACTATTCCCACCCCTTTGCTTCTAGGCCATTTGTAATAAAAGCATCCTAGGGAAGTGAGAATAGCTCACACTTCAATATTTGCAAAGCCCTTTCCTCTCTGAGCCTCTATATGGTAAGTTGTATAAGTATCATTTTTGGAATTTTACAGATGAGCACACTGGGAATCAGAGGAAGCAGTGGATACCACTGAGCAAGAAATTTCCAGAAGCAAGGTTCAGGCCATGGTGCTCTAAGCCCAAATCGAGTGCTTATTCCACCATGTGTTGTTACCTTTCAATATCCTGTTACTGAACCTTCAGGGAATTGAGATCATGTAGATATAGAAACCGAGTCACAAAAAGATTAAGTGATTTGTCCAAGGCCATGAGGATGACTGAGTAGTGGAGCCATGATTTGAACTTAGGTGATGTGACTCTAAGTTCAGCCTTCTTTCCACTGACATGCTTCTCTGTACAAAGATCAGCTGAGAAATCCCACAACTGGCCTTAGTTATGGATTCTAGAACCATGAAGAAAAAGAAGGAAACTGCTGCCACTTTCCCCACTTTTATTCATTTTTAAATGTCCCATCAGCATTCCATTCTACAGGGAATCTTTTACTCTAGGCTCTTGTAACATTGCCATTTCTGTTTGGCTATTACTTTCGGAAGCTCCTGGAGCTGCATCCAGTGTTAGTGCCCAAGCACACAAAACTGAATAATAAATAATTCCCATTTGGTGTCAACAGGAGCATTCTCTGTGGAATTCATCTAGTTTTAAAATCACACTCTTCAGTACATAACACAAAGCCTGCGTAAACAAGTAATGTTCATTAGTACTTCTTAATTGCCACTCCATTTAGCAGCTAGGTAATAAAATGAACAGAGCACTAAGCCTAGAGTCCGGAGGATCTGAGTTCAAATGGGGTCTCATATCCTTCCTAGCTACATGACCCTTGTCAAGTCATTTGACCTTTCTTGCTTCAGTTTGCTTATCTGTAAAATAGGGATAATTATAGCGACCTCACATGGTTGTTGTGAAGACACTAAGACTTCTGGAATATTCTGAATAAGCCAAGTTTTAAGCTTAGGAAACCTACCAAGTTTTAAGCTTGAAACTGCACTAAGATTTGGGGGACATGCAGTTTATAAAATTATTATTGCATTAATTACCTTGTTGTATGTGCTTTTCCAATACTTGTCCACTTACCTGTCTTATCTATCTCTATCTCTTTCTCTATTTCTATCTCTGTCTCTTTCCCCCTATACACACACACACACACACACACACACACACACACACACACAAACACACACAAAACAAACAAAAAATTCTTCCCCTTCCTTCAGACTCCTTTATGTCTTCAAATAACACTGGGATCTTCATAGGCAGTTAGATGAGAAACTTTAATTCTCTTCCTTTCACTCTCTATATACAACCAGTCCCCAAGTCCACTAATATTATCTCTGCAATATATTTGATTTATTCTGTTTTCCCCACTGCCACTGCCTTAGTTTCAGCCATGATTACCTCTAACTGGGCCTTCTGCAATATTTTCCTTGTTGTGAGTTTCCCATCATCTCCCATTCTAACTATTTACTCCTTCCAGTTTAATCTTGCTAATGCACAGTGTTTCAGTCTTGTTACTGTTGTTGTTGAATTATTTTCAGTTGTATCCAATTCTTCATGACCGTATTTGGGATTTTTTTGCAAAGATACTAGAGTGGTTTGCTATTTCCTTCTCCAGTTCACTTTACAGTTATTTTATTGTCATTTTACAATTGCTCAGATCACAAAGGTAATCAGTGTCTGAGGGTGGGTTTTAACTCTGGAAGAGGAGCCTTTCTGACTCCAGGCTGAGTGCTCTACCCACTACACTACCTTGCTGTTCCAGACTTGTCACTAACTAGCTCAGAAATCTTTAGCTCATTCTCTATTGAACAGTTTTCTTGTAAGTCTAGCATTCAAGGCCTTCCATAGTTTGGTTCCATGCTAGTTTTTCACCTTTATCTCTACTATTCCTCTAGATATTCTCTCTGTTTCTGCCAAACATAGGCACATGCCATTCCTCAAATGTGTTCTGGGTTTTTGTATCTTCCTTGGTGCAGTATCCTTCTTCCTGGAATTAGGGATTATTGAAATCCTGCCATTCTTGAATGCCTAGCTCAAATGCCAACTCCACCAAGAAGCCTTCACTCATCAGCCCATTTTGAAGTGATCAATCCCACTCTGTATTTTTATAAAGTATTGTATGTTTTTATGCACTTACCACAACTTGTAGTATAGTTATTTGCACAATTTTTATTTTTCATTCCTGGCTATCTATAAATTCCTTGAGAATACCAAATGTTTTTTTCATCTTTGTGTATCCCATAAAGCCTAGTCAAGTCTGTTTATACTTAATACATTTTTGTTTGTTTGTTTGTTTTTTTGTTTTTGCGGGGCAATGGGGGTTAAGTGACTTGCCCAGGGTCACACAGCTAGTAAGTATCAAGTGTCTGAGGCCGGATTTGAACTCAGGTACTCCTGAATCCAGGGCCGGTGCTTTATCCACTGCGCCACCTAGCTGCCCTCTATCCTTAATACATTTTTGAAAGAAATGAATCTGTCTTCATAGGTGTGTCTGTACATTATATAAAGTTTCCAGGAGGCAGAGGTTATGCCTATTATTTGTTTGGTAGTGTGCCAAATGTAGCCTTTAATGAATGTTTTGGGATAATGATGATTATAATGATGATGGCAACAATGATGACAGTAATTATAACAGAATAGCTATCATCACTAAAAATCAAAACTCTAGTCCTTGGTAAGTAAGAAGTTTCAAATAAATGCATATTCTTGCTCAAATGACTGAAACCAAATAATATTAAAAAGAGGTCAGACAGTTTCCATTATAATAGAATTATAGGTTCATAGATTTAGTGCTGGAAGCAAACTTAGATGCCATCTAGTTAATGTTTTTCACTTTAATGATAAGGAAACTGAGGCCCATGGAGGCTAAGTGATTTCTCAAACGTCAAACCAGTAGTGAGTAGGAGATATGTCAGTCTATGAGGCATATATCATCTTTTTCCCTACCCACTCTTCAGAGAAGAGCTTCAAAAAGTTGGGGTCAGACACATTGCTTATTATCTTCTGGAGAAGGCTGCCATTAAATGTGACAGTTTGAAGTATCTTAAAGGACAGTGTAGGCTGCATCTAGCTTAATAGCCCAACTATTTTACCCATAGATTTTGAAGATTAACTGTTGGATTGGAATTCTGAACCGAATCTGCCCAAATGCTCCGTAGCTGTGGTAGATGGCATCTCTAATTTATTATGCCACTTTATCTTCAAATTTTTAATTCAAGGAACTGTTCCTCATGCTTGGAATATTCTGATTCCTCACTTCCATCTCTTAAGTTTCATTGCTCTTCTCCAATAATTGTCTCAAAGTCCCAACTTCTTCAGGAGGCCTTTCCCAATTCCCCATTCCCCCTTTGCTACTGCTAGGTCTTTCCCCCCTGAGTTTACTTTCCATTTACTTGAATGCATTTAATTATTTACATATTAGAATGCAAGGTCCTTGAGGGTAAGGAATGTTTTTGCTTTTCTAACTATCCCTAGAACTCAGTATATTACTGAGTGATTAACTGGAGTTTTGCAGACAGCTTGGCTCAATGGTTTGAGTAGCCTTGGCTAGATTTGATGATATACTAGCCTGCATCTCCCTTACTTCAACTTCTGGCATGCTTACCTGCCAAAGTTTTGATATAGGGCTTGAGGAATGGATAAGCCACTCCTGTGGCTTTTGTCCAACTTGGAGCCCATGGTGAATAGGAATATGAGGAGGGGGCAGATGAAATAGCACGAGTAATATTATATTGCTAATATGATGGCAAGGCTAGGCTAACATAAATGATTCCCCCTTTTTTCTTCTTCCTTCTTTGTCCTCTTTCCTTTTTTTTTTACTTTTACTCCTCCTCCTTCCTCATTTTCATCTTTCCTGTTTTCTTTATCTCCATATTCTTGTATTCTCATATTTTTCTTATCTTTTTCATATAATATTAGTGACTTTTCCTATTGGAATTGGAAATAGGTGGCTCAGAAATATGGTTGGTTGTTTATTGTCCTTCATGCTCAAGAAGGACCAAAATGACATCAGGGTCAAGGGGCAAGGTGTCCAACTATGGCTGATCAGACAATAGGAGCTTGTAAAGTTTGATCACAGGTCTCACACAAATAGTACATATGAACATTTGGAGTGGAAATGTCTCTAAATTTGCACATCTCACAATTCTTTTGAGCTGCTGCAATTTGGCTTTGCTCATAGAGCACAACACCTTCTTTGATTTTGGCACACCATGCTAGGCAGCCCTGTGCCAGTGTCTCTCATGTCTGACAATTGAGTCCAAAGTTCTTCAGAGAGAACTTGAGAGTGCCCTTGTATCACTTCTGCTGGCCTCCATTTCAGCACTTGAAAGAGAGAGACTTATTCTTTAAAAACAAATTATAATACATTGCTTCATGAACTGATTCTAGAGTCAGAGGAGCTGTATTTCTGATACTTACAAACTATGTGATCACTTAATTTTCTTTTTTAAAATAGTATTTTATTTTATTCCAATTATATGTAAAGATAGTTTTTGTAAGATAATTTTTGTAAGATTTTGAGTTCCAAATTTTTCTCCCTCCCTCCATCCCCACCCCCTCCCAAAGCTAGCAAGCAATCTAATATAGGTTATATATTACAATCATGTTAAACATATTTCCACATTAGTCTTTTTGTGAGAGAAGAATCAGAACAAAAGGAAAAAAACGAGACAAGAAAGAAGAAACAACAAAGAAGCAACAAGAAAAGGGAAAATTGTATGTTTCAACCTGCACTCAGACTCCATAGTTCTTTTTCTGGATGTGGAGAGCATTTTCCATCATGAGTCTTTTGGCATTGTCTTGGATCATTGTATTGCTAAGAAGACCTAAGTCTATAGCAGCTCATCATCACACAGTGTTGTTGATACCTCTTTGTTCTGCCCTTTTCACTCAGCATCAGTTCATGCAAATCTTTCCAGGTTTTCCTGAAATCTACCTGCTCATCATTTCTTGGAAAACAATAGTGTTCCATTACATTCATATACTAGAATTGTCTAGCCATTCCCCAATTGATGGGCATCCCCTTAATTTACAGTTCTTTGCTACCACCAAAAGAGCACCTATAAATATTTTTGTACACATGGGTCTTCTCCCCTTTTTTATAATTTCTTTGGGATATAAACATAGTAGTGGTATTGATGGGTCAAAAGGTATGCACACTGTTATAGCCCTTTGGGCATGGTTCCAAATTGCTCTTCAGAATCACTGGATCAGTTCACAGCTCCACCAACAATGCATTAGTGTTCCAATTTTCCCATATCTTCTCCAATCTTTATCATTTTCCTTTTTTGTCATTTTAGCCAATTGGATAGGTGTGATGTGGTACCTCCAAGAAGTTTTAATATGCATTTCTCTAATCAGTAGTGATTGAGAACATTTTTTCATATGGCTGTGGATAGCTTTAAGTTCTTCATCTGAAAACTTCCTGTTCATATCCTTTTGACCATTTCTCTATTGGGGAGTGATCACTAAACTTTCATTGGCCTCAGTTTCCTCATCTGTAAAGTGAGGGATTGGAAAAATGGCCTCTGAGGTCCCACAGTTTTGCGTTTGTGATCCAATGATCACACAAAGAAAACCTTATAAATTATAGCTCTGGTTTAATATAAAAATATCATTTTATAATAAAAAAGGATGAACTTCTCCCTTTCCTATCCTATAGGCCTTTAGGTCTGGCTCATCTCATTCTTTGTCTTTGCCAAACACAAGTTTTCTCTTCATGCACACTCCCATTCACTGAAACTATTCATCTAATATCTCAATTTCTGACAATGCTCAGATTGGAGTATGATGAAACAAGATCCCTTTATCACCCCACCCCCTCCTTTTTTCCCTTTGAGGCCAAGAAAAACTGCAACACTTTTGGTGTCTTCATTTCTATCATTTGGAAATTTTGCTTCTGGCTACATGGTACTCCAAACCCAGATTCTAGTAGCTGTATTTTATACACATACACACATGTGTATGTGCATCTATACATATATGTGTATATATAGATTTATAGATGTATATAATCTTGTTATATATGGGTATATATGGATATATACACATATTATTTAGTTTCCATCTAAGTATTTACTATCACATAGTTTTTGCTTTTTTACTCATCTAAGTACATGATGTGACTCCTCTTTACAAAAACCTATAGAATAAAAGCATTGTACCTAGTAGGTATAAAATTATTTGTAGGTATTTTAAAAGTGTTTTTGAAACGAATTGAATTTGTATTTTTCCCAATTCTTACCAGTCTAAAACTCTTCCCTTTCCTCCCACCCATATTATTAAAAAGAGGGAAGGGATCCTTTGCCTTTCGACCATGTTCCTCTGTAATAAGTTCAGCAGTTTTAAGCATTTTGTTGTATGTAGGGACATTGCCTAGTGATCTAGGAAAGCCAGACGTAGGGACTCTCTCAACAGCTGACCCCATACTCAGAAGCCTTCCCTTTATCTATTGCTATCTTGGCCATTGTCACCCATGCAAGTTTAAACCAAATATCTAGACACACATTAGACTCTTTCCAAACATACTTGAGATAGGAGTGTTCAACTCCTATTTTTCTATTGTTGTTGTGGTGTTCGTGGTTGTTATGTTGCCTTTAAGCTTGAATCTAAATGAGTTTATTTGCTAGAGGATTTTCTTTGGCCAGCAGACTACAGCACTGCTAATAAACACACAGGAAACTGCACATGCAATCTTTTTAAAATAAGTGCCCATTAAAAATAACTATATGATAATTAATGAGGAAGGAAGGTAGTGTATTGTAGATGGTTTGTCGATATTGTAGTTAGGTCATTCATCTGTGGAGCAGTGATATTCACCTCTTTTCTCCTTTATTATAAAGCTTTGGGGTTAATGTTTAGATTCAGGTTTTAAATAGACTAATGGAGGCTGCTTATCAAATGAGGCAGATGGGGACATCTTATCTTTTAAATGAGAACATCATGCCCAGTAGACTTCAACAAAATACTCTTACTTGGTGTTTAGTTCTCTCAGAGAAGTGAGGAGACCCATACATCAGAGGGAGCAGAACTAAAATGGGCTAAAATAACCATTCAAAGATGCCAGTAACAATTTCCTGCCTTTATGCTTTGGCATTGGCTGTTACCTGAGCCTGGAATGCACTTTCTCCTCACTTCTATCTCAGAACCCCTCATTTTCTTAAAAGTTCTACTTAAGCGCCATCTTCTACATTAAGATTTTTCTGATGTCACCCCATCCCCGTTAGTATCCCCAAATCATCCTCTATCATTTTTGTTTCAATTTGGTATATATCTATACATGTATGTGTTGTCTTTCCCATATGAGGGCAGAGACTGTTTTATTTTGCATTTTCATCCTCTCAATGCTTCTCTCATGGTGCCTTGCACATAGTAGGTGCTTAAAATGCTTCCTGAATTGATTGCTTTATTTTAAAGCTACTCCTCACTGCCCCCATCCTTCAACACTTCAGTATCTCTGGGATCTTATCAATATGGCTACTTCCTCAAACAATATAGATCTCAACCCATTTACACATGCTTATCATATATGAGTGCTCCTTGGGTAGAAGGAAAGAGGGGGCCCATTCAATATGCTAGACCTTCTTCATATAGATCTCTTGGCATTGCATGGATGCCAGTGTAACACATAAACAGTCCATCAATTATTCTTCACTAACCATATTAACTTCACTTCTGCTTACCTTTTTGAAATGTAGCATAAACACAGTTTTGAGAACAAGCATTCCCAGCTGGTAGAAACCATTCTAAAGAGACATAATGGCCAAACTGCTCTTTGTCAAAAGCCCTGATTTAATAGTTTCTATTTCTAGAGGTTTCTTTACCTAGACAACTTTTGGCAAATTAGAGAATTCAACAAGTTGGTATCCTGTTTAAAACAAAGGTTAGGTGAATCCTAAATTGAATAATGGCCACACACTCCATAGACAACAAATACTCAGTAGACCAGATTCCTATGGACAGCTTTTTATTTTGTCAGATGTAAGCAACTATAGTATCTCAATGGGCTTATATTAAAAGTTGCATTCACAGTTAAGTGTGAAAATATATTAGGCCAAAGGGAATACATCGTTTTTAGTGGGAAAAACCCTATAAATAATTATATTTTGTGCTTTCATTTAAAATATGTCCCCTTTTAATTAGTCATGCATCTTTATGAATATCTCCTATACCTGTGATATCTTTCCATCAGGGCCTTGTGTATTTCATCGATTGGAAGATGTTAAAAAAAAAACTACTTTAAATCAAAGCAGTAAAATAAGCATAGTTAGAGAGCTAACATGAGGGTTTTTAGTTCATTTACATTCATTACATATTATGAGTTTAATTACCTTCCTCCAATAATACCAGGATGAAGGAGTGATGCTAAAGAAGGCGTCCTCCTATGATGATTTTATTGATTGTGACTGATGGATGGCATCAACATCTCATAGTGAAGAATCATGGTTTTGTTACATCAGGAAAATTAAATTGGGAGAGTTATTTTCTTTCCCAGTGATAGTGGCAGTTAGAATATTTCACCTGTAATGAGATGTGTGCGTTATGTGCCACAGTGAACCACTGCTGAGCCATTAAATATATGTAAATGAAGAGAAACACAAGAGAGCCCGGGCATAATAACGTGCAGAACAGAGAAATGGATCCTGGAAAGTGATTAATTTATTTGATGATGCCTCAAGTGAGGAATTTTAGGTCACAAATGAAGTGACAGAATGACAAATTACCATTTTAAAGAATTTACTGGGCATCATTACTGAACAATTGTCAGGTAGTTTATGGTGGCTGAGAAGATGGTATAAATATAGATCTTTTCCTTATCTGAGATGAATTATTAATCACCTTTTTAAAAATCTTGGTGAGTGATGGTTGGCTGTCTGATTGGAAATAATGTGTTCTACAATTTTAACTAAATTCTAATATGATATGTAACAGGAATCTTTACAATTAAAGTCTCAGTGGAGAGTGGTAGGAGGTTTACAGTCAATTGCAGTTTTAATGTGATAGAAGAGGATGAATTCAGTAGCAGATTTCAATAGATTTCCTTAGGTATATTATCCCTGCTGTGATGTTATTCAAATGTTTACAGTTTATTTTCATTTGAAAAATGACATTCAGATACTTAAATTGTTTTCCTTGGTTTATTAGTTAATGAAAATGAAATTCTAGTAATTACTATATTTTTGCTGCCTGCCACCTTATTTAAAGTGAAGTGACTGGCTTTGTCAGCTGGATTGTAAATGCCGTCTTCCTGCATTTTGTTCCATTTCTGTTTGCTTTATCTATGTCATGTCCCTTCTCTCTCTTTCCATGTCACTGTCTCAATACCAATACCAATTGGAGTGTGGAAGAAAAGGTAGGAATTGGAAATAAAGTCATTCTCTCAAGTTAATTTCCTTGATCTCATCATTAAAGCCCAGAGACTGTGTCATGTTTGTTATATAGTGATATCATTGACTAAAATTGCCCAAATATGAGCTTTGCTGAAAGATATAAATTAGAAAAATGTTTCAATCTTTTGGGATGCTTAAGACAGAACCTATAGGTTAAACTACATATGGGTAGGATAGAAACTTTTGGGGTTCACAACTTGCTGCTAAAAGTATTTTATTTTAAAAAGAGGATAGAATTGAGATTTTTTTTGGTGTGTGTTTTGTTTGGTTAGACACTAAAAACTTGAGAGGCATTTTCAATGAATTTTCTTTTTAAAGTAGACAAATACAAGTTTGGACTTCTTATTTAAAGAAAAGATATTTATTTACTACTCCATCATTTGAAAAACTGGGTTTTAAAGTCTTTTTTGGTTGTTGAAACCATTTATTCATTTTAATTCTAATTCATTTTGAAAACCAACAAAATATTGAAAATATGTAAACATATATATGTATTTACCATGCTTTCATGATACCTTATGTTCTTGAATGAGCAAGAAATAAAAATTTTGAATGTCACCTTTTATTTACTTTTACTTTTTCTGCTAGCCTTGATTTGTGATCCTGTTGTTTATTATTTTTGTTTTTCAATCAGTCATAGATTTAGACCTGAAAAAGGATTATAGAGACCATTTCATCCAACCTCTTCATGTTCAATATGAGGAAACAAAAGCCAAGGGTTCTTATGTGACTTGCCCAAGATAGTAAGTAGCAAAAGGTAGAATTTTAACTTAGGTCTTCAGACATTTTCCTTTCTGGTTTTGCTCTTTCATCCAGTGTCTGGACTCTTTCTGGAATGCTGAGATTCACAGGAAATCTTAATGGAGTACCACCAATAGTTCACCTCCTTCTAGGTGCCACCTGGGGTTTCATAGAGTGCCTGAAAGGGAGTTTGTCAGGTCACAGTATTTCTCAATGACATGCAACATTGATGCCTCTCACTTGTCTATCATAAGGAAAATTAGCAACATACCCCTAGACCCAGGCATGAAACTCTAAGGAAAAGTCAAACCCCTATATAAAAGATTTGTATAGAAGATGAGTGACAGAGAGAGAGAGAGAGAGAGAGAGAGAGAGAGAGAGAGAGAGAGAGAGAGAGAGAGAGAGGGAGAGGGAGGGAGAGTGAGAGAGGGAGAGAGAGAGGGGGAGAGAGAGGGAGAGGGAGAGGGAGAGAGAGAGAACACAAACTATCATTGCAACCTGATTAGACTTTGAGTTTGTTTATAATAAATGCATGTAAGAAGAAAACTAGACTGACCTGGCAGCTCAGAGAGACTGGGAGCATATGAGAAGGCAGAAAGATGGCTTGATGTGAAATGAACTTTAGGGGCACATTCTTAATACTCTTCATCTTTTGCCAACCGTCCTCAACTGTCATAAGGTTAGGCAATAAAAGAAATACAAGAAAATGAACTTAACAATACGTATCATGACAGAGGACACCATTTTTTTTAAAAGGCAACATCTGGGATAGGGAGAGGAAACAAAAGATAACAGATTTCTAAACACTGAAAAGTTGACTTTAAAATTGGAAACAAAGGCATAGAATCATAAATTTTCAGTTTGGGAGGAACTTTAAACGTCATCTAATCCATACCATAATTGAGCAGAAACCCTCATTAACATTTTAGAGAAGGGATCATGTTTCCTCTGATATAAAGGCTTCAGGGAAAAGGAAGCAGTAGTAGCTTCCAAGGAAGCCCAATCCAGGAAAGAAGTGTCCATAGTGTCTATCCATTGCTCCTATTTCTGCCTTCTAATGATAAGCAGGATTAGCCTAATTAACTTCTCCTCCAGAAAATAGTTCTTCAAATATGCAAGCATTTAGAATATTCCTTCTTGACCATCCTGTGCTCCCTGCCCCAGTCCTTTCTTCTTTAGGATAATACTCTCCATTTCCTTCAACTAATTCTTATATGGCATAGTTTGAGGTCTCCTCATCATGCTGGGCACCTTTCTTTGGACAAAATAACAAATATTCTTCCTAAAAGGTGGTAATCAGAAATGAACATAAAACATCAGATGTGGGCAGCTAGAAGGTGCAGTGGATAAAGCCCGGCCCTGGATTCAGGAGAACCTGAATTCAAATGTGACCTCAGACACTTAATACTTACTAGTTGTGTGACCCTGAGCAAGTCACTTAACCTTCATTGCCCCACAAAAGAAAAAGAAAAACAAAACAAAACAAAACATCAGATGTGATCTGAGCTGGACAAAGTATATTAGTAAAATTATCTCTTCCCTCTGGATATATGTCCCTTAATGTAGCCTCAATTCCTTCTCTTGTAAAATGGGTCTAACATACCTATAGTACCAACTTACCTCAAAGAGTTGTTGCAGTGCTCAGATGAGGTGCATGAGTAAAGAGTTTTGCAAACTGTAAAGAGATGGAAGATTTTTATTTATATGAAGTTGCAAATATTATTATTTACAAAACATTTTTATCATTAGCATTTATTTGTGACCTGATTGTTCTCAGGTTTAGCATTCTAAATATTCTTATCTTTAAAATACTTTTTTTAATTGAAAATTTTTCTAAGTATCACTCTCTCCCCTTCACAGATATAGAAAAAAATATTCAAAGACAAAAACAGAAAATAACCATAACTGATCAGTATCTTAACAAAATCTGAAAATATGTGTGATGTACCACACTTGATGACCTCCCACTTCTATAGATAAGTGGGATAGAAGTCTCTTCTCATATTTCTTCTTTGTGGTGATGTTTATTCTTTGTAATTTTACAATATCCGCTTTTGATTTTCTGTTGTAATTGTTCTAATTATGTTCTTGTAGTAGTTGTATGTACTGTTTTCTTGGCTCTGCTTATTTATTCTGCATGATTTTATCTAAGTCTTTCCAGCCTTCTCTATAGTCATCATTTCTTAAAACATAGTAATATTCCATTGTATTCATGTACCAAAATTTGTTTAGTCATTTCCTTATCAATGGGCATTCATTTTGTTACTAATTCTTTGCTATCACAAAAGGTGCTCCTATAATTTTTTTTTACATAAGCAATTGTATAAAACATTTTCATATTAGTCCTTTTGTGCTAGAATATTCAAATTAAAGAAAAAAATGAAAGAATGAAAAATAGCATGCTTCAGTTTATATTCAAACAATGTTATAAATGTTTTAATGTATATGGGAACTTTCTTCTTATTAATGACCTCCAAGAAGTATGAAGCGATTAGTAAAATCTCTGGGTCAAAGGGCATAGACATTTTAGTCACTTTATGTGCGTAATTCTAAGGTTGTACTAATTCTCAGCTATAGGCAGCTAGGTGGTGTGCAGTGGATAGAGCCCCAGGCTTGGAGTCAGGAAGACTTAAGTTCAAATTCAGCCTCAGATACTTACTAGTTGTGTGACCCAGGGCAAATCACTTAACACTATTTGCATAAGTTTCCTCATGTTAAAGAAAACCCCAAATAGGGTCACAAAGAGTTAGACACAACTGAAACAACTGAACAACAATAGTTCATAGCTCCACTAAAAATGCACTAGTGTGCCTCTCTTCCTACAATACCTCCAACATTGTCTATTTCCAACTTTTGTTTTCTATGCAAATTTACAAAACATGAAATGAAACCATGGGCTTCTTTTGAGTCCTATTTCTTATTATTAGTGATTTGAAACATTCTTCAGCTCTGTGACCCTGGGCAAGTCACTTAACCTTCATTGCCCTGAACAAAAAAAAAAAAAGAAAAAAGAAAAAAAGAAACATTCTTCATAGCATTGTTAATCATTTGCAATTTTTCTTTTGAGAAGTGTCTGTCCATATCCTTTGTACATATGTATGCATATTCATATGTATATGTTCATATTAAAAAAAATCATTTTCAAATAGATAAGTGGTCAAAGTATATGGCCATTATCTATTGGAAAATGACTTTTGGTTTTATATAAGCACATATACATATGCACATACATGCATTTATACCTATATGTTAAATGGAGATATACGTTAAGTGGATACTAAACCCTTATCAGAGAAATTTGATAGATTTTTCCCATTCACCCCCTTCCATTCTTATCCTGGGTACATTAATTTTATTTGTGTAGGAAGCTTTTCAGTTTCATGTAATCAAAGTTATCTTTTATCTTTTATAATTGTGCCTATCCCTTATTTGGTTAAAAATATTCCACCTGTCCATAGCCGTGAGGGATATATGATCTTGTAATCTTATTATTTTTTAAATTGTATTATCTATAATGTTAAAGTTATATATTCATTTAGAATGTATTATCAAAGATGGTGTGAGGAGGTAGTCTAAGCTTACCTTCTGCCATACCACTTTCTAATTTTTCCAGAAGGTTTTACAAAATAGGAGGTTCTTTCTTAAGTAATTTATGTTTTTCAGTTTAATAAAAACTGGTTTGTTGAATTCCACTTTTTCTGCTTCTTTTGTTTAGTCTCTTCCACTGATCTGTCTCTCTATTTTTAACCTATATCATATACATTTGATGACTATTTAAAAATATATAGTTTGAAGTCCAGAAGGGCTCTATATTCTCCCTTAGTTCTGACCTCTTCTCATTATTTCGCTGGATATTCGAGATTTTTCCAAATAATTTTGTCATATTTTATTGAGTTATGCAAAGTATCTATTTAGTAATTTGACTGGTATAGTATTAAAATTGTACATTGACTTTGGTACTTTTGTCATTTTTATTATACTGACACAGCCCAGCCATGAGCAATGAATATTCCTTCAGATATTTAAGTTGTTCTTTAGGGATGACTTTATAATTTAATCTGTAGAAAGCTTCTGTGTGCATTGGTACATTTGATCTCCAGATATTTCATGAATTTTACAGTTATTTGGAATGGAATTTCTCTTTCCATTTTAGCCCCTTGGATTTCTTTATGTAGAAACACAGTTGATTTTTGAGGGTAAATTGAGATATTTGTTAACTGTCTCAATTAGTATCTCTGTTGATGTTCTGGGATTTTCTTTTTTCAAGTAAACCATCAGGTTGTCAGCAAATAGGGAAAATATTATCTCCTTTCTACCTTTCTTTACACCTTTAATGCACTGCAAGCATCTTTACCATCAGTCTGTATACTACCTCAGAGTGACTGTTTTCTCTTGGGTTTTCTCAATATTTTTATCTGAGAGAATGTTCCCTCTTAGATCTTCAGAACTGTCTAAGTTTCTCCTAAAGCTTCTTTTCCCTGGTGTTTCTCATCCCAAATGTCCATTTTCTGTCACTTTTAGTAAATAAAATGTTGATATTAGAAAGAGACAGTACTTTACACATATATTGAGATATCTTCTAAGACAGAATAAAGGTATCACCCTTTAACCTTGTTAAGTTTACCAGCCCCCTCCTTCTAAAGAAGCATTTTCAGAAAGGATAAAATAAACCCTTCAAGTGGAAAGCAAAGATAAAACAGAATCCAAAGATTAAGAGTGTAATTCAAACTGATTTCAACAGATGAGTGGGTAGAAGAAACAGATGGTACAGAGGAGAGAGTACTGGACTTAAAGATATGCAGTTCTGGGTTTTAATGCCAATGGAGATGCTTATTAGCTATTTGACCCTGAGCAAATCCCAATCTGTGTGTGAGCCTCAGTTTCTCAAAATGTGAAATGAAAATGATAATAACACATGTATCACAGAGTTGTTGTTGGGTTACAATGGAAAGAGCACTGAATTTAGAATCATAGGAATTGAGTTCCAATTCAGGTTCTGCCTTTGGTGAGTGACTTTTGTCTGGGCCTTAGTTTCTCAACTATAAAGTGAGAAGCTTAAACTAAATGAACTCCAAAACCCCTTCTAGCTTCTGCTCTATAATCCTATGAAGAGTATAGCATAGACCTGAAAGAAGAGAAGAGGAACCATTGAATCTCTGGATTTATATAACTGATTTGAGAGTCTTTACTCAGAAGTTAGAGCTGGACCTTTGCAGTACAAAGCAGCTTTCTGTGGACCACAAGTGTGACAACCAGAATCTGCAAATTCTTACCATGACCTCTAGCACTCACATCAATAATAGATGATTCATGAAAAAGATGGCTCTGTGCAGCTACACACCCACGTGTGTGAAAATAAATTTAGGGATTTTGTTGAAATTCTTTGACAGGTGAAGTTTTACCCCAAGGTGGAATTCCTATATGGCAATGCCTGACAAGTCTGTTTCATATTGCAATATAAGATATATGTATAATAGCAAAGCTATCTCGGCATTGACTATATGTTGTATGTATGTGTATATATATATATGTGTGTGTGTGCATCCATGTTTATACATATAGGTATGTATACACAGATAATATACCTTTATATGCATGTGAACACATATATTTATACACACACATATACATTCATACTTAGAAGAATACATATCTACATGGAACATGTGAATATATTCAATAATACTAATAATAACCATATCCATTAGCATTTACATACCACCAACTATGTGCCAGGTACCATGCTAAGCCCTGTATTATTATTATTTCAGTGGATGCTTACAACCTTGGGAGGAGGGCACAATTATTTTTAGACATATAGATAAAGTTCTATATGAATAGCTATTAATAACCACAGGAAATTTAAGCCTAGAGTATTTAGAGTATTTTATTTTGGAAACATGGATAAAAATGTTGCTAACTTTATATAATATACATGATATATGGTAGATATTTAAACATGGAATTGAATCTGTTTTATAATGCATAAATGATGAGAATAGTGACCTAGTCTTGAGGCATTATTATGGGGCAAAAGTCAGCAGTTCCACCATTCCCCCTCCTGTGAAGCTAAGTGACACCATGAGGTTTGGCAAAGATCCAGGGTAATTTGAATGCCATGGCACTAGCTGCTAGGAGCATGGCAGAAGTTGTAAGGAATTTACCCATTCCAACCCAAATATCAAGGGAGCCCAGGGGAATTCCTGGTGAGTAAGGGAAATTGGGGGGGGGGGGAGAAAAAAATGATCTTGAATCATGACTGGACTTACAGCAAGATGGCCGAAGTTTTTGACCTAATCCATCCCTTTCCAATTCCACCTCAAAAAACATCAAGAATTGTGCCAAATATAGTAAAAGAACAACAATTAAAAGAGAAGAAAAAATAAATTCCAGAATGCAAAGTACAAGCAATAGCAGACTTTACAAAATCAGCTCCATAATATGACCTTCCTCCTTGCACCTAATCAGTACTGAAAGGCGACCTCCTAGCAGGTGGTGGCTGTAACATCAACAAATCAATGAAAGTTTGAATCTTAATGTATATGTAAGTAAGAGGGCAATCTCCAAATTCCCTCTTTGATCACCACATAGCCTATCTCCATTATCAACTTCCCTAGCTCCATCTCAATACCAGATCATCTATTAAAACCTCCTAAATAAAGGCTTCTCACTCAACACACTGTCTATAACAATCTATTGCAAAGGTTCTTAACCTGAGGTTCACAGACCCTAAAGTATTCTATGGCATCTATGAATGTGGATAGAAAAAATTATATCATTTTTTTCATTAATTTCTGAGTAGGTTAGTTCTTCTTTCAATTATGGTTAAAAATATTCTTAAGAACCCATAAATATTACTAGATTCCCAAAGGGGTCCCTGATACTGAAAAATTTAATGGACTCTGGGAAACTGAGGAAAAGTAGGTCAAACTACATGCAGGTCGAAAGGATCATCGCCAATAGGCTTCACAAGCTTCAACCAGTTGAGTATCTCGTCAACAAATGTTCAAATAGATTCCTTCTTACCAGAACAAAAGGAGCCAAGTTTAGTGGCTAAGCTTTCAAAGTAGGGGATGGGATAGAGCAGAGGAATTGAGAAAATATACAAAGTTAAGCTCCAAAAAACATTGATGGAAAAACAATGAGATAAGATCATACTGAGATGAAGTTCCACAAAAAAATGTCTGCATTAACTCAATAAAATAATATTAGAATGTGTGGGGACCAATTTTTAATTGGGGAGTGCTAGCTAAGCGGCTCGCTGCATTATTGGGGCAAGGAAGGAGACTGGCAGCCTCCCTCAAAACTGAACAAGATTTATTTTAACAAGAACGAACTTAAAAAAAAAACACAAACAGGATCAGTAGGATCAAGGGAAAGGAAATAAAATGGGGAAAGGGAAATTATAATACCTGAAAAAATACCACCGCCCAGGAATCAGCTGAAAATATGCAGCAGCACGCCTGTTGCTTTCCAGCTTCCACCTAGACTGCCCAATTCTCCTCCCCCAAACCTAGAAACACCCCACACAGCCCCAGCCAATGGGATGGCCACTCTGACAGTCACATGACTGCCCTCACTAGGCTTCCAATCATTTTAATTTTGCCAGGCCCATGTAGGCATTGGCGAGTGATGATGACATGAGGTGCCAGAGCCCTGGCACCGTCTACAAGTAGTGGGTGCAGCTCCATGTGGTTTGTGGAGGCATAAAAATCTCAAATAACAATTAATTCTTTACAAATGAATGGCCATAAGAACTATGAAAATGATTGAAAGGTCTATTAAAGGTCTATTAAAGGTCTATTAAAAACACTCAAAGGAAAGGCATGGAGGTAGGAAATAAACATTTATTAAGCACCTATTTTGTGTCAGGATCTGTGTTAAAGGCTGAGAAAGAAAATTCAAATGTAATAAAGACAGTATCTGTCTTCAATGAGTTTACATTCTAATGGGAAAATATAACATATTAAGGGGGGGTGGTAAAAAGCAGGCAGAATTGAAAAGGCTTCTATACAGGTATATGGTAGCAAAGTCAAGGAGATTGAAAAGCAATTATGAGGCCAATGGATCATGTTGGGTATGGGCCTGTCCCCAAAATAGGAGCCCCAGCAGGAACCCACCAATGGGAGGACAGCATGATGGAAGGATGTCCCAGGATGAAAAGGCCACAGGTGATGAGGGAATTTCTAGAATGGGTATCCAGCATAGTCATGTTGGTAAACTATAACAGAGTCAGAAGCAAAGCTGGGAGAGGAATGAATCATGGAGAGAGAAATGAAGCATGGGATAAGAAAGCAGCAGAGCCATGGTGGCAAAGTCCAGGATAGATTTCCTACAACATAATTTGGGAACCCTTCATGAAGTAGTGAATATTGAAAAAAAGAACAGAGTAAACATAATTTAAAAGTTCAGTTATTAAACAGAAAACTAATAGATCAAATGATAGAAAAATGATAGTACATGTGTGGTGATTCTGCCTTCCTTCAAATCTTAGCATCACTAAAGAAAACCTCAAATATCAGAACCCAAAACTATGACAGCCAAGGTTCAGTGATACTAGACCCAAAAAAAAAAAAAAAGAAAGAAAGAAAGATAAAGAAAAGAAAGAAAGAAAGGAAAAAGAAAAAAAACATTACTAGTGACTAGAAAGAAGCAAATCACCTTCCATGGAACCCCTGTTATATTTACTCAGGACTATTCATCAACTATTAGAAAGAAAAGAAAAGACTGGAATGATACACTGAAAGGGAAAAGGAAAATAGATCGAGACTCGCTATATATTAAAATATTGAAAATAAGGAGGAAATGAACTTTTAACAGTATTTATTATTTCAAGAATTCCTTTTTGGAAAACCAGATCTTGTCAGAGGCTTTGAAAGGCAAATGCAAGGAATTATGAAATTTAAGAAAGGTAAACAAGTTGAAAAATGTTAATGTGCTAAGTGATGACATTGCTTAGATCCTCAGAATGAGCAGCAGAAACATTTGCTCATTGTAGTCAAACCATATTTACGTATAAGTATGGAATAATGATAGAAAAGCAATGAAACAGAGTGTGGCTAGAAAAAAACAGGATGATAAAGAGAATAAAAAATAAGGTAGGGAAGAGAGAAGTAGAGATATGGGGATTGAGGAGTCTCATGAATTTCATTCTAAATTGGTGTGGGAATTAATTTTCAAAGTGCCAGAACTTCAGTAAATTTAGTGCGATATGCAGCTTGGGCAAAGAAGGATAAGAGAGGGGTCTAAAATTATAATAGAGATCAGAGAGAGGATAGCATAAACACAAGCTTGGTGAAGAAATATCTTAAGAGAATTTGAGAGAGGGAAAAACAAACTTAATTACAACCATGAATGAAAATGAAATAAGCTCAACTCCCAAATAGAGGATGGTGGTAGAATTGATTAGAATGTAAAACCCAACAATTTATTTCTTTATCAGAAACACATTTAAAATATTAGACATCATACAAGAAAGTGGAGGAATTGTGTTCTGCCTCAATAGAATTTTTAAAATAATGTAGGAATTATAATAGTCCAAGAGAAATGATAACAGGCCATATTTCCCTCCTCATGACAGAAAGACAGGGGGCTATTTGTGTAGAATGCTGAATGCATTCTTATGTAATCACTTAATCAGATTTTTATAATCAATTGTTTTTCTCTGTTACAAAGGGTGATTCATTGGGAGTGGGTTAAAGGTTAGCTATTTCCATAAACTATCATGATATAAGAAAAAATACAATAAAAATATTTTTAAAAATTTGATAAAATGGATGAATAGTTTAAAAATATGAAATACTTCAAAATTCATAGGAATATAGTGAATCTAAAAAAGAAATCTATTATCACAAAAGAGAACACTATCTAGGATTTTAATAGGAACTTCAAGCTGAAAAAAAAATTCCTTTCACCAGCTCTCTATCCACTATTCCATGTTCCCTCCTGATATAGAAAAGAAAATATAGGAAATCATGAATCTAAACAAATCATTCTCAGAGAGAGAAAAATTGAAGAAGCCATAAAAGAACTTTAAAGAAAATTTGGGAGACTGAGATCTCAGATTTGAATCTCAGCTCTGCTACTTACCATCAGTTCTACCTTGCTCAAATCACTTTTACTTCTTGGTGGTGTCTTAAATGAAGAAGTTAAATGAGAAGACCTTGTAAGGCCCCTTCCAGTTCAATGTCTCTGATCCTATTATGATAAATAACTTTTAGAAAACAGCAGGTTATGCTGCCATCTTGTCAGTTCCTCTAGTCACCACAATGATTCAGTGTGATATATTTATATTTTTGCGTGTTATTGTGTTGTTTATGTGTGCCTGTGGGAGTATGCATAGTGCCACCAAAATAGGGTCTAACAAAAACTGGTGTAGAGGTTATGGAACCAAAAAGGAAGGCTAATGTGAAGGATCCATTGAAGAAAGGTCAGACTATTTGAGAAAACCATAGGCCCCATGTTGTTGAATGCTTTTAGCAACTTTCAAGGAAGCATTTTCCCATTGGATTCAAATTAAAAGTGACTCTAAAAGTATAGGATTTTATAGAGGGGAGAAGAGAAACAATGAATCTAAGTCTGTTTGGGAACTCTTATGTCTCTCAGTTTATGTTATTTTAAACTCATTTCAGTGATTTTCTGTGATGATACCTTTAATTGTAGAAAAGAAAACATCTACAACTCTAGCACAGAAGTCTATGTTCTAATGATAAGTTTAGAAGGAAGGTGGAATCACCACATTATTTTTCTGCTTCAATGCAAATTACAAATTAAAACAAGCTAAAAGACCTGTTTCCTGGTTTATTCTAGCCATTTTAAGGAAACAAATCATATATCATTATATTGTACAATATTCTTGTTAGTCAATAAACATTTTTTCAATGCCCACTATGTGTCAGGTTTGATGCTAAACTCTGGGGATTAAAAGGGGGTGGGGAGAAAATCTCTGCACTCAAGGAGCCCACAATATAACAGGAGAGACAACATTAAAATAACCATATATGAAAAAAACTATATGCAGGATAAATATTAAAGAATCAACAGAGAGAAGGCACTAGAATTAAGGAGAACTGGGAAAGGCTTCATGTGAAAAATTGGATTTGAAGCAAGGCAGGAAGTCATGAGGCAGTGATGAGGAAGGAGAATATTCTTTGCATGGGGGATGGCCAGTGAAAATTCCAGGAGTAGGGAGAGAGGGTATTTTGTCCACGGAAGAGTAAGAAAGCTAATGTCACTGTTGGATCAAAGAGAACTTGGGGATAGTAGTTGGGGGGGGGGCAGTGTAGGTGGTAGAACAGAATAAGAAAATTAGGAGAAGGGGGTTATGAAGGACTTGTAAAAACATACAGAGGATTTTAAATTTCATCCTAAAAGTGACAGGGAGCTAGTTTTATTTTTGTTATCCAATAAAAGAAAATAATTAGTCTGCAAATTAGATGAAATGAAAGGAGGGCAAATTTTTAAAAAAAAGGAAGTCAAATTTCTCAGTTTCATTTTATCTTTTCACGTTAGTGTTTAGTGATTTCAGTGAACGAATCAGTACTTCTACATTTTGTAATCTTAATCTAGAACCAGCCATTTAGCTTCAATTTCATTATATTTTCTGGTTTCATTTATTGTAAAAAATGTCAGTATGGCTATATTGACATTCAGTTTCTTGCATAAGTATCACATGACTGTTCTGTAGGCAAGGGCCTCATGTGTAGAGTTATTAAAATGTGTAGATGCTATAAAAATTCTTACATTTCATTCCATTCCATTAACATTTTCTTGACCTTGAAGAATAGGAAATGGATAACAATGAGGATATTGACTATCATTGTTTCTTTTTGTTTTTGTTTTTGTTTTTGTTTTTGTTTTTGATTTTGTTTTTGTTTTTTGCAGGGCAATGGGAGTTAAGTGACTTGCCCAGGGTCACACAGCTAGTAAGTGTCAAGTGTCTGAGGCAGGATTTGAACTCAGGTCTTCCTGAATCCAGGGCCAGTGCTTTATCCACTGTGCTACTTAGCTGCCCCCAACTATCATTATTTCTTAAAGAAGTTGGACCAATACAAAACAGTGGCCCTAATAAGGAGAATAAAAAAGCTTAGACATGACCTCATCCATTAAATATTTGACCTTCTTGCTATGAGGAGAATCAAAGTGGCCAAGTGCAACATTATTTTGGAAGAGAAACTAATTTGAAAATTTTATGGAGAAGAATGGAGAAGGCAACATGACAAAGTAGAAAGAGTCCTTATTTCCTCTGGAATTATGGAGGGGGGTTCAAAATCGTCCTATGAATATAGGTGCATCACTGTGTGTTGTTGGGCAAGTCATCTAGACTCCCTAAACCACGGTTTCTTCATATGTAAAATTATAGGGTTGGACAGTTGAGTCTTAAATGACCTTTCAACTCTAGGTCTATAATCCCGTAAACATATGAAGAGCGTGAGCCTTAAAAATACAGCAAAAAGAAGGAAAATAAGGCTATGGAAACCCCTTCCACCAAACAATCCAAGAACATATATATACGTACATACATACACACACATATATGTATATGTATGTGTGTATATATATATATACAACTCAAAGGAAGAAAACAGATGGAACAGATTAAGTAGAATGAAATGGTACAGGTTTTTCCAATATTTCTATAGCAATTTAGTCTCATTGCCAATTATGCTAGAGTCATCATATTTGGACTCTCCCAACTTAGGACCTCAAGGGCTATGAAAGGGAGCACAAATTTGGAAAGAGCAACTAAAAAATCTTTGATGGAGTGGCAGAATTTTAGAAGTAATTCAAGATATTTCAAAGACAGAAAGATGCCAAATGAAAGGACAAGATTACATGTAATATCATTGTGATGCCTTACCGCTTAAAAAAATTAAAAGGTAACTGAGAATACAAAGAAAATACCAAGCTATATACCACTTTCATATTTATAAGATATTTTAAAGAACTGCTTATGCACATTATGAGGGTCCTGACCAACACCCCTCCCCCAAAAAAGAAATAGGCAAACTTTCATAGATTTGTTCTATAGTCTTTATAGATAGACAATTAATTGTGAGAATAATAAATCTGTGATTTTTTTTAATTAAAAAAAAAACTCAGTTGTTTTCATAGAGGGGAATTTCATAGTGGGGAAAAAAGGAAGCAGCCAGGTGGTGCAATGGATAGAATACTAGCCCTGGAGTTATAAGGACCTGTGTTCAAATTTTGCCTCAGATACTTACTAGCTGTGTGACCCTGGTCAAGTCACTTAACCGTGATTGCCTCACCCACCCCCAAATAAAAGGTATTAGAAAAATTTTCCACATAGTGGGGAATTTCCACAATAATTTGTTAAGATTATTTAACATTCCTTAGATTTTATTACAAAGATAAACCTTTGTGCAGCAATCCTCTGAATATTGATAACCAAGACCCATTAACCTGGGAGAGGTACTCAGCAAAGCTATTTACCACTTTCAAGGAAGATGTCCTATGCAAAGTTCTAATTAAGGAAATTATTTATATAAATTTAAACTTTGTCCAAAAACTCCTGTTTGCAGATGGCATTGTGCTAGTTACTCCAATAACTATAATTTTAAAAGATCTATGGCCACTGAAAAGAAAATATTAGTAATCCACACAGGAAAAGCTAAATGTACAAAGAAAATACATTGCCCAATCATGACATTTATTTAGATGAGCAGTCAGTTGACAATGAATAACTACATATATATTGGACAAGAAATGCCCTTGCAATTAGAGTCAGGGAATTAAGGGAATTGGGCAGTTAGATGGCACAGTGAATAGAGTGCTGGACTTGGAGTCAGGAGGACTCATCTTCTGAGTTAAAATCCAGCCTCAGACACTAGCAGTGTGACCCTGGCCAAGTCACCTAACCCTGTATGCCTCAGTTTCCTTATCTGTAAAATGACTTGGAGAAGGAAATGGCAAATCACTCCAGTATATTTGCCCAAAACAACAACAACAAAAACAAAAAACAAATGGGGTAAGAACCATGAAGAGTCAGACATGAATGATACAATTGAACACCTACTATTAGGGAATTAAATAGGGAATTAGCTGTACTCACAGTTAGAATATAAGAAGAGCAAGAGGAATGGTATTAGGGAAATTACATGGTACTTTCTTTTTTTTTTCTTTTCTTTTTTTTTTTTAGTGAGGCAATTGGGGTTAAGTGACTTGCCCAGGGTCACACAGCTAGTAAATGTTAAGTGTCAGAGGCCGGATTTGAACTCAGGTACTCCTGACTCCAGGGCTGGTGCTCTATCCACTGCGCCATCTAGCTGCCCCTACATGGTACTTTCAATGTCCACAAGCTGCTCTCTGCTATAAAAGTTCATGTTTCTGACATTGATGTTTTCTTTTTTTCTTTTCTTTTTCTTTCTTTCTTTCTTTTTTTTTTGTGGGGCAATGGGGGTTAAGTGACTTGCCCAGGGTCACACAACTAGTAAGTGTTAACTGTCTGAGGCCAGATTAGAACTCAGGTACTCCTGAATCCAGGGCCAGTGCTTTATCCACTGTGCCACCTAGCTGCCCCCTGACATTGATATTTTCCCAGTGATGCTATAAGTATGGCAAAGGATTTCCAAAGATTTAAAACTCCAGGATACTAAAAAAGCAATGAAAATAGATGTAGCATGTATAAGTAGGTTATAGGAAGACTTTGGTTGAGTTCTGTTCATATGATTTACTGTGTGAGTAAGGGCAAGACTCTGAGTCTCAGTTTCCTTTCTATAAAACAGATTTATGATATCTAGCTCACCAGATTGTTGAGAGGCTTGAATGAGATAATGCATGCAAAAGACTTTAAAACTTAGAAATGGACTTCCTGCCAAGATGGATGCTAACATGAAAAGCATACCACTGAACTCTCCACATATTTTCCCCCAGAAATACATTGAAATTCATATTAGATTGAATAATGATCAAGAAATCCAACAGGAAACCACAATGACTTATTCTATCCCATAACTGCATAAAAAGTCAGAAGAAGCCCACAGCCAAAAAAGTATCAATTCAACCACAGAAAGGACCCATTTATCCTGCAAGGACCTGTGTCCAGAGGCAGCAAGAACAGAGGACTCCCTTGGGAAGGCTCCAGGTGGTCAGAAAGCACCAAGGTGGGGGACCTTTGCAGTCCAAAAGAGCAGGAGCAGTAAGTAAAACACTGATCAGTGTATTACCAAGGCATTCAGACTAGGACAGCCCAGGTGCAGGGGTTGTGAAGTTCTTAAAACTTTGTCCTGAGAAGTTTGGAAAGACATGTATGAAATGATGTATTGGGAAGTGACCAGAACCAAGAGAATCTACAAAGAGACAGCAATATTGTTTGATGAAGAACTTTGAATTACTTGACTATTGTCAGCAATGCAACTATCCAAGTCGATCCCAAAGAAATATTGATGAAACATACTATCTACCTCCAGGGAAAGAACTGATATTGATGGAACAGAGTGGGGCATGATATTTTTCACATTCTTTCATTAAGTGACAAATATGGTGATGTTTTCCATGATCATATATGTATAATCCATATTAGATTATTTATCACCTCAGAGGCGGGGGGAGGGGAGGGAGCAAGGGAGGGATAGAGATTGGAATAGAAAAATATAAATATATAAATAAATAAAAATGTCTAATCTGGAATGGTGGGGGAGGTATGTTCTGGGAAGGGTACAGGAGGTATATATGTATTTATACACACACATATATATGTTGTGTATTTATGAGTTATTTAGGTATTATTATATAGTAATTATATTTAAACAAATTTGTCATATAAATTATGTATATAAATTGATATGTATTTGTTATTTATAAAACAGTTATTTAATTAATTAAAATACTGTTATATGTATTAGAGTATATCTAGGTATATCTAAATGTAATAATGTAGAAAATTTACATTATATATGTCATATATATGTCTTTGTATACATTATATCTATGTTTGATAAATGTATAAGATATAATTGTATATCACAAATAAAATAAAAAATTTAAAAAAGAAATGGACTCCCTAATAATTATAAGAATAGAAAAGAAATCAATAATTTCATGAAATAATAAATATTAAAACAAAATTAAAATATTGAAAACATAGGAGAAAATGTAAGGTATCTGACATAAAAAACCAATAACCTTGAACATGAGTTAAGAAGAGATAATTGAAGAATCATTATAGTCCCTATAAACTATCATGAAAATAACAACAACAAAACCTAAACAGTAAAATTTCAAGCAACCACAAATGAAAACTGCCCACATCTATTAGAACCAGTGGGCAAAGTAAAGACAGAATTAATTGTCCAAAGGGCAACCAAACTGCAAATACCCTTTAATCCAAAAATACCACTACTAAGTCTATATACCAAAGAAATCATTAAAAAGGGGAAAGGACCCATGTGTACCAAAAATTTTACAGCAGCTCTTTTTGTGGTAGTAAAAAACTGGAAATTCAGGAAAAAACTGCCCATGATTGCAGAATGGCTGAACAAGCTGTGGTAGAATGTAATGGAATACTATTAGGCAATAAGAAATGATGAACAGGCAGATTTCAGAAAAACCTGGAAAGACTTATATGAACTGATGCAAAGTGAAGTGAGCAGAACCAGGAGAATAGTGTACATAGTAACAATAACACCGTGTGAAGAACAACTATGAATGACTTAGCTCTTCTCAGCAATGCAATGATTCAAAACAATTACAAAGTACTCATGATGGAAAATGCTGTCCACATCCAAAGAAAGAACTGATGGACTCTGAATATAGATCGAAGCATACTGTTTTCACTTTCTTTGGTTTTTTATATATCTTTTTCCTTTTGATCTATTTCTTATTTCACAACTATGACTAATATGGAAATATGTTTTATATGATTTTACATATATAACCTATATCAAATTACTTATTGTTTTAGGGAGGGGAGAATAAGAAGGGAGAAAAATTTTGAATTCAAAATTTTGTAAAAATGAAAATTCTCTTTACATATAATTGGAAAAATACTATTAAAAAAAGAAAAAATTCACCTGACACTTCTTGAAAGAAACCTCAAAAGAAAAAGTCTGAGGAGTGCTATATTCAAAATTCAGAGTTCCCAAATCAAATTAAAAAGTACTGCAAGCATGCAGAGACAAACAATTTAAGCACCAAAGAATTACAGGCAAAATCATTTAAGACCTAGCAACTTTTATCTCAAATGAGAAAAGAGTTTGGAATACATTCTACCAAATGGCAAAAGAATAATACAAAGAATAACTTACTCTTTAATACAATGCTATAATGGGGGAAAAACCTTTAATGGAATAAAAGACTTACAAGCATTTTGGGGGGGGGGGCAGGGCAATGGGGGTTAAGTGACTTGTCCAGGGTCACACAGCTAGTAAGTGTCAAGTGTCTGAGGCCAGATTTGAAGTCAGGTCCTCCTGAATCCAGGGCCAGAGCTTTATCCACTGCGCCACCTAGCTGCCCCCTTACAAGCATTTTTAATGATGAGACCAAGACTGATTCTGAATTTTTAAATACAAACACAGAAGTCAACAGAAACCTAGAAAGGTAAATTTATGTGATCTTTTGGAGGAAGAAGGAGCATTGCAACATTTTTTTTTTTTAATGCAGAGAAGAAGACAATCAAAAGGGTAATGCTGACAGGCAGATTAGTTTTGAAAACAGCATGTTAAATTTATTATATATATATATTTTAAAGCAAGCAGTGTGAAATCAAGATTCACAGTTTCATATAAATTTTTTGAGTTATTTTGTATAGAAAAATTCATTTTTAGTGTAACAGTTCAGAATAAAAAAAATTTTAAACAGAAGCATTATATAAAAGTTAGCTATTATGTTTATAATTTATTTTGTGTGGTGGCTTTTAGACCAGAAAGAGGAAGAGCACAAGTCATATAGGAAAGTAATTGGAGTATTGCATTAATATTCACAGTATCAAAACACCTCAAGGTGTTTTGGATAGTTCATTTATGAAGACTTTATGGAAATTAGTGGATAGGAATAACACGGGATATGAAAGTATGGATAGGTTGTAACTGGCATTGGTGAAGGGACTATTCATATCACAATACTGAAACAAATGCATGTAGCCAAAATAAATAAAAGTACTAAAACTGTAATATGAAGGACTAAAAATCTTAATTTAAAAATTAAATAGTTTCCATCGTGATGGTGGGAACGCAAAATTGAATGTGTGTAAGGGCCAAAGCCCTTAAGTATAATCTGTACATTAGCATCATAATCATCTGATACCATGAGGGAGTGACAGGGAATAAACTTTACAGAGAGCTAGGAATAAGAGAATTCCTTGAAAACTGATGATTAGATTCAGCTGACAGGCACATTCTGAAAGGTTGCTACAAGTGTTTTTGTTGCTTCTGTTTACTCTTTCAACCTTTTCACAGGAACAAGATAGCAATGAATAGGACTAAATAGGTTCAAAAGTATTTTGTCACATAATAGCTTAATAACATGGCAGAGCCCCCTTTACAGAAGCTAATTAAGCTATAAATTTTTATTTGCTAGCTTCTGTTTTTCTGTAAACAAAAGCATACATTAACATATCATATGAAAATACATGTATACCTATATAGGTATATGTGTGTGTATTTCAAAATTTCTTAAGGATATTTTTCCCATGACTTTGAAATATATTGTAAAGTATTCTAGTAATTTATGGTGAATTTTGAATATGTAATTATGATAATGTGCTGATTATTGGATACAAATGAAGAGTGTTCCATCACCACTTCTTAAGTATTATGTCAGATATGACTGAATGATCTTATATGATATGCTTGAACTTTTGTTTAAGCAGCTGTCAAATGTGAATATATCTGTCAAAGAACACTGCCCACCTCAAAACAAAAAGCAAAAACATTTCTTGTATATTTTACTGAAACGCAGTTTTGATTGTCTTACTGGAATTGTTGGCAATAGTTAGAACTTAAAACAATATATTGAGCATATCATTTGGAGTAAATTCCATATTTTATTTTATTTTTGCCCAATAGGCTCTGGTTTCTGAGTATATTCAATTTGTTGCTGTGTTGGTACTAGTATAAGTGTATCAGTCTTTTTTTTATTCATAGTATGTATAAATTGTGAGGAATTTTAAATAGCTTCTTCAGATTAAAGGAATCATGCTTAATAAAGAAAACTCACTGAATGCAGTTGGTGCAAGCTAAATTAATTAATTAATTAAAAGAAGAACAACATAAAGAAAAACTATTTGGAATGTTTGTGGGACATGATATTTTAAAATCTCATAGGAAAGTAAAAGGGATGTAAGCAATGTTTCAAACAGTTATGAACAAAGTCTAATTATTGTCTTCTTTCTCAAACTTTATTAAGTAAGTGAATATGGGACAGGTACCAGGGATATAAAAACAAAACTTAAATAGTCCTTTCCTTCAAGGGCTTATATCCCATTGGAGGTGATAGACTATGAACAAAGGTAAGTAAATGCAGAGTTTATACAGACGATATATAAAGTAATTCTAAGAGGCAGAGAACACTGTTAAAATAGATATCTTTTTGAGAGTTTATTTTAGAACAAACATTTTCTCAAGTGGTACCTCATATCCTTTTCATTCTAACTCTTCAGATGTGTCAAAGAGTATGGGAATTGTTACAGGCATTTATGAGAGAAAATAACCCTAACTAGAATATTGTGAAAAGTCATTCAGAACCCCACTTCAAATCCTCTTCAAGGCTAAGGACATGAAAAAGGCCAGAATTAGGATATGAAGGTAGAATTGGCAAGATTTGACACCTGATTAGTTGTGTTGTTATTAAGCCATTCCAGTAGTGTCTGATTCTCTGGTTTTTGTTTGTTTGTTTGTTTGTTTGTTTTTGGCAAAGATACTGGAGTAGTTTGCCATTTCATTCTTCAACTCATTTTATAGATGAGGAAACTGAGGCAAACATGGTTAAGTGACTTGCCCAAGGTCACACAGCTAGTATGTGTCTGAGGCAGGATTTGAATTCAAGTCTTCCTGACTCCAGGCCTGGTGCTTCATCCACTGCACCACCTAGTGGTCCAATTAGGTAATAGAAATGAAAACTCAAGGGTAACTCCAAGGTTGCAAACCTAGGTAACTGCAAGAATGTTGATACACTCAACAGAAAGAGGAAAGTTCACAAGAAGGGTGAGTTTGGAGAGAAAGAATGAATTCTGAATAGAATATGACAGCAACCATTTAGCCCAATACATTCATTCTAAAGAATCCTTTACTTACTGATGTAGTAGGGATGGATTTAATTGATTAAATTGATTGTGAGGTGTCCCAAAGGAATTACAAGACTCAGTGACTCAGTTTCCCAAATTTTATTGCAATACTGTGATGACCACAGGGAGAATCACGCAAAGGAGATAGGTGTCTCCAATAGGGAGAAGAATAGTTATATTTATAGTGAGAAAAAGTAGGTTTTCTCCTCATTATCTTAATCTCCTCCTTAAAGAGGTACATGGGAGGTCTTATCCTAATTTGGACTTCCTGGGGACCTAAGACAACCCCAAGGTGGGTACCTTTTTCCTTGCAGGTGTGTTTTTGGAGTTTACACATCGTAAGTTGAACCTAAGAACATATTTGGTCCTTTCTGTGCGTGTTCCTAAAGACATACTTAAAGTTGTCATAAACCCAGAGACCCTCTGGTTTTATGATATCTCTTTACTGAAGATCTGGTTTCTAGGTGTCACGTCATCTAGTAATATTAATGGCTATTAATGGTTAATGGTCCCTAGTTACTGTCTCTATTGATGGTGTTGGTTGATAGGAACTTGAATTCTCTTGGTTACTATAAGAACACAAACCTGTTTCTCTGTTAACCCTTTTAGGTACTAATAATAAGGACTCAAGCCTCAGTTTATCTGTTAACCTCTTTTGCCTCCTGCATCATTACTACAGCATATTGGACAAAATCTTATATAGTTTGGGGCTGAAAACTTCTAATTATGGGGAGCCCATTAGCATGTCCTATTTTGCTTCAGGATAACTAGTTCTCTTCAATCAGTGACACTGGGTTCCTCACTGACACTCCATCTCTTGGCTATGGGAATTTTCTCTGGCTGCTCCCCCTACTTGGCATACTCTGTTTCTTATCTTCATCTCTACAGGAAGCCATTCTTAACCCCTCTTAATTCTAGTACCGTCCCTGTGTTAATTATTTCCTACTTACCCTGTGCATAGCTTTTTTGTACATATCTGTTTGCCTCCATCTCTTACCTTGCACTGTGAGCTTCTTGAGAGCAAAGACTATCTTTTATCTTTCTTTGTAGCACCAGTGCTTCACACAATGCCTGACACATAGTAGGAATGTAATAAATATTTACTGGCTTACTGATTGACTCTAATTTTAAGAAATATTTCCTGGCATCAAGTGTCTTGGCAGTTTTCTCCTGCCATTCCCAGTTCTCCCCTGTGGCCAAGCAGAATGAGTCTAATCCCTATTTCATATAATAGTCTTTCAAGTACTTGAAGAAAAATATCATGAGCACTCAGTCTTCTCTTGACTAAAATGTCTTCTCTCCCTACATTACTTCACTTGGTGACCTAAACAGTTCCCATGAATTTAATTACTATGCTTATGGTAATGATTCTCAAATCTACTTATCCAGCCCTAACTTCTCTCTTGACCTCCATCTCATGCCTCTAACATGATGCTTTTCAGACATCTGAAAGTGGGTGTCCAGTATACATCTTAAATTCAGCATGTCCAACGTTGAACTCATCTTTTTCCCTAAAACCTCCCTTCTTTCAAATTTCCCTATTACTATGGAGGGCATCACCATTCTCCCAGTCCCCAACACTTGTAATTTCAGTGTTATCCTCAACTCCTCATCCTCTCTCACCCCTCCTCCCTCCCCTACCACGCTATCCAATCTGTTGCCAAGGCCTGTTGATTTCACCTTTGCAAAATTTCTCAAATATGCCTCCTTCTCTCTGACACTATCATCATTCTGGTATAGGTCCTCATCATCTCACAACTTGGACAATTGCAATAGCCTGCTGAGAAGTATTACTGTCTCAAATCTCTCCCCACTTTAGTCTATGCTATATTCAAGCACCAAAGTGATTTTCCTAAAGTACGGGTCCAATCATATCAGCATTTTACCCAATAAACTCTAGTGGTTTCCTGTCACCTCCAGGATAAAATACAAAATTCTCTGTTTCACATTCAAAGTCCTTCATAACCTAGCCCCTTTCTACCTCTTCCATCTTTTTACACTTTAGCAGCAACCTCCCCCTCTCTTCCCCTCCCCATCCCCTGCTCTTTGATCCAGTGACACTCACTTCCTTTCTATTCCAAGACTGACTGTACTCTCAGCTTCAGGTATTTTTGATGGCTGTATCCTCTGAATGTAATGTTTTCCCTCCTCATTCCCATTTCTTGGCTTTCCTGGCTTCTGTCAAGATTCAACTAAAAGGTTTCTCAATCTCTCTTAATTCTTGTTTCTCCCTTCTGTTAATCACTTTCTAATTATCTTGTATTGTTGTTTGTGCTTTGTTTTTTCTTTGTTTTTTTTTTTTTGTGTGGGGCTATGAGGGTTAAGTGACTTGCCCAGGGTCACACAGCTAGTAAGTGTCAAGTGTTTGAGGCCAGATTTGAACTAAGGTCCTCCTGAATCCAGGGTAGGTGCTTTATCCACTACACCACCTAGCCTTTATTCACTACACCACCCTGTCCTTTGTTCTTGAAGAAGAATCCAATTCAACTGCAAGTTGAATCAACTTCCTGATATCCTCTTCAAAAAGAAAGGACAAACAACAACAATTTATACTGTACATAGCTTGTTTGTAAATATATTTGCTTGTGGTCTCTTCATTATGTATGAGATGATTATGGATTTGAGTCAGATTAAACTCTGAGTATGGGGTCTGGAAGATACCCAGCCCCACACCAGTATAGTTAGTTTAAAAGTTTATTGCTTGTCAAATTCTCACTGTCTCCTTTAAGTTTTATTGCCAATTAACAGTATTTTTACTTCTGCTCAGTCTCCCCACTTGTCAGCTACATCTTAGTTTTATCTGGAATCCATCATGTGTCAGAACCCCAGTCCCTGTTGAGTAGGTCGGGGAGTTTGCCTACCAATTCAATACTCGGGACTCAAGAAGAAAGGGCAGGTGATCACAGGGCTCCGCACAGGATGCAGCAATTAAGTTGAGACCAGATGTTAAATGACATGTTTCTTTTTCTCAGAGCAGAATCCCCTTGACCCTAGGGTCCCAACAATGGATTATTCTTTTATTCTTTATTCTATTTCTTTGATTTCCCAACGTAACTGAAGAGAAATTTTAACCCTGTCATCCTTCTAAAATTAACATGACTACAAAACAATGCTGAAACACCTAAGTGACTCTTCCTGTTATTCAAGTTGAATATCTTTAGAGATAGGGGCCAGGAGAGGGGAGGGGGGAGTCAGTGGGAACTGTGATTCCTCTCACTGTCACTCCCCCTTCCCTCTTCCTTCGGTTTGACCTCGTTCCCCCTCCCCTTTTCCCCCTTGTTCCTGGAACATGTATGCATGTCTCCATACATTGATCACGAGCTAAACACGCACCCTGGGTGAGACAGGATTGGATGTTAGATTGTGAGCTCACCCTAGTGTTTGTGGGGACTTCCTCCCTACCAACATTACTATAAAAGTTCAAGGCATATATTGGTTATTGAAACTCAGTTATTGAGTTTGCCCATTCTTGCAAGAATGTAATAAATCTGTCTCCGCTTGACTTGGTGGTCTCCTCGAGTTATTTGGGTAAACTGAGGCAGTTTGCCCCAAACAATTAGAATGTGACCTCCTTAAGAGCTAGGACTGTCTTTTGCCTTGCTTTGTATCCCTACTACTTAATACAGTGCCTGGCACATAGTATGAACTTAAATGTTTATTGACTGACTGACTGAATAAACATCTCTAGTTCCTTCAATTGAACCTCAGTTAAATGTTTTACTCCTACCACAAATTTTAGTCATAGACTGGAGGGAAGTTGAATATTCTTTTTGTATTCCTACAGTTGTGATGCAACAAAGACCACCCTACAAATGCTGTTATAGCCCTTACCCACTGTGGCAAGTTTGGGAAGGTTTGTATTTGTTCAAATCTAATGAAAAGGTCAAGTGGCAAAAGTTGTTTGAGAAGAGATTCTGAGCCTAAATCCAAATTTTAGATAGTTCCAATGTCCACAGGATCAGTGGAGGGTAATTTTCAGGAATACAGGCCTAGCTTAGGGTTGGTCCTAGAAAATATTTATCAAAACTGGGATCCATCAGGGGAATAGATTAATTATATAAGACTCTATTTAGTGACCATAGTAATCTAGTGTTACAATCCTAAAGACTCTAGCTTTTATGACAAGAAATCACTATTTGACAAAATTTACTGAGAAAATTGTAAAACAGCATAGCAAAAACTAGGTATAGATAAACATCTTACAACATATATCAAGTTCAAAATGAGTACATGATTTAAACACAAAGGATGGTACCATAAGCAAATTAGGAAAGCAAGGAATAGTTTACCTGTCAGATCTATGGAGATAGGGGAAAATTATGACCTAATAAGAGAAAGATGTAAAATGAAGAATTTTGATTATATTATATTTCAAAGCTTTTGTACAAATGCAACCAATGTAATAAAGATTAGAAGGAAAGGAGAAATCTGGGAAACAATTTTATAGCAAGTAACTCTGATAAAAGCTTCTTTCTCAAATATATAGGGAATTGAGTTAAATTTATATGAATACAAGGCATGTCCCAGTTGATAAATGGTCAAAGGTAATGAAAGGTAGTTTTCAGATTAAGAAATCAAAGCTACCTATATTCATATAAAATTCTCTAAATCATTATTAATTAGAAAAATACAAACCAAAACAACTCTGAGGTACCACCTCATACCCATCAAATTGGATAATATGTAAGAAAAGGAAAGTAATAAATGATGGAGGGGGTGTAGAAAAATTGAGGCATTAATGCATTCTTCATGCAGGAGTGAACTGGTCCAACCATTCTGAGCTGCAACTTAGAACTATGTCCAAAGGGCAATCAAACTGCATATCCTTTGATCCAGCAATATCACCACTAGGCCTCTATCCCAAAAAGATAAAAGGAGGGGGGCAATAATTAAGAGAGCATGGAACAGTTTATCTTTCCGATTTATAGAAAGAGGAAGAATTTGAGACAAACAAGATATAGAGAGCAATACAAAATGTAAAATAGATAATTTTGATTTTATTAAATTAAAAAGTTTTTGCACAAACAAAACTAATGTAACCAAGATTATAAGGGAAGCAGAAAACTGGGAAAGAATTTTGAAACAAGTATCTCTGATAAAGGCCTAATTTCTCAAATATATAGAAAACTGAGTCAAATGTATAAAAATACAAGTTATTCTCCAATTGATAAATGGTCAAAAGATCTGAACAGGCAGTTTTCAGACGAAGAAATCAAAGCTATCTACAATCGTAAGAAAAAATGCTCTGGATCACTATTGATCAGAGAAATGCAAATGAAAACAACTATGAGGTATCACCTCATAGCTATCAGAGTGACAAATGTAACAAAAAAAGAAAATATTGGATGTTGAAGGGGATGTGGGAAAACCAGAATACTAATCCACTGTTAGTGGAGTTGTGAAAAGATCCAACCATTCTGGAAAGCAATTAGGAACTATGCCCAAAGGGCTATATAACTATGCATACCCTTTTATCTAGCAATACCACAGGTGGCTTTATATTCCAAAGACATCCATCCCCCCAAAAGAGAAAAAGACTTATTTGTACAAAAATATTTATAGCAGCTCTTTTTGTAGTGTCCATGAATTGGAAATCAAAGGAATGCCCATCAATTGGGGAAAGACTAAACAAGCTGTGGTATGTGATGGTAATAGAATATTATTGTGCTATAAGAAATTCAGAAATGACAAGCAGGATGATTTCAAAAAGTCTTTGAAAGACTTGGATGAACTGATGTATAGTGAAGTGAGCAGAACCAACAAAACTTTGTGGACAGTAACAGCAATATGTTTTGGGGGGTTTGTTTTGTTTGGGCAATGAGGGTTAAGTGACTTGCCCATGGTCACACAGCTAGTAAGTGTCAAGTGTCTGAGGCTGGATTTGAACTCAGATCCTCCTGACTCCAGGGCCTGTGCTCTGACCACTGTGCCACCTACCTGCCCCCAGCAATATGTTTTAATTAAGAACTTTGAATGACTTGACCATTCTCAGCAATACAATGATCCAAGACAATCCCAAAGGACTAATGATGAAGCATACTATCCACCTCCAAAGAAAGAACTCAAGCATGCTATTTTTCACTTTCATTTTCTCTTTTATTCAAGTTTTTTATACAAAATTACTAACATGTCAATGTTTTACATAATTACCCATGTATAATCTATATCTGATTGCTTACCACTTTGGGGGGGGGGGAAGGATAAACTTTGGAATTCAAAAATTTAAGTAAAATAGTATTTATAAGAAAAAAGGGGGGAGTGTTGTGTGTGTTGTGCAGAGAGGGGGAATAGACCTATCTGTTCAAAAATATTTATGGCACTCTTTTTGTATGGCAAAGAACTGGAAACTAGGGGATGTCCGTCAATTGGAAAATGGCTGAACAAGTTCGATTTGATTCTAATGGAATATTACTGTTCTACAATAAATGATGAGCAGGCTGATTTCAGAAAAAAACTGGAAAAACTAATATAAACTGATGCAAAGTGAATTGAGAAGCAAGAGAACATTGGGCACGGTAAGAATAAGACTGTATGATAATTACCTGTGAATGACTTAGCTATTCTAAGCAATACAATGAATGATCTAAGGCAGTTCCAAAGGACTCATGATGAAAATTGCTATCTAAATCCAAAGAAAGGATTGGGAGTCTGAATGCAAATTGAAACATACTATTTTTCACTTTCTGTATTTCTTCCTTTATTTTTCCTTTGGGTCTGTGTCTTCTTTCACAATATGACTAACTGGTAATATTTTTTGCACAATTGAACACGTATAACCTGTATAAAATTGCATAGTGTCTCAAGGAGGGGAAAGGTGGGGGACGGAGAGAGAAAATTTGGAACTAAAAATAACAAAAAAAGAATGTTAAAAACTGTATGTTTAATTGGGGAAGATAATTTTTTTAAACTGGGATCCCTACTGATCATAAATTCTGGAATTCATTTGAATTTGGGATAATGTTTGGTTTTATTCAATATGAGGGATCCGGAATAGAGAGAAGTTGAGGACTTTAGCAGAAGTTATTTCCTTCTCAAAGTAAATCATAAATCGTAGGAGCTCCATAATCTGACTTTCCTGCTTCAAAATCCTTCACAGTGCCAGTAATCCCAGAACAGATTACAATATCCTTGCCTGTGAGTTTCTAGAAATATCCTAGGCCTTGTTTGATCCTGGAAACTGTTCTGACACAAGGTTTGGTTTGTATAGTAGTACCTTTTCATTCCTCATATGTGGGTTAATTTCCTTAAATATCCCTATTACTCTGGGTACCAGGATATTTTCTTTCTTCCTGGAAATGCACAATGATATGTTGAGATGTTTTTTGTTTTGTTTTGTTTTGTTTTGTTTTGTTTTGTTTTGTTTTGTTTTGTTTTTATAGTGAGGCAATTGGGGTTAAGTGACTTGCCTAGGGTCACACAGCTAGTAAGTGTTAAGTGTCTGAGGTCAGATTTGAACTCAGGTACTCCTGACTCCAGGGCCAGTGCTCTATCCACTGCGCCATCTAGCTGCCCCTGTTTTTTGTTTTTGTAGCATAAATTTTTAATTTTTTTTATTCTTAATTTTTCTCAATTACATGTACACATATTTTTTGAATTCCAAATGTTTTTCCTATCTTCCCTTTCTTCCCCTCTCCCCAGGCCAGCAAGCAATATGATATAGGTTATATATAAATATCATGTTAAACATATTTCCACATTAATCAAAACAAAAGGAAAAAAACACAAGAAAGAATAAATAAGAACGATAACAAAAAAGCAACAACAAAAGTGAAAATAGTATGCTTCATTCTGCATTCAGACTACATAGTTCTTTTTCTGAATGTGGATAGCATTTTCCACTATAAGTCTTTTGGCATTGTCTTAGGTCATTATATTGCTGAGAAGAGTTAAGTCTATCACAGTTGATCATCACAAAATGTTGTTGATACTTTGATACGGTGTACAATGTTCTCTTGGTTCTGCTCATTTCATTCAGAATCAATTCATACAAGTTTTACCAGGTTTTTCTGAAATCCATCTGCTCATCATTTCTTACAGCACAATAATATTCCATTACTTTCATATATCCTAGGCCTTCCTTGATCCTGGAAATCCTTGGATATACTCTATGCCCTACTGATACAAGGATTGGGTTGTATATTACCATTTCATTCCACATATGTGGGTTGATTTCCTTAAATATCCTGATTTCTCTAGGTACCAAAATATTTTCTTTCTTCCTGGAAATGCACAATGGTATGTTGAGATGTTTAATGCCTCCTGAAACAATCTCCCATTACTTAGGGGGCAGCTAGGTGGCACAGTGGATAAAGCACTGGCCCTGGATTCAGGGGTTCCTGAGTTCAAATCCAGCCTCAGATACTTGACACTAGCTGTATGACCCTGGGAAAGTCACTTAACCCCCATTGCCCCACAAAAAAACAAAAACAATAACAAAACAATCTTCTGTTGCTATCTAAGAAGAAAAAGAGATGTCTACACCCTAGCTCTATGATCTGTCTCTAGCTATTGGCTTTGTTGCTGTCTGAGGATGCAGTAAGGTGTTGGGATGAGAACCAAAATAGCAAAATAAATGGAACTATCATTTCTCCTCCTTAAAAGCTGTTGACATAAAAGCTGAGGAATGGGCCTCAGACATACTGAGTTCATAAGAGGATAGAGTGCCAGAGTTGAAATCAGAAAGATCTGGGTCCAAATCCTACTTTGGACACTGGCTTTGGGATAGTCATTAAACCTTTTACTGCCTGTTTCCTCATGTGTAAAATTAGAGATAATAACAGCACTTATTTCACAGGGTTGTTGTATTCAAATGAGATAATTATTTGTAAAATCAGTAAGCAAACCTTACATAAATATATATGTATGTATATATACATATTATTATATATGTATAATAACAATAGCTATTGTTAGCTATTATTTCAGTCCTTCTATGTAAGAGGAAAGAATAGTGTGACTGGGCAAGTCACCTAAATTCTATGAATTTCGGCTTTCTTATATATAAAATGAGGAGGTTGTATTTGATGGCCTCTGAAGCCTCTTCCAGCTCTATAACTATGATCCAATAAACTATGCAAAGAGAAGTAAAATATGAGACTAAACTATATTCCAGACATAGTAAATGGTCATGTCACTGAATTCACACTGACAAGGGCAGAAAGGAATTGGTGGGATAAGCACATATGAGAGACATTTTGTAACAAGGTCAAGAGAAGGTATAATTTAGAACTTGAAAAAGTCTTTGTACTTTGTTCTGTATGGTTTGGAGTTCACTGTGAAAATATACTCTACACCATCAACTATGTGACATGACAATTTTGTTAGTACACATAAACTCTTTGCCAATGTGTATATGGAAAAATAAAATGTTGGAATGGAACTCTATACATTTTCCATAAGTGTGGAGTAGCAAAAAGGGGGGTAGATATTCATGTGAATATGTGTGAGAGAATGAGAAGGGGGAAAAGGAAATTAACATGAGAGAAAATGTGACCTTGAGAAGAAAGGAGCTGTATTCTAATTCTTTTTTAAAAATTTTTGTTTGTTTGTTTGTTTGTTTGTGGGGCAATGGGGGTTAAGTGACTTGCCCAGGGTCACACAGCTTGTACGTGTCAAGTGTCTGAGGCCGGATTTTAACTCAGGTACTCCTGAATCTAGGGCCGGTGCTTTATTTACTACACCACCTAGCTGCCCCTCTGTATTCTAATTCTTTTTGCTAACCCTTCAACATAACTTCCCCCTAAATTCTGTGTTGTCTCCTTCTTCTTAGCTACTAATGTTTCCCATGGCAACTGAATAGTCAACAGAATCCTGCAAAGTAGCTTCAATGTCCAGTGCTTAGCATAGTGCCTGGCACATTACAGGTGCTAAATAAATGCTTATTGGCTGACTCTTGGTAGAAAAAAAAACTGCAGAATATTTTCTTGACTAGACATTGAATACTTAGAAACATCCTTGGGACAGGCATAGGATCAACTGTAATTCCATCTTCATTAGATAAATTATGTTATGGAGAATATTTAACTGCTACTACCTTTTATTTTATTTGCACAAATTATTTGACCTGGAATAAAATGAAACAGTTGACAGTCAATCAACATTTATCAAGTGCCAGGGGCTGGTTAATCTCTGGGAATACAAAGAAAGGCAAAAATCATGGTTCCTGCCCTCAAGAAACTTACATTCTAATAGGAGAAACAACACTAAAATAATGTATGCATAAAATATATACAAGGTAAATGGAAGATATATTGGAGGAAAGACTTTAGCAATGGTATGGACTGTGAAAAGCCTTATGAAAAAGGTAGGATCTGAACTGAGTCTTGAAGAAACCCCAGAGAGCCAGGAGACAGATGAAAAAGAGGAACATTCCAAGAATGGAGAATAACCACTGAAAATAGCCATAGAAAAAATCTTGGCACAAGACCAAGATAGGAGTGTCACATGCAAGGAACATAGTGTACACAGAGGGGAGTGAGAGGTAACAAAACTAGAAATGTAAGAAAGCAGTGAGTTTGTGAAGGGCTCTAAAAGACACAGGATTTTATATTTGATTCCGGAAGTAACAGAGAGTAAATCGTTACAGCTAGGTCCTGATTAGCGAGGAGTATGAATCCCCTGAAGTGGTTTTGTTTTTCAGATTCACATTGATATGATTTGTAATATAATATAATATAATATAACATAAGTAAAGTGCTTAGCGAAATGCCTGGCACAGAGTAGATGCTATATACAAATGCTAGCTATTACTAATTTGTTTATATAGTCGTCTTTTACATAATTATAACTGAACTCAAATATATGCAATCATTTAAGGGGATTCATTATTCCCACTAATCAGGACCACTGAACTGTACTATTAACGGTCTTGTAATACTTTGGTTTTCCTAGAGGAATGGAAGGAGTATGTCAGATAATCATACCTAAAATGCTGTTGATTCTATGAATTGATAAGAGAAGAAGGATGCAAAGAGGAAGAATTAGGATTATTAACAACAAACCAAAGGGTCATATGCTAAATAAACACCACGAGCAGCTTATAAATGTGGAAAGGACAAATTAATGAGAAAATTATCTTTAACTTTGAATTGTTACAAGTCTTAGTAGCAATAGCAGCTGAAGTTTGTTTAATTTTCATAGGTCACATTGCCCAGAATTCCAAAAGCTAGCTTTCTCTAGATAGGAAAGCAAATGGACCCCTTTGGAAAGAGGTGAATACATTTAGTAAATCAATCCCTTGGAGCACAGTTTGTAAATAATCACATTTCTAATTATTTAATGAGTTTAGAGATTGTCATCCAGAAGCAAGTAGGAAGTAAAAACCATCTCCCTTCATTCAAATACTCTATAGGTCATTTGGAGTCAAAACAGCATATATAAACTAACTTGATCACTGGCAAAGTGATATATAAATAGACTTAGGAGTTTTGATTAGTTAGACATTGAGGTCACAGATCCCAGTGGATAGAGTCCTAGACTTTGAATCAGAAAGATCTAGGTTCAAATCCCACTTTCCAAAGTGACCAACGCTATGGATTAGTCACTAAATGTCAGCTTCCTCATCTATAAAATTGGCTGAATAATACTGGTAGCACCTATTTCACATGGGTTACCATAGCATTTCAAATGTCAATTGTTATTAATTTTATATAAAGTATTAAGATAATTATTTTATTATTTTAAATTTATTTTCCTTTTACTTTATGGAACTTTATGGACTGCACATAAAACTACAAATTTGCTAAATATAACTTGCTATTCTTTTTAAATATACAACAAAATTATCATGTAATTTTTTTCTTTTTTTCTTCCCTCCCCTCTAACCCCTGCTCTAGAGATAGCCACCATTAGACACAAATAGGTATATAAAACATTATTATTTTAGACAATAGAAGGCCAGTGTGGGTTCTTAAACTGGGAAATAATAAAGTAAAAAATGTTTGGATATAGATCTTTCCCTCGAGTTCATAATATTTTCGTCTCTTGCTTTTTATATGTAACTTTAGGTATCTCCTAAAGCCTGAGTTTCATGAATGAATAAATGATGGAAAAAATGTATTGAGCCTTTCCTGTGTACTAAGTAGTGAGGATTCAAATAGAAAAGTATCACAGTCCCTGTTCCCAAGGAGCTCACAGTCTAACAGGAGGATACTGCATAGAAGAGATTTCTGCCACAAGGTAAAAAAAAACCTCTGTGGTCCTTAGGGCTCAGGGACAAAACAGATAGCAATGCATCTTCTTTTATGTAATTTCCATTTCTCGTGTTGAACCATTTGAAAGAGCCAAGGTAATAGTTTGGTTCTTTGGTTCTTTACCTATTTCATCTTCATACAACACCAATACTTGGTAGCCGTTGTTAGAATGCAGCCTACGGTTGTCAAAGTGGTAAAAACTGAATGGGAGGAAAGAGAGCTTGATGAAATATGGTAATAACCTCATAAAATAGTAAAAAAAAAAAACCCTCACTCTATTCATTTCTGACACAGTAAGCATTACATTTGGTTGTTGTATGGTCATTCTTTTACATGACACTACAGATGACTAAATTAGGATCATCTATAATAGTGCTTGTAATTTTACAAGCTTCCAGCATGAAGTTATTTTTGTGTTTAAAGGCATGTAGAGGAGGGGAAAATGGCATGGTCTGTGGTACTGCAAATAGAAGTGCTCAAATCGTGGTCTCCCTCCACTTGTCTTTCATCCCTGCACTGCCATAATAATGAGGAAAAGGGGATAATGGCTTAAGGAAAAAGTGCTGGATTAAGTGAGACAGTAAATTAGACATTTATCTCTCACCATTGGAAGCCTCTTTCCAGTTCCATCTTAGGTCTCAGCTGAGCTCTAGTTAAAAGTAAACCACCTCATATTTCACAAAGCCAGCCCACCCCACAGGACTCTGCACATAGGCACTCACTCTAAATTACCAGATTACCCAGGAGGCCCTAGTTCCCTGGAAGGTCAGAATTAGGAGTGCTAGCAAGGAAAATCCAGGGATCCAGCAGTCGCGTTTATCAATTTACTTCTTAGCTTGGAGATACAAATAATATTTTGACTACTCAAAATGGTCCAGCTAAGATAGACAGACGATACATACATACATAATACATAATACATACATACATACATACATACATGCATGCATGCATACATACATACATATATACATACATGCATACATGCATACATGCATATACAGATCAATATTTTTGCTGGAGCATATTTCATTTATCTACAACAGAATAATACACACAGAGACACACACATACACATATATATATGTAAGAGATATAGATATTTTTTTGCTAAATCATATTTCACCCATCATTTTTACTGGACCTTTCTGGGAAGTTAGAACATTATTTGTATTTCCAAGCTAAAAAGTAAACTGATACACAGTAATGCTGGATCCCTGGATTTTCCTTGCTAGTACTCCTAATAGATCTATATCTATTTATCTATCTATCTATCTATCTATCTATCTATCTATCTATCTATCTATCTATCTACCTATCTATCTATCTACCTATCTACATTTTTAAAGTAGAATTTGAATTTAATTCTCAAGCCTAAAGATGCAGTACTAAAATGTTATCACTAATAATTAAGATTGTATTAGGCATCAAGTCTTTGCTTTTCCTCTCTACTTTGTAGGGGACAAGTTTTTCACTTTACACTTGGGTAAGTTCTTCAAAGTTAATTGTTAGCATTATGATGTGACCTCACAAACTTTCCATTATCCTCTCCTCTGCCCCGTACCACAGACAGACAGACAGACACACATACATTTCTGCCTCCTAGAAAGTGTAGGATGAAAAATTAATGTCAAGTGCTTCAGAACTTACAAAGTTTATCTAAGCAAGTTGAAAAAGTTCTGGAACTTGTTTGGATGAATGGTTCTTAAACTTTTTGGTCTAAGGGCCCTTTTACACTCCTAAAAATATTGGAAACCCCGAAGAGTTTTTGTGCATGTGGGTTTGTAGCTTACATTTATATAGTTCTTTATAGTTAAAAAGCATTTGACACAGACTATTTCATCTTATCTACACACGAACTTTACTGAGTAGATAGTAAAACTATTATTTCCTTTCTATAGATGAAGAGACTGAGGGTCAGAGAGTTTAAGTGAATTACTCAGATTTTCAAAAGCTAGGAAATCATAGATTTGGGTCTCAAATTTCTGCCTCCAAACTCCAAATTTAATGATTTTTTCTAACATACTATGTTGCCTCTGGGAGGAATAACAACAACAAAAATAACAACAACAACATCACTATTGCTGCTGCTACTTTACTTATAATGATAATGATGCTGACATTAATGAAGAGAGTTATAAAGCTTTTCAGCAATCAACCTTCTGGTCTCTTTTCCTTCCATATGGTAACATAATATTTGGGATGGGCAATAGCATAGCTAGTGAAAGTAGTCTTGGCAATCCAGTAAATGTGTTGACAGCTCATTCATGCAAAACTTTATTGACAGAGCCAGGAAAAGAATGTGTGAGACAATAGGGGAGATTGTTATTGCCTCTACAAAAGGCCAGTCTCACACCATTGACATTGGCTATACAATGGATACTTCAAGAAATTCAAGAATCAATCAAGATAACCATGGCATAGAAGTTCTTAGGGTTTTTTTTTTTAATTTTAGGTATGAATAGCCAAGACACTTGGGTGGAATTGTCCCAAGGAGCACTGAAAATGTGCATGTGTGTAATTTATATTATATTATATTATATTATATTATATTATATTATATTATATTATATTATATTATATTATATACTATACTATACTATACTATACTATACTATATTATATTATACACATATATGTATGTGTGTGTATATAAACATATATGTGTATATTTTGTGTGTGTATGTATGTATATGTGTGTGTGTGTGTGTGTGTGTGTATATATATATATATATATATATATATATATATATATATATATATATATATATATATATATATATATATATATATAGTCTTTCATAGCTATCCAATGGAAAACAATATGACATGTCATGGGCAAGAAATGTTCCAGAGATTTATATCCATATATTCTCATTGGTCACTGGATTATCAATTGCAACTTATTGACAAAAAAATGTCATGGACTGAAAGTAAACTACCATGAAGCAAAATCTGTTAAATGAAATAAGTATGAATGGTATTAAAAGAGTGAAGTTACTGAGGAATATGGGTTTAAGCAAACAATAAATACAGAGACCCTAGTTGGCAATGGATTAGAAGATGGAAATAAAGCCTGAAGCAAAGAAGAAAGACAAATACCAAAAGAACTAACACTGATGGTGAATGAAAAGCATGAAGGTAAAAAGATATTTCATTTAATAGAAAACCATCTCAGTGCTACTGTATTTTCTATGTTACAATGGATAAAAGTCCTCAGGACTTCATCTTCTGTGATGCATGAGGTCAAGGGAGCTCATTGGAAGAAATTCCCAGAAGTGTAATAGCAATGCCTGGCTGCCAATCAGTGGTGTGACCAGGCAAGGACTCTGATTGGTAGGGAGTGTTCTGAAGAATGCAGGGCGTAGAGATTTCCATGTGCAGAGCAAACTGTCTCAGTATATGCCTTTCCCTCAATATGTCTATACCATGTTATTCATAGTGACTATTCAGCTCAGTACCGACTTAGGTAAAGTACAATGGCAATTCAACAATGTCACTTTAAAACTTACCATTTTGGGTGCATTTCAACACAGTTGTACTTCATAAAAAATAGCATAAAAATATCATATTGATACATAATGACATACCTGGAAATATAATTTTCATTCGAAAAACTTGCTATCAAGTAGTAGTTTAGACTTTGAGAAAACAAAAATCATAAAGTCTCAAATCTTCAATGTGGTCCACCATTGTGGAGTCTATGGATATAAACAAGTTACCAAATGTACAGTGATGGGTAATGCATACTGAGCTAAGCAATTTACACCTTGAAACAGAAATGGACATGGTCAATAAGAGAGTAATTAGTTGTAGTTAGATGTAAAAAGCCTTAGTCAATCCATAAACATCCATGATGAGTGTTTCCCAAATATTACTTACCTCCACAATTGTCAGAATATTTTAACTCCAGAGTCCCTTACTTATTTTGTAAGGTTCTCCGTGACTGTTCTGAGCAATTACTTATGCAAATCATGATCTAAACCTTTATTTTTGTTAACATCAGGACCTAACCAGCTCAATTAATGTCTATTACTAGGATATAGAAGAATCACGAATCTAACATCATAAAGAATTTAACTGAAACATTAAAGTACTATAAACAAGAAGAGGGAATGCAGTAAAGAATTCCTCCCTTCCTATTACAAAAGATACAACCTCTTTAAAATTTATAATCAGTTTCCATAATTCAAGTTTGCCAGTATATTGGAAGGACATAGTCACTTCAATATAAGATCTCTTGGTTTAAGAAGTCAGTGGAGGGGCAGCTAGATGGTGCAGTGGATAGATCACCGGCCCTGGAGTCAGGAGTACCTGAGTTCAAATCTGGCCTCAGACACTTAACACTTACTAGCTATGTGACCCTGGGCAAGTCACTTAACCCCAATTGCCTCACCAAAACAAAATAAAACAAACAAAAAAAAAGTCGGTGGAAATCCCTCAAGGACAGTGGAAGAATTTCTGAAGCTGGAGAACTGTGAATCTACTATACCTTGTGAAGTAGTTATCAGGATCCTCCAGAGTTTGAGGAACACCATTGGGAGTTCAGCTCCAAGAAATTTCTTTCCTATTTTCCTGCTCTAACTGCAACACAAAAGTTGCCTCTCTACCTCTGCTTACTTCCACTGATTCTACCTTTGGCTACTCTCTAGCAATTGCCCTATAACACATGGCCTTCTGGGAAATGTAGTCCAAGGGATTTTTTTTTTTTAATGAGTGATCCTCTTTCATCCCTAGGCATCATGGGAGATGAAATCCTAAAACCTTGATAGTGCCCAGTTCAGGCTCAGAAAAGTATTTTTGTAATACCAACATTATATAACGACTTAGTAATTGTGCACATGTGCATGCACACATATACATACATATACACACACATACAGAAACATACACGCAACAAACATTTGATTTTCTTTATATATGTACTCTCATTCCATAAATATACATCTCAAAGTGTATCAAAATGCTTCTACATTTTGGTTGATATCTGTGAATTCAGTGCCAAAGGGAACACCAAGTATGAAAATTCCCTCCAATGATGTAGATTGTCAAGCCTTCTTAAATTCAATTCAACAATTCTTTCTTAAGTGTTACTATGTGTGAGGCTGTGTTAGATACTGTGGATAAAACAGAAAAAACAATGTAGCCTTTCCCCTCAAGAATCTTATATTTTGCTATTCTTTGGAGTTGCCTATTATAAAATTGACTAGGATAAAAGGTGGAATATGAGACTGCATAGAATAGGAAACTGAAAGAGAAACTAACTGGGCAGGGTTAATACAAAGCTAAAAATAATTAAGAATATTAAAAGTATAGCTAATAATATAAGAAATTCATACATATCAAGTAACCTAAGAGAATATAAACTGAAATAAGACATGTAAGTTAAGTTGAAAATAAACATTTGAAATAATTATTTATATCTAAAGAGATCTTTTTGTTGTTATTGAGTCATGTGTGAACCCATTTGGGGTTTTCTTGGCAAAGATGCTGGAGTGGTTTGTCATTTCCTCCTTTACAGATCAGGGAACTGAGGTAAACAGGATTAAGTGACTTGCCAGGGCCACACAACTGGTAAATGTCTGAGATCAGATTTGAACTCAGGAAGAAGAATCATCCTGACTCCAGACCCAGCACTCTATCCTCTGTATCAGCTAGTATTGCTAATAAAAGTTAAACAAAACAAAACCATAGAGAGAGGGGGTGGTATGCCAGGACAAGTATCTGTGATATATAAAAATGTCATCCCCTAGAAGCAGAATATTTTCACTGGTCAAAATGTGGTCTACTTTCATATCAATATAGTAGGCAATTATAACAATCCAGAAAGTTTTTATTTTATATTTTGCTATTTTTCTTGAAGTCTGTCTCCATTATTAACTGTAATTAAAAACAAGTATTTCTATATGTATTCCCCTATAACATATAAACATTGTAAGGCAAGCCTTAGTTTAGGATTATCTAAAATGCTGACAAAATATGACATTAGGCAGCTTTGAACCCAAAAGCTACCTAGAGAATTTCACTATTGCTTATCTAACATTATGTCTATATGTTTAAAAAAATAATAATAAACATTTTTATTTAAAGTTCTGAGTTCCAAATGTTATCCTTCCTTCCTCTCCCTCCCCTTCTCCATCCCTGGGGTGGTAAGCAATAAGAAATAGGTTATACATGTGCAAATATGCAAGACATTACCATATTAGTCACTTTGTATAAGAAATCCTGAATAAAAGAAAAAAATGAAAGTGAAAAATAGCATGCTTCAGCTTGTGTTCAATCAATGTCAATTCTTTCTTTGGAGGTGGATAGTATGCTTCATCATTAGTCCTTTGGGATTGTCTTGGATCATTATATTGCTGAGAATAGTTGTCTTTCACAGTTCTTCATTGAACAATATTGCTGTCACTGTGGACAACATTCTCTTGGTTCTGCTCGTTTCACTCTACATTAGTTCATACAAGTCTTTCCAATGCCTCTCCTTTCTAAGTAAATCATTCTTTCTCACATCTTCAATGGCTTGCCATCACCTAAATAATGAGGGCCAAATTCTTTATGTTGGCATTCAAAAGCCTTTATTCTGTGGCCCTGGCATATCTTTCCAGTCTTTCCACACAGTCCTCAGAATCAAAGAAAGTAGAGGTAGAGGAGATATCAGAGGCAATGTAGTCCAACCCATACCCCAAGGAAAACTCAGTATACTATATATGATAAGTATTATTTGAGCTCCTCAGGGAAGACCCCATCACCTCCTGAGGTATCCCATTCTACTCTTAGACAACTGTAATCATTAGGGATATTTGGGGGTTTTGTTTACCTGGCAAAAAGCATACATTTGCCTCTCCCACTCTTTGCTCTATGTTCTGTCCTCTGGGCCCAAACAAGTTTAATGCCTCTATTACATGATTATACTTTAAACACATGAGGACAGCCATTGTGCCCTGCTCTTTCTTCTCTTCTGCAGGTTATGTACCCTCAGTTCCTCTAACTCCTCCTTGCACACAAACTCAAGGTTCTTCATCATTCTGGTTGTCCTCCATTGGACACTTTCCAGTTCATTGATATCCTTTTTAAGCTGTAGCATCCAGAATTGAACAAGATGCTTCCAATGGGGTCCGTTGAGGATAGAGCATGAAGGAACAATTGTTTCCTTACTCCACTGTCTGTCCTACCTCACCACTGCCTTATTGAAATTGCAGAAAATTAAATACAAATAGATAAGTAAATCCTTAGATCTTTTTCAGGCAAAGGTGTTTATAATATACTTATGAAGCTGAATTTTTTAATCCAAGTAGAATATTTACATTTATCCTCATTCAATTTCATTTTATTATGTTGTAACTGAGCTGTCATTATTGTAGCTTTCCCATAGCTCTCAGGATAACTTCTCATATAGAATTTGATTCCTTGGAATTCTGCCTATCCTTCTTTTAAAGGCTATGTCATTTGCCTAGGCATGCTCTATACTTAACTTACTATGGACTACTTGCTGTTCAATTCAATTGAACAAGCATCTATTAAGTGCCCAATATGTGCTAAGCATGGTGCTAGCTACTGGGGATATAAAGGCAAAATGGAATAATACTCAACCTTAAGAAGTTTACATCTTATAAGGCAGTGGGCATACCTGTGTATTTCTATTCAAAATGTCTAACTTTCACTAGATGAAATCATACTGAACTGCATCCTCCACTTTTATTTAGTTCTCTGTTGATTGAGTACTTCATTTTGTGCTACACACATTTCATTGTTCTGTTTTGGTCTGGGTTTAATTTTTGTATTGTGAGCTGCTAGAATTCTAGCTAGTCTGCCTAAAATATATAATGAGTGGTCACCAATAAATTATAAGCTTTAACAAGAGTTTAGACTTTTAAGCATTTATTAAGGAGAATAAGAATTTGGTGAAGAGAAAGAGGCCTAGATGCCTACATATATCTATCTCAGGGAGCCCTCAGTTTAGCTCTGTTCTCCATGAGAGTCCTCACAAAAGAGAGTGAGCCATACCTTCTTCATCCCACAAGCATCCTCTGAAACTGGGAACATTCCATCCACTCACACACACATCTCCAAGCTAATTGGCTGGTAGCCTTGATTGACAGTACCCACGAGCAAATAAATATCACTTCCTGACACCAAGGAAAGCTGCATGACTTTCCCTCAGACGTCTTCTCATGGTGGAGCTTTCCTACAGTAACTCTCCAGCAGGTGCTGTCATTCCAATAGTTACAGTATGTATACTTTTTTAAAAAAAATGGATATAACTCCAGGGAAAAGTACAAAAATTAGGCCTATTAAAGAGTACACTGCAGGGGGCAGCTAGGTGGCACAGTGGATAGAGCACTGGCCCTGGATTCAGGAGGACCTGAGTTCAAATCCGGCCTCAGACACTTGACGCTTGCTAGCTGTGTGACCCTGGGCAAGTCACTTAGCCCCAGTTGCCTCACTAAAAAAACAAACAAAAAAAGAGTACACTGCAACAACTATTAGAATTGTTGGAGGAACTATCAGTATGGGAGAGTCAAGTATTTCAAGGATCATTCAGGCCCACAATGAGTAAGGAGCAATTGTACTAAAGAACAAAATAAAGTGAGATTAAAAGTGAAAAGTCAATCTAAGAACTAAAGATTTCTGTGAAAATGCTTAATTAATTCTCAGAAATAAGCAAGAACTTATAAGGACCTGTCATGTAGAGAAGTTCTGATTAATTCTTCAATAGCAGAGGTATCAAACACCTGGCCTATGACCCACATATTGCCCACAACATTTCAGTGTGGCCCAAACCAGATTAAATGTAATCAGGATATATTTAACATAATAAATAAACATACAATGACACATAGATATTATTAAAGTTTAAAACCAAGTGAATGTACTGGCCAGAGAGCTTAATGATCCCCCTTTCTATTGGAATTTTATATCACTGTTCTAGAGTATTCTATTTTGGGGGGGGGCAGGGCAGTGGGGGGTTAAGTGACAAGGTCACACAGCTAGTAAGTGCCAAGTGTTTGAGACTGGATTTGAACTCAGGTCCTCCTGAATCCGGGACCGGTGTTTTATCCATTGTGTCACCTAGCTGCCCCTAGAATATTCTTAAAGTTGGAAGAACTGTGAGAAGGGAAATTAAAAATGAAACAAAACAAAACATTGCTAGCAACAAATATGTATTAAGCATCTGCTATGTGCCAGTTGCTATGAAAAAACAAAAGATTTGCCTTAGGTGAGACTAGAGTGCTAAAGACTGAAGAAAATTATTTTTTATGGGTGAAATCCTCCCCCGCCAAATACAAGGCTATGGTAAAATCATTATCAGAACTAGCCCTTGTGAACTCATAAATTTTGGGCAACTTTATCAGATTGTAAAACACCCATCCCCTAAAATGTCTCAGTGAATTTTCACTTCCAATGGGCCTGAAAGTCTTGTCTCCATTGAGGGAATGATGCACACTAATATGTATATATATTATGTATATATGTATTTATGTATGCATGTGTATGTATGTATGCACACATATATTGATATGACAAAATTTTTCTTGAATTACAAAAAATATAAGATTTATAAAGTAATTTTTTACTGTAACATGAGATAGACAGTACAAATATTACTATATTAATTTAATAGGTGAAAAACTGAGATTCAAAGAGTCTTAAGTGATTTTTCTGGAGTCACACAACATGGAATTATCAGAGCCAGGATATAATCCTACGTCTCCTGCCTCCAAGTTTAACATTATTTCCATTATACCACTAAACTTTTTAAATTAAATTAAAGAAATTACTTTCTTTCTAGAACACCAGATTCAGGCCTTGTAGCGAGACTAAGACTGTGCTTGCTATCTCTGTCTGTCTCTGTGTCTATCTCTCTGTTTCTCTGTCTCTGTCTCTGTCTCTCTCACTTTCCCTCCCTCCCACCCTCTCTCCCTCTCTCTCCATGGCTACTAGAGGTCTAACCTAGGAGCTTTCCTGGTATCCAAATTTGTTGTTATTCATTAATTTTTACTTTGGCCAACTTTTTGTGACCCCAGTTGGGGTTTTCTTGGCAAAAATTATAGATGAGGAAACAAAGGCAAAGGTCATACAGGGTCATATACCTATTAAGTGTCTGAGCCTGGATTTGAACTCAGTCTTCCTGACTCCAGGCCTGACTCTCTATACACTCTACCTCCCACCTGCCCTTGGAATCCAAATTAGGTTTTCTTATTTTTTGAACTGACTTCTCTTCCCTGGTTTTCCTCAGAGCTGAAAATTTATTCACAATACTTTCCACCCCTACCCAATCAACACTCCATCCCTCACATAGACACATTTCCAAGTTCCATTGTCTTCTCATAGTCAGAAATTCACATAGATATAAACAATTAACCTTTTATTAGTAAAATCTGACATTCACATAGTTTTGAAGTTTGCAAAAGCTTGACATACATTATAACATGTAAGGCCCACAACAATTTTGCAAGATAGATACCATAGATATTATTATCTCCTTCTAACAGATAAGTAAATTGAGGTTTGGTGAGGTTAAATGACTTCCCCATGGTCATTCTGCTAGTAAACATCAGTTATAGGATATGAACATAAGTGGGGGCAGAGCCAAGATGGCAGAGGAAAGACATTAAATGCACAGAGCTCCTGACACAATTACCTTCCCCCAAAACAGCCAAAAAACAACCCTTGGAGAAGCAAAACTCACAAAAAGATGGGCTGAGATTATTTTCCAGGCAAAGACATCTTAGAGGGGTCCATGATAGTCTGCAAGTAGAGTCTGACCCCATGATCGTGCTAACACAGTCCTGAGGCAGGCTGTGCTCAAGAAACTTACCCCTGAGTCTCCAAATCAGCTGCAGCACCTGCATCTCCAGAACTAAGTTTGTGGTCAGGTGAGAGGACTGAATGGCTGGTGGGGGTGTGGGGGATGGAACATACAGGGGTGTCAGCTGGACCTAAGGAGGAATTCCCCAACAGGGAACCAGAAAGAAAGCTTGTGTGGCAGGAGGCCCAGGTGAGGGAGGGGAACAGGCTAGTTGGAACTAAGAACCATAGCACACAAAGTTTTGCTGTCTGGTTAATTAGCAAGTTGGCTTGAGGTTATCTTTGGACCAGAGAACAGGCCAGCAAGAGAAACACCTTCCCTTCCTCAAACCAAAACACTTGGGACCCTCTGAAGCTTTAGACAGTGTAGCTTGGAAGTAGGGCCCCATTGTAAGAGGGAGTTAATAGCCAAGTAAAAGACAGCAAGATGAGCAAGCAAAGAAAGTTGAGAACTATTGAAAGTTTCTTTAGTGACAAGGAAGATTGAGGTGCACCCTCAGAAAAGGATAGCAACCTCCTGGGCCCTACATCCAAAGCTTCCAAGAAAAATATGAAATGGTCTCAGGCCATGGAAGTGCTCAAAAGGGACTTTGAAGAGAAAGTAGGAGAGATAGAAGGAAAATTTAGAGAGGTGGAGGAAAGAATGAAAAGAGAAATGAGAGCAATGCAGGAATTCATGAGAAAAAAGTCAACAGCTTGAAAAGCCAAATGGAAAAGGAGATACAAAAGCTCTCAGAAGAAAATAATTGCCTAAGAATTAGGATTGAACAAATGGAAGCTAGTGACTTTATGAGAAACCAAGACAAGGTAAAGCAAATCCAAATGAATAAAAAAATAGACAGCAATATGAAATATCTCCTTGGAAAAACAGCTGACCTGGAAAATAGATCCAGGAGAGATAATTTGAAAATCATTGCACTACCTGAAAATCATGACCAAAATAAGAGTTTAGACAGCAACTTCCAAGAAATTATCAGGTACAATTGCCCTGATATTCTAGAAGCAGAAGGTAAAATAGAAATTAAAAGAATCTATACATCACCTCCTGAAAGAGATCCCAAAAGGAAAACCTCCAGGAATATTATAGCCAAATTCCAGAGCTCCCGGATCAAGGAGAAAATATTGCAAGCACCTAGAAAAAAGGTATTCAAATACAGTGGGGAGACAATAAGGATAAAACAAAATCTATCAGCATCTAGATTAAAGTACTGGAGGGCATGGAATATGATATTCAAGAGGGCAAGAGAAGTGGGACTACAGCCAAAAATCACCTACCCAGCAAAACTTGTATACTCTTTCAGGGAGAAAAATGAAACTTCAGTGAAAAAGAGGACTTTCAGGCATTTGTGATGAAAAGAAATGAACTGAATAGAACATTTGACTTTTAAATACAAGACCCTAGATAAGCATAAAAAGGTAAACAGGAAAAAGAAATCATGAGGGATATTAAAAGATTAAACTGTTTATATTCCTACATGGGAAGATAATACTTCTAACTAATAAGAACTTTGTCAGTATTAGAGTAGTTGAAAGGAATACACTTAGAGGGCACAGGTCTGAACTGAATATGAAGGGCTGATAGCTGTAAAGTATTTATTTTTTGTTTCTCCTTGTTTTATGTGTGTGGGGGCAGACAGGGTGGGGTGTCTTATATTTGGGCCTGGATTTGGGCTCAGGGCCTCCTGGGTCCAGGGCTAGTATTTTGTCTACTATGCCACATAGCTAACATATGATGACATCTTTAAAATAGGGTTGAGGAGTAGGAGGAATGCACTGGGGGAGGGGGATGGGGAGAGGTAGACTGGGGCAAGATAGCTCACATGAAGGAAATACGAAAAAGCTTATGGAGGGGAAGGCAAGAGGGGGAAGGAGTGGGGGAGTGAGTGAACCTTACTCTAATCAGAATTGGCTCAAAGAGGAAATAACATACATACTCAAATGGGTATAGTAATATATTTTGCGCTGAGGGAAAGTGGGAGAAGAAGGAGAAGCAGGGGGGAGAAGAGGGGAAGGAAGGAAGGGCAGACTGGGGGAGAGAGCAGTGAAAAGCAAAACACTTTTGAGGAAGGTGAAGATGTTCTGCATAACTGTACATGTATGGTGTATTGAATTGCTTGATGTCATAGGGAAGGTTGAGTAGGAAGAAAGGAAAAATATTTAGAACATAGAATTAGCTCAAAGATTAATCTCATCAGAGTTGGCTCAAGAAGGGAATAACATTCACACCCAGTTGGGAGGAGTAATCTATCTAACCCTACAGGAAAGTAGGAGGGGAAGAGGATAAGGATGGAAGGATGAAAAAAGGATGGGTAGATTGGGGAAGGGGACAGTTAGAAGCAAAACACTTTTGAGGAGGAATAGGGTAAAAGAAGATATAAAATACAGTAAATATCATGGGAAGGGAATAGGATGGAAGAAAACAGTTATGATGATTGATTATAATGGAAAATGTATGGTACCTACTTTTCTGGGCTATTGTGAAGAAAATTATTTGTCAAGTTGAAGGTACTATATACAAGTTATGATAAACAGGATGCTATCAGAAAAACCTGGAAAGACCTGCATGAACTGAAGCAGAGTGAACTGTACTGTATACAAAATAATAGCAATAGTGTAAGATGATCTGCTGGGAAGGATGTGGTTATTTTCAGCAAGACAATGATCCAATATACCTTGAAGAACTTATGAAAATTGCAATCCATCTACAGAGAAAGAACTGATGGTATCTGAAAACAGACTGAAACATAATTTTATTTTTGGATAGTTCCTTAATCTTAAGTTTTGTTTTTATCTGATTTCTCTCACAACCTAGCTAATGTGGAGATGTATATTGAATTGCTTGAGTCCTTGGGGATGGGGGGTGGGGTGGGAAAGGAGGGAGGAAGAGAAATTGCAACACAAAGTTTTAGAACATTTATGTCAAAATTTGTTTTTATGTATTTTGGAAAATGAAATTCTAAACAGAAAAAAAAGGTCATGAACCCAAGTGTTCTTTAATCCAAGTTCATCAATTTATACACTATGGCTAAGTGGGACATTGGAATGGACCTTCAATGAAGGTGAAGGACACACAGATAACATTTAAAAAATGTACATCTTAGGGGCAGCTAGGTGGCCCAGTGGATAGAGTACCAGCCCTGGAGTCAGGAGTACCTGAGTTCAAATCCGGCCTCAGACACTTAAACACTTACTAGCTGTGTGACCCTGGGCAAATCACTTAACCCCAATTGCCTCACTAAAAAAAAAATGTACATCTTGTATTATGTCAAATCTACATATATTTTGGGAGGGTCCTTCTTTGTTTTAGCTTTTTTTTTATGGACTATCATTTAGTATGGAGATTTCATATGATAATTCCAATGTAATAAATCAATTGCCTATTAAGAACAAGATTAGGTAGATTCTTCTCTCTCCTCTAATGTGGGAAAAAATATTTATCTCTTTCCAAGGGACTAGAACTGAAAAATAATAATTTATATTTTCCTATAATTATACTCTTACCCTAAATTTCCTCACCTTAATAATGTGTTGAGTTCACACAAAATGCTTTGAATTTCTTGAGTTCTCAACTATTTTCAAAGAAATGCTTAGCAAACACCACATCATTTGCTGTGAAACTAGCCCTGAAGAAGAAACAGCAGCTCCACCAGCAAGCTGGTAATGAGTGCTTAGCACCTTCACAATTGTCTCCTGAGTTAGTGCCCAGGCTAAAATTTAGGAAATTGTAAAACTAAATACACTATAATCCTTTTCTAGTGCCTTATTTAGTATCGAGGTATCCTTAATAGGACACTAAGCTTAATAGCTAAAAAGAATTCAAGAAGAGCTCAGAAGAGCTGTGAGAAAAGCTAGGTCATCAGTTTTTCCCAGGGTGCAGATGTCTGGTGGGGCAGGGGGAGCTCATAATCTAATGCACAAGACAATAAACAAACTATATACATGATAAATAGGAAATGATTAAAAGAGGGAAGGTACTAGAATTAAGAAGTATTGGGGTAAACTTCCTGTAGAAGATAGGATTTTAACTAGGATTTACAGGAGACCAGAGACGGTAGTTAGAATGGAGGAAGGAATACATTCCAGGAATGGGGACAACCAGAGAAAATGTTCAGAGCCATGAGATAGAGAGTCTTTTTCATGAAACAGCCAGGTGACACTGGATATAGTGATATTGGATCTAGGAATATGTGTAGGGGAATAAGATGTAAGAAGATTGGAAAGGTAGGAGGGCACTAGGTTATGAAGGACTTTGGATGCAAAACAGAGCATTTTGCATTTGACCCTGGAGAGTGATGCAACACGCCATGTGGCAAATGCCTCACAGAAACTACAGCATTGAGACTTTATCTTTCACCAGCCTGTACCACACAGCCAGTTCCTTCAAGTAGCCTCGCTTTTGAGGCTCTGGTTCCATGGAACGTGCCCTTAAATTTGCCTTCTTCATATTACCAAGACCCACAGGGGTACAGGTGTGTTTTTAGGGGTAATAGATTTCACCCTTGCCAATATAATATAAGTATACCTGTAGGCAAAAACAGGAGGACTAAGTGCTCCTGTGTAAGACTGCCACCCTCTGAAATTTTTTCTATTCCACCATTGCTGATGTTCTGCTCTCCAGACTCCTCACTACCACCTATCTACCACCCTCTGTCCTTGGTGAAAGCATTTCTAGTTATGGCTCCAGGGTTCAGTAGTAGATTGTAGGTATTGACTGAGGACTTGCTTAAGTAAAATCAGATGAATTTATCATGAGAATTTTGTCAAGAACACATAATCCCACAGACACACACACATTCATTCTTTTTATTGTATTTCCATAAGTCAGATCTCTCAAAGACAATGACAAAGTTCATTACCTAAGGTCTAGAGGTATTGAAATCTGTTTTGGTGGAAAGTATGTTGTTCTAATGAAATCATGTTGAAATATAAAATCTACATCTTGAAAAGATGTGATAATTTATTAATTTCCCTCAATTGATTTTTTTCTTTTGTATTTGTAACATGTGACTTCAGCCATCTCCTTACAAAAGCATAAAAAAGGGCTTTGGTTAATGCCCATTTAGTGCATACATATTGAGGACCTTCCCCTCCCAGACTTCTTTCTTTTTCTTTCTTCCTTTCTTCTTTTCATTTTCTTCCTTCCTTCCTTCCTCCCTCCCTTCCTCCCTCTCTCTCCCTTTCTTTCTGTCCTTCATTCTTTCTTTCTTTCTTCATTCGTTCATTCATTCATCTATTTATTTTGACTAGGTAAAGGAGGCCATTCTTTACCTCATTACTTACCGAGCCTTAATCAATAAATGGACATTGCCTCAGGCAAACTGAGACCTGGGAAGGACCTTAGCTTAAAAACACCTAGGTTGTCCTGATATATTTCTCGTCATTGGACCTATGTGGCTCTGAAGGAGGGAGTGAGGCTGGTGACCTTTCATAGCCCAGGCTGACTTAAATCCAATTCACTGCAAGTCAAAACATCACCTCCCAAAGTCATGGTCCTCTTCAAGAATGGAGGACAAAAGGGGACGGCTAGGTGGCACAGTGGATAAAGCACTGGCCCTGGATTCAGGAGTACCTGAGTTCAAATCCGGCCTCAGACACTTGACACTTACTAGCTGTGTGACCCTGGGCAAGTCACTTAACCCCCATTGCCCTGCAAAAAAAAGAAAAAAAAAGAATGGAGGACAAATAACAATTCATAGGATATAAGCATTATAAGGGACCCCATAGAGTAACAGATCTAATACTCTCATTTGATGCATGAGAAAACGAGCATAGAATGAAAAGTGACTTTTCTAATTTCACAGTTAGTATTTTTAGGATTCTCCATGCCTCTTTATTACATGTAAATTTTATTGCATCATGATCTGAGAAGGATGCATTTACTATTTCTGCCTTTCTACATTTGACTGTGAGTGTTTTGTACCCTAATACACGTTCAATTTTTTGAATATTTTGAGTGCCATGTACTGCTGAGAAAAAGGTATATTCCTTTCTATCATTCAATTTTCTCCAGCCATCTATCATATATAATTTTTCTAAAATTCTATTCACCTCTTTAACTTCTTTTTTTTTAATTTTGTGGTTAGTTTTATCTAGTTCTGAGAGGTGAATCAGTATAGTTTTGCTGTCTATTTTCTCTTGTAACTTATTTAACTTCTCTAAGAATTTGGATGCTATACCACTTGAAGCATATATGTTTAGTATTGATATTACTTCATTATCTATGATACCTTTTAGCAAGATGTAGTTTCCTTCCTTATCTCTTTTAATTAGGTCTATTTTTGCTTTTGCTTTATCTGAGATAAGGATTGCTACTCCTGTTTTTTAAACTTCAATTGAAGCATAATATATTCTGCTCCAACCTTTTACCTTTACTCTGTGTGTATCTCTCTGCTTCAAATGTGTTTCTTGTAAACAACATATTGTTGGATTCTGGTTTTTAATCCACTCTTCTATTTCCTTCCAATTTATGGGAGAGTTCATCCCATTCATATTCACAATTAAGATTACTAACTCTGTATTTCCCTCCATCTTCTTTTCCCCTTTGTTTGTACTCTTTTTTTCTTCTTTCATCCTATTCCTCCTCACCAGTGTTTTGCTTCTGACCCCTGCCCCCCTCATTCTGTACTTCCTTTTATCACCCCCCCTTCTTTTCATTCCCCATTCTTCTCCTGCATCTGCCCTCCCTTCTACCAAACCACCCTTTTCCCCTTCCCCTTTTGCTTCCTTAAAGAATAAGCTAAGTTTCTTTATACAAATAGGAGTGTATGTTATTTCCCCAATGAATCAAATCTGATGAGAATAAGGTTGAAACAATGCTCACTCCTCCCTTCTTTCCCTCTATTGTAATAGGTTTTTTGTGCCTTTTCATATGATGTAATTAATCCCATTCCACCTCTCTCCTTCCCTCTCCTCCCCCTATTCTCCTTTTATTCAGCCCCTTAATTTTCTTTCTTTCATCAAATCAAAGTCAATTTAATAACAAAATCTTAACAGAGATACAGATCTCAAGTAAAAAGTATTATCTTCCCTCATAGGGATGTAAACACTTTAACCTTATTGAATAACTTTTTTTTTCCATTTACCTCTTTATATGTCTCTTGAGTCTTGTATTTGAAGATCAAATTTTCTGTTCAGTTCTGGTCTTTTCAGGAAACCATGGAAGTACCTCATTTCATTGAAGGTCTATCTTTTCCCCTGAAAGAGAATGCTTAGCGTTGCTAGGTAGTTGATTCTTGGTTGCAATTCAAACTCCTTTGCTTTCCAGAATATCATATTCCAAGCTTTGTGATCCTTTAATGTTGAAACTTCCAGGTCCTGTGCAATCCTGTCTGTGCCTCCATGATATTTAATTTTTTTTTTCTTCTTGGCTGCTTGCAGTATTTTCTCCTTCACCTAATAATTCTGAAATTTGATGACAGTATTCCTTGGAGTTTTCCTTTTGGAGTCTCTTTCAGGAGGTGTTTGGTGTATTCTTTTAATTACTATTTTATCCTCTGATTCTACAATATCAGGGCAGTTCCCCTTGATAATTTCCTGAAATATGGCATCTAGACTCTTTTTCTTATCATGGCTTTCAGGTAGTCTAATAATTCTCAAATTATCTCTCCTGGACCTATTTTCCAGGTCAGTTGTCTTTCTCATGAGGTATTTCACATTTTCTTCAATTTTTTCATTCTTTTGATTCTGTTTGATTAATTCCTGCTGTCTCATAGAGTCATTAGCTTTCATCTGACCAATCCTAATTTTTAAGATGCTATTTTCTTCAGCAAGCTTTTGCACCTCCTTTTCCATTTAACCAATTTTACTTTTGAAGGAGTTGATTTCTTCAGCGGATACTTTCCCCATTTGCCAATTGTATATTTAAGGAATTGTTTTCTTCAGTCAATTTTTGTGCTTCCTTTTCGAAGTTGTTAATTCTTTTTTCATGATATTCTTGCATAACTCACATTTCTCTCATTTCTTTTCCCATTTTTTTCTTCTACATCTCTCATTTGATTTTTAAAATCCTTTTTGAGCTCTTTCAAGAAAGCTTTTGGTCTTGAGACCAATGCATCTTTCCCCTTGAGGATTTACATATAGACACTTTGACAATATTGTCCTCATCTGAGTTTGTGTTTTGGTCTTCCCTTTTGCCATAGAAGCTTTCAATGGTGAGGGTCCTTTTCTGTTTCTTACTCATATCATAGCCTATTTTTTGTCTTTTAAAGTTGAGGTTGGCTCCTGGGGCACAGGGGCCACTGTTTCAAGCTTCTTGTGATGGGATATAGGAGCCTGCTTAATGGCTCACTGAGTCTTCTGTGGCTTGCAGATCCCTCACCACCTTGGGCTTGCTCCCTGTGCTAGGATAGCTTGGCCCAGTTCTCTAGCTGGGGAGTTTGCCCTATCAGTAGGTGACAGTGGTTCTCACAACTAGTATGCTGTGCCACCAATCTGCTGAGCCAGGACCAAGGGGCCTCAGTTGCTGTGCTATGGCCAAGAGCCTCCTGTTGACTTGTTCAGACCCCCTCCGATCTACAGTAAGCTGCACTGCACTTCCCTTTTGACTAAGTGAGACTGAACTGAACTGAATTTAGAACTGAAATGTTCTAAATTATCTCAAGTTGGAATATTGTGTCTCTCTGTCTTTTTGTAGGTTCTATCATTTCAGAATCAATTCAGAGCCTTGATTTAATATTGTTTTAAAGGGAAACTCGGGAGAGCTCAGGCAACTTCCTAGCTTCTCTCTGCCTTCTTGGCTCTGCCCTACTTCCTTTTGGGTTCTTAGGATTCTAAATTGGGATTCTTATATATGTACATTTGTACATATGACTTTTTTCAGATAGATTGTAAACTCCTTGAGTTGGAGGCAATATTTAATTTTTATCTTGGAATACCCAATGTCTTGGCAAATAATAGGAGATTTTAAATGCTTATAATTTATTGCTTAAATAATTTATAAGAGCCTTGCTCCCAGACCCACCCATTGAGAAGGCAAGGAATACAAAACCCATTATAATTCTGAAATCATGAAAACAAATTTCTGCATTATCCATGTCCTAAAAAAAGAGAAAGAAAAGAAAAAAATTGTTTTAATCTACACTATGAATCTATCAGTTCTCTATCTAGAGATGGATAGCATTTTTCATCATGATTCCTTTGGAACAGTGGAAGGTCATTCTTTTGATTGGAGTTATTGTCTTTCACAGTGTTTTAGTTTCACAATATTGTTTTTACTGTGAAAATTGTTCTGATTCTGTTCACTTCATTTTATATCAGTTCATACAAGTCTTCCCAGATTTTTCTGAAACTATTCCCTTTATCACTTCTTATGGCATAATAGAATTCTATTATAACCATACACTATAACTAGTTCAGCCAGTCTCCAATTGATGGGCACCCATTCTCTTTCCAATTCTTTGCTACCACAAAAACAGCTGCCATGATATTTTTGTGTGTAGGGGTCTTTTTTCTTTTGGTGTGACTTATTTGGTATGTAAACCTTCCAGGGGTATTTTCTGGGTCAAAGTGTATGAACAATTTTATAGCTTTGGGATTATAGCTCCAGATAGCTTTCCAGAAGAGTTGGATTAGTTCACAGCCCCAACAAGAATGTATTAGTTTATCTATTTTCCTGTATTCCTTCCAGAATTTATCATTTTTCTTTTCTATCATCTTAGTCAACAAGCATTTCTCTGATTTTTAGTGACTTAGAACTTTGATAGGTATATTGATAGCTTTGGTTTCTTCCTTTGAAAACTGCCTATTCATATCCCTTGACCATTTATCAACAGGGGAATGTCTCCTATTCTTATTAATTTGACTCAGTTCCCCATATTTTTGAGAAATGAGATCTTTATCAGACAGGCTTACTGTAATTTTTCCCAATTTCCTGTTTTTCTCCTAATTTTAGTTCTATTGGTTTTGTTTATGCAAAAACTTAAATTTTATTTAATCAAAATTATTCATTTTACCTCTTCTGAACCTCCCTATTTTTGTTTGGTCAAGCTCTTCCCTTAGCAATAGATTTGACAGGTAATTCCTCCCATTTCTACTAATTTGCTTTATCAACCTTTGTAGCTAAATCATGTACCCATTTTTGGTTTATATTTGTATATAATCTAAGATATTGGTCTATGTCTAGTATTGGTTGAAATATCTTTTCAGTTTTCCTAGCAGTTTTTCTTCTAGCTTTAGTTTTAACTATGCTTTGTTCTCTCCTTAGGCACTGTGACAGTATCTTATTAAAAGAATTTCAGGAAACTGACCTGTCCTCCCTATAAATACATACATACCCTTTTATTGGTCTTTCCATAAGTCTGTCCTGTCAAAAAAAATACTAGTTTAAAATTTAGTGTTTTTTAATTAAGTAAATTGATTTTAAGAAGACATAGAATAGCATTAAGATGATGAATAAATTGAAATGCTAGATTTCAGATCCATTCTAGAATCACTGTAGTTCAATCTTCTTATTTTACAGATGATAAAAACTGAATTCCACAAGGATTAATTGATATTTTAAAATTATATCTAGTTAATGAAAAAAATTAGACTATGTCTCTTTCCACCATTCTACCTTTCAGTGCTTGCATAAATATGTTGTCTTAGTGATCTGATTAGCTTTCTTTAGATATAAAGCTATTACATATTCTTCACAAGGATGCATAAAAGGCCAGCTCACTGGGAGGACTGAAGAAGAAAAATGTAGGCTGAGTTCACCAATCTTCTTCCCCAGTGTTAGGCCACAAAGCAACCCAAATTTTTTTCATGTCTTCCCTTATTGGCATTCATCTTCAATAGTTGTTTTTTGCAGTGTATTTATCTGGGCAGGGCCTATTCCAAAACCAACAAGCTTTAATTAAGAGAAAAGGGTGTGCCAAGGAGAAAAAGAAGGGCTTCAGGGAATCCAAATGAATGCTTAAAAACCATTATAAACTAAAACAAATACAAAATCAAAGAACAAAAATAAAAACACATCTTTGGTGAACAAACTAAGGCAGCCTGCCAAGATGTGATCCAACGCTTGAGACCTGATCTTGCTGTGCATGGGGCTCCCACTGAAGGCACTTCAGAAGTCAACGTGCCAAAGTGGTGCTAGGGCACAAAGACATTATCATCTTAACGGAGGGTTCTTTTTGCCATTACAGCTGTGAGCAAACATTGCTATTTCCTGAGTTGGTGGAGAGAGGACTAGAAAGACTTGGCACTTCAGTCAAAACAGTTCACATGCAATCAGTAGACATAGTGTTCTATGTGGCAGGTCGTCATTTGGTTTAATTTACTTCGATATATATGTGTGTGTGTGTGTGTGTGTGTGTGTGTTATTTTCCTAATAAGCTCACAGGTACCCCTTTGTTAGTTATGTCTATCTAATTCTCGGTATGTAATTCCCTCATAAAGTCAATGGGAGTTCTAGGGTACAGATAAAGCTATTTGTTAGAAATAATAATAATAATAACCAATATTCATATATCATCTACTATATGCCACGTGTTTTACACATATCATCTGGTTTAACCCTCACAACAACCCTGTGAGGTAGGTACTATTATTGTACCATTTTACAATTGAGGGAATCAAGGCAAACAGAGGTTGAATGACTTGTCCAGGGTTACTCAGCTACTAGGTGTGTAAGGTCAGATTTTAATTCATGTTTCCCTGACTCTGTTGTTCTGGTGCTCTATCTACTATAACATATATATGCCAGTTTTTGGTTTAGACTGACTGGATATTCTTTTACTCAAAAGTAATTGAGCTTCATCATATGCAAACATGAGAAAAGTTATTTTAGTATCTTTGATAAATATGGATAAAAGTAACCCATCTTTAATTCTCTGCCATGTGTGAGTACCCATCTCCTTCAACCTATCCCTTTCCCCACTTTTTGTGTTGTTCTCCCTTTTATGTGGTTTTTTTCTAGAATATGGTAAGATACTTTAAATCAAGGGCTAGCTTTCTTTTTGCTTGCATTTGTATTTCCAGTTCTTAGTAGGGTGCCTGGCACATAGTAAGAAGTGAATAAATATTTTTTGACTGATAACTGAAAGGAGGGAGTAAAATTAGATGATCCCTGAGGTAGCTTCCAATTCTACTTCTATGACCTGTGATCATACCATATGGAGCTGACAAAGGGTCTTTGCTTCCCTGGGCCATGCCATTCTTCTTATCAAAGCTTTGGTGATTACCAGTACAAGTAGATAATAAATCTACCACCCTCCATAGACATGCACCTGGGATTGCAGGGTGTTTTTATAGCTGAATGAATGGATGAATGGAAAAGGCATTTAATAAGTGATTACTATCTACCATGGACTATGTTAAATGTTCATGATACGAACATGAACAAGCAAGGCAGTGTTTGACTTTATGAAGCTATATTCTAATGCAGGAAGACAAAACATAAAAGGGAACTGGAATTTTTTTGCTTGGGGAATATTTGTAGCAACTTGATTTGGAAATAGCCAGGAAGTAGTATAGTGGCTTGGTTGCAAGCAAAATAAGCTAAAAGGCCTACTGTCAGATACCATAGTTCTAGGGACAGAGTCTGAGTTGGTCAGAGAGGGAGGAAGAAGATGGCCAGAGTACAGGCAGCATGCTTTGGAAATGACTGGAACATCTCTACATAGTGATCAATAAATCACTTGAGGACTGACAGTTTTCTGTCTTATAGTACTGCTTATTAAATCTGGTACACTCAACAGATTCCATAAAAGGGAAATTACTTGACTAGAGAAATAAGACATTAGAGAAATCCAAGAACTTTTAACAGCAGAAAATGTTCTGTTTTTTTCATGAAATAGCTTCAGCCCTTAACAACTTTTGTCAGAATGCTCAAACTTTTATGGTCCAATGTGTATACCTACATATACATCGAGAGAGTTGAGGAGGAGGAGGAGGAGGAGGAGAGAGAGAGAGAGAGAGAGAGAGAGAGAGAGAGAGAGAGAGAGAGAGAGAGAGAGATTCATTTATTAGTAGCTACCCAATGGAAACCTAGCCAAATATATACAGAGAAAAACATCATCATTGGTGCTTATGATAGTATTTTGGAGTCCTCAGGAGTCTATGTAAGACCAATGATGCATATATAATGAGGTGATTTTCTCCCACTTCCTATACTGTTCTGTAGAAAAGTGTTTTCAAATGCTTTAAAGGGTAGGCAGACTTTTCTAAAGGAGGATCATTATTAAATGCTGAAAGCAAACAGAATAAACCAATATAGTATTTGGGGAAGGAAAAAAAAATAAAAGAAGCTTTCCTTCCTTAAAAAACATTCATCAAAGATTCAAGAGAAAATGCCAGCTTCCTAGGATGTGATGGCAACAGCCTTTCAATCTGGACAAGCAGAAAGCATTCTTAAGCAGCTGATATTTCATCTTAAATAAACAATTCAAGTCTTAGGTTACAGGCCATGGGGGGAACATGACCCCAGACTTGAGCAATGTGCCTTTCACAGATTTTGTTCCAGTTCAGAAATAATTATAAGCCATAATCCAAAATAATGTATTATTTTAGCTACAGATCTCCTGCATCAGAAAGTCTGAGGAAGTTCTTATTGCTGAGAATGAAATAATGTTCAACCTTGGTAGTAAACAAGCCATGTACTTCCCAGGCACAGGTGGATTACACAGTGAAATTAATGCTTTTTCTAGATCTTTGAAATTAAGCAGTCTAAAAGGGAAGGGGTGCCAGGGAAGGAACCCATTTTATGTAAACAGTTTGAAAAATGAGTATAATGCAAATCCTTAGCTTGAAAAATTACAATGTGTCAAAATATTAGTTGTCTTTAATTTTAAAAGGTGCTCTGAGTCAAGTCAGAGTATAATATTTTTTCTCCACTACTTATAACAAGTTCATGAATCTGGGGGGGGGGGTGGAATTAGCAGATTTAATTTTTTTTTATAGAACTGGATATGGATACAATTGAGGTTTTATTCTACTAAGTGCTGTTGTGTATTTTAATGATTTAGGATCATGTTCCATGGTCAAAAGAGAAGCAAAATCTGAAACTAGCAGACAAAGTCACTTATTTAATACAAACCTTGATTTGATTTTGCTAGTCTATAAATTTAATTAATGCCAATTTGACAAACATTTATTAAGTTTAATACCCAGAGGAATATAAACTCCTTATTGTCACAGAATTTTTTTTTTCATTTGTTAGTTTTCATCTCTTGGTCTTTACATCCCTAGCATCCAATAGATTTCCTTGCACATAGTAAATATTTAATAAATGTTTATTGAATGAAATATCTTCCATTCTAAGTTCTCATTGTGCTATGAAAGTAATGCTGAATTGACTCTCTGAAAACTTTCTGGTATGTGGGCCTAGTAATGGACTAGGGGTGTTTCCAAACACTAGCCTAGCTAAACAGAAAGAGATTCATGAATGGATGGTGGTTACCAAGTGCTTTATTCTTTTGGCCACAACCACTCATAAATGCTGCCTACTAAGGCATGGAGGATTTGTGATTTGTTTTGGTAGAAGGACTACAGGCAGCATGCCTGTATTGGAAGAATAAACTAAATGACTTTGTAATATACTTAATGCTTATGACATGCATTTAACTGATGTGGTGCTTAAAATATTCACATATTCACTTTTGCTAATGGAAGAATTCTACCCAGGATCCACTTCCTCCCCAACCTGTCATCCTGCCTTTGATTGGTTGAGGCCTTTTACTAGGACTTTTCTAAAATGGATGATGACAATTATCCTAATAATGATAATACTTAAGCATGGCCTAAGCTGACAACAAAGTGATGAAGTAAAATTTTAAAAATAGGACTAATCAGCTACAACCATATTTGTTGTTTAGTCATTTCTCAGTTGTGTCTGAGTCATTGTGACCCTATTTGGGATTGTCTTGGTAGAGATACTACAGTGGTTTACCATTTCTTTCTCCAGCTAATGTTATAGATGAGTTAACTGAGGCAAAAAAGGATTAAGTGACTTGCCCAAGGTCACAGAACTAGTGTTTGAGGACAGATTTGAACTCAGGAATATGAGTCTTCCCAACTTTAGGGCTAGCACAGATCATAGTAATTTAAGTTACAATCTGATCATAAATAGGCAAGGCCCATAGAAAGTGGAATGTGACATTTGAAGGAAGAGAGGTCATTTGTAGCTAGAGAAAAGAGGTAAGATTTCATGAAAAAGGGGTCAGCTTATCTGGTCCTTGAAGTAAGAGGAGTATTTCATCAGATGGACAAGTGATGGTAGATCATTCAAAGTATATGGAGAATGGCATATACAAAGTCACAGAAGTGGGCTCTTCCCTTGATTCCTAGGTTTTCCCCCTCAAACAAGAATTGTAATAAGTAACAAAAAGAACTTGTACCCATAAAAATGCAATTCAGAATTCTTCAATATTCTTGTTTACAACATTCTTTAATTTAAAATAAATATTTCTGAGGAAAGCTTCCATTCGTACATACCAGTAATATTTAATTTGTTAAATAGTATCCAAATACCTAAGGTGATTAGGTCTATACTATACGATTAGGCCACTCTGGTCTTTTGACTTCTCTATATGAAGCCAATTACATTCAATTCAATAAACATCTATGAAGTACATACTATATGCAAGGCATTATGCAAAACTTTAGAAGGTACAAAGAGAAAGCTAAAGTGATCTTGTCCTGCCCCTCTAGGAGCTTATAATTCTACTAAATAAAGGGTTCTTCACCTCTGAATATTTGTGTGTATACATACACATATATGTATGCATATATGCACATGTGTATATACATAAACATATGCATACATATACATAATATTCTAAGCCTGGGTTTTTATGTATACTTACATATGTGCATACATATACAAAAATGTATACATATATATATATATATAAATACACACACTTAAATACATATACACACATATATACATATGGACAAACACACATAGTTTAAGAGCCCCTGATCTAGTAGAATTATAAGGTCCTAGAGGTCCTAGAGAGCAGGGCAATACTAGAATAGATAGATAGATAGATAGATAGATAGATAGATAGATAGATAGATAGATAGATAGATAGATAGATAGATAGATAGATAGATGATAGGTAGATGATGGGTAGATAGATAATAGATTATAGGTAGGTATATATACATATAAATAATCTATCATCTATCTATCCATCTGGCAGCATATAACATTCACAACAACACAACTCTGGAAAGTAGTTGATATTATTTTCTCCATTTTACAAATTGAGGAAACTGAGACAGGCCAACTGACTGTGGCTTTTAAGTAATTGAACTCTTTTGGGTCACTGACAGTATCTTTTCTTTGACCCAAAGCTTTGGATTTTGGCTATGCTGTTCCTCGGAGTTTTCATTTGGGGATTTCTTTCCATTGGATGGTCAATGAAATTTTTCTTATTTTTTACTTTGCCCTTTGGTTCTAAACCCTTTTCTTTTAAGATTTCTTGAAATAGTATATCAAGACTTTTTGTTTTTGTTTCTGGTCATGGTATTGAGTTCAATGACTCTTAATTTTTTTTTCTCCTTGATCTGTTTCCCGGGTTAATTGTTTTTACATTGATATTGATTCATTTATGAGATACTTTATATTTTCTTTTTTAGCTTTTTGACTTTGTGTTAGAATATTTTATTGCTTCAAGAAGCCATTGGCTTTCTCTTTGGTTCATTGTAATTTTCAGAGCATTTGTTGCTAGCAAACCCTAAAAATAAATAACCAAAGAGTCACAGAGGTTGTGCACCCACTCCTAACTGAAAAAAGATAAAGAAGTTCACAGAAGTTATCACAACAACTGTTAGCTATGAAAAATAAAATAAAACCAAAGAGCTAAGAGTGGTTTTAAGGAAAAAAAGCTTTCTTTATCCCTTTGGAGGAGGGGAGACGACCTATGTGCTGGGATCTGCTCTGATACTGAAAAGACCCACTGCCATGAAGCTGAGCCTTGATACATATACTAGTGGCTACACAGTGTGCTGTAGCCGTGGCAATGAGGGAGTAACAACAACAATGAGGCACGTTTGATTCATAGTGGAGCTTCATGAGAAACTCTGGGAACCACCTGGTGCTGCTGTTAAATAATTCTGGGGTTTTGCTGCAGCAGAGTTCATCTAGAGGGTGAGCACAGAGAACTGTTGCTATGCCAAGCTCAGGGCAGAGCTTGCTTGCTGGGCCTTAGCTCTGGAAAATGGGGTATCTCCTAATGGTAAAAAGAGAGGAATAAAAAGAGAGGGGTGGTCTTGGCATGGGAATCCTGACAGTTCCTCTTGTGCCAAGCTATTAATCTCTTTCCAATTCTTCGTTCCATCACTCTCATTTCTTCTCCAATTTTTCTCAAATGCTCTCATTTCATTTATTTAAAAAAAAAGTTTTTTGAAATCTTTCTCTTTGTCCCTTTTTCTTTCTTTCTCTCTCTTACTCTTGCTTTGTATTTTCTGGAAATTCTACTTGAATTTTTGCCTAGCTTGTTTTCTCTGAGGCTTTGCTTATAGATGTGTTGGAGTCATTCTCTTATTCTGGGTTTGTTTCTTGAGCTTTTCTGCCACTATAGTATATTATTGCACTTTGTGGTGGATTTCTTTCTTTTTTTTTTCTTTTTTCTTTTTTTTGCTCAAGCTACTTCCTGATTTGGGGTTTTAGGCCTCAGCTCTGCATCACTTCTAGAGGGAAGGTCTTATTACTGCTATTCTAAAGTTTTGAATGTTGTATCATTTCAGGATCTCAGGGACAACTTTCAATGTTCCCAGAGGGGTATTATACAGGGCAAAGTCCAGTTTCTGCCACTCTGGTCTGAGCTCTGCAAGTTCTTGCCCTGGGTTTGGTTCTTTGCCAGAAGAAACTGCTCCTGGACCTAGCCTTTATCAGTCAGCTGGAAAGCCCTATTGATTCAGTGGCAAATTTTTAGGTTCCTCTTTTGTCTGGGATTTGTACCCTGATTATTCTTTGGAAAGTTGGGTTACATGCTAAAGATGAAGCATTGCTGCTTGCTTATTTATGAGCTAAACTTTTTCCATCCTCCATACACTGCCCAGGACCTCTTTACCCAGGATCATCAATCACTACTTGTACAAGCTGGGTCTGTAACTCGTAACTGGGTATGGAAAAAAAACACCAAACTACCAATTCGTACCTGTCTCCATCATAGAGACCCAGAATAGGTCTGGTGGAATCTTGTTACATGTCTAGGACTTCCTCTTTTCCTAATGCACAGTATTTCCCTGGAACTTGGGTGCTCTGTGTGCAATGTGCTTCTGGCAAGATACCATCCCTACTTCAATTCAAATCAATTCATTAAACCAGGTAAGTACCTACTATGTGCCTGCTACTATGCTAAATACTGGGGATACAAAATGAAGCAAAAGACAGTTTCATGGAGCTTATAATCTAATCGGGGAGGCAGCGTGAAAACAAATGTAGACAAAGCAAGTCATATACAGGATAAATAGGAAATAATTAAAAGAGGAAAAGCACAAGAATTAAGAAGGATTAGGGAAGAAGTCCTGTAGAAGGTGGGATTTTAGTTGAGACTTACAGGAAGTCAAGGAGTTCAGTTTTTGGAGCAGAGGAAGAATAGCAGCCCAGATGTAGGTGATAACCAGAGAAAATGCCTGGAGATGAGAGATGGATTGTCTTGTTTGTGGAACAACCAGTGTCACTGGACCTAAGAGTCCATACTGGGGGGTAAGCTGTAAGAAGAGAATAAAGCTCCAAGCTGGGTTGGAGAAATTGATGTGGAAAATCACATGTAGCCTCTGACCTTGTCTGTCTCAAACAGATCCTGGCCTTGCTGTGTTCCAGCTACAGCTATAGGCCTGTGTCTCTCTTTTGTAAGGTAATCTCTGCCTTCTGACCTTGTCGGTCTCAGACAGGCTCTGGGCTTGCGGTGTCCGAGCTGCAGCTATAGGCCTCCTTTGTACGATAATTACTGACCTCGTCCTTATGTGATATACTTGTATGTATCTTGCTTTACTGTAATGATCACTAGGTGCCACTATACATCCTTTGTTTGGTGATCACTGACCTTATCCTTGTTTGATACACTTGTATGTATCTTTCTGACTATGCCACTATATCACACCTAATCTTTTTGTATATAACCAGGTGGGCTACAAGACTCAGGGCCCATTGTTGGAGGTTTGATACCCCCCTCCCCCTTGCTTGGGCCCACATGTAATAAACTCTCTCTCTCTCAACCTTGAGTATCTGGCTGAGTATTTTCTGTGTCAATCGTGCCATAACAAAATGACTAATTCTGATGTTTTTGGAATTTCCTAATCTGGGTTCAGGCTGATGCATTTTCAAGATCTGTTTAGAGATTTACAGAGAGGAGCTCCACTATATTGTTCCTACCACTCTGGCATTTTGGCTCTGCTTTAGACATACTTAATAAAAATTATAAATAGAATGATATATTCTCCCAGACCATTTCTACACATAGGTACATGTGTCAGTGTGTGCTTTCTTAATATCTACTAGTTTTATATTGCCTTTTTGTTTGCATTTTTTAAATCTCCAAATCATATAGAATGCAAAAGTACCTGTAAATGAAGATTGTAATTAGAAAGTTGAAGCTATTGGTAACATAAAAGACTAATAATTTGGGGAGAACATGGAATAGGAGGGAAAAACAAGTGAAATGGAAGATAAATGGACCCTGTAATTAGATATATGAAGGTCAGAGATTGGATAGAGTCATCTTAATTCTTTGATCAATAAATAATCATGTATTAGGTTTCATAGACATTAGAAAAGACATGGCTGCTTCTTACCTTTAGGTCAGAAAATATCCGGTTTCTAAGGAACACCTCACCCACCACTTTATAATTTGGAACAAATTATGATTTAGGAGAAAAAAAATCTTTTCTTAATCTGAAATGAAACAGCAGCAGTGTTTAGCGTCTTCTTGGTTGTCAACAAAATAGGAATGATTCAAATAATAATCAGTAGTATTCATACAACACTGAGTGCATTTGCCAACTACGATTAAGAGGCTGTGTGAGCCTTGCTGATAAAGTAACAATTTCTATTTCCACATTTGAGAGAGACACAAGTGCCACCGGAGATGTATAATCTATACTTGCTGAGGAAATTTTTCTTCCTTTTCTTTTCTAATTTTTTGTGCTCTGTTCTCTCTTCTCAAAGGTAGACTGCATCTCTCAGATCCTACTATCTCCCTTTACCCAATCAGTTACCTTAAAGTGACATAAGCATTTCTTAAATATTCACTTAAAGAAAGGGACAATGTTACTATATTAGTAGAGCTAACTTGTTGGGCAATAGGAACTTGAATGTAATGAGAGGCAGAAATTGGGAGCAAAGAAATGACAACACTGTGAGCTGTAGGTACATAGAATCATTCTCTTGGCTTTTATAACAGGATATGATGCTCTGGGAAAGCCTCATCTGTGCTGTGTTTTTTCATTGCATGTACACCCAAAAAGCCCATTGTTGCATTACCCAAACAATAGTCTAGCTCACCCCATTCAACCAATCCTCAGGTGAGAAGTATACAAGGTTGGCTATTCTGTCTCTGAATTGGAGGGAAGAATCCCTTTCTTTCTAGATTTTCTCTGTTCTTAAGGAGTAAAATCCATTGCCTGGGTGCCCTGAGATTCAGAAACTGCCTATTTGCCAAGATTTAAATGCCTAACCTTTCTAATGGCACTTGGGATTGAACGATGGTTCTTGAGAGAGGCTATTAAGCCCCTTTGTCAGTTATGCTTAAATTTGGAGAGAAAGAAGGAGAGTATACACTGAAGCCAGACTACCTTCTTTGCTTGGTTCAGCATATTTTTCTTATTAATGTCAACAATTAGAAATTACCATTAAGTGCATCACAATCAAAGGATATCTGTAGTTCATAGCAAATTAATGAGGTACTGGAAAAATCTGAGCTGCTTCTTCTTCTTACCCTGTATTCTGAAGAATTCCTTGGGAATGCCTCCCTACCCTCCCACCCGCATTCTTAGTAATACTTACAATAACAAACATACCTCTGCTTGATTTCTTTCAAACAATCTTATCAAAACAGCATGGCTTGGTGGGTCATTTATTCATTTGAAAACGAATAATACTCTCATCAATAATCTATTTGAGAAAATGAGAATCAGTTACAAAGTGCCTAAATTGGCCACACGAATTAAAAGCCCAACCCAGTCACACTCTAATTTGTCAACAATAAACAGAGGAATGAATTTCTTCAGTTCAACAAAACCTCCAGGTTTCAAAGGCTGAATTAAATGTTGATAAGTGCCATCAAACCACCATGAGGGATGGAGACTTCCTGAGGAGGCAGCCCACCTGGCTTGAGTAATTAAAAGCAGCCCAACTGGCTGGAATTGTGCTGATAAGAAGAACAAGGAGAAGGAGATACTGATACATGCGAATTCTAAGTGAGTTAATTGTATTATGATATTTTAAATACAAGTCTTAATTTGCATCCACAACAACATTTCAGGTCCAGCAGAAATAGGTGTTAATAATCCTCCTTGGGTTTGACATCACATAAGGGATGTTTTACATGTTGTCTATTTCTGAGCACTGTCAATACAGAATTATAAAAATCAATGTTGATTAGCAGTAGAAATTATAAAGTTAAAGTGATTCATTTTGAATAATATTTGAAGAAAGGGGTCTGTGTCTATGCACATATATACATATATGTGTGTATGTACTTATGTATTTTCCATTTATCCCCACCTCTGTGCCACTTTCTTATACTTCTATGATCCTAGAATCCCTATCCAAATGAAAGGTGCTCCTATGCATGTCTTCTGATCATAAGGTTTGCAATACATATAGAAAACTCCTCAAATCACTTGTATTCTTATGTAACTCAGACTAATGGATTTTGGTTGGGTGCAAGGCTTCCCACTTTTTTCTTGGGCAAGGTCTTCCAGGAGAGACAGTGACCTTAATTAAAAGGCTTTAGTCTTGTTTCTCTCCAAAGATATCTCACAAACATTTTCTCTCAATATCCTTTTGACTAACTACATAGAAAGTCCCTAGCTGAACTACTTCACATCTTGTGGGTGACAATAGAGGGTTGTCAAAGCTTTAAGCAAGAACATAGAGGACCTAGAAAGAAAAAAAAAAACAACCTATAATCACAGAAAATTATATGCCAAAGGAAATGTATTTCTTTTCATTTCAAAATTTCAAGGAAATGTTTTATGTTTTCTTGGAATTCCAGGCACTATAATGAAATAATGTGGAAAATATAATAGTGAGCAGATTTCAGAATTCATTTCAAGATCCAGAGTGGTTGCTGCTATGGTAAATCATTTGGCTGGAGGATGGTCATTAAAATGCAGCTATCTTTAAAAAAAAACACAAACAAAAAAACAAGAAACTCTCAACATTATGGAAATTCTGAATTTTCAATTTTTGTTTGGAGGTAGGGGAAACGAGGCTGATTTAAACATAAAACATAAATTTGAATTCAGTGCAGAGTCTTGTTCTTCTAAAGATCATTGTTTCATATTCTCATTACGTTTAGATCTGGTAGAAGGTCTACGAACAGCTATTCATGAATCTGAGCTCTAGCAGGTTAGAGGTTGGCAGGTCTTGATGTAGGGGGCCTGTCTTTAGAAATGTCTTCCCCTTATGAACTAACAGAGAACAAGTTGGTTGGCCTTCAGGCCTAGATTTTGAGGTCAAGCTTTTGCTAAAGTTCAGCAGCCAAGAGCAAAGTCACTGATTACTCTTAATAATTTGTTTTCTGATATTTCTATCATGAACGTATACTCAGAGGCCAAGGGGAGCTTTTCCTAAATTGGAACAAATGAATAAAAATATGTAAAACTAGTTTTAGCAATTTTCAAAGTCCTAAGGTGTTTGTTATGTTCTATATCAGCATAATTGTACACGTTCTCCGTGAACTATGCAACACAAAGTAGCAATACAAATAAGTCAGATTTCTATGAACTCCATTTCTCTAATTTTCAGATGCGATTTTCCACAAGAGTGATGGAACAAACTGGGTTAGAAGGAATGTCAATGGCCATCTAACCCTTACCTGTATCAAAAAGTAAATCCTCTCTGCAACATAACTGAAAAATGTCCATTCTAGATTTAGTTGAAGATCTCCAAAGAGGGGGCATTCACTACCACTGGAGATAACTCATTCCACTTTTGAAAAATTCAAATTATTATCAGTGTTCTTTGTCATCAAGCATATATTTGCAACGTCTGAATGCCTGTAGTTCTACCCTTTGGGGCCAAACAGAAGAGATCCAATCCCTCTTCCATGTGACCAGTCTTCAAATATTTAAGGACAACAACCCTCTCTCTCCTAATTCTAATCTTCCCCAGGCTGAGCATTCCCATTTTCTTTCCTATGTGTCTAATTTTGAAATTAAAGTCCACTGAAACTTCCAGAACTTTTTCAGATAAAATGATCTACAGTAATACTTTTTCCATAGCTTTTTCTTGAACTTACAAAGTTGATTTTTGAATCTGAATGTAAAATTTTAAATTATGCCCATCAAATATTATATTATTCAATTCAATCCCGTGTTCAAGCCTTTGAAAGTGATTTTGGATCCTAATTCTATTATCCAATAGATACTCCTCCTAATATATATTTATATGTGTGTGTATTATATATATATATATATTTTTTTTTTTTGGTAATGTGTCATGAGTCATTTTGCCATGTATTTATCCAAGTATTAGATAAAATGTTAGGCAACACCGGGTCAACCACATAACTAGAGAACTTTCGTCAAGTTGACATGGAATCATTAATGACTGAACTTTGGATCTATTGTTCAGTTAACTTATTTGTGATATCTCTAGACTTCATTTTTCCATTTTGTCCAAAGAAAAAGATGCTTTGCTAGAATCTAAGCAAACTATAACTATAGTCTTCATTCCCTTCACTTGAAAATTCCATAATCCTGTCAAAAACAGGAAATGAAATTAGTCTTATGTGACATGTTGTTGATGAATTCATCTTGGTTCTTTATGGTCACCAATTCCTTTTCTATATGTTCACTTACCACCTCCAGTAATATCATCTATGATTTTTTTTTGTTATTTGTTTGGTTTTTTTGTTTTTGCAGGGCAATGAGGGTTAAGTGACTTTCCCAGGGTCACACAGCTAGTTAAGTGTCAAGTGTCTGAGGCCGGATTTGAACTCAGGTCCTCCTGAATCCAAGGCCAGTGCTTTATCCACTGCACCATCTAGCTGCCCCTCTCATCTCTGATTTTGACAGGAATTGAAGTCAAGATCGTTGGCCTATAGTCTGTAGAATTCATTATCTTCCCTTTTGAAAAAAAAAACTGTGACAAAATTTACTCTTTTCAGTTTTTCAGGATCTTGGTATTTCTTTATAGCACATATAGAGTTAATATAAGTCAGGCAACTTGAATTCATCAGAAGTTAGAAACTCCTCTACAATCTCTTTATATAAAGTACCAATTCTCCTTTTAGTTTCATCTAATTCAATGATCATTTTCCTTGGTAGAGAAAAATGGAGTAGTTTTCTTCCTTCAGTTTTCAATTGGTATCATGCCATTCACCCTGAACACTTCCAAATATAACTGAATACTACAATAAACCATCACAACCTACAACAACAACAAAAATCAAAACATCTTTTTTTGTCTTTTATTTTTCCTCAAGTTATGTTGAATGTAGTACATCAGGCAGGTTTTTTCTAGTACAGGTGTCAAGCACAGGGCAGTGCCCCTACCTGCTGCTGGGAATAAGATTAAAATGTAATTAGAAAATACTTAACAAAAGAAATTAAAACACAATAGAACATGGATAATGTTAATATGTTGTTTTTTAAGTGAATGAGTACTGTCTAGACCCTTATTTACAGATGAATTGCCTTATTTCTATTTGAGTTTGACTCTGTTTTATAGGACCATTATATTGTGACAGGTAAAATTAAATATGGTTGCCTTATTTCTGTCCCAAATTTGGGGAAAATTAGCTGGGGTTCCTACTATATTTGTTACTTATAAAGGAGAAGCTTCAGCACCAGTTCTGGGCATTAAGCATTTATTAAAGCATACCAAGTATGAGTAAAAAGAGAACGCCTGGGTCAGAAAGTTAAGAACAGGCCTATCTAGCCTAGAGCTGCAGCCTGGCCTGCTTCTTCCTCCAAATCCTCCACCCCGAGACTGTCCAAGAGCCAAACTGCCAGTTGAAGTTCCTTCTGGGTCCGGAGGAGAGGTGGTCCCTACACACTGTTCCAAACTAATTGGCGAGCATCACCCAAATCCATTGGTTCACTGGACTTGAGGGCGGTCCATGAGCAGAACTTGCCAAAGTCAGAGAATCTACCCCCTGAGAGCCAGGCTCTCAGGTAAATGTGGTTTTAATCAAGTCAATTTCAAGTGAGTAAATCAACTAAGTCAATCCAATCAATCTTAATATAATCCCTTCAAAAGGGGGGGGGGAGGGGAGTGGGGCCCTCTGGGCATTCCAAAACCCATTATTTTCTCATAATATCCTTTTTGTTCATGCCGTTACCTGCTCTATCATCTACCTTCTATAGTTTGTTTGTTTTGGTGAGGCAATTGGGGTTAAGTGCCTTGCCCAGGGTCACATAGCTGGTAAGTGTCAACTGTCTGAGGCCATATTTGAACTCAGGTCCTTCTAACTCCAGGGCTAGCTAGTGTTTAGCACCACCTAGCTGACCTTCCTATAGGTTTTTAAAACAAAATCTAAGTTGGTTTTGTGTTTCCTATATAATCATATTAGACTCTTTAGCAAATTCCATTTTTTCTCCTTTTCAAAACTGTTTTTCCTTTTGATCTTCAGAATTTCATTCTTGATTCTTAAGACCTTATTATCTCTTTTACCCCTATCTATCCTACCTTTGAACCCTCTGATACTTGTTCTCCCAAAGTTTATGATACACACCTGAATACTTCTAGATTATCTTCTTTTTCACAATATTTAGGGCAGAATGGTAACTTGCCCACAAGGGACCCATTATTTCTATCTCAGAACCAAGAGTTTTCCCCAATACTGAGAATTAGATCAAAAATATAATTTCCTCTTTCTGATTTCTACCTATTTTGAAGGATGAAATTATCATTAGAGATAGTCAATAAGTTATTAGGTCCTCTAATTTTAGGAGACAGTATGCTATAGCATTTAAAAAATTGGAGTTTTCTATCACTACAATATTGTGCCTCTAATTCAGCCTTATGATCTATTTCTTAAATTTCTCATCTACTTCTTTCTGATTGGGTGAGTTGTATGCACTACAATGACAACACGGTTCTTGTTTCTCTACTGTTGCTGAATTATATCTAAATGCAAGTCCATAGCTTACTTCCCCCTACTCCATTTCTTCCTCATTCTTAATATGTAATATTACTTTGTCCCCTTTATTTATTCTTTTTTTCCCTTTATTTATTCTTTAAAAAAATGTTACTCATTTGCAGAGTCATATTCTAATCATAGGCTCTTATCCCACCAAATCCCATAATACCCATGTAGTTAAATTTCCCCATTTGCTTTAGGATCTTTAACTTATTTTACTTATTCCCCATGTTTACGCATTTGTGTATAAATCTGACTATATGTATTTTTTACTGACTTCTTTCCCAGATTTTATGTCATATGAACTTTTGGATATCTCTATATTTTAACCTTGGAAAATTAATGAATATTATGGGACATTCTCATAAAAATGAAAGGCAAAATCACATGTCAGTTTTGTAAGATCTAATTTATAATTCCATATTATCATTTCTCTTTAATTTGTAAGTCTATTTTCAAGTAAATAAATCATATTATATTTTCAACAAGTCACTGCATTATTAGTCTCAGCATAACTCATCATAATAAATACAGAATTTATCTTTTGGACTCAGTTTCTAAATTTTTTTTACAAGACTTAGCTCTTACTCATTGGCATGTGTTATCATTTAAAAATTCTAGAGAGATCTTTTCTATGCCAAACTTTTTAACCCCTTTTTTTGCTCTTGCTCTCATTAAAATACAATTCTTTGAATGGTTTACTCCATTATCTGTTAACAATTCTTTTTTTTTCTTTCCATTAATAAAGAAGATTTCAAAGAATTTCAAAGATGATGAAATATATTATCCATAGTTTGGAAAGTATTTTACTAGAAAGCAACCATGAAAATAAGCATTGGCCTACATGCTCTGGGCATTATAGAAATCAGGGCTATTTTAATGTGAATTAGATAGCAGGCCTGAAAGAATTATGATAATATCTCCTTTTATTTTTTCCTCTTTGTTTGATTTTTATGGGAATTTGCATTTATGTAGAACTCCATGCCTTTTCTACAGGGATATCATGATATCCATTTACTAGTGTGGCCTGGTATGAAAGGAGGACAGAGATAAAGGGCAGTGTGGTAAAGAATAATGAATTTGGAGCCAGAGAGCACAGGCTTAGTTTCTACCTCTGCCACTTCCTTTGTATGTGACCTTGACATTCAACCTCTCTATACCTCCTTTGCTCATTTATGAAAAGAAAGAGTTAAAGTAAATGGCCTCTAAGGTTCCTTCTGAGTCCATGAGACCTTGCTCAGAGAGCATTGTGCTAAAATTCAGCACCCTCTTTGACCTTTAAGTAGAGGCCTACACTTGAACTTCTGGCAGGGGGTAGGAAGGAAGAGTAATCCTCCCTTGAAATATTGATCAAATAAAAAGAAAAGCATGTGGCAACATCTATACAATTATATTTAACTCAGAATATGACAGTGAATCAATATGTGAATGTCGTACTTTAATCACTTATCTTTTCTTTATTCTCTTTATTAATTATCTTCCCTTTTTGTCTATTCTAGACTTTTATTCTTTGATTCATGGTCTTTATACTTATTCATTCCTTCTTTAGTCTCCGTATTACTCATGGTATTAAACTTTCTAAAATATCTATTTTGAGTTTTCTCTTCTAAGCAATTTCTATATCATTTACTTGTATATCTTGCTCCCTTCCTCTTTTTTTCTGTTGTGCCTCAAAATTAAAAGTATCAATTACTGCAGAAGGCGGAAAAGATGGTAGAAATTTTCCTGTGTCCCTGTTTTTGAAGTTTATTATTATCCTACTATTTTTCCCATGATCATTTCTCTGCTACTGCCTTCCTCCTCATTCAATTTACCATTGAATCTTCTCTTTGATGCCTGCCTATTCTGCCTTCATGATGAAAGTTACTCCCAGGAACACTGACTGTCCTTCTAAGGCAGGATGCTGTCCATGCAGGCATGAACTCTGTCAGAAGTAGGGATCTGTCTAGGCACTAAACTCCTAAAAATTATGCTCATTGTGAGGTCCTTATGTTCCATTTTAGAATACCTCTCCCCCTCCATGGGAATGTTCTTCAGTTGTGCCCCTTCAAACAATGATTAGAAATTTTCCCTTTTCTGAGAATACCCCAATGAGAGCCCTGGAAAGCCACAACAGGATGTTGGAATCAGGAGGGAAAAAAATGCTTAATTTTTTATTTTATTTTTAATTTATGGAATAAAACAAGCATTTCTATAACAGTATAATAAAATTATGATTGCACATGAAACTGCAAATCTATGTATAACTTGCTATTATTTTCAAACATACAACATTATCATGTAAATTTCTTTTTTCTTAACCTCCAAACCCCCACCTGCTTCCCCATGGTTACCATTACACCCAAATAGGTATATGTTGTGTTTCTGAATACTATATATACGCACACATATATACTCATGTGTATATGTATATATGCATATACATGTATATATTTTATGTACATATATGTATGTGTAAAATTATTTTATGCATATTTCTATTGATCAGTTCTTTTTCTGGATACAGGTAGCATCTTCCTTCATATGTCCTTTATACTTAATTTTGGTATTTATAATATTCAAATTAACATTCACTCAAAGTCATCCCTTAAAAAATATTGCTGTTACTGTATCCAATGTTATTTTGGTTCTGCTGATTTTACTCTCATGGAAGTCTTTTCCTGTTTGTTTTGTTTTTAAATCATTGAGCTCATAATTTCTTATAGCACCATAGTATTCTATCGCAATCATATGACTGAGCTTGTTCAGTGATTTCCCCAACTGATGGGCATCCCTGCAATTTCTACTTCTTTGATACCACAAAGAAAGCTGCTAAAAACATTTTAGTGTATGTATGTATGTATATATGTATATATACATATATATGTGTGTGTGTATAAAACATATTCATGTGGATTTTACATTATACATTTTATATATTGTGCATATATGTTACATATTTTATGTATATTTTATTATATGTTTACATATGTTTTTTCCTTTTGAATTGAATTGGTGGAGAAAATCCTTCAATGAGATATACTCATGGGGAAAGGTGGCCTTGATAAAATGTGAATGGGTCAATGAATTTAAAAATAGAAAATAAAGCTAGTTTAAAAAAAAAACATCAAATTTTTATTTTCCTCATTCATTAAGGGAAAGTAACAATTTATATCAAAAGAATACTAATGGGTAATCAAAGAAGTATTCAATATAATTTTATTTACCATGTACCTTATTTGGTAATGCATAGACTACTAAATTATCCTAATGTAACAATAATAATAAATAAATGATGCTTTAACATTTGAGAAGTGCTTTCCATATGTTATCTCATATTTTTGGTGATGCCATTTGATCCAATCAAATTACTTTTGTAATATAATATACTCAACTTCATATGATAAGGCAACACTAATGACCTTCTTAAACCAGGCTGCACCATTTGGGTTTCTTTTTTTTTTTTTTCAGAACTGATGATGGATTTCTGCCAATCCTTCCACACTTTTGCCTGCTTTCTTCCTGACTTATGAGAAGTATTTGAAAGATGACTGGGGTTAGGGGAACACTCCTTTAAAATGGAACAAAGCAAATGGCACAGAAGAGTTCCAAGGAACTCGTGATGGAAGAGGATCTCCAAATCCAGGAAAAAAAAAAAAAGAACTGCAGAGTATAGATGCTAAATGAACCATACTATTTCTTTTGTTTTTGATGCTGTTGTTTTTTTTTCTATTTTGAGGTTTTCCATCATTGCTCTGATTTTTTTCTCTTATAACATGACTAATGCAGAAATAGGATTAATGTTATTATGTGTGTGTGTGTATATATATATATATATATATATATATATATATATATAACCTATATCAGATTACCTGCTGTCTAGGGGAGGGGGGAGGGAGGGGAGGGAAGGAGAAAAATCTGAAATTGTAAAGCTTGTATAAACAAAGGTTGAGAACTATCTTTACATGTAATGGAAAAAAATACTTTATTAATTAAAAAAATGGAGCAAAGCAAAATTAAACAATCCATTGGAGAATCTGAAGTTCCTTGACTTAGGGCCAATAAATATTGTGCTCAAACCCAATTAATTAAATCACCTTCAGCATTCTTTTTCTCTCTATGATTTAGAACAACCTCTTAAGATTAGTGTGTTTTCTGCCCCCAAAGCTATAAAACTATGCATACCCTTTGACCCAGCAATACCACTACTAGGTCCATATCCCAAAGAGACCATAAAAAAGGGAAAAGGACCCATATGTACAAAAATATTTAAAGATGCTCTTTTTGTGGTGGCAAAGAATTGTAAATTAACAGCGTGTCCATCAATTAGGGAATGGCTAAACAAGAAATAATGAACAGGCAGATATCAGAAAAACCTGGAAAGACTTCCATGAACCAAGAGAACATTCTACACAGTATCGACAATATTGTATGATGATCAGCTGCTATATATTTAGCTCTTTTTAGTAATACAATGATCAAAGACCATGCCAAAAGACTTATAATGGAAAATGCTCTCCACATCCAGAAAAAGAACTGTGGAGTCTGAATGCAGAATGAAGCATACTATTTTCACTTTTCTTGTTATTTGTTTTGGTTGTTTCTTCTTTCTTGTTTTTTTTTTTCCTTTTTTTCTGATTTTGTCTCTCACAATATGAGTAATATGGAAATATGTTTAGCATGATTGTAATATATAACATATCAGATTTCTTGCTGCCTTTGGGAAGAGGAAGGGCATAGAAGGAGGGAGAAAAATTTGGAACTCAAAATCTTACAAATAGCTATCTTTACATGTAATTGGGAAAAAAATACTAAAAAAGATTAACATGTTTTCAAGGCTTATTGTAAACAGATATCATTAAAGCTTATTTTATTACTAATAGATATGATACTCACCATGCTTAGGAAATTAAAATGAATCACTCTTTCCTTTTTTATCATAAAAGTATTTTATTATTTTCCAGTTACATGTAAAGATAGTTTTCAACATTTGTTTTCATAGGATTTTTAGTTCGAAATTGTTCTCCCTCTCTCCCTTCCCTTCTCCTTCCCCAAGACAGAAAGCAATCTGATATAGGTTATATATGTACAATCACGTTAAACATATTTCTGCATTAGTCATAATGTGAAAGAAGAATCAGAACACAAAGGAAAAACCTCAAAAAAAAAAACAGCCAAAAAGTAGAAACAGTATGGTTCAATCTGCATTCAGAATCCACAGTTCTTTTTTTCTGGATGTGGGTAACATTTTCTATCATGAATTCTTTGAAATTGTTTTGGATCATTGCACTGCTGAGAAGAGCCAATCTATCACAGTTGATCATCACACAATGTTGCTGTTACTGTATACAATGTTCTCCTCTTTCTGTTCATTTCACTCAGCATTACTTCATGTAAGTCCTTCCATTTTTCTCTGAAATGCTCCTGCTCATCATTTCTTACAGCACAATAGTATTCCATTACATTCATATACCACAACTTGTTTAGCCATTCCCCCAAATGAATCACTCTTAAACGGAAATGGAAAATCTAGAAAAATCCCACAAGGATTCACAAAATGATATATGACAATTCAAACCTAAAACTGTATCTTAAAGGTCTTTGGTGCTCTTCTTTTGCAAGTTGGTGTGAATTTCAGTTATATGGAATATACCTATAAATAACACAACTGAATCACTTCTAAATAAAGGAGGCAAAATTTTTAAGTTCAGCTTTATGAGACAAGTGGTTCAATTGCATTAGTCATGGTTGTGGAGCTGTGTTGGTTTTTTGTATGAAGAAAGTGAAGGCTATTCCCAGAATAGAAATGACAAGGTTGCCACACCCCTATGCCACCACCTCACCTTAGCCACAGGCAAAGGTTCTTCTTCCTCTCCCTCTCCCTTTTGTTTTACTTCTGGACTTTCCCCTCCCTACTTTGGGTAGTCATGTAGCACCCACAACTGAGCTAATCCTTTAAGAGGTTGGGACCTTTAGGTTTTGGTTTTTTTCCCCTCTCCAGATGTAAAAAAGGCCTAATGTGAGGGAGGAAATATATGAGATTATACCTATACTTCCATTGCCTGAGGGAAATGCCTTCTGGAGTCCTAGCTCTCTTGACTATTTCCTCTAGCATTTAAAGACATTGAGGGTAGTAGCATTTTATATGCTGTTAACATTGAAGTTGTGTTGTCTTGATCTAACTGCTTATTAGTAAAGTTGTTTTTGTTTTATTTTATTAACCCTCAAGCCTCCTTTACTAGGTAGCCTAGGTCTAGCCTAGAATACTTCTAGAATTTGGAATTCATCATTTTTAATGTCAGTGACATATTTTGTTGGCATATGATGAATCTTATATGTAACTTAAGGTTTATATGACATTAGAGAAACTCTCTTTGGAAAAGTCTTCCAAGCCATTAAAAATAAATTTGTTATTTATCTTACTAGAATTTTTCTCCTTGTCCATTGTGGGGAACAGAATAGCTGTGCTTTCTACTAGAAGCAATTCAATTTGAGATCTTTGCAAGTATTATACATTCCTAAGTAGAAAGTTGGTGGTGAGGGTGCTGTATCATGAAACAAAATGAATTGGGTCTGCACTTGTTCTACCATGTGAGGGTTGTTTCTTGAGAGATTTGATTCCTAAGAAAGTATTAAGAAATGAATTCTTGGATGGATTTGTTAAACAAAAAAAAAGTCAGGAAGTTATTAAATTCATTTGTGGGATATTGTTTCTTTCTTAGAGAAACACACAAAGACATTTGCTCCTTCTAAGGGACTTAAATTGGGGGAACTTGTGACATGGATGGGGGCGGGGCTAACTCACCCAAAGAATTGGAGGCTCATCATGAATCTTATAAAAAAAAAGAGATTTATTAGAAGAGACTATATGGCTAGGGCACAGATCACTATGGTGACTGTCCCACTAGAGTAAGAGAAGACCTAGTCTTTTGTAGCTTTACAAAACAAAGGGGAGGGAAGGGCAAGATAACTGTGAGGGGATCTTTGAATAATTGGGTTTCAGTTGGATATGCAGCATCCATCCATAACCTGCATATCATCTTGTAGACTTTGATATTACTTATCAGCATACCTGGGTCATGCTCAGCCACACCTTATTCCTGAGGTGGGAGACAGAGCTACTTATCCCTTGGGAAAGTTTTAAGGATCTTTTGGGATCTTTAGGTTTCTTGGGATCCCACTGCATTCCCACAACATTAGGATGTCCTCTAACTTAATGGCATAAAAGATCCTGTTATTTATGTTGTCATTTTTAGGCTATTGAATATATGAAATTTATGGAAACTTAAATGGTACTGGCATTCCTAGATCTTTGTGGAAATGTAGATATGTTTAGTTTTGTATTCCTGAAATACTTAATGACTATTTTAATAACTAATATTCTTCATGTAACTAAAATCAGTTCAATACTATTTCATTTAGAAATTGTACAGATTATATTGAATCATTAAAAAACAACACAGTGATTTACATGTAGTAGCTGTTTAATTATTTTTTTGTGGATATAACTAGTTTAAAATATCCAAATACTTGATGATAAAACATTTGGGCTGTATCTATATGAAATTCTCATTTTCCTGTCTTATATTTTAGAAGGCGCTCTATTTTTTCTGGACAGCTAGGTGGCACAATAGCACTTGGCCTGGTGTCAGGAAGATAGTTTAAATCTGGCCTCACACACTCACTAGCTGTATGACCTTGGATAAGTCACTTAACCCTACCACAGTTTCCTCATTTGTTAAATGAGCTGGAGAAGGAAATGGCAATGCACTCCAGTATCTTTGCCAAGAAGACCTCAAATAGGGTCATGGAGAGTCAGACATGACTGAAACAACTGAACAACTACTTTTTCTACTTATTCCTTCTAACTTTTATTTACATAACACAAACAATTGTTATGGATGAGCTTGCCTTTAGTAGTATTAGATTCCAGATACATTTTTACTGGTTCAGTCTCAGCGTCTAGCTTATAAATTGTGATATCAGGGCATCATCCTGACCCCAAATTCAATTTAATTCAACAAGAATTTATTAAGTGATTTAAGCATATACTTAATAAAGTATTTTTATGGGTAGCACTAAGAATTAGGGAAATTTTGAAAGTTCTGATATAGATGATTATCCCTGTATCAGACTGTCCCTGACCTGGACCTTGAAGACAGCTAAGGATTCCAAGAGATAGAGGTGATAAGGACAGAACATATTCCAGATGTGGATGTATGTGCCACAATATTGCCAACAGATGGAAAATCATGTTTGGGAAACAGTAAGCAAGGATAATTTGGCTAAAACATAGTATTTGAGGGGCAGTAATATGAAAGAAACATATCAAGACAATTTGTTCTACATCATAATCGCTCCTGTATCTGTAGCTTATCAAATGATACTTTGACACAAGAAAGGTTCTGTTATTTAGCTATATAGAGGTTTGCCATTATTAAGGGTAAAGTCATAAATCCTATCTTTAAGGTTGAATGTAGGTGTCTGTTTTATAGTGATAGAGGTATTAAAATAGTTGATGAACAAATAAACACATATAATAATGTACAAATTGAGTCTTGAAATGCTGCTATTCTAATAATAGACTTCATATATTGGTATACTGAATATGTCCACAAACTTCAGTTTTCTTGAGGTAGGATCACCACATAGGATAAAATGAAAGTTTTTATCATCTAAGTTTTCTCCAGAAATCTGAAGAGTTGAAGGGGTTAACAATTCATTAACTGATTCAACAAACATTTAATTTTTACTTTGTGCAAAATATTGTGCTAAGCAAAGGCGGGGGGGTGCCATTAAACCATAGTTAAGAAACTGAACCCATTTTTATGAAATTTACAATCAGAGGGGAAATGCTAGTTGCACAAACATATTGCCACTAAAGGCAAGCTCATCCATAGCAATGGACTGATGTGGAATTAAGTAGAATGGGTAGAACAATTCAACTGGCTTCTAAAATATGAGAAGGTAAGAAAATGAGTTTCAAATAGACATAGCCAAAATATATTGGCATCATCCATGTTTTAAGGAGTTTAAATCATCAAAATAACAATTCAATATGCATGTGTTAAGCATAAATGCATGTTATGCAATAACTAGAAAAGTACACATGACATGTTAAAGAATAACAGAGTTATAGTGTAATATTCAGGTGCCAAGAAAGAAATAGTCAATTTAAAACATCAGAGATATTTTCAGAGTATGTAGCATCTCAGCCAAGCTTGAAGAATGGATGGGGTATCAAAATGAATGTCCTGGAGGTGGGGGTAGGAAGAGCATCTCAAGCAAATATAATAACTTAATTGGGGCATAGAATAATAAATAGCCCAATTTGGCTAGAGCATAGTGCTTATAGAGGACTAGGATGAGATATGACTGAGAATTATGGAGGCAATACTTTTTGCAGCCTTCAATGGTGATAGGTTGCTTTTGTATTCTTACTCTCATTGCTTAGCGAATGAAACCCAAGATAAAACAGAGGTATCCCTGCTATCTAAGGTCGCCTTTATACTGGGGCTTTTGCAAACTCCAGAGCACGTAGAGGAAACTTAGCAGGAAGAAGGATATCAGAAAAAGAAAAAAGAAGACATGAGCAAGGGCTGTCTTTTTTGGTAGCCTCATCATTTAGTACATCATATAGTGCCTGGAACAAAATAGGAATACTGATTGACTGACTCATACTAGGTGAGAGGCAAATAATAGTCAAGCAAGATACACTACTACTGAGAAAATGAAGGAGTATTATGTAATAATAGCTAATTTTTACGTAAGATTTGCAAAGTACTTTATAGATATATTCTCATTTAAACAGCACAACAGCTGAAGAAACTGAGGTTGAGAGATTAAGGTATTTGCTCAGAGTCTCACAGCTTGTATCTGAGTCAAAATTCAGATTCAGTTCTTGCTGACTTGAAGTTCTCATACTATACTGTCCCTCCTGAAGAGTGTTGAGACTTATCCTGCTTGGCCCTAGAAGGAAGAACTAGAAAGAATAAATGAAAGTTATGGGAGTGTTTGGTCTTGATGTAAAACAAAACAAAACAAAACAAAACAAAACTTACTGAGAGCACTTAAGAGTGCAAAGGGCTTTCTCAGAAGGTGGTGCCTTTCCCTTACTACACATATTTAAGCAAGACTTGTATATACTGTTTGTCAGGTATGCTGTACAAGGCATTCTTGGTGAGGTACCTTTTAAACAGTATGGTCTCTGAATTGTCTTTTCTGGTTCCTAGGTTCTGGAATTCTATTCTGGGCCTTCCAACCATGAACTTTCTTCTCTCTTTCCTGGTTATTGACCCATATTTTTTTTGGACAATTTGTTATGAATGTATTAAAGGGGATTGAGCCAGAGGGTCATAGATTAAACTAGCTGCTCTCTAAGGTCCCTCTTCAACTCTTAAATTCTTTGTTGATTTACAATAATTTATAAAAGTTTTAGTTATTGGAATATATCAAATAACTATAATCATATATATCAAATAAATATCAGAACTGGAAGGGACATTATTTCTTTGAAACCACTAATTTACAAATTAGTTAAATTAGCAAATGGAAACAACTATGATCTGCTGGCATGAATGATTTTAAATTTTAGCATTTTCCTAATTTTATTACCACATATCTCTATAGAAGTCTGCCTTGATGTCTAATTTTTAAACAGAAATTACTCTGTTTTATGCCAGTGAGGTACAAACTCTGGTAGGTCCTACCTACCATTTTGAGGATGGTTCCAGGAATGAACCCTGTGATAGTTATCTAAGGACCTGTGATTTAACTAAGGTTCAAGAGGCTCATCACTAGAACAGCTACAAGGTTTCAGTCGTAGCAACTTCAAAAGACTCTGTATGTCCTAAGGCATAGAGGAGTTTCACCTATAACAGTGTAGGAATTATCTGCATCATTATCATATAGACTGCCAATGAAACATTCTTAGCCACTTGAAGCATTGCTTTTCCAGTTCCTAGTTTTTTTTTTCCTTATCAATATAAAAGTTCTTTCAGCCCTCCACCATTTTGCCCTCTGGTATTTTATACCAGATGCTTGGCTTACTTGTTCATGAGCTGCAGGTTACAAAAGTAAGTAACACTGACCTGAGGGAGAGTAGATTGGTGAGGAGGAGAAGAGAGGGAATGAGCTGAAATGTAGCGATTAGAACATAACGTTATCTTCATGTGCTTCAAGTGTTTGGAAAAATTTGAAGTATTTTTTTCATAAAGTAATAAAAAAATTGATGGCACATAACATTTAATTATACTAGGACCCTGGTAATCATAGCACACAGAAAGAGGCATTTATCATTTAATCTATTGGACTGTTTGTCATTAGATTTCTTTTAAGAACTGATAACCTTAAGGGATACTAAAACACTGTGTGTCTTGACACATTCCACTACTATCTGTTGAAAGAAATTTAAAGTGAATCTTTGATCCATTTATATCTTGCCATATAATACTTTATTCCAATCTAACTTCCAGGAAGGCAGGACCAGAAGGGAAGAGTAGAAAGGTAATTGACCCCTTGCCCACATTGTTTTGTTTGGTGAGATTGTACCACATTGACCTTGTGAGGTTTACAGTAAAGGCAGAGCAGAGGTCTGGAGTTGAGGGACTAACAGTGTTAGGATCAAAGGCCTAATTGTCTGTTTTCTAGAAGTTAGGGTTATTGGCAGCTGCCATTATACCATCCAGGCTGCTGTCACACAGCATAGCCAACCAGCATGCACTAATTGCAGTGGCCTTTTCATCAAGTAAGATCATCCCGCTAACCACAAAGAGCTGTCTCTCCATTAGCACAGACAGTAGCTAGCTAGATCAGCTGGGCTACTTGAGTATGATTGGACTGTCATATTGTTATGATTTGTTCAAGTTTAGAGCATTTAGCAGATACCCTTTGCACCTCTCTTTGTACCTGAATACTATAACCTGACTGCCCCTATCATTTAAGAGGGTACTATAGCTTTTCAAAGTTCAGCAGCGCACAATTGCAGGCAGGCAACTGGTCTCTGACAAGAGATCAATACTGTCCTTCCAAATGCTGGAGTCAAGCTGCTGGGTCTGTCAGAAGGATGTGTGCTGTAATTGGATCATGGATACTGCGAGTCATCTGAGTTTCCCTTCAGCACTGTCACAGCTGTCAGATGTCATCCCTCTGTACAGCTGTCACTGCGGGAGGGTTGGGGCTCTTTTTCCGTTCTAACCCAATGCAAATGTCCACTTAGCAGATGAATATTGAAGATATTAGACACTTCTTTATGCCTTTATGCAAAATAAAGATCTGTGTCATCTGTGAATTTCATGGAAATAAGTTGCAATTTATTCACTGTGAGAAAAGTGAAGTGAAGCCTGTAAAAATGAGAAATTATTTGGTTCAGGCTATTAAAAAAAGGAATATTTTATAGAATAAACAAAAAATATGCAGATATTTTTTCTCAAGATGGAAAAACTATCAAGTACTTCCTATTAGCCCTATACAGTCACCTTATATTAGGATAATCTTCTAAGAAAATATATTGCTTTCTCAGTGTCCACATTCATGGGGGGGGGAGGAATTAGTTTGAGCAGACTTTGATTCCTGTAAAAAAATCATTAAATGTTATTGAAAAAATATAATCCCAATATCTGTTTTTAAAGTAGAAGTATGACGAGATTTAAGAAGGCCAGTTATAATTAGAGTCAGGTCAAGAGCTTCCTGGCAAGATGTTATGAATACATACACATACATACACATGCACATATACATACATATACACTCATACATACATCACACACATATACACACATACACACATCACATACACATGTACACATATACCTACATCTCTCACACACACACACACACACATATATATATATATACACACACATATATATATACATACACACACACACACACACACACACATATATATACGAATGACAGGAAAGGTTAGATTAAAAAACTGACTAAATATTTTAGCTAACTAGATATTTTATTTTATTGAGAAAAATGTCTATACACATATATATTCATATATTAGTTGAAAATGTTGATAGATTTTCATTCATCTTAGATACTTTTTGCTTTCTATAAATTAGAAGTATAAAACACAAATCAAAAGGAATCTACATTTCCCAAAATGTACTGTTATCTTTTACAGTCCATTACACACTATTGAATTAAAAGTAAAGACTACTGGTTAACTTCTGGAAATATCCATCATCATTGACAATGAAACGGGGTGGATCTTATGGTAGTTAAGGAGAGGTCACCAAGCTTGGGCATTGCTATTCCTTTCCTCTAACTTGGGACCTTGCATATTACTGAGTTGGAATCCTTTCTTCTCCCTAGACTGTCACTGGAATAAAGAACAAATTTAATTGGTATTTTCACCATTTTCTTCTTGTCTCCCTGAGCTGATGTCAGTATCATTTTTTGGATCGCTGACAGGGTGATTTTTGATCTGGATGGCTGACTTCCTTTTTCTTGAGGTCTAGACCACACACCACCTTCTCTGTCAAACACACAGCTTGTGCAGGCCCCACTGACAGAGTAGCATGAACCTTATTTTCCAATATCTGACCTTAGCGTCCAGTCAACCACCATGGGACCAAATGGGCCAGCCCAAGAAATATCCAGACTTCCTGCCTCCATGTGGCATGATGAGGTGATCCCACCTCATTTGTTGTGTGGTGTGTTTGTACTCAGTATAAAATCAGTGTCTGCTAAAACAAAAAAGGGCATAATAGAATCACTTGGCTTCCATTGGAAACTACCCAAATATACTGCTCTCACTTAATAGGTTGATGTGTGTGGTCATTTATAATATGGCTTCTTATTGTGAAGTGACTATAGCATTTGATAATCATATTAAGAAATAATGTTTTCTCTTTTGCCCACTTTAGCTATTTTTTTTAAAACTAGTTAGAGCAAACTGAAGTGGAACATAGAAGTAATAGTATAATTAAAATAGACCATTTGTATGAAATTAAGGAATATTTAGTAATCAAGCTCAGCTCATCCATTTCTTTTATTATGAAATTGTCTTCAGTAATAACTTAAGCAGAAAATTCCTAAACAAATGAAAAAAAACTTAGTTTCTTATTTAAGTTTATTCTTCTGTGAAAAAGAACTGGGTAACTTTATATGCAACTCCAGTGACTAAAGTATGCACTTTCTTTTTTACATGGTTTATGGCTAATTACATCAGAGATCCAAAACAGTCTTTCTTACATTTGCATTAATAAGAGTGTCACATGATCCATACTGAAGCAGGAGTATACATCAAAGGTAGATTAAAGGTTGGTTAAGCATCAAACTATGTTCCATATGTAAATTTATAGCAATGATGTGCTGTGAAAAGATAGCTTACCCTCTATTTCTCTGCTACTAAATAAAATTAAAAATTCACAACTCTGGTTTATGGGATTTTAAATGAATTTGATCTCTCTTTTGGGCAGGGCAAATAAGTGTTTTGTGATGTATTATTTTATAAAAAAAAAAAAAAGACCATCGTTCTGGCTCATTTAATTTTGCGAGTGAATGATCTAAGATTAACTACAGACTAGTCAGTGCAGTTTAAAAGCTGAAAGCAATTTCCAGCCATAGATGGTAATGCCACATTTAGTCCACAACCGAATGACTCTAAATGACTAAGCTGCAAGGTCTTTGTATATGACCACAGGGCCTGATAAAGCCATAGGAACACAGTAAAGGCACAAAAATAGTTCCAATTTATTTGGTGCCATCACCTTAATGAGATTAATACAGACGTGTTCATGTGCCTAATTGGTGATTTTGTTTTAACTGGTAATGAAGGATTAAAACTTCAGGCAACAGGCTAGTGGCTAGAAAGGGGATTTGAGGGGGGAAAAGTTTTTAATTATAAAAGGCAGCCAGTGAAATAAACGACTCCAAAGTTAATAATGAATCTTTTTTTTTTAAATCACTTGGACTGATTAAAATGTGTACCCTAGATTGCTTTTGCCATTTTGTTGTTCTTCTGAAGTTGTATGAAAGGTTGATTTCCTAAGCAATAAAGCATACTATTTCTACCTACCACTGGCCCCTTTTAAAATAAAAATATATAGAATTAAATCTCCTAATGTAGACAGTGACAATACAAAGCAGTGCTTTGTTCCTTCTAATTCTTTAGACTGTGGTGTATTTGCCATTTTGTTCCTTTTCCTCCCTCCCTCCCTTCCTTCCTTCTTTCTTTCCTTTCTCCCTTCATCTGTTCTTCCCTCTCTCCCTTAACTTCCTTCCTTCCTTCCTTCCTTTTTTAATTTTTCTCTCTTTTCTTTTATTACCTCTTATTTATTTATTTATTTTTAATAAAGAGAACCCAGTAGTTTTCTGCAGATTTGGTGACTGGGTAGTTAGCTGCAATATTGATACTACAGCCACTATAGCAAACAACAGCAGCTTTGGAGGTGAGTAACTTCACCCATCCTTTGCAATGTTGCTGCCCCCCTCAAAGACTACTGGTGACCATTTAAATGCTAACACTATTAAACATGCTGCCAAAACACAAACACTCAGCCTAAGTCATTAAAATTTAATTATGAGGGGGCAGCTGAGCCCAGTTTGAGTTTTGAATCTCAGAAATCTTGGGGTAAAAAAAGACTAAAAACAAAACCACCCACCCAACCGTGTCTACAGCTGCTTGCCTTGGCCCAATTGGGCTCAATTTTGATAGAAATTCGTGTTTTATAGTCATTCCTTCACCATTTTATCTGGGCTTAAAAGGTTTTCATAATCCAAATGAAGAAACCCAAGAAAGTTACTTAGATTGTTATCCATCTACTATAATCATAACAAGGTAGACCACTTTACCATTTCTCTGTGCCCCCCAAGTATACCTGATTTAGCTTTTGTGTACTAGTTTGTCTAACCAGGGCCTAAAGCATCATTACTATGAGAGGTAACATATTAACTTTTTCCTACAGAGCAAATGGAAAAATATAGGTACTAATTTCCCCCTCAGTTAAAATCATACAAAAATATAAAAATGAAATGTAAAAAAAATGCAATTCCCTTTTCTAGGAAATGCTCATTTTTCAGAAAGTTTGAGTTTCTCTAGTTCTCAGGTGTGTTTTTCTTTTTTTTTTTCTAAAATTGGGGGTAGGAGGAAACCCTGAATTTGAGAACATCTTTGGTCTTTGATGCTACATTATAAACCACTTTAAAAGGACTCTGGGTAGTGATATTGTGCACTGCAAGATGCTACCTTCCCAGAGAATGAAGACAGAAATATATTTTACATCTCTTGTCAGATTGAACTTTAAGACATCCTGACTGCTTTCTCTATAATTTAAACATCACAGCCAAAATGGCAACATGCTTTGTTCAGTTCCAGTTGTGTGGAGTTTTAGTGCTTCATTGATTCAGAGGAAGGCTGGAGCTGGCACAGAGAGTAGGGCGACTGAATCACACTCTCACTGCAGCATGTCAAACCATTATACTAGGGACCAGAATGTCACAGTGGTCTCAATGGTTCGTCAGCTGAAGGATATGGTTAACAAATGTAAAACCAAACTTCAGAGGAGCTGCTTTTCTGTGCTAAGTGATCTGTATTCCCTCTGAATTTACTTTCCCCTAACCCCGTGAAATTAACAGTACTTTCTGACATTCGACCCCCTGACCTCACATATAATAAGAATTTAAAAAGCACCATGCATGAGTGTGTCTCTGTAATGCAAAACTGGAAAAAATGACCATGTCACAGTTTTATTATACAAAACCTTCTCAATCTCCATTGCATGCTTCATATATGAGTGCTCAGTTTAAAGTTATTATAAAGAAAAACACAGTTTTAAGAGTAATAATTCACTGTTCATGACTTTTATAGACAATAAATTGTAGCAAATACATATTGCTACCAAAAAGCTTTGTACTCCATTAATGCAGATATTTACCAAGATAAGTGTTAAAAAATAGAAGACTATGATGGTTCAAAGGAAGGCGCTTCGAGGGAGCTGGTTGCCAGGGGTGCAAGTGCATGCACAATGTGTAGGTCTCAAGGTTTAAGAGGCAGAAGCAGAAAAGTGTTATGTGGAAATGATTTTGCAGTTATCAGGCTCAGGGGATGACAGCATACAAGAGGAAGAACAAGGTGCTATGTGGCTTTTTCTTCACTGTGAAGTAAAGATTGGCAGCTGGAAGTAAGGCTTACAGGCAGACCTGCACACAGGACCTCTTCACCCAGGACTCATAATCACTACTCAAAGGAAAACGCATTTACCAGTAAAAAGCGGCTGTAGCCATCAGAAGTGTGCTTAAAACACCACTTAAATATCACTTTATACGCTATTACTTGCAAACTGTGGCTTGGTATTAAATTATACTTGCATAGGCTTTTGCTTAGGTGCTGATAATGCTTTTGAGGTTGCATTGGTGAAGAAGAATTTAGGCTTCTTTACAAGAGACGTGACCAGAATATCCCATCCTGCTGACAGTGACAGGGTGAAAAATTGCAGAACTGTACTTTCTTTCCCCATATAGATTGTAATTTTAATTGTCATTGTGGCCCTTCTGTTTTAATTATGGGACTTCTTTGATATATACCAGGACATCGTATTGAATGAAAATATGGTGCTATAATAGTCTCTTTATAATTAATGACCACATGTAGATCTTGGTGCATAAAAGGAAAGGAATAAATGAACAATTTATTTAACTAGGTTTTGGATTTCTTTCTGTCTTCCAGTGAATATAAAATGATCCTGGGGCTTCTGAGGATGTTTGATGTAAGAACTGCACTGAATATCTAATAAAATTACATTGGTATAGATTACAAAACACATTTTCTGCTTTTATTTTTAAATACCCACACTAAAATGGTCAATTTTTATCTATTTACAATAATATCCTTTCAGCATTTTATCTTTGGAAACAAATGATCTTTTTTTTCCCTCCCACATTTTCTTACAGATGTATTTTAATGTGTCCTTTTGAGCAGATTTTTACTTGGGATATGTCATTTTACAGGTAAGGGGAGTGTTCTGTAAGGACCTCTTTGAAACTTGATTTATCTACTCATTTCAAGCTGCAAATAAATATTCTCCCTGAACTTTTGATTTCAAAATAGTATAGATTTCTGTTGCATTAGTCTCTGATGAAAGAATTAATTTTTCTAGGCTACTCTTAAACAGGACCTATTTTCTCAGATCAAAATCATGAGGCTTGTACCCTCGGAAATTTAGATCTGCTTTAAAACATTAAAGAAAAACAGGGAAGATTCAGTGAGGGCTTAATTTTGTTCTTGAACTCTCACTGAGAGCTTTACCATATAGAAACACGCTGACTTATAAATACACTGGGCTCATATACATTTCAGCAAAGTGCAAACCTCTGTGGGTTTCTGAAAAGCAGACCTATTTGTCCAGTGTCTGTCACTGGAAAACTAGAAAATGTACCCTGACAAGCTTCTGCTAATTTTATCGTGGCACGGAGTAGTGTGCATACATCCTGTATAGTATGACTGCAGTTCAATTGCAGAGCACGATAAAATTGGATCGGCAGAGACAGGGACTACCCTGGGGTCAGCTGTGACCATGCCACTTCGATGTGATGTCTAGTTGGGGTGATGGTGTGTAAATAAACGTAGAGAATTGCAAATCTTGTCATGGCCACGCAGAACAGCTCAAGCATTTAAAGATGGTTGCCCGCAAACCTAACTGGAAGGTGGTTGCTCTGTGTGGTGGCTGGAGAAAAACTCCATTCTTCGCCGTAGTCTTCTCCTTCTTGACATATCTGAAAGCATTGACCCAGCACTTCATTGCTGAAGGGATTAATCACTAAATTGTTTTTCATCTTCATAGAAAGTAAAGAAAACTAAGTCACCAGATTTGAATATTGCTCTTTTAAAGCTGCGCTGAACTGATGGCAACAGCCGCTCCTTTATTTATATTATCTCCCTTTGATTTATTTGTTTTTTTGCAATGAGGTGAAGCATCTTAATGTCCCACTGTTTATTGAATTTAGAACATTAAAGTTCCATGAGGTCTTGTCATTATTATGAACTTTGCTAATGTTACAAAATAAAATATTATAGAATTCACATTTTCTGCTTATGAATCTAATTTTATTTAAATACTACGTGCAGGGCTCATTAAAATATACTTAGATTTTCCTAGTCTCCACCAATAAGATGTATTTTTAACCAGTTTTACATTTACACATATCTGTTTTTCTGTTACTTTTCCCACATGACAATTACCTTTCATTACAAATTTATAAAATCATTTACATTTTAGCAGTTTAAATGTTTCTGCTGACATTTTGTAACTATTACCCTCTTCTAGAATGGCATATGTTCAGGCAGTTAATAAAAAATTAAATGCAATAGCACCAGACAAGGTGAAGCTTTGTATCAGAGTGTTCTCCACATTTCTGAAAATACCATCTTTGTGTTGCAAACTGTGAAGTGAGGTTAGGGCTATGCCAATATGTGTATTTGTCATAACTGTCACAGAGTCCATGAACTAGCCAATCATACAGCTCTTAATTAGACAGTTACATTTTGCTTTTTAGAAAGCGTCCTCATGTAAAATGGTGTCTCAGATTCAAGAAAGGTGCTTAGAGCTAAGAGGGCACAGAATACCAGGGGGAAAACACTTTTTTTATCTTGAAGAAACAGAGTTTTTAACTGCTGCATGACTTCTTAAATGAGGAAATACAACATGTATGAAATAGCCAGGAAACTTCTTGAATTGAAAGAGGAAGAAATCTGTTCTGAGTCTTACTAAGGAAGGAAGAGACTGCTTAAGAATTTAACCAGGATTTTTCTTATTATAAATATGAATCTTCAAAGCAAGTAAACTGTATGAAAAGAAGAGTTCATGGATCTTTTACAAAATTAATCTCTGTATGATATTTATGTTTATGGAATTGCTCCTTTTGAAAAATAACGACTTAGAATATTTGTTCCTATATGTCAATATTTCAATCATTATTAAACTCTTGTTTGCCTGTTTTCCCCCCACCAAATATCATTTATACCTCTCTCCTTTGTCCTTAGTGCATAGATACAGTCCAATTCTTTGAAACTGATAAAAACTGAATTTGAAGATTCCTCAACACCAGGAGAAATTATCCTGGAAATATTACCAGGTTTTAGTAATCATCCATTTTTAACTTTTGCAAATCTATTTCTATAAAATTAGTAAGCTTTGGAAAGGAATGTAATCACAAATACATTTCTAGAGATTATTCTGAAGTATCTCTATAAATCACTTAACTTGACCTTGCTTTATCATTTCTTTATATGAATAATCACATTAATATCCATATATTATAAAGATAACCCCAGGTTAACATTCAGTTTTACACTTTGAAGATTGGTGAGCCAAAATCTAAGAACAGCAAGTCAACCTCTAGCTAGTTAACATTTGTCAATAAATATCCCTTTGTATAGAAATTAGCTAAATTTCATAGATTTCCAGGTGAAAACCATGCCAATTTTACTTTGTTTTTAAAGACTGATAAGTGACTGACTAGACTTCTTGCATTGAACCATGATTCTTTCAGAAAGATTGCTTCTATGGTTTAAACATTTCTAATGTTTGAAGATTCCACAGTCAGTTTCATTTAGGGTAGATGATCATTGTGGGATTTCTGGAAGAGGTGGACAGTGTTCAAAATCTCAACTACCTGAGTGGCAAATTGCAAGATAAAGTTAATAAACTTTAATCTAGATGGAAGAAATCTGTTTGTTTGTTTTTAACTGTGAAAATTTTGCCTCTTTTGTGGCAAAATAACTAATTTGGGGTAACTTGCATGGTTCATCCCATTTTAAATCTTTATTCAATAGGCATATCATAGAAGTTTTAACAGTCATAGCAGATTAACCTTGCCGGTGCTTTTGGAGGCTAGTCATCTGATGAATTTACATGCAGCTGGATGAAAATGCTATTTGGAGAGAGATTGAGAGTTTATTTGATTAAATCCCTTTCTCCACTACCTTGACCTCTTTCTTGTGAAATAATCAGAACTGTTTAGCAAGAATATTCAGGCATTAATAATGAATTGCTTTTGAGCTGGTTTCTTCTGTACTGCAACAAACCCATTGGTGTCTGTGCTTTTTTGGTAAGTGCTCTATTTGATGAACATTAAGATTAGGAATCTTGGAAACCATATCATTTAGGGGGTTTGTTTTATAATTTGCAAGCCAATGCATTATTTAAATCCCACTCTTATCATTTGTAGCATTAATTACTACCCCCCTTCAACTTCCATATGAAAATTAGATGCATTATGCAGGACCAAATGCTACAATACTATTGGATGATGAGTGCACCAGTCTTCCTAATCATGGTTTGGAGAATGCCAGAAGTAGTGAGTTAATAGTTAGAGCCATTTTCTGTTTGAGAAACTGCTACTTCTACTAGAGGCAACTAGGTAACACAATGGATATAGTTCTGGGACTACAGTCAGAAAGAACTGAGTTCCAATTTGACCTTACTAGCTACTTCCTGGCTATGTGATCTGGGTCAAGTCATTTAGCCTCAAATTGCCTTAGTTTCTTCAATTGCAAAATATTGATAATAATAGTACCTATCTTCTATAGTTGTTGTGAGAATCAAATAAAACAATATTTGTAAAACGTAGCATGATTCTTAGAAAATAGTAGGAGCTAACTCAGTGCTTGCTTCTTTCCTTCCCTCCACTCCTTATGTTTGACTTACTCAACTTAATCAATTGATAGTTCTATAAATAGTTGTGTCTGAGGTAGGATTTGAATCGAGGTAAAAACATAGAATTCCATCCATTATGCCATTTTGTTTCTCATGGAGGTATACCTTGTGGAGTATGGATGAGGAATAGGAATAGTAAGTGTACAGGGAGATCACAAGATGTCTTTACACCTGTCACACAACTATATACCTCTTAAATATTATCAAATGGAATAGGACTAGATGCTCTTCAAGGTCCCTTCTAGTTCTAACATTTTCTGATTTGTTTATTTGCTGTCTGGCAAAGATCATTTGCTAGGCCCAGTGAATGAGTACAAATGGAAGCTAATACTTTCCCTGTGCAGTGTGACAATGTTGAAAGTATTGAGAACACATGGAAGTCTTAAAGGTACAATGCTATCACCCATGGCATGTTTTATGTTCATGACAGTTGAGTTGAACATCTGTTGGCATATTAACTATATAGAGACCCTACTACATTGTCACCCATTATAAAGCTACAGTTTCTTGTCTTCCAACTGATTTAAGCATCATTATAATTTGTTTCTTAATAACATGCACTTCACTGTAATATGTAAAATGCTTGGCTTTCATGAACAACTCCATGGAAAGGCTGTACAGTGTCTCATTTGCATTTAGCAATTATATTATATTACAATATATTAAGCTACAGAAAATCTAATCTAACATCATAATTTAAAATCATAATTTCCAGTGCTTTACAAGTAGGATACAAGTCAGGTTACTATAACACATTGCACTAGTTCATTGTCTAGTAACATACTGAATCCTCTTTTTTTCCCCTCCAGAATGAATAGTGGAAAGTTTATTCTTAAATACTGACAACAGTATGGCTTTGAGAGGGCAGGAGAAATACTGTTTAAATTGCTGCTAGCTAGGTGATGCTCTTCTTTGTTGGCCATGCGTTAGTAATGTTTTTGGTTCTAACCATGTGATTAATATATCAAGATTAGGGGAGTGGTTTTATGAGAAAAAAGATTGTACAGAGAGGACTAGTAAATGTGGCTCAAACTCAAATGTCCTTATGGCAATAAAATAAAAAATTGATGACATATCTAATTTTAGAGGTCTTTAAGCAGTCTTCCCTGAAGGAATCATGGATTCATTGGCAGTTGCTGCTGAATTTGATCATTATGGAATTGTGGGCAAAGAGGTTTTGATACGTAACCATTTGAGGAACTCTGAAATCCCTCTTAATTTGGAGGGAAACACAGAGAATGGTCTATACACATGTAAAGGTACAATTCTGAAGTGCTATTGGAATCAGGATTCTTTTCCGCCTCAAGAATCTCTTTAGTGAGAATGAATCAGTTTGCAGCAATGCAGGGGAAAGGACATAAATCAATTAGCAAGCATTTTATCAAATGCTATTCTGTGGCAGGTACTATATTAAGCACTGGAGGAAATTATGAAAAAGCAAAAAAAAATAGTTCCTGCCTTAAAAGAGCTTACATTCTGATTGAAGAGACAGCATATGCATGACTTGCTAAACACAAGAAACTTAGAAAATAGGAGATAACCATAGAAAAGAAGGCTCTACATTGTACACAGTATCAACAACATTATGTGTGGATCAACTGTGATAGACTTGAGTCTTCTCAGTAATACAATGGTTCCAAAGGACTCATGATGGAAAATGCTCTCCAAATCCAGAAAAAAAGAACTGTTGAATCTGGATGCAGATCAAACCATACTATTTCTATTGTTTTTTGTTGTTGTTGTTTTTCTTTTTTTGAGGTTTTTCCTTTTTATTCTGATTCTTCTCTCATAACATTAGTAATGCAGATATATGTTTAATGTGATTGTACATATATAACCTATATCAGATTACTTCCTGTCTTGGGGAGGGGAAAGGGAGGGGAAGGAGAGATAAAAATTTGAAACTAGAAATCTTATAAAAACAAATGTTGAAAACTATCTCTAAATGTAACTTGAAAATAATCAAATATTTATATGAAAAACAAAACAAAAAAACCCTCTAGTTTAAAAAAAAAGAAAAGAAAAGAAGGCTCCAGAAGTTGGGGAAACCAGGAACAGGCCCCTTTAGAAAGCAGGATTTGAACTGAATCTTTGGATAAGGAGGGAGTACATTCTAGGGATTAGAAATATCTAGTGCAAAGAGATGGGCTGGATCACTGTGGTTAAGGAAGAAGTAGGTTCATATGGATGGACCCTGTAGTATGTAAAGGGAAATGTTTAATCTAGTAAAGATTAGAAAGAAAGAGGACTGGCTTGTGATGATCATTAAATGACAGAGGAGCTTGTATTTGATAATAGATGACTTGGGTAATTAGAGTCTTTATCTGAAAATTTTCTAGGGAAAACTTTGCAATTAAGCAAAATTATTTAAATTAAGGGTGATGTTGATGAAATGTACTATTATTTGTTCAACTTTCAATCTTGCTTTATCCACATAGAATTTCTCAAGGAATGCATCGAAGTGCTTTATTTTATTTGTGTCGAAGAAAAACTAGAATGTCTAAATGAAAAATTTTAAATCAAATCTTCTGCCTATGTTTGATGAAAAACTAAAGCACAGAGATATATTTCTTATCCAAGTTCATGATCAGAAATTTTCCTTGGATTTAGAACCTCTATTTTAATTTCTTTTTTATTTTTGTTGATTGACTTTTTTAATTTCAAGGGGAAGTTATAAATATTGCTCAGACTTTCAGAAGATTTAGAAAACAAATATGACACACTATAAATAAATATGCTGCATTTTAAAACCAGAAGCTTTTTTTCTAAATTAAAATGTGTCTTTATATGAATTGGAAGCCTATAAGGTACCAATGTACCCATGGGAAAGACAGAAGACACCCTGTGCCAGGCAATTCAAATCAGCACCACCACCTTGAATGTCATCTCCCTTCAGACATTGATGGGGACAGTTCAAGACCATGAACCCAAGAGCCTTGGGAATAGCAATCCTTCCAGCACAGTGCCTTCAACTATTAACCTGGGAAATGACCCCTGATGTAGCCTGGCAACTGCTCCTGCAGGTGCTAAGGCCATGTCTACTGAAGATCCAAGAAAGATACTTCTTGCCATCAGTCTTTGGCATTGTCAAATGATTCAACATCAGGAAGCTGATGTGATTTTATCAGTGGAAATGACATTAAAGAGAGACATTACCATTAGGTTTGCCACTGCATCCTAAAGACCATGAAACTTTTCCATTTAACTTGCAGCTGAAACATTTGCATATTGCCTCTTCCATTAGTATGTGAGCTTCTTAAGAGCAAGTACTATTTTATTTTTCTATTTGAAATTAGTAAAGTACTTTGTACATAGTAAGGACTTAATAAGTGTTCCATTAATTCAAAGGTTAATCATATCAATGAACCAACAAGCATTTACTAATCAGCTACTATGTGCCAGGCACTGTTCTAAGTGCTGAGGTTACACAAATGTACATGTCTTCAAGAAGGACATTTTATAGAGGAGAGTGAATTGAATAACAAAGCATTAAATGGATAATATGACATCATAAGTCACAGTGAATCCAATTCTTTGGCTACAAGTGATTTTACATTTCCCAGTTTTATAAGCAAATTATTTACCTAGATTCTTTGAAGTGTCATCCAGGGTCCTGTGCATGAAGGATGGATCCATTGTAGAAGTGAGAGGAAGCAAGCAAAACATAGAGTATTAATTGTAGGACAACTGCAGGCAATACTTCAAAAGCCCCACAAAAGTGTTCTTTTTTCCCCGAAATACCTGAAGGTTAAATAAACTCTGAACCTTTCATGGTTTTAAAGGGATCTTTAGGTTCCATCACATCCAAGAAAGTCGAGGTTGAACTAAACAAAAGAGCATGAAGTCTAGATAAAAGAATAGAGAAAATAATTTTCTGTAAAGATCAATACAATTAGGTCCTTAGAAGATCTTCTTGGATCATAGATGACAATAGATAAGAGAAACCTTGAAAAATCATTTGACCTATTTTTCCCTCTACTATGCATTATTCCTCAAATTATTTTCTGTCTTCTCATTCCTCTGTGTATTTATATATGCCAAACCTTATGAATGAAACCAACTCCTTTTTCCTGCCTCCTTATTTCTCACATACCTGACTATTGAAATTCTATTCTTAAAGGCCCAAATTAATTACATATCCCTTTCTCCATGATGTTTTTCCCTATTCCTCTGCCTGCATCACACTAGATATTATCCCATTCTTTTAGTCTCTCAAAATTCACTCAAATATGGTTTTTCTTCTAAATCACATCCTAACTTGTATTGGAGTTATTTGTGTTTACATCCCACCTCAATCCCTTTCTACCAAGCATTACAAATTTCTAAGGTATGGAGACTGAGTCATTCTCATCATTTTGTCCCAGGATCCAGCAAAATCTCTTGCATACAGTGTGTATCTCATAAATGTTTGTTGAATTCGGTTATGTTATGGCCAGGATATTGACAAAAAAACCAGAAAAATAATTGATTTCTTTATTAAAAGACTTAATTGCTAAGTCATGCTGATGTTTCATAACTACCTTAGGAAAATTTCCCCCATACCTAAATTAATATCTCTCCCTAAAGTATAAATTGAAGTCTATTCCCTCCTGTTCCACTTGATATGAAAAGGTGCAGAAGCACTTAATGAGTATCATTCTCTCCACAGAAAAATGAGAAAGGATTCCCTGGTAGTTATTTCACCTGGGATAGGCATTTTAAGTTACTCTAGTAAAAATATTAGGATATATAGCACCACAGCTTAGCATTGTACTATCAACTCTCCTACCAATTTGTCCCTATGAAAAGCAAGTCCTTGTAGAATTGGTGACTTTACCTTCAGTTCCATCCTCTAAAGTTTTGCTATGAAATTCTTTTAGAACAGATTTATGTTATCTGATATTAGCTATTCCTTATCTTTCTTGTAAATATTTTCTCTATATTTTAATGCTCCCTACTACATTTCTGATGATGACTGCTGAGACTTTAGCAATCATATCAAGTTTCCAACCAGACATCTGCCTCACTTATATTCAGTTACATCTCATCCTACTTTATTGAATCCAATTCAATTAAAGGCACATATTAAGTACCAATCATGTGAAAGGCAATGTGCTAGTAGTTGTCCATACAAAGATTCCCTTCCCCCCAAAAAATTCCCTGCCCTCAAGTAGATTTTATTTGTTTGTGAGATATAACATGTGTAGATATAAGGAAAGAAATGATCAGTTGAAAAAGGAAGTGGCACTTTATCTGAGCCATGGCAAAAGCTAGGCTTCTAAAAGGTGAAAGTAAAAATAGGGTACATTTCAGGCATGTGTTGGGGGCTGAAGTACCCTATGCAAATACATGGAAAAGGCAAATGAATTTTTGAGTACAGAGAACTACCAGTGAATAGGAAATAAGTCAGAGAATGTAGGCAGAAACCAGATTATGAAGATCTTTAAAATGCCTATATAAGGGATTTTTATCTTATATTAGAGGCAATAGAAAGCCAGTGAAGACTTTTGAACACTGGGTTGATATAGTCAGAACTGAGATTTGAGAATATTAGTTTAGTAGCTATGTGGTGTGCGAATTGGAGTAGAGATATATTGGAAGTAAAGAGATCAATTAGGGATCTTTTGCAACAGATTAGATAAGAGATGATGAAGACACAAGCAAGGGTAAAGAAGGAAAGAGGTGAGATATGTGCATGGAGAACCTGCCAATCATAACATCTGGCCGCATGTTGGGATTGAGAGAGAATGAATAGTGAAGTATGACTTCAAGGTCATGAACCTGGGAGGCTTGAAAATGAGTAACTCACTAAAGAGATTAGGGAAATGTGGAGGAAGGGTGAATTAATAGGGGAAGCGAATGAGTCTCATATTTTACATTTGTACAAAAAACAGTATGTACATTATGCATAAATGTTTAATTTAAGTTGTCACTAGGACATTTGTATAGGGTTGTCCAACAGGAATCTGCTTATGAACTGGGATTCAGTATAGATATTAGGGTTATATATCCAGAAGTGGGAAACATCTGCCTGACAGAATTCATATATGCTGATGAGACCATTAAAAATAACTGTAGATAGAGAAGAGAAAATTATCTGAGACAGACACTTGAGGCAAATCAAGACATTTTGAGACAGAGATGGATGTTAATCCAGTGGAAACCAAGAAGGATCAATGACACAAGTAAAATGAGAACTCTAGAGAAAAGAGGAAGTCAGGAAAAGAGAAGATATTCAGGGGAGGATGTGATTAGTGTGGTCCAAAGCACCAGAGTGGCCAAATAGAATGAAGACTGAGAAAACACAATTGGATTAGGTAGATAAAAGATTGTTGGCAATTTGGAAAGAGAAGTGTCAAGTGGAGTGAGCAGGTCAGAAGCTAGCTTACAAGATGTTGAGAAGTGAATGTGAGGAGATGTGAGGAATGGAAGGAATAAGTATAGACTACTTTTTAAGAGTTTGACTTTGAATGATAAGGAACATATAGTATAATAGTTCTGGGAAATGTAATTGAGGATTTTTAAAAAGAATAATGGAAAACTAAGCACATTTTCAGGAAGCAAGAAAAGAGCCCATTGATAAGGGAAGACTGAAGATGAGAGGGGATGACAGGGTTATAGGGGGAGTTTTTAGAGGAGATGAGAGGGAATAGTTTCAAGGGCACAAGATGATGGATGATTCTTGGTAAGGGGAAGGGCCATTTTTTTCCTCCACAGTCAGATGAAAATGATGAAAGCAAGGGATAATATAGAGGTAATTTGAAGTGTAGAGTAGGGGAACAGAGCGATATAATGTTAGAGGTGGAAGGGAGCTTCTGTACCTGAGGGAAAACAAATAAACCCTTCTACAACATCCATGACAAGTGGACATCAAGATGTTGGTTGAAGACCTCCAATAATAAGGGAATTAATACATCATGAGACTATTCATTATACTCTAGTGAGGGCTCTTCATTTTCTTGGACTGCTAGGTAGCACAGTAGATGGAGCGCTAGTCTTGGAGTCAGGAAGACTCATTTTCCTGAGTTCAAACCTGGCCTCAGACACTTAGCTGTGTGACCCTGGGCAGATCATTTAACTCTGTTTGCTTCAGTTTCTTCATCTGTAAAATGACCTTAAGGAGAAAATGGAAAACTACCCTAGTACTTTTGCCAAGAAAACACCAAATGGGGTCACGAAGAGTAAGACACAACTGAATTTCATTTTCTTCCTCTTCACTTAAAAATGGCGCTATCTTCACCTAACTTATTTACCTTTCCTTCTGTCTTGTAGAAAATGTTCACTCATTGCTGCCAAGATTGATTCCTTTTTGTTTTTGATCCCTCCCTCTTCTATTGCCTATGATTGCTCCACAAATTCTCTGCTCTTGTTCATGCAGTCTTTAAAAATGAATCCCACACTGAATATTTGATTATTTTTCCTCTGCCTACAAGCATACTTCAGTTTCCTCTATCTTTAAAATAAAAACAGTTTTTTAAACCTTTTATATTCCTACCTTTCTTTCTTTTTTTTTTTTAGTGAGGCAATTGGGGCTAAGTCACTTGCCCAGGGTCACACAGCTAATAAGTGTTAAGTGTCTGAGGCCGGATTTGAACTCAAGTTCTTCTGACTCCAGGGCTGGTGCTCTATCCACTGCACCACCTAGCTGCCCCAATTCCTATCTCTTTCATATCCTTGAGGATCAAATTTTGAATTATAGAATTTTTGAATAGGTAGGGATTTTTACACTTAAAGTAGTGGCCTCAGATACTTACTATCTGTGTGACTAGAAGTAAGTCACTTAACCCTGTTTCCCTCAGTTTCTTCATCTGGAAAATGAGCTGGAGAAAGAAATGGCAGTATATTTGCCAAGAAAACCCCAAATGGTGTCATGAAGAATTGGAGAAGACTGAAATATCTGAACAATAACAATGGCAAGCTGATAATTATTGTGAGGGTTAAATTAGGTATGCGAATTAAGTATAGGTAAATTAAGTCTGTGAAGAACTTAATAACCACAGAATATTATATAAATGTAATACATTATTATTATTATTATATTTTATTAATTATGGCATTTTAAAGATACTATATATGTCTATTTTATGTAAAATCATATTGCTTTTCTTATATAATGAGATAGGGAACAACTCATAGTCATTAAAGTAACACACTAAAACTATTTCATTGTAGTGGGAAGGTAATGGCTTTTGTGCCAAAGAAGTAGTATGTGTGTGTGTGTGTGTGTGTGTGTGTGTGTGTGTGTGTATACAGACACACATATGTATAAATCTTACTCTGTATGTATGTATATATAAATGTATATGTATATATATTATTATTTAGTAAGATTTATAGTATTTTAATACTATATACATATGTGGTAACTAATATATATTTGTATACATATATACATATATTACTAAGACATATGTATGTATGTATGTATACAGACATACCCACTATTTCCTAGAGACAAAAAAAAAATCTGTCATTCCAATATAATAAAATATGTTGTAGATACTAAATATATTATGATATAAGATTTTTATCTAATATAATTAACTCTAAGAAAATATGCATTTAACCTAATATATAAATAACTATATTTCTATCAAAATAGATATAGAACACAATTCTCAATAAAGATTCCGTTTTGTCTTTGACCATATAGTTGTTTTTAGGAAGAAATGAATTGATATTCTTTGGAATCAAACCCTTTGATTACTTTACAAAAGTCCCAATAGCAAGATCCATTGGGAACAAATGGAATTCTCTCACTGGTTTCTGTTTGGAGTGGTAGAACAATAGTCATAGATATGATGAGATGACCACAGAGGCCTTCCTAAAACTATTATTCCAATTGATATACTCTTGGAACATTATTTTTTTTTTCAGTCTATGAATGACATGAAAGGATTTAGAGGGCCAGGAAACCACATGGCAATATGTATAGAGGATAAAGTTTTCTTTAAACTTTTAATTTATGCAGTTTCAGTATAAATCATCCTTGGTTTTTTATCAAGAACAGTATAAAAATAGTTATCTTTTGAAAGTAACTTCTGCACCCCAAGACTGAAGTTGTATTACTCAAAGGGCATTAGAGTACTTTAATTTTTATGGGTGTGGGAACCAAGTGACCAAAGTTCATATTGTGACTCCAAGTCCATTGAGTTTTCAAGAAGCTCAAATGTATTTGGTAATTTGCAATCATGGGAACTTGCTAGCCTATTTTGCAAGAAGTTTCCAACCTTGCCTGTGACAATGCTTTGGTAATATAATATAGTCTCTGTACAGGATTCTTCTTTAAACAGTACACCAATCCAAAAAAGGGTATAAATTCACTTTCACACAGGTGAACAACTTTTTCCCCATAGGTTTCAGGTTACTTTCTCCAGTTCATCATTTATATTACAGGAACCATGCATTGGGATTATAAAATAAAGGGAAACCATAGTGATGCCTAAATATTAGTCTTCATAGAAATTAAGAGCTCTCTCGCGCTCTCTCTCTCTCTCTCTCTCTCTCAACTCTCTCTGTCACTCTGTGTGTATATAAGCCTTCACTAAAGTAAATAAAAATATGCCCAACAAAACACTGGAAGTCCTTTGTGCAAGGTTAGATAAGACATATTTCAAACCATCTTGGTAATCCTAGAGAAACTATAGACCTTTCTATCGTTAGAGTCAATAAAATAGTTTATATGGGGCTATCATCTCATCTTCTACATTAAAGTTAGTCTAAATATTAATGAAATTTGCATCAAAGAGAGAATTACATTAGTTTCTGACAAGATTATAGACTGCAAAGGGAAATTTACAATCACCTGTCACTTCCTAGACCAATTCAGAATCCAGATGCCCTCTGTCTTGTCAAGGGTTTTTACCTAAGGCCATATATACCCTTACCGCCTGCCACATCTGAATTAGGCAAGTTTTGTAAAAGATTTATGAATCTTGCATAAGTTTCTCCACTAGTGTTGTCTATACCACTTTTCCAAAAGGTTCAGGATAGGATAAAAAATTCACCACTACTATCATGAAAATACAGTGGTATGGTTGGAGAAGGGGAAGAATAAGCTTAGGTACACCTAGCCTTTTTTGAGTGCACTCTGATTCCTAGGAAAATAAAGGCCAGTTTTGTAGATTCTTTTTTAACATTAGCAATAAAAATCCAAACAATAATATATTTCTTTGAAGATTTGTTTTTCATTCTCCATAAATTCACCTTTTCCAGTTTTCCTATACTTTCTTGTTAATGATCATCTCAATATTTTCCATCCGAAAATTACAGTGTTCAAAATGCTAACAGAAGTTTGCCCTTTACTCCATTCATTTTTGAATATATAATTAATTCTTTCATTTGTTCATATAATAAACTATAGTTTCCTACTATTTTATATTTCAAAGAAACTCTTTCTGGGCTTATGCCTGATAATGTATTTTCTAAATAATTGTTACATGGTACATTTTCAATTCATTATTACTTTTTTTCTCCCTACAGAATCACTGAATTTCATAGTTGGAAAGGATATCAGAGGTCATGGAGTACAAATCATTTCTAAAAAGAATTCCACTGTAACACTCCTTACTATTTATTGGTCGTATGGTTCTGTTAAAAGATCCCTAGTAAGAAGAAGATCACTACCTCCCATAGTGGCTCATTTGATTTTAAAATAATTCTATTTACTTAATTTATTCTAACCAATATATTAATGATAAATAAGTCCAATCTCCTTCTTGTAGGTCTACAAGATACAGTATTCACTCATGGACATTGAGGAATGAAAAACATTCTTTTACCTGTTACTTCTTCCCATACATTTGCCAGAGGGGCTAGTACCTTATCTGAATAAGACTGGAGAAGCCCTTGGTGACATCATAGCAAGGGCTGGAATACCACCACCACTACCACGAACAACAACCATCACCAAAGTGCTCCTCTTTTTTTCTGAATGACCTTTGACATATACGACTGTTGATTTTGTGCTGTGTGTGAGAAGGTAGAATGGGAACAGATACACAGAGTTTGTATGAATACAGTATAATCATTCTGCTCTACCTCTTCTCTCATTCTAATGATAATAACTATCATTTACTTATCATTTGCAAGAGAAGTGGAAGAACAGGGTGAGTAATGATCTGAACCTTGGAATCAACCTATGCATCTTACAGATAATAACTGTGACCCTGGGTAGCTTGTATCTCAGGGTATCAGGCAAATCTCTAAGACTAGTTGCTCATCTGCATTGATGAAAGAAATTTCCCATGTCAGGAGCTCCCTATTCTGATGAAATTATAGGTCTTTACAGAAGAAAGTTTTGTAGATTCCATAAACTTATTAAGCACATTCAATCTACCTTCTCATAAACAATATGTTAGGCAGTTTGATTGTGTGATAGACTGGTGAGATTGGGGTCGGGAAGATCCGGGTTTAAATCTAGCCTCAAACACTTACTAACGTGATTTGGAGCAATTCACTTAACTTCATTCTACCTCAGTTTCCTTACCCATAAAATGGACATAATGCTAACATCTACCACCGAGAGAATAAATAAGATGATATTTGTAAAATACATTGCCAAATTTAAGGTGCTATAAGAATAAGTGGTAGCTGTTATTATTATAACATTATCTCCTCTTTTTAAATGCAGAAAATGAAGCTTTAAAGTGGTTAAAAGATTTGCTAGTGGTCATCCACTTGAATAAGTGCCAGTCTGGACTTGAACCCAAGTCTCCTGGCTCCAAATCTTAATAGCTTTATACTACACCATGCTGTTTTCTCATCCCCTTTTGGACTCTCCATTCCACGAACTTCACCAGAGCCACAGTATAGCTAAATGGAAAGATCTTTATTCTTGTTCTCCTGCATAAACACGAATTAAGGCCTATCTATTCCAGAAGAGACCATTCTTCCCTTGTGGAATAATGTGTGGAGTAGGATCAGGCTAAAAAATATTTGTGAAATGCTTAAATAGAATCGCTTAAGTGTTAAACCTCCACAACATACTGAAAGTGATTTTCTGGCTCTTCTTTGAAACTTAAATTAGAGTTACTTTGTTTTGTTTCTCACTAAATTATGTAGACATAAGCAAATATCTGAGAGCACAGACAAGTTCTTGTGTTGTACAATAGGGCTTTATTTCACATTTGTGATTTCACATACATGATTTCATCTGATCAATCCAAGGATTTGGAGAGGTAGGCAAGGCATATCTTTTTAGTCCCACTTTAGAGATGATAAAAAGTGAGGTTTAGAGAAGCTATGTAATTTGCCCAAGGTAAAAGTTTAAAAAGGACTGGGGGTATGATGTGAATAACAATATGGTCTGGTATAATGGGGAACAGCACTGGATTTGCACAACCTTGGAGTTTGAAGAGAATATGGGTTTGAGTCCCTGCTTTCCTCCCTGTGTGCTAGGGGACAAATCACTAAGCTTCTCATGGTCTCAGATTCCTTAACTATAAAATCACAGGACTGAAGATGACTATCTTTTTGCTCCAATTCCTATAATTTTATGACTTGGGTTTCCAAATATTACATTACAACTTTTCTTTACATTACACAAAGTCTGCAGCTACTGGGGCTATGTAAAACTGGTATGGGGAATCTAGATTTACAGGTAATATATTCTTTGTCACATTGTATCACATTCTTCAGTTTTTAAACTTAAAACTCAAACTCCTCGGAAAAGTGAATGGAAAGATGAATTGGGACAGTTTAGAGAAGGAAAAAGAGTTAGAAAGATAATAGCAATCTGGGCCCTCCCACCATCCACCTAAGAAAGAGAATCTATCTAATGACATTTCAGTGTATGGCATACTCAAGCTTGCTGAAAGCTGTTAAAAATGAAGTAAAAAAAAGAAAATATTGCTAAAATGTGATCCATTTATTCCCACAATTCCTAAAGCACTTATCAAAAATGGGATGTATATATAATAGGAACATTATTTTGTTATTTCTATAAATGTTTAATTTCCTGAAGCTATTTAAGTATCAATATGCATCTTAGTTTTAGATTATATCCTGAATTCAGATTGCTATATATTAATGACTTCACTGATTATCACCAAGTTATGAGCATGCTTTGGGATGGGAGGCTAGATGGATTTACTTGGATAGCATTTTGGTTTCTGTACCTTTCATCATTTCTAAAACCACCTCCCATAATAGGTGTAGATAAAAGTCTACCCACACTGGCAACAACAAAAAGAAAATCTATGTACATCAAAACAGGCATATATATTTTCTCCTTAGGAACTAAATTCCTACAGAAAGCCCTGAAATTGAGCTCTGAAATTGGACAAATTTTAACTGTGTTTGATGACACTTAGAGATATTGATTATCATTTTGTTTGGGTTTGCTTTATATGAAAATAAATTTCTATAGCAGCCATCCTATACTACAGTTAACTACCATTTATAATATTTTAAAATTGAGTTGTTTTTAGCCAGTATTTCCTTCCTCCTATTTTATTTTATATTTCATTCATCCCATCTCCCTGTCTGTGTGATGATCATCTATGTAATATATGTTAGGGATTTTCACTTGAAGGACCATGTATCTTTAAATGTCTTCTTTTTATTCATCCTAGTTCTAACACATGTAATTTCCCCTTTAATTTGACATCATTTAACGGCACATTACACGTCAATGATGTGATCTGTGAATATTTACAATGTTCATGTCATTTTTATTTTCTAATCCAATTTAAGTAGCTCTGCTTTTTATGACATCATGAATTCTTCAGTCTTTTTGGTCTTTTTGGGACTAATTATTCCATTAGTTCCTTTGAACTAGCTCTGTGTTGTCAGTCATTTCTTCCCTTTTGATCATAAGACCTTTGCTGCCCTCCTTTGCATGTACAATCAGTCTTAGGAATATGCACCCAAGCTAAGAATCAAGTGCTAGTGCTCATTCCTTCAAATTGTCTTCCACATTAATTTCTACCCCGTAGCACCAATGCAAGGACATCTTCTGATTATAAACTTTGGGGGGAGAGATCAGGGAGTAATTCTGACCCAGTGTGAGGGGGAGACATTGTATTATTTTATATGATAAAAATATTTCTACAATGTTAGAATAAAAGAATCCTGAGAAAGAAAAACAACCATTTGGCTTTCACTTGCCATGATATAACATGAATAGATAGTCAAGCTTGGTGTTAAATTTTGGATGTGGCAAATTCATAAAATATATCAGACTCAACTTGAGAGAGATGATCCAGGCTTTCCTAGCATTTTTCTGCATCCATTTCCCTTTCTCTTAAAGGGGAAGGCTAAATATGTGATAAATCCTAGACAGCATGAAGGCAAAATAAAATTTTGTCTGATTAAAGCATGCATTTCTCTTTAGCACACTTGTTTACTAGAAATGTTTGAACATTTTCTCTGTAATGCTAAAGAGCTCTGTTGTCTGTTGCTGCCCTCTGTAGTGATGAAGAAGAGACCACAAGATCAGCTATGCTACATGCAATGAAACTGTGAAAAATGTTTTCCCAGAAATAGCAAAGACCTTACACTATTATAGGCAAGTTGGGACACTAGTGTTTTATTAAAATGAAATGATAGTTCACTCACTTGAGTGTTTTTTTAAAAAATTGGCTTCATATATTAGATATTGCCTACAAGTAAAGTAGAACCTGTGGTTTTAAAGTAGTCCCAACTATTTTATTTTAATACTAATCCATATGGGTGTGTTTAATTTTTACTGATTTTAGTAGTAAAATACTCATGTGCATGTTCATGAACATGTACATTAAAGACAAGAGATATGAAAACCACAATATGGTGATTTATCTAAATGTAAAGTACTTCTAAGTTGTCCATGATATTAATATGAATTTTTAAAGGCCCCTAAAAATAGTTTGTTTGAAGGTTCCTGATGAGTCTAATTATTCTATCTTGTCAGGGCCAATACTAGACAACATTTTTTTTCCTTTTTGCAGGGCAATGATGGTTAAGTGACTTGCCCAGGGTCACACAGCTAATAAGTATTAAGTGTCTGAGTCTGGATTTGAACTCAGGTCCTCCTGAATCCAGGGCCAGTGCTCTATCTACTGTGTCACCTAGTTGCCCCCTCTAGACAACTTTTAATCAGGAACTTATTATTGCTAAGTATGAAACTCCCCATCCTCCTTTTTGTTGTATCTCCTTCCACTTTCCTTAGTGTTCCCTCTCCATCACCCAGTACCAAGGATTTTCATGATGCTGCATTTTCTTGAATCATGGGGGGGGAAAATGACCTGATAAGGCATTCACAATAAGGTCCCACTGAGGGTGCTCTTGTTATTTGTCACCATAGTATTTGAATTTTAAAAGAGGACTCCATGCAAGCACCAGGGTACATGGGGAAGACCAATGGGTCTAAAGATAGGTGACTCAAATTCAAACACTTCCTTTACCATTTACCTAGTCTATGGATTTAGGCAAAGTCCTTGCTTTCTCCTGACCTCAGTTTTCCTACCTGTAAAATGAGATTATTTCTAAAATTCCTACTAGCTCTAAATCTCTTCTCCTATGAGAAAACAATATTTAAGACAAAGAAATGAATACATAATGATGGGATTTCAAGCATTAAGTTCTTGAATTTCAGAGTCAAATGGGACCTTCGAGACCTATTAGTCTGACCACTTTGATTTACAGGTGGTAAACCTGAGGACCAAGATGAAACATCTTGCCATAAGTTGCACTGATTTATTTATTTTATTTTATTTTTTGGTGAGGCAATTGGGGTTAAGTGACTTGCCCAGGGTCACACAGCTAGTAAGTGTAAAGGGTCTGAGGCCAGATTTGAACCCAAGTCCTCCTAAAACCAGGGCCAGTGCTTTATCCACTGAGCCATCTAGCTGCCCCTACACTGATTTTTAATGGCCTCAATTCTCCTGAATCCGAGCTTAGTGCTTTTTCTTCTATGGTGCAAACATTTCAACAGCAAGTCTCACCCTATCTCCTTAAATCAATCATTCGAGTGTTTATTATGTACCTACTCTGTGCCAAGCCACTATGCTGGTCACTGGTAATAGAAGAACAAAAATGAAAAACTCCTGGCCTCAAGGGAATGTACATTTTCTCAGGGGAGACAACATCTTGATACGTATATACAAAGTAAAGAGAAGCTAATGTGGGATGTCAAGAGATAGTTTTGGGATTGGGGAAAGCTTCACGTACAAGAATAACTACTTTGCACCTGCATAAAGCCTAATGTCATAAGGGAAAGAGGTGATGAGATCCTTAGGTATTCCTCTTTAAAGAATTATACCTCTCACACACAATCTAATTATTATAAAATAGTCTTTTATTTAAGGGTTAGAGGAGATGGCTTAGAAACAGACATCTTTTCTCTTCCCCCCAATCAATGGAGGAGAGGCCAAAACTTTTATAAAGGGTAGATGGGGTGACCAACCACCTGACAATGGAGAGGTGGTGATCCTGATTTCTAGAGTTATCTCTGTCCCCTGGAGCTGCTCAGGCAGCAGCCATGCCTAATGGGTTTATCTCCCTTAAATCTTAAGTATGTCTTGTCCTTTAGTTTAGCTTCTTAAGGAGAGTTACCCCTGACTCAAATCACTAACTAATCCACCTAGTGGCAGAGATACACAAGTGCATTGAGCAATAGAAGGGAGTGTTATGACATCATCAAATTCAATGGCTGAGTTTTTTGGAAATCTGCTACTAAATATATGTGTGTATCAGTATGCTTTGTGCATCATGTTTATTTGATTATTGTTGTTGATCAGTAATTTTAGTCATGTCTGACTATGACACCATTTGGGGTTTTCTTGGCAAAGCTACTAGAATGGTTTGACATTTCCTTCTCCAGCTCATTTCACAGATGAGGAAACTGAGGCAAATCAGATTAAGTGACTTGCACAGGGTCAAACAGCCAGATAGTGTCTGAGGTCAGATTTGAACTCAGGAGGATGTCCTCCTGACTTTAGGCCTGGCACTCTATCCACTGTGCCACCTATTTGACCATCATTTTTCCAGAGAATACATTTCTAAGTTCCTTGGTCAACTCTCAAATCCCCAACTTGATTAAATTCCATCCAAGGGTGTGCTGCAACCAGCTCCTATTGACTCAGAAGAGCTATTTGTTAAATTTCTGTTGTAAGCATTTATTACCCCAATTATTTGGCAGGTGCTACAAAAAGAGTTTAATTTATTGTTTTGTTGATTGTCTAGACTTAAGAAAGTAGTGGAGAAAATATTAATAACGCAGAATAAACTTTAAAGTCTATTCCCTGATCTTATCCTAAAGTTTTGATAATTTCTTGCCTATGTCTGTTAAGCAACTTACTATATTTAAAAGACTATGTAACATAATTATGATTAGCTTTGAATTTTGGTCTGTTGATTATTTTAAAAGAAAGTTTGGTGAACATGCTGTGCTAGTCAAACAAGTTATTGAGAGATCACTTACAAAGAAGCCAAGAGGAAATTTCCCCCATTTCCCATTCAGCATTGAGAAATAACATGCAGATTTTCAATGGGGTGGCATTAATTAATTTCACCATGGTCATCACTTAAATAGCCTTTAGAGAAAAGTACAAAAGGGAAAAAAATCCATTAAGCTACAATTTCCTAGTCTACTCTGGTCTCTCTTCATTTTCCTTTGGGAAGAATGATTTAAATACTTAACCTTTCATAGAGATGGTAAAAAGAGGTGGGCTTTTCCTATTGTACCAGCAGGTAAATAAACATTTCAGTGTATAGAAGTAGCTGTTTAACATCACAAATATCTAAGTTAGGGCATCTAAAACTCCCTGACCTAAGAACTGCAGGTCTTCCCAAATAGAATCCCATTTATTCAATGTGATATAAGAGACAGACAGATTTAGAGAAAGGAAACCTGGTGCATATTTTAAGCACTTGTCCTATTACATTGGTCTTTTCTCTGGATAATGGTTATTCAACTCTATATGATGCTAAGTACCTTACAATAATGTTGATTAGTAATTCTAGTAATTCCTTGCTATACCCTAGGGCTGTGAAGTCAGATTAATGTAATTACTTTCAATTTACCCTAGAAGAAACTGAGGCATAGAGGCAAAGCCATCAAGCAAGGGTAGTATCCAAAATGGTAAATAATCAGAATCTTGATCTTTAAAGATCTCTTGATCAAAAGGGTGTGTGTGCGCGCACACGCGCGCTCGCGCACACTCGCACACCTGTGCATGTGTGTATGTATGTTTTGGTGGGATGTGGGGAGGAAATGAAGAAGGAGACTTCTGATTTATTAACAAAGAGAATTTCAGAATGGAAACTCCCTTTGTTTATAAAGATGCAGATCTCTCTCTCTCTCTCTCTCTCTCTCTCTCTCTCTCTCTTTCAATAGACATACATATAGATACATGGTTTTAGATGTAGAGATAGAGGTATAAAGTTATAAAGATACATACATGCACATACACTTACCCACATACATATGCATGCACACACAGATATATATGTTGTAATGCTATATAATTTACACATTTAAAAATTATTCTGAGATGGACTTGATAGGCTTCCTAGACTACCAAAGGGATTTATAACATTAAAAAAAAAAGGTTTAGAACTCTACCCTTAGAGAGTTGTCTGGGGGGTATCAAGGGGTTAAGTGACTTACCTGTAGTTCCACAAGTAATAATTAGAGAGGAGGGAGGATTTAAACACAGTGCAAGTCATGATATCACACTGATGTCATCATATTTTTTGAGAATGAAGGAAAACAGCAACAACAAGAATTACAAATGCCTTCTTTCTAAAACATTTTACAAAAACTGCTGGAGGGGAGAGGAGAATGAAGGAGAAGGAGAAATCTCAATTTTGGACATTTAAAAATATGTTGGCATGTACTCTATTTGTCTTCTTATCAATGACTAAGATTATTTCAGATAGTATTAGTTGTTTAAAGACAATGCCCTGCATGATTTTTTTAAAGAGTTCATCTTTGTAGCATATAGTTTAATCAATGTTTTAGCGCTGAGTTGAAAGCACGTATTTTATGAATTCTCTTTAAAGGTTTACTATCTTTTCTTTTACTACTAATATACAAAATGACCATTTTATGTCTCTAATGATTGTGTCTCTATAGCCCAATACAATTACTAATAGAGAACTGCATGATCTGAAATGAGCTCTAATATAATTATTTCTATCCCTGGGTTGTGGGTAATTCAATCTCCAAGTGCTGATGTACTCAGTTAAACATGGTGGATTTACATACAGACAGACATAGGTATGTATCTAAAGAGGCCAACTTGTACTATGAATAATAATCTTTTCACTTTGCTATTTATCTAGAAAATCTCGATTCTGAAAACCTTATATGATTTTTCTCTGGTGCTCAATATTAATAAAGGAGGTGAGATGTATATGAATTACTCATGCTTACAAGGGAATTGAAACAGATCCTGTTAAAAATGGAAACAGAACTCACAATTTTGTAACCAAAAAAGGGACATTTATCAAATGAATTCTAGGAATAACTCTATCAAATACAACAGTACTTTATAATAATAACTAGCATTTATATGGTGTTTTGAGGTTAGCAAAGTGCTTTACAAATATTATTTCATTTTGTTTTCATAACAACACTTGGAGGTAGATATTGTTATTGTCCCCATTTTATAGATGAAAAAAGTGAGGCAAACAGAAATTAAGTGATTTGCCCAGGCCACACAGCTAGTAGCATCTGAGGTTAGATTTGAACTCAAACCTTCCTAACTTCAGCTCCAGAACTCTATTTATTGGGCTATCAACTGCCTCATAATTTAATGTGTTTCGTATAGACAAAGCCTATGTTAATGAGCCAAAGATAAAACCTTTTAATTTAGAAATAGTGTTCATCACATATTATGCTTAAATAAATATTGATTGAGGTTAAAGAAGAGAATTGTCTTTGACCTCATGTAAAGACAGTCTCTGGTTTTCCTTCCAGTTAACCTTCTGTCCTATAAACCTTTATATTTATCAGAACTCTGTGAGCACTAAAACGATTAAACAGAAACCATCTTTGAAGGAAAAGGTACATCATTCTACAATAATTACATTCTTGTCCAGCACCCACAATGCACTGGAAGTTGTAGCAGCCATAGTACCAAGCCTAGATCCTGATTAGGGGACAGGTGCTATGATAAGCAAGGATAGTATCTCTCCTACGCATACACATCATTCCCCACACCTGAAATTACTCTTATTATACACTACTCTTTAAATCAAGACATAATATGCCACTAGGAATACATATTAGTAGCTGAAAGAAATAATACATTAATGTAAACTACACCTCCCAAAAGCATGTGAAATTTGGTTAAGCAAATCAACTAGAACTCAGGGAAGACTTTGAATGAATTGGACATAGTACTTCTAGCAGTATTTTGATTTAGAGTGGCATTGGTTAGGAATGCTTCAGAATGTAAGGAATTGCAGGGGAGGGCTGGCCTAGGTGGGGTGGGGAGAGGTGGGAATTATTGAAAACAGAGAGTAGGTCCCTGAATAAAAAGAATACATTTATGTAACACTTTAAGGTTTACAAAGTACTTTATATACTTTTACTATTTTCTCCCCCTAGAAGAAACTGGTGAAGCAAGTACTATACATATTATCCCCACTTTATAGAAGAGAAAACAGAGGCTCAGAGAAATTAAGTGATTGGCCCATGTGTCAGTGACAAGATTCAAAACTTTGTTTCTTCAATCTCCAGTTCTGCTATTATTTGTACCATGCTGTCACAAGATGAAATGGTTTTGGAAGCCTATTCTACAATCCTTCTTTGATTAAATTATCAGCTAAGGAGAATAATGACCATTATAGGTCCAGTTGGTCTGGTTTTGTTTAGTTGGGGACAGGAAAATATTTGATGAAAATAATTTTAATTTTTCTCAGCCTGATATCAAATTCAGAAGGATTTAGGACAATGAAATGAGATACCAAAACCAAAGTTCCATTCTTTATCTAATTTCTGTTTCTTAGGTAACAAATCTCAGTGTTACATCTGACTTTATAATAGGTATGTTTGTTGCTATTATCTTGGAATATCTTTGCATTTAGTTAAACCTAATTATTTAATTATTCTTCATTTCTTCAAGGATTTCTGTTTTTGATTAAGTGACTATTTCCTCCACTGCTGTACACTGCACCCTCTCTATGATTTGGTAGATGGTCATCAAGAATTTCTATGGCTCTACCTTTGGAACCAACTTAGTGATGAGTTTCTTTGAACTTAGCTAGATTGTTCTGCAGAAAAAAGCTATATGGCTCTAATCTGGGCTGGTATCCCAAGCTTTACTGTCAGAGCTTGTGTTCTACTGGTCCAACTTTTGAGAACCCATAGTCATCTGTACACAATGGGGAGTCATTAGAGGAATGCAATGTTAGAGCATCTGTGACTTATCCCCACCCATTGTAAAATGGAAGCACCTTTAGTTTATGAATGGTTTCTTTTTTCTCCATAACTCCATTGCCTAGTGCTAGGACTTGCCCATGTTTTTTCATTGCTCCTTAATTAATATTTCACCTATAAATAAAATCAGATCCATGTGCAGGCACAGAGTTATGTCTCCAAAAAAAGATAACAAATGATCCTCAACAGTAAGCTTCTTTTATGACCAAGCACATGTCTGTGAAATACTATTATCAATGAAATGTGGCCCATTGAGGAATTTTAATACTAATTCTCTTTACATATAAAGAAATGGTAAGTTTCTATTCTATTCTTTCATTTTATAGAACCTTTAAATCTTGGCATTCATAGTCTAGCATATATGGCTCCCATCTATTATTTAACTTTATTTCTCACTACTTACCTCCACAAATCTCAACACTCTAGTCAAACTGGGTTACTTTCTGATTGTCTGAAAACTGTGCTTTCCTCTAAGACTTTATTTATTCTTCCCCTCCTCCATTTACATATCCTTCAAATCCTCCATATTGTCACATTTTTTCCCCTTGAAGACTTTTTTTACTACCCCATCCCTAGGTGAATTGGATATCATTTCTCCCTCATATGACTGGCATTTTGTTTTTACCCTGTAATGAAACTTACATTCTGACACATAATGTTAATTATTTATTCAATTTATTATGCTAGCTTATAAACACCATGAGGTAAAGGTCAATATCGTACTCATTTTTATGTCACTAAAGCTTGTCATGTTGCCTTATACATAGTAGGCTCTCAACAAACTTTGTCAAATTGAAATAAAATTTGTATTATAAAAATATAAATACTGTTGTGTCTAGAGGATTACCATTAACACATGATTAGTATTTCCTAAACTGTAATTGAGATTGAACCATCTAAACACTAATGCATTTTTTTTCCGGGGCAATGGGGGTTAAGTGACTTGCCCAGGTTCACACAGCTAGTAAGTGTTAAGTGTCTGAGGTCGGATTTGAACTCAGGTACTCCTGAATCCAGGGCCAGTGCTTTATCTACTGCGCCATCTAGCTGCCCCACTAATGCATTTTTAAAGGAAATCTTCAAGGTGTTCTCAAGTTGAGTTCACAGTCTAGTTTCTGAGAACATTACCTTCTTAAGGGATAGCCAGGTGTGATTACAATCCAATTAACTTGAAGTAGGTTTAATCAGCATTCAATCACTCTCACTTGATTCAGTCAGTATAGATTAATCTCCAGGTGGGTCTTTGAGTATCTGTTAAATCCCATTATTTCATCACAGTATGTAATTATGGAAGAGATCATTTTTTGCAAGTGATATTCTATAGGAGACCATATCTATACTATCATATAAGTGACCCCAAAAGGCAGAAAACATTTCTTATTTTGCTAATTGTACATTGGCCATTAAAAAAAAAAGTTTTGAGGAAGCTAGGTGGCATAGTGGATAAAGCACCGGCCCTGGATTCAGGATGATCTGAGTGCCTCAGACACTTGACACTTACTAGCTGTGTGACCCTGGGCAAGTCACTTAACCCTCATTGCCCAGCAAAAAAAAAAAAAAAAAGCTTTTGTTTAGTAGAGCAAAATGCTAACCTAAAGTCTATCCTCCAACAATGTTTCTCCAATGAGTATACCGAAATTATACAAGATTCTTTGACATATATAACAGAGATAATTTTGCTGCACAACTCTTTCAACATTCATATCAGATGGGGAATAAAAGACTTCTATATGTTCCCCCAAAGTTTTTTTGCCACTGTCATGAAGGAGAGTGAGTACAGAATCCAAGTTGAAGAGGCAATTTCTATAGATGATAAGGTCTTCCAGATGCCCAGATGCTCTTAATGCTGATATCATTATGGTGATTGCATGAAACCTTAAAACATTTTGGAAACTTCTTAACAAAATCTATAATAACTCAAAAGAGATTGATCATGTAAATATGAAAAACAAAATGGATAAAGACTGCCCATTGTTCAGACTATGACATGTAATTAGATGGACAAATTATATACACCATCTATTGATATAAAAATTCTTAAAAGACAATGAAAATAGATGAAGTACATGTAGAATTAAATAGGAGATGGAAGCCTTTGGGAAAAACAAGATACCCTTTAATGACCCCAAACTCCTCCTTGACATGAAGAACATCTTTTAAATACAAAACTCTATTTGTATTGTTTCATGGCTATGAGACATGGAACACTATAGTATCCAAAGAATTAAAATGGAATATTTTGCTCATTTGGCAATTGGGAAGCAAGTTTGAATAGGTAGAATAGAAACATAAGGAACTGCAAAGAAATGGAATAAAGAGTACAATCCAAGAAAAAAATATATCAAAAAGGTGTTCACATGGCAAGAGAGCTACCTGACCAATGGCCTGTATGCTCCACTAGAATATTCTTAATGTTTAGACAAAGCATAAAAGGTCTCCAGCATGTTTAGTGGACCGCATGTGGCAAATTTATGAGAGAACATAGATAAGAGTTACACAGCATAAGCAGGCATGGATGGGTTGTAATTTGTGGTGTTGTCAGGAATGTACTGTGATGAGATTATAGAACCATTTGTTAGTGTTAGACTCCTATTTAGGGATAAAAAATGTAGGAATCTGTTATAGTGGAAAGCAAGAAGTAATAGAAATGATAATATCTAGTAAAGAAATAGGGAAGTTTTAACTTCATGTGAAACTTTTGTATAAATTACTGGAATCAGGAAGCCTGATTTTTAGAGTGAGATTCTCTCTATGTCTCAGTTTCCTCATTTGCAAAATGAAGAATTTGGACTTGATGCTTTCTAAGGTGATTTCCATGTCTAAGACTCAGTGACTTCTGATTAAGACATTTTAATTATATTCAATCATCTACTTTTGTGGGGGTAGGTAACACTCGGAAAATGGCATAAAAGTTAAAAAAAAATCATGAATGTTGATACATTGAACCTATGGGAAATAAAGGGATTGGGCTCCTAAAACTGCCATAAACTGTAATTTTTCACTAGATATTGTTGAAATATACTTTTCTCCATACTTTTATAACAAAACATTAATTATGATAATATGCACTTTTTTTGGTGAGGCAATTTGGGGTTAAGTGACTTTGCCTAGGGTCACACAACTAGTAATTGTTAAGTGTCTGAGGCCAGATTTGAACTCAGGTACTCCTGACTCCAGGGCCGGTACTCTATCCACTGCGCCACCTAGCTTCCCCTGATAATATGTACTTTTCTTAACAGTATTCATGAAGTAACCCATAAAATGTAGTACACAAAATATAATTGATAACATGCAAAACATTTTTTCTCACCAGTAATTTCCTAGAATTCTGTGACTGTCGATATAAACATCTCAAAGAAACCCTCCACAAAAAAACCCAAACAAACCCAAACAAATATTGTCTGATACAGACAATATCTACTTTTCATAGTCACATTAAATCTACAATTTCATAAATACTGTATAGCAAATAAAAATCTTAAAACTAATTTTTTGGTGGGCAGGGCAATGAGGGTTAAGTGACTTGCCCAGGGTCACACAACTAGTAAGTGTCAAGTAGTGTCTGAGGTCGGATTTGAACTCAATTCCTCCTGAATCCAGGGCCAGTACTTTATCTACTGCGACACCTAGCTTCTCCCAAACTAAAATGTTTTTAAAGCAAATCTTACCTTCCACTGTGTTAAATGGTGATGTGAGGGTGTTGTACTGTGTAGTGTAATGCTGTAAATCTCTTTACCTTGACTGTCCTCTGAAAAACAAGGGAAAGTTTGCTAGGGCTTCCTGATTCCAACAGACTATATAAAACATTGCTATGATGTTGGATAAATGATTAAACTTTGGTGGGCATCAGTTTCCTAATCTGTAAAATGAGAATGATGCTTGATTCATAAGGTCCCTTCTAAGTGAACATTCTAGGTGCATGTCATAATACTAAATTGTATGTTTCATATTTTTTCTTCTAATCAATAGTTTTATGTTACTTAACCTTTGTTCTTTCTCATTTCATTAGGTAGCAATGAGATAGCACATATGCTACCATGAATAATTCAGAAAAACAATTTTCATTAGGCCATGATTTTCTCTTTCTCTTTTTTTCCATTTCTTATAAAGTATTTTATTATTTTCCAATTACATATAAGGATAGTTTTCAACATTTATTTTCACAGGATTTTTAGTTCCAAATTTTCCTCCCACCCTCCATTCCTTCCCTCCTCCCCAAGATGGAAAGCAGTCTGATATAGGTTGTATATGAACAATCACATTAAACATATTTCTACATTAGTCATCTTGTGAAAGAAGAATCAGAGCACAAGGGAAAAATCTCAAAAAAGAAGGAAAAAAGAAACAGTCCAAAAGTAGAAGCAGTGTGGTTCAATCTGCATTTATAATTCACAGTTCTTTTTTTCTGGATGTTGAGAACATTTTCTATCATGAGTTCTTTGAAACTGTTTTGTGGTTCATTGCACTGTTAAGAAGAGCCAAGTCTATCCCCATTGTTCATCACACAATGTTGCTGTTACTGTGTACAATGTTCTCCTGGTTCTGCTCATCTCACTCAGCATCAGTCCATGTAAGTCCTTCCAGGTTTCTCTGAACTCTTCCTGCTCATCATTTCTTATAGCACAATAGTATTCCATTACATTCATATACCACAACTTGTTCAGTCATTCCCCTATTGATGGACATTCCCTCAATTTCCAATTCTTTGCCACCACAAATATAGCTGCTATAAATATTTTTGTACATGTGGGTCCTTTTCTCTTTTCTATGGTCTCTTTGGGATACAGACCTAGTAGTGGTACCACTGGGTCAAAGGGTATGAGGAGTCTCATAGCCCTTTGGACATAGTTCCAAATTGCTCTCCAGAATGGTTGGATCAGTTCACAGCTCCACCAACAATGCATTTGTGTTCCAATTTTTCCACAGCTTCTCCAACTTTTATTATTTTCCTTTTTTGTTACATTAGCCAACCTGATAGGTATGAGGTGGTACCTCAGAGTTGTTTTAATTTGCATTTCTCTAATCAATAGTTATTTGGAGCATTTTTTCAGATGGCAATAGATAGCTTTGACTTCTTCATCAGAAAACTACCTGTTCATATCCTTTAACCATTTCTCAATTGGGGAATGACATATTCTTATAAATTTGATTTAGTTCCCTATATATTTTAGAAATGAGGCTTTTTTCAGAAATGCTGGCTGTAAAATTTATTTCCCAGTTTTCTGTCTCCCTTCTAATTTTGGCTGCATTGCTTCTGTTTGTACAAAACCTTTTCAATTTAATGTAATCAAAGTCTTCCATCTTGCATTTCATAATATTCTCTATCTCTTGTTTGGGTATAAATTGTTTTACTCTCCATAGATCTGAGAGGTAAACTATTCCTTCCTCTCCTAATTTTTCTATGGTATTACCCTTTGTGTCTAAATCTTGAACCCATTTTCACCTTATTTTAGTATAAAATGTAAGATGTTGTTCTATGCCTAGTTTCTGCCATACTATCTTCCAGTTTTCCCAGCATGTTTTGTCAAATACTGAGTTCCTATCCCAGAAGCTGGAGTCTTTGGGTTTATCAAACAGTACATTACTAAAGTCATTTACTACTGTGTCTCCTGTGCCTAAGCTATTCCATTAATCCACCATTCTATTTCTTAGCCAGGACCAAATAGTTTTGATGACTGCCCTTTATAGTAGAGCTTCAGATTTGGTATGGCTAGCCCACCTACCCATGCATTTTTTTATTAGTTCCCTTGATATTCTTGACTTTTTGTTTTTCCAGATGAATTTTGTTATTTTTTTTAACTCTTTAAAATAATTTTAGGTAGTCTGATTGGTATGGCACTGAATAGGTAAATTAATTTAGGTAGAATTATAATTTTTATTATATTAGCTTGGCCTATATATGAGCAATTGATATTTTTCCAATTACACAGATCTGATTTTATTTTTGTGAAAATAGTAATTGTGTTCATAGAGTTCCTGGGTTTGTCTTGGCAGGTAGACTCCCAAGTATTTTCTATTGTGTATCGTTACTTTAAATGGAATTTCTCTTTCTATCTTTTGCTGCTAAGCTTTGTTGGTCATGTATGGAAATGCTGATGATTTATTTGGGTTTATTTTATATCCTCCAACTTTGCTAAAGTTGTTAATTGTTTCAAGCAGTTTTTTAGTTGATTATCCATCATATCATCTACAAAGAGTGAAAGTTTTGTTTCCTTCTTGCCTATTTTAATTCCTTTTTCTTCTCTTATTGCTATAGCTAATATATCAAGTATAATATTAAATAATAGAGGTGATAATGGACATCCCTGTTTCACCCCTGATCTTATTGGAATATCTCTAACTTATCCCCATTACATACCATGTTTGCTGATGCTTTTAGGTAGAAGCCATGATTTTCAATAGAATTTTCACAAAGGCTAAATTCCATCATATGTGATAGTTAAGAAAGTCATGTATCTTTTAGCATATAATTTACACATATACAGTCAATCATCAACATTCACGCATTTAACTTCCACAACTTCAAGCATTCCATAATTTTATTAGTAACCTCATTTTCACTTTCATGTTGGCAACCTTGCAACTTCATGGGTATGTGTAGCAGAGAAAAAATGAGAGGTGCCATGTGTGCAAGTTTGTGGCGTGTCTACTAGGCGCTTCACTGGTCTTGTTCTCCCTACTGTTGTAAAGAGTTCCCCACACATTTTCTTGTATATTTTTCTTTTGTTTTTATCTTTAAAACTCGAGTTCTCTGTTGTAATTATGCCTCCAAAGCATAGTGCAAGGCCTTTGAGCTTTAAGGTGATCTTGAGACATTGCCAGCAGGAAAACAAAAATTATGCCTACATACAATTTGGTATTAGGATATCCACCCAGAATTTTCAGTTTGAAGGGACCTGATGAATCTAACACCACCCCCATTTTACAGATTAGGAAACTGAGGCCCAAAAATTTAATTATTTACCTAATATCATAGGAACAAAGATTTGAAAGGGTCCTCTGAGATAACAGAATCCAAACCTCTCATTTTAATTATGAGAATGCTGAGCCTCACAGATACTGACTTACCCAAGAAGAAAGTGGCAGAGTTTGAACTAAGTACACTGACTCTAAATTCAGTGTTCTTTCCACTATGCTACAAAGCTCCTCAAATTTAATTTTTAATGAATTATTGAATAGATGATACAGAGAACCAGCAATGTTGTCTGACAGCATACACATCAACTTGGAAGACAAAAGAATCATGTTGCCCTTTTGGAAAATCAGTTCAACCCTTCTGTGATTTCATAGTTCTATGGTCTCCTTGCCTATTATTAAAGCAATGGAGATGAGAGGATTAAACATACTTGATTTTCATGTAGACATATGCATTGTATGTTGAGGATAAATGTCAATGACAAATTTCCATATGATTAAAAGCTGACAAATACACGTGCTTTGCCTTTGGTTGGAAGTGGTGGTAGTGATTATTAAAAATATTTCCTATTCTTTGCTAAATATTTCATTCTGTTCTTGTGTGTAAATGCTTAATTCAATGTATCTGGTCACTTAAAAAAAACTTTAATGATAGAGTCTGCTTTTCCAGCATAGGATCAATAAATAGTGAAATCTAGAAATGAACTATGACCCTGGTATCTTGTCTGTAACATAAAATACCAGCATGATTTGCTTTTAACATTGTTGTCCAAAACTGATGACTAAGAGTTAGAGGGATTGAATCCTGAGGAAATAATAAAAGAATTATCTTAATTATTAATTAACCCAATTAGCTTAATTAATTCAAGCAGCTATCATGCTTGAAAGAAGCACCTTCCTGAACTTGTTCAGAAATCACATTACTGTTATTAAAAGCCCAATGAGACTCAAATTGAGGTTTAACTTAGCCTAAAGTTCAGGGATCTGACTAAATTCAAATCTCATAGGTGAAGAAATGACATATGAGTAGACCCTTAGATTTCAAAGATTTCTTGATTGGGTCATAAAACCTACTTGCTCTTTCCAGTAATATTCTGTTTCTTCTTATCCTTCTCAAATAATGATAAATAATGAAAATAATAAAATAATTTAAACATATATAATTGTTTTTCAGATTTGGGGCTAAAATAAAATATATTGTGGATTCATTTTGCATATTTGTAGCATATGTTGTTTAGGGATAGTGATGGTGCTTGTGAATTCACTGCTATATAGACATCCAAATGGGAGTGTATGGGCTGTCCATAAAGGACTAGCACCTCTGGTGTGAGGGCTTGTCAAGCCTTCTCAGGGCTGCTCAGCTACCTTTGGTGTTCACCTGATTCACCTAACTCTCATCTGTGTTCTAGCATATATTTATAGCTGCTCTTTATGTGGTGGCAAGGAATTGGAAGCTGAGGGGATGCCCATCAATTGGGGAATGGCTGGACAAGTGGTATATGAATACAATGGAATACTATTGTGCTGTAAGAAATGATGAGCAGGAGGAGTTCAGAGAAACCTGGAGGGTCTTGCGTGGGCTGATGATGAGTGAGATGAGCAGAACCAGAAGAACATTGTACACAGTATCATCAACATTGAGTGTTGATCTACTGTGATGGACTATATTCTTCTCACCAATGCAATGGTACAGAAGAGTTCCAGGGAACTCATGATGGAGGAGGATCTCCAAATCCACACACACACAAAAAAAAGAACAGTGGAGTATGGATGCTGAGTGAATCATGCTATTTCTTTTGTTTTTGGTGCTGTTGGTTTTTTTTCTATTTTGAGGTTTTTCATCATTGCTCTGATTTTTTTCTCTTATAACAGGACTAATGCAGAAATTGGATTAATGTTATTATGTGTGTATAGATATATGTGTGTATAGATATATATATCTATATATATGTATATGTATATAGATATATAGATATAACCTATATCAGATTTCCTGCTGTCTGGGGGAGGGGGAGGGAGGGGAGGGAGGGAGAAAAATCTGAAATTGTAAAGCTTGTATAAGCAAGAGTTGAGAATTATCTTTACATGTAACAGAAAAAATAAAATACCTTATATGTAAAAAAAAAAAAGAAGTTCTAGCATGCACAGTGGCCACACTTCAGTGAAAACATATTGGCAGACAGGCTAAACCAGGTTGAGGGTAACTGATAGACTTTTAACCTGCTGATGAGTTAGAAGGAATGACTAACCCAAGCATGTGAAGGTTTTCCCCAGCAGACTGGGCAGATGAGAAAATTGTTCTAATGGCCATGAAAGTAGCTGATGCAAGTGCTGTGAAGCTCTTAGAGCTTGGTCAGACTTTGAAAATGACAAGATTATCCATTGCATCCTAGGTTGTCTTGACTTGTGTCTTACCACTGGCTTTTGATCTCTGGAAGAGAAAGTGAGACTGATGACTTTGTGCAGCTCTGCCTCACTCAAATCCAATTCTTATGCAAGTCAAGACATCACCCTGTAATGTCATTTGTCCTTTTCAAAAACAAAGGACAAACAACAGAATTCCAAATGAGCAAATTCCCTTTACTCATGCAGGATTACATCTTCTATACAACTTAATGTCTAGAGTACTAAAAGCCCTTCTCTAGGACCATATTGTCAGTTGGTGTCATAGGTGGAATGTGAATCTAGGTCTTTCTGGTTCTGAGGGCATCTCTATATCTACTACATTATGATACCTGACATTGTTCAATTGATATCATGTTGATTTTTTGTTTTGGCCTAGAATTATGAAATTAGAAGGGAAAAACAGATTTCTAATCATCATCATCACAATCACAAACATTTATAGCACTTTCAGTTTTGCAAAGCACTTTATATGTTTTATGTCACTTGCCCTTCACAACATTATCCTCATTTTAGATCTAGGAAAACTGAGGTTGGCTGAGGTCAAGTGACTTGCCAAGGGTCACATAGCTAGTAGGTGTCTAAGGCAGGATTTAAATTCATATCTTCCTGACTTCAAGTCTGGCACTCTATCTACCACTTTTAGATGTCAAGATTCATTCTTTTCTTGATTTATTTAGGTTATACTTCCTTATTGTGTACAAATTGTGTCCTTCTGCTTCCTCTCCTTGGCATGCCACATGCCTCCCCTATACCCCCTCCTTCCCTTCCCCCTTCCAGCAATATATACACTGCTTTAGAGTAGTGGTTATTTCTTTTTATCCCTTTTTTATCCCTAGCAATTAAAAAAGTATCTTGAACACAACAGATGATTAATAAATGTTTGGTGAATTTAACTTTATTTTTGAAATCCTTTTGTTTTTCAGCTATGTGATCCGATTCAATCCAACAAATCGTATTTATTATTATTTCTAAACAAAATTTATTAATGGTTGAATATGTTGAGGGTATGGGATTCAAATGCAAAATGAAAAAGAGACCTGCCTTCAAAGAGCTTATGTTCTAGTTAAGGGGGATTTGGATGAATATGTTCAATGATTAAATATATACCTTCAATCATCCAATTAAAAATGTACCTACTATGAATCTGGTGACCCCTTTTGGTTTTTCTTGGCAGAGATACTAGAATGGCTTGCTATTTCCTTCTTCAGCTCATTTTTACAGATAAGGAAACAGGAAAATAGGGTTAAATTACTTAACCTGGGTGACAGAGTTAGTAATTGTTGTGGCTAGATTTGAATCTTCCTCACTCCAGGCCCAGCACTCTATCCAAAAAGAAAGGGAAAACCATTCTAGTATCTTTGCCAAGAAAACCTCAAGCTGCATCACAGAGAGTCTGACACAACTGGACAACAAAATGTTCCCAGCACCATAAAAAGTCAACAAGTTAAGTGAAAAAAAAAACCCACATAATTTCTACCAATTCCTTGGGCATTTAGCAATATTAGTAGCTTGGTAACAGTTTTAGAAAAGTTCATAGATTTAAAGTTAGAAGGTACCCCAGAGGCTGTCTAGTTCAACCCACTTCTTTTATAGTTGAGGAAATTGAAGTCCCTAGAGGTTAAGGGACTTGTTCGGAATCACACAAACATTCAGTGACAGAGACTAAATTTAGGCCCTCATCATCAGGCTCTGAATCTAGAATTCTGTTTTCTACTTTGTTATATCTCCCATATTCAGCTACCTTATATGTATTTTAATTGTAATAATATGTGCTCTCAAGATCTATATGAATTATTTATGTAAATTTGGTGTCAACTATACTCATAGAGTTCCCATTCTTATAACCATTTCATCTATAGTTTAGTGCATACTGCTGTAAGATATATACATATATAGCACCAAGTACATTAGGTTTGTTTTTTTATAATAAAAATTTCTACAAACATGACCACATAGGCCTCATCTCTTTTAATGTCCTAGCTTCATTTAATTTCATGGTTTTTTTTGCCATGGATCCCAAGAATTGGCCTTTAGGGTGAATGAAACAAGCTTATGCCCTTAATCCAAAATTGTATTTCAACCCTATCTATGGTAACACTTGAAAGATTGTTTAATTGTAAACATAAAATCATTGCCCTTTCCCAAATGATTTAATAATTTTGACAAATAGATTTATTCAGTTTATCCTAATAAATTCTTTGCCTCCTGTAGAAGCATAAGGAGAAAGCATGTTATGAAATAAAATGGAAAGTTTAAACATGTTTGATCACAGTTTTCTCTTACTATAAAATGTGTGAAATCAACAGATTCAACACTTTCAGTTTCAGGAAATGCTTGATTCTCAGAAAGGCATATAATTGAGTGTACCTGAGGTAGAGGACTATGTCTAATCAGTCGTCTGTGTAGCTGGGTAGAGTCAAGTGCCATTCATCTGCCTCCCCTGAGATCCGTGGAAACAAGCAGGAGGAGTAGTGGTAAGACAAAGATATATAACCATGTTGACCACTGAAGTACATGGTTAACAGCTTAATTATCTAAGTTCAGCTATCAGTCAGGGACAATCCTGTACAATTTAGGCGTACTTTATAATTTACTATAGCAATGGCATAATGATAAGGACAGTAAGGCTAGAATTAGAATCTGCATTAAGTGTGTTTAATTTAATTTTTCTAATTATATTTCTAATAGCTTAAATATCTGTGCTGATAAAATGGTTAGCCACCTGCATTTAAATGCCACCTGATGCGTTTATTTTGGAACAGTCACAGATTGGCATAATTTGAGCTCAAGTTCCTCTGAAAAATTCTCCTATTAATGGATATGAAATTAATCTCATTGCTTGGGCTGGAAATGAAGTTATGGAGCTGCTATCATAGTAAGGATCAAGAATGGAATGTTTTAAATCAGGAAATGGCTATTTTCCTCCCTTTTTTGAACTCAGTTTAGAGGTCTATTTAATTAAAAATAGAAAGTTGTGTTGGCATTTCACAGTTTTTCTATGGACCTTTTATGCTGGAATAGTGCCTGGCTTAAAAAAAAAAATCAATTCTGTGAAGTGTTTGCATAGTGGTATGTGAGGAAGGTTAGGTGAATATGCACTATACATTCGTACGAAGTGAGCAAACACATGCACGGCTGCTACTATTTCCATCCCTTTCCTCTACAATCTATATGTTTTGTGCTGACAGCCTTTAACGTGCTTTTGGACTCACTCCTCATGGCAAGGGACTGCAAAATAGAAAACATTTATAAGAAAGCCAATAGCATATTCTCAAGCCAGCATTTCATTTTCTTAGTTTTTGCAGATGAACCCAGGTTTTGCAAAGTATGCTAAAGGTAAAAAGCACCAAAAGAGTTGTTTTTTATTTTTCCCCACTTCTGGACTGTCCATTTGTGTTTTTTTTTAAGTTTGTGTAACACTGAAAGAAAAGACAGTGAAGGCCTTGAGTATAATGATTCCCGTATATCACTGCACTTGAGCTTAGTCGATTTTGAATGGGCTGCTACTCAAAGAAGCATGTGATAATGTCACTACAGGGAATAATGTAGTTGTCCCAGTAAAGTTCAGTTGCAGTATGGCTTTAATTAGCAATAGCAGCAATAATACCAATGGTGATGATGATTATTATAGTATATATTATCTTTCTTTATTTGAAGATTACATTAAGGAGCATTGGATTAGGAGTAGAGTGTCCAGGATTTTTGTTCTGGCTTTACCATGAAATGGTTGTGTGACTTTGGTTAGGTCACCTTACTTCTCTGTGATTCTGTTTTCTTATCTGTAAAATGAGGGAATTAGAGTTCATGATCTCTACTAAAGTTTCACTTCTTAATCATTCCCATTAAGATGCTTTTCATATAAAAAAAAAGCTTGACAAGTCTATGACTATTTATTTACATGTACATAAATATGGTTAACAAGATTAAAATTTGGCCCCTGGAGATGATTATGACTCACCTTCATGCAGAAATTTTGCTATAAGGTAGTTATTCCTATTTGCTTCATTTCCAGCATGCCTTGTTATTGTTTATGCCTAAAACCAACTTAAATAAACTTATTTCCAATCTAAGCTGAAAACATTTTTCTCAGTGGCCAGTGTCCTTTATATTTTCCAGGAATTCAGAACCCCTGAGGAAACTGTAGTAAAAGTGAAATGAGATCTGTGTTGAACTTGCTCTCTTTTGCTCATAGCCCCTAATGAGGATAGTTTGATTATGTTTGGTGGATCCTTTTAGTGCAGAGTTGGGTATAGGTACAAACTTGGGGAGCGGGGACTATTTTTTAACCTTGGTCTCAGTCCTGCAAAGTTGAAGTAACAGAGAACTTCCTTTCTTGAATATAAGGAAGGTCTCTGCACTCCAAACACTTGCAAATGAAGCTTATTAGGTATACTGTGATGTGAAACGTTATGGGGGTCTATGTTTTGATTTGCCATTGAAGATGTAAATGGCATGTAGGATCCCTGTTTAGACAGGAATAGCCATTGGAAAGCAAATCAACCTTGAATGACACCAAATAGCAAGATAATGAAGCATGAATTGACAGGTGATGGGATGAATCTGAAACGTTTGTAGGACTGGTATAATATAATGAGTGAAATATGTTGACTCGATCTGGGGACATTATGGGAAATTATTGGATTAAAGGACTATTGGTTTTAGTGATGAATGGAGAACTCTATTTCCTTGTCTCAGGCTTTAACATCCTATCCATTTATAATTCTCTTAAAATCTATTTTGGGAAAAATGAGATTTATTTGTAAAGTATAATTGTAGTTCTTTCTTGGACAGATTGTGTGTGTCATTTTGTGCTGCCCATGATCACTATACTTTTCTTATTTACAAAATATAACCAGTGTCCAGCTTTAATATTAGCAGAAAGACTAATTTGAAAAGTATCTTGATTAAAATATATTTGTAAAATCTCAATTAAAATTTCCTTAGTAAAAAGAGTAAAAAAAAATTTCTAATTTCTAATTTATATTCAGGTCCTTTTTCTCATGGATTGGAAAAGAACTTATTTATACTCTTCCTATATTTTTATTTCCAATCCAATTATTTAGAATTTGCAATCTTGCAATCTGCAAGAAGTGTATTATTATGTATAGTTTTTGTCAGGTGCCCTAAACCTAGAGAAGACTATGTTTCCTTTTTTATTGACTTAAAATTGTGGAAAAGAAGTGATAGTGATAATGAAATATCTGCCTGATGGAGGTAGAAGGTCAAGAAAAGTAAAGTGGAAAAGCGTTCACTACTATGAACTTCCTGTCACCATCTTCTGCTTGAAATCTTGTCAATCCATAAAAGTGGGGCAAGAAGAGAATAGGAGCAAAAATAGTCTGATATGGTTCCTGGATCATCACGGGATCATATATTTAGAGCTAGAAGGCCATCTTCTCCAAATTCCAATTTTTTTAGATAAGAAAACTAAGGCCCTGAGATATTGAGTGATTTAGTATTATACATGTCACAAAGCAGCTATGTGGCACAGTGGATAGAATGCCAATTCTGGAGTTAGGAAGACTCTTCTTCCTGAGTTCAAAGCTGGCTTCAGATACTTAGCTGTGTGACTCTGGACAAGTCACTTAATCCTGTTTGCCTCAGTTCATTTATGAAGTGAATTTGAGAAGGAAATGGCAAATCACTCCATTTTGTTTGCCAAGAAACTCCAAATGATGAAGAGCCAGATATGACTAATTGACAAAACAACAGCAACAAGTCATATAGGTAGCAAGTGGAAGATCTGGGCTTTGAACTCATGTCATCTCACTCTTAATCCAGTGCTATTTCCAGGACAACATGAGTCATTCTCATAATCATCATTATCATCATCCATATACTGTAAGATCTATTGATATGTCCTAAACTGCTGATTAGGGACACTCCTGGACAATATGAAGATATCAGCCTTGAAGCAAATTGTCTTTGTTATATAAGAATGGATATACAAGCACTAGAATATTCAGCTGAGATATGAAAGTAAATTTAGGTGATGTATTAGCATTTTAATGTGTGTTTGTCTGCACATATAATAAATATAATAAAACAATGAAAACTCTAAGAAGCTAAGTTTAAAGCAGTTAGACTTTGGGGAGTTAGATGACAAAGAAAGTGAGCAGAGTCGTCTCCTTTTTTAGATATTCGTCCCATGAACTCTAAGCCCACAATCCTGATTTATTTAAGTGTTTCTTTGAATTTGTAGGAGGTGTACACCTCTGCACAAGACTACAAGAGATACACAGAGTCCATATGGTAGAACTATTTTTCAATCTCCAAATGTAGTTTCATTTCTTCCCTCCCTTATGTCTTCTGTTACCACCCACATACTTTCTTAGGACCATGATCTAGAGAACACTGTAGATATGTCAAATCAATATTTACAAATAAAATTCTGTTTTGTGTGCATTGGGTACAATTTTATATTTTAAAGAATTCTTTAGTTAATCATTTTGTAAATTGAATAATTTATTTTGTATCAACTGCCTGCATTGATGTTTTGTGAGTTCAGACTTTTTATACATCACTTTTTTCATAAAACTTCCAATATGTGTGTATGTATTACATGTGAATGTATACCATAAAATTATATAATTATATCTAATATGTGCGTAAATACAAGCACACATAATACAAATGTGTGTATAATTTTATGTGTAAACAGATTTGGGGTGTTATCCCTGTGGGGAACTCCCCGTTTCAAAATATGTTTTATTGAAATAGGTAACTCATTTGTAAATTAAAATCAGCCTGGACACTGACAACTTGTCACGATAGTCAGTATCTGTAGGAGACAGGACTTTATCCTAGGTCTTGATTGATTGATTTTTACTCCAAGGTTGACCCACTAGCCACTATACCACTTCTGTTGCATTTAGATTATGTGAATTCTAGATACACTCATACATGTTTATATACACACATATGTATGTATATGAATATTTGCATTATATAGCATATAGCTAGATAGGTTTAAGTACTGAACCCCAAACAATGAGGAAGGAACAGAGAGGGGTGATTATAGCTTTTAATGAACTGTCTCTGTCCAGTTCAATTATGTGTTTATATATACACACATGTCTATACATGGACATGTTTAACATGATATATGTTTTAACATGTATAACACATGTGAATATGTAGAGATATTCTTGGGTGTTCTTAGCACATGTTCTAGAACACAAAATACAGAACACCAAAAGATAAGACCAAATAAGTAAGCTTCACACATGATATGCTATGTCCTAAGTCATAAAAGCCTTACACAGCACCTGGATAATAGCTGTCTCTTATTTGAAGCTATCTAACAACCCCCAAAACTTGACTGACAGCTAGATTCGTCCCAGAGCAGTATAAATTGAGGCCATTTTCCCTCCCTTTAGACTTTGGGTTCATCAGTCTTGATATAAGATGTGTATAAGACACTTTCTCAGTGAATAAAGATCTTGTGATTGGATACAGAGACACCAGTGCTGGCAGAGTTGCAGCTGAGCCTCTTCAAGAATTGTCAGTTGCCTGTAAACAAGATCTTCTGCTGAGAAAGATTCTCTTCTTTCTTTACTAATGGTACCACAGTAAATAAAAATACCTTTTCTTTTTATTTGGTTTAAATCTATACCCTGATCTATATTTGTGTACCCATATGCATTATTATAAATGATACAGATAGAGATAGAACCACACATATGAGCCAGAGCTAGAGTCAGATAACCAGAGAAACTAAGAGACCAATTCTAATTCCTAATTATAGCATAGAGATGACCCTAGATTTCTAAGTCCGACCTATATAGAAAAGCTTTCATTATGGGTTCATTGATGGATTCTTAGTTCGGTGAGGCTCATCACCAAAGAGTTTTTTACTTTTAATGGATTTATTTATTTATTTTTGCTCATAGTAACTCATGAATACTATCTACATCATGGGAGAGGTTTATATTTGTATTGGTAGAGCACCCACACTGGTAAAATCACTGGTTTTTTTTTTAAGTATTAAAGTGAATGTTATAGATAATAAATGCATTCATGTTACTGTGTTGACCAGCTAGAAAGATAACAAAAGATCTCCCTGATCAAAAGCATTTCTACTTCCAATTATAAATAAAGTCTGAAATTCAAAGCATTAATGTCTTCTAAATGGCAGTGAGTAATAAGTGGCTTGGAGTAGGGAAAACCCACATTGAAATCCTGCCCAGGTCACTTATTAGTTGAATGACCCTGACAGGTCATTTAGTTACCATATGGTTTAAGCATCTCCTTTGGATTTATGTTAGGTCAGAAAGAGAAGTTGTGGTCCATATTAGTACAGCCACCTAAAAGGCTAATCTAATATCCTATACTGTCATTTAGCAAGAGGTTGTTCCTGATGAGATATGACAGAAGGTAATAAGGAAATATTTAGGGTGAGAGCAGCTATGGGGGGAAATGAAGACACTGAATTTCAGAAGGATAAAGAAAGAAGAGGTAGGAAGACAAACTTTTCCTGCATCACATCTCCCCCTCTCCCCTTAGAACAGCCCTTTGTGTTTTAGCACTTAATGGATCCTGATACTGTAGTCTTTTGGTAAGGGATCTCATTTCCTTACTGCTTTAGCAAACATTTTATGAGACTTCATATTCATAGAAGGAGACTCCAAGACAAATGAGCTACATGTGAGTTCAAGAAAATGAAATCAGCATTTAATTACTAAATATTCTACCTCTAAAATTAAAGAAAAAAAGCTTAAATAATTCAGTTTGATTTGGTCTCATTAGCCTGATTTCCTAGTATTTAGCCCTAATTATATGATACATAAGCCCTAATTATGTGGTACATATACAGTGTGCTCTCTAAAGTTAAAGATCAGAACGGATACTGACTTAAATGATAAAATATGTTAAATTATTAATGATAATTAATCTTACAAAATAGGCATAATTAGTTTAAGTACTTTAGATATTATTCTTAATAGCGTTACAAATAATATGGCACAGTTTGATCATTTAAAAAAATATTGGGAAGAAATTCTCAGTAAGCAGTCCTACTTCCCCTTTCCTCTACCCCCACCACCAAAGGGCTAGCCAATTTTTCTATGCTGTCAAAATATATCTGGTCCTCACCATTGAAAAAGTGGGTTTATTTTAACTCGTTAAATGCTATACACTAAATAATGGGGAAGGGAAGGAGGATGATGATAGCTTTTAAAGAGCTGTCTCTTTCCAGTTAGATGCCCTGAATATATTATAATAAATATGCTATTTTGGTCACAGAATGCCTTTGGGTTAGCACATTGTTTGTAGTTTGCTGTGAAGTGGTCATGTATTAGTTGTGTGACCTTGAGTATGTCATAACACTTCTTTGAAAATCAGTTTCCTCATCTTTAAAATGACCTGTCAAGAGTGCTCCATCTATAAATCTGTGATCAGGTTAAAGGCTTAGGAGGGTACAATGTAGAAGAGGATGGGGGAGAAGATGGTGAGATCTTGTGAAGATTCTTTTCATTTTGATGCTGTTGTTCAAATATCCAAAACTCTTAGGGGAGTCAATTCTTTTATATAAGAAGTGAAGCTTTGGACTAATGCCATTTGATGCCAATATGGGATTAGTCTTTAAAAGGTTTTACTGAAGCATATGGAAATTCATTTTACTTGGAGAGGAACATTTTGAAATGGACAGTTCTCTGCAATGAGAATCAATCCCCCTTGACTGGAAAACAGAGGTGAAGAAGACAAGGTGTAACATCAGACACACGTAGAATGTAATATGTTATAAAATATTACCTTAACCAATCTCTTAGACTTCAATGTCCCTAATACATATAGAATATTAGAGTACTTAAGCTGCCAATAGCATGGAATCCTTTCCTTATAAACTTCACAATTATCCTTTTAGACATAAACCACAGATCAAACTGTACCTGATGATACATAGCTCCATCAAAGAAAACGCTTGATGTATCAGCCTATAATATAAGGATTAGCTCTATCTTGGGATGCCATTATTATACAGTTTCATTATGATTAGAATGAGGCAGAGAAGAGGTAAGAGATACCACCAAACCCATACATTTTCTAGAGCTGGAAAAATTCCTAAAATCACAGAATGTCAGAAGTCTCTATGTCCTTGGAGACCATCCAATTCAATTCAGCTAATCTTTGCTAAGCAATTATCATAGTATGTTTAAGGCATTGTGTTAGGTGCTGAGAAAACAAAGACAAAAATCAAACTGTCTCTTCCTAAAGAAACATATTATGCTGTAAGTTAAGGGGGCAACATGTAAATAAATAAGTCGATTCAGCGTAAACTCTATTCAAGCAAGAGAGATTGCTATTAAATGGGGGTGGGGGAGTGTGCAGTCAAGAAACGCCTCATCTTATTTGTCTAGTCTACCTATCTTATTTTGCAGATGAAGAAACTGAGACTCAGAGACCTTAAGTAACCCGTCCAAGGTCAAGTAACTAGTTTGGGCTGCAGGCAAAATAGATCTCCTTACTACTCTTCCCACACAGTTTCCCACTTTACTTACCTACCCCCTAGACCTCCAGTATGTTGCCCCCAAAACTTCTCTCAATGCTAAAAAAAAAGACAGGGGCCATTGTGTTCACAGAAAAAAATACAGTACTGTATCTTTATTGGTATTGGTACTATTGTGCTGGTATATCAAAATATGTAACTATAGTTGAGAAAGATTTTTAGATCTACAAAAATTTGCCATTTTATTGATACATTAAAATATATACCTATAATTGTGAAAATTTCTTAGATCATAAAGCTATAACAACAAAATTCCTGGAAAGTTTTATTCAGATCATCCGTACATTCTACTTCAATTCATTTCCTTTCAATTCAATTCAACTCAATCCAATTATTTCAATTCAAAAATTCAGCAGCCCTTAAGTGAGTGCCAATTGTACTCAGTGTAGCTCTGTGCTTGGTGCTGGATTGGGATGCAACATTGAAATTATGCTAATGAGAATCTGGCTGGGCTGGACTAGACATATGTTATGGATATAAATACTTAAGCATAATGACTGGATGAAATGGGCACAACCACTAGCAAAGAAGGAAAAAGCATTAAAAAAGATTCAAGCAGTGGAAAATTAGACTTTCCATGCTTGTTGAGGAGACTAACCAACCTAGCAACTAGAAATAATGCAAATAATAATAATACATACATGTATGACACTTTTCAAAGTTTATATCATTTGAACTTTACTACAATCTTGAGTGTGGAATTATTTCTACCACTATTTTACAACTAAGTAAACTGAGTCTCAGCAAAATTAAATTAGAGGCAGCTAGGTGGCACACTGAATATGGAATGTTGGATTGGAGTCAGGAAGACCTGTCCTGGGCAAGTATCTTAGCTTCTATCTGTCTTAGTTTCCTAACTGGAAAAGATGTTGATAATAATAGCATCTACTTTTCAGGATTATTCATGAGGTATCAAATGAAATAAGATGTAAAGTGATTTGCCAACCTTAAAGCACTATGTAAATGCTTATTATTAGCAATAAAAGTAATATTTCATGATTTGCCTGTGGACATACTGCTAGTAAGTGTTGGATGGAGGATGTGAACCCAGGTATTCCTGACTCTACGTCACTACACTATACTAGCCACTAAACCATGCTATCTCTAATGAGAGTTTCTCTTGAGCAAAAGCCTCATTCATGCAACAAATTATTATAATATGAGTAAAAAAAGTAAATTATAAGTCAGATAACTGAGTGAAGGACTATAGATCATTCCTGGAATTTTATCTCCAGAGTAAAGAGGAAAAAAATGCAAAAGTATACTTTCTAATATTAAGGACAAGGAGAGTATATAAACATCTTCATGTTGAAGCTTTAGAAGAGCCCAATGTTGGGGCAGCTAGTGTGGTGCAGTGGATAGAGCACTGGCCCTGGAGTCAGGAGTACCTGAGTTCAAATCTGGCCTCAGACACTTAATACTTACTAGCTGTGTGACCATGAGTAAGTCACTTAACCCCAATAGCCTCACTTAAAAAAAGAGTCCAATGTTATGGATTATGATTTTGTATTTATTAAATACTTATATCAATGCTACAGCTTAATTTCTTTCAAGTTATGCCTTGGCCTCATACTTCTCTATACAACTATGTAAGTAAACAATAGTTAAAAGAACACTTTGTATATTTAAGGGATAATGCTAAAGGATACTCCTTTCTGAATTCTATATCGATAAAACTTTTAAATGTCTTGTTGATGCCCAAAATTGAGACAATTCAATCAGTCCAAATAACTATTGTCAAATTGAAAGGATAGAAAAAAAGGATAGACTATCATGACATATAACCAGAGTCTCAGAATAAGTTATAATATCCTAGCCGAATGGTATTTGATCACTCTGGGAATCAGATATTTCTGTCTCCATCTTTAAAAAATTAAATGTCCTAATTAAGCAAATGGAAATTCAAGCAACTGTACAAATACATAAAAATCTGCAACTATAAGTAAGAAAGTTTCTTGCTTTATTTGGGCAGTAGTAGTAAGGATTCATTATTTCTGCTTAATTGATATCTAATGACTAATATAAATAATAAATCCTGTGAAGTGGTCATTTTTAAAAATTAGAACTGAATATTTCCATTGGACTGGGACCAATTAAATATTTTATATAATTTTTACTCTGAATCGTGAAAATTCAAGTGTATGAAAATATTTTGTGGGATTTTGCATTTGAATTAATTGGGACTTAGCTGTATCATGTGATTCATTTGATATACAGATTGCCTAGTGAAGAAATGCCCTTTTTCAATACAGAGCCTCAAGTGTTCTATAACTTATAGTGTTAGGATATTACCGGGATTCTGAGATGCTAAGTAACTTGCCTATAGTCACACAACTGGTATGAGAAGGACTCAAATCCAAGGCTTCCTAATTCTGGCTATCTCTTATCCACTGCATAATTCTGCCTCTTAATAAATATGTATTATTAAGAGATTACAAACTTATTAAGAAGGTTTTTAAAATAAATTAATACAGCCAGTCTCTATGTGCAATGTAACTTCAATGATTTTTATTTCATTGCTTGGCCAACCTAAATAACAGATTTGCCTGATTATTTTAAAATTCAATTTATTCATTGTTTGAGTGGAGTGACCATCTGTTTGGGCAAGGTGTAGACGCAGTTCCAACTGTAGTTTGGTTTTTAATTATGTTTCAATTGTTAACGGTAGTAAAGTAGTCAATTATCTATTTTTGTTTGAATAGTGGTTTAATTAGTTTTAATAATAAAATAATATTAACAATGTTCAGAAACAATGTGAGGTAATAGAGAACTTGCTTTGTTGTTAAGAAGACCTAGGTTCAAGTCATAAATTTGATATGTACTAGCTGTGTGACTCTGGGCAAGTCACCTAACCTATGAGTCCCCCCAGTCAATTCATCTAGTAAAATCAGCTGCAGAGCAGGTGCTGATTTGGATTGGTAGAGACAGTTTCCTCATTAGAAAAGAGTTCCCTATACCAAGGAAATAAAAGGTTTAGGACCATTTCATGTCATTAACACTATATTAAAAGAAGCAAGTAGAAAATGTGAGATTTAAAATTGGATATTAGATCATAAATCTCCCCTCTTTAACCTTTCCCTTAATTTATCTCCCAGACTAGTAAATGGAAGAAGCTTCTGGGTTTTTAGTTAGAGCTTTTATTGTATGGTAGTCACAAGGTGATGTAGAAAGAACACTATTTTTATTTGTCTTTGGTTCTCCAAGAGGATCATGACATCAGGGTGATGTCGTGACTTGCAGTGAATTGGATTTAAGTAAAGGAGGTCTGTGCAAAGCCACCAAACCTCACTCTCTCTGCCAGAGCTATTTGGGTCCAGTGGCAAGATATGTATCAGGAGGACTGGAGATGGCCCTAGATGGTTAAGGCAATTGGGGTTAAGTAACTTGCCAAAGGTCACACAGCCAGTAAGCGTTTGAGATGAGATTTGAACTCAGGTCCTCTTGACTCCAGGACAAGTGCTTTATCCACTGCACCACCTAGCTGCTCCCAAAAAGAACACTGTGCTTGGAATTAAAAGACCTGAGCTCAAATTCTGTTCTCTTCATTCTGCTCATTTCATTCTTAGCACCAATTCATGTAAATCTTTTCTGAAATTCCTTCCTGAAATCATCCTGCTTGTCATTTCTTATAGCACAACAAGATTCTGTCACAATCATATACCACTGTTTAGTCATTCCCCAATTGATAGGCATTCCCTTGATTTACATTTCTTAACCACCACAAAAAGAGCTGCTATAAATTTTTTTTGTACAAATAGGTATTTTTCTCTTTTTGGAGATTTCTTTGTGATATAAACCTAGCAGTCATATTGCAGGATCAAAGGGTATGCACAGTTCTATAGCCCTTTGGACATAGTTCCAAATTGCTCTCTAGAATGGCTGGATCCATTCACAACTCCACCAACAGTTATCCCAAATTGCTGATGTTTATAAAATCATTACTAGAACATTTTGAGGGAAAAATTTTTTTGGCTATACATTAGCAAAGCAATTAATGGGTTCATTTAATTCAACAGGGAAAAGTAAAACAAATTATTTCTTATTATATGCAAAATAGGCTTTCTAGTGGTATACTGGAGCCAGCTCACTTCAGCTTTTAAGAGCAGATTGTTAAATTTTTAGTGTGAGCATTTACATCTCTGAAACTGACAAGTACAACAAATCAAAGCTTGTTGTATTTTTTGTTGATTTTCTAGACCAAAGAGTGATGGAGAAAATGTTAATAATGCAAATTAAACTTAAAAGTGTTTGAGGTACCTTTTTTTTTTCTTCTAGAAAGCTGGTTGTTTAATATTTATCAGCACACCCTGCCTAATCCTGATGTTCACACTATATGAGACTATTGTATCAAAACATCAGGTTGTCACTCATATAATTTTCTGTTTCAGTAAAGAAGTAGATAATCTAGCATAACCTAATGTCTCTCAAGAAACAAATTGGCTGAGGTCAACCTTGTAAATCTCCACAAAAGAATGCCTTTAACTATGTTCTTTATCTTCTGTGTTAGTGTTAACCCTGAAGGGCTTCCTCCAAATACATCAGAAAAGAGCCTGGTGTTGGTGTATTTTGTTGCTGCTGTTGTTGTAGTTATTGTTATGATGATGATGATGAATTTATTTTGCTAAATATTTCCCAATTCCATTCAAAGGATTTTAAATAGTCATTTAAAAACATTTTTTGGAACCCTCCCTCTAGCCCTTTACTCCATGAGAAGGTAAACACTTTGATTTTGATCATACATGTGAAATCATGCAAAACATATTTCCATATTACCCATGTTGCAAAAGAAAGCACAAACAAAATAAAACAATAAAAATAAAGTTTAAAAAATATGCATCAATCCACATTCAGAGTTTATCAGTTCTCTCTCTGGAGATGGATAGCATTTTTCAATATGGGTCGTTGCCTATTTCTATTCCTTCATTTTTTTTTATTGTATCTTATTGGTAAACCTAGCATTTCTAGTATTGAAATGTAGTGGTATTAATAGGTATCTTTGCTTAGGAAGGATTCAAGTTTAACCCAGTTAAAGAAAATGCTTGCTAATCGTTTTAGGTAGATACTACTTATCATTTTAAGAAAGGGTCCAGTGATTCCTCTACTTTCTAGTGTTGTTTTTTTTTTAACAGGAATTAGTATTACATTTTGTCAAAGGCCTTTTCTGTATATATTGATATTATCATATGGTTTTTGTTATTTTTGTTACTGATATGGTTAATTATGCTCATAGTTTCCCTACTATTGAACCAGCCTTTCATTTCTAGTATAAATCCCATACGGTCATTGTGTATGATCTTTGGGATATATTGCTGTAATCTCCTTGTCAGTATTTTATTTAAAAATTTTGCATTGCTATTTATTAAGGAAATTGGTCTACAGATTTCTTTTTCTGTTTTTTGTTTTCTCTGGGTTAGGCAACTAAACTATATTTATGTCATAAAAGAAATTTGATAGAACTACTTCTTTATCTATTATTTTCATGTAGTTTATAAAATATCAGGATCAATTTTTAAATGTTTTGTAGGATTCACTTGTAAATCCATCTAGTCCTGGGACTTTTTTCTTGGGAAGCTCATTTATGGCTTATTCAATTTCTTTTCATGAGATATGATTATTTACATATCCTATTTCCTCTTCTGTTAATTTGGGCAGTTTCTATTTTTGTAAATATTCATCCAGGGGCAGCTAGGTGGCACAGTGGATAAAGCACCGGCCCTGGATTCAGGAGGACCTGAGTTCAAATATGACTTCAGACACTTGACACTTATTAGCTTTGTGACCCTGGGCAAGTCACTTAACCCTCACTGCCCTGAAAAAAAAATATTCATCCATCCTATTTTGACTTAGATTTATTTGGCATATTATTGCACAAAATACCCCCTAATAATTGTTTTAATTTAATCTTCATTGGTGGTGCATTCATCCTTTCCATTTTTGGTTCTTGTAATGTGGTATTCTTTCTTGTCTTTTTTAAAAATTCAATTAACCAATTGTTTTATCTAGTTTATTGTGTCCCCCGTCATAAAACCAACTCCAGATTTTATTAATTAGTTCAATTATTTTTATCTCGGTTTTATTAATCTCTCCTTTGATTTTCACTATTTCCATTTTGGTGTTCACTTGGGGATTTTAAATTTGTTCTTTTTCTAGTTTTTTTCCCCAGTTGCATGGTTGATTAATTGATCTGGTCTTTTTCTTTTTTATTGATAAACACACTTAAAGAAATAAATTTTCCCCTAAATACAGCTTTGGCTGCATGCCAAAAAATTTGGCACATTATCTCTTTGTTGTTATTTTATTTAATGAAATTATTTATTATTTAGGAGTAGATTTTAATTTTTCCTATTAATTTTTAATCTGCTTCTGAGGCTCTTTATTGAATATAATTTTTATTACATAATGATTTTAAAAGTATGATTTTAATATGTATATTTTCTGCATTCAGTTATAAGGTTTTTATGTACTAATTCATGGTCAATTTTATCAAGGTGTCATGTACAACTGAGAACAAGGCATATTACTTTCTATTCCCATTAAAGTTTCTCCCAATGTCTAGCATATCTAACATTTCCTAGAATCTATTCAACTCCTTGACTTCCTTTTTATTTATCTTATGGTTAGAATTATCTAGCTTTGAGAGGGGAAAGTTGAGGTTCCCCACTAGTATAGTTTTACTGTATATTTCCTTCTAGTATTTATTTAACCTTTCCCTTAAAAATTTGGATGCTATGTCATTTGGGACACATACATTAAATATTGATATTACTTCATTGTCTATAGTTCCTTTAAGCAAATGTAATTTCTGTGTTTATCCCTTTTAATTAGGCCTATTTTTGCTTTTTTCTTTGTCTGAGAACACAATTGTTGTGCCTGCCTTTTTCACTTCAGCTGAGGCATAATAGATTCTGCTTTAGCTCCCCACCCGTTTTTTTTTTTTTTTTACTCTGTGTGTGTCTCTCTGTTAAAAGTGTATTTCTTGTTGTAAACAAGATATTGTTGGATCCTGATTTCTAATTCATTGTTATCAACTTCTGTTTTATGGGTGAATTTATTCCATTCACCTACAAAGTTATGATTACTAACTGTACATTTCCCTACATACTATTTTCTTCTATGTGCCTGTCTTTCTCTCTTTTTATCCTTTCCCTTTTCAAAAGGTTTTTTTTTGCTCCTGACTCTGCCTCTATTATCTGTTCTCCCTATTATCAACCCCTCCCCCACATGCACTTTATCTCCTTACAATTCCATTTCCCTATTGGGTAAAATAGATTTCTATTACCAATTTAGTGTGTGTATATATATATTTCCCCTTTTTAAACCAAGTTAAATGTGACCGAAGTTCAAACATTGTCTAACCCTCAAACATTCCCTCCCCATTAAAAAATCTCTTTCTTGAATTTCTCTTTTATATGAAATAATTTATCATTCTTTTCCTCCCTTCTCCCTTCTCTTAGGGTATCTGCCTTTTTCACCTATTTATTCCTTATATCATTCCAATATAATCAGTTCACTCCAGCACCTTCTTTCTATGTAGAATCCTTCTAGCTGCCCTAATAATGATGTTCTTAGAACATACATTTATCCTCTTCCCACAGAGAACAGTATGCAATTTAATTTATTTTATTTTTTCGGGAGAATAAGGGTTAAATGACTTGCCTAGGGTCTCACAGCTAGTAAGTGCCAAGTGTCTGAGGCCAGATTTGAACTCAGGTCCTACTGAATCCAGGGCCAGTGCTCTATCTACTGTGCCACATAGCTGCCCCCTATTTTTACTTTTTAATGCTTCTCCTGAGTCTTATATTTGAAAGTCAACCTTTGTATTCACCGTTGGTCTTTTCATAAGGAATGTCTGAAAGTCCTTTCCTTAAATATTAATTTGTTTTTCCTCATAGGATTATACTCAGATTAACTGGGATGGTTGCTTTGGGGTATAATCCTAGCTCTTTTTTCCTTCTAGAAGATCATATTCCAAGCTCTCCACTCCATTAACATAGTAAATGTTTTATCTTGTGTGATCCTGACTGTGGCTTCATGCTATTTTAGATGACTTCTTTCTTCAGGATCAAAGTATTTTCTCTTTGATGTGGTAGCTCTGGAATTTAGGTGTAATATTCTTAAGAGTTTTCATTTTGGGATTTCTTTCAGGTGCTGATCTGTAGATTTTTTTTCAGTTTTGATTTTGCCTTCTGGTTCTAAGATATTGGGGCAGTTCTCCTTGATAATTTTTTCAGATATGATGTGTAAGCTATTTCTTCAATCATGGCTTTCATGTAATATAATAATTCTTACATTATCTCCCCTCAATCTATTTTCCATGTCAGCTAATTTTTTCAATGACATATTTCACATTTTCTTCCATTTGTCATTTTTTGACTTTGTTTTATTGTTTCTGGATGCCTCATGGAATCATTCGCTTCCACTTGACTGATTCTAACATTCAAGGAATTATTTTCTTCAGTGAGCTTTTGTACCACTGTTTCAATTTTATCAATTCTGCTTTTTAAAGAGTTATTTTCATCAGTGAATTTTTATGCCTCTTTTAGCAAGCTGTTACCCTCTTTTCACAATTTTCTTCCTTCATTTCTTTACCTATTTTTTACCTTTTCACTATTATTTGATTTTAAAAACTCATTTTAGCTCTTTCATGAATTCTTATTGTGCTCATGTCCAATTTACATTTTTCTTTGGCCCTGTAATTGTAGTTGTCTTGATTTTATTATCTTCTTTTGGGTTTGTGTCTTGATCTTTCCTATTACCATATTAAATTTTTGTGGTCATATTCTATTTTTATGGTTTATTTATTTTTTCCACCCTGTTTCTTGATTTGGAACTTTATATTAAAGTTGTGTTCTGTTTTTGGCATGGAGGGAGGAAGCACTTCTGTCTCAAGCTTCAGGCTTTTTCACACTTTTGTTTTCAGAGCTAGTTCTGGGAGTTTGGAGTTCTTTGGTGCTTCCAAGGTGATGTAATTATGTCTGGTTTGATTTCCTGAAGCTGCTGCTGCTTCTGTCACCATTAGCTCCAGGGCAGTCTCTTCCCCCATGTCATAGATCTATCATTTCAAACTCCTATTTTGTCTTAGACTGGAAGAATGTCTCACTCTGATTTTCTTTTTTTCTTTTCTTTTTTTTCATCTTTCACTGCAGAATTCTACTTGAGGTGTTATTTTAAAATTGTTTGGAAGAGAATGTTGGCAAAGGCAGGTGAGTGCTTCACTACTCTTCCATCTTTATTCTACCTCTATCTCTTTCATTTGTTGGTTTCTTAAATGAATTGTCACATTCATATGATATCATTTAGAATTATTGCAGTATCTGGATAAAGGTAATGCATTGTTCCTTTGACTTTTAATTATTCACTCATTCAAATAGTATTTACTAATATATAAAAGTTTGTATTTTCAAAATACACAATAACAATGACACTTCCAAAAAATCTTCTAAATCTTCTCATTTTTAGGATATTAGATGGAGAATAGTCACATTTCCAAAATTAACTAGATCATGGGTAAAGTTATAGCAATTCAGGGATTTCAAAACATTAAACTTATGAGAACTACTATTAGTTAACTTATAAAGAAATTGAAGGGAGGGCAGATTGGGGGAGACAGAAGTGAAAAGCAAGACACTTTTGAGGAGTGATAGAGTGAAAGAAGATAGAAAATAGAGTGAATATCAAGGGGAGGGAATAGGATGGAGGGTAATACAGTTAGAAATAGTAATTTTGAAAGAAATTATGAGCAGAATGGTATCAGAAGGACATATGAAAAATGCAAGCCCTCAACAGTGAAAGAACTGATAGTATCTGAATGCAGATTGAAGTATAATCTTATTTGTAAGTTCCTCTTTCTTTTGTTTTCTTTCACAACCTGACTAATGTGAAGATGTTTTGCATGACTGCACATGTATGACTTTAAAAAAAGGAACTTTTATATTCAAGGCAATACAGATATAAAGAGGAAATGAAGCAAAATCTGCTATGAAAATCTCAATATAATATGTACTATTAAATATGCTGATTTATATCAAATATTTGCTTGTTCTGTTGTTTACATTAATACTTGAGACCTGAATTCTATGGTACAAAAGAATAATTCTAGATAGCAAAATAGTCTTATCTATCACCCTCAGTCCTTTCTTGAATTTTTCTATTTGTTTGTAAAACAGTTCCTGAGAGCATGAATATGTAGGCTAGAGAACCATTCCTAGTTTTGTGTCACTTCTCTTCCTTATTTTTCTTCTCAACATATTTTTTGTGTAATAGGTTTACTTGTTCATAGATCTATGCCTAGAAGGAACCTCAGAAGCTACCTAGTCTAATCCCCTCACTTTATAGTGGAGGAAATTGAGGAAATAAATATATTTCTTTTTAATATGGTCAATGATGGAGAAAAACTGCCAGCACTGTTTGTCTCTTTTAATGGCTGATCTCAAAACAAGATAGAATGATTTCCATTTGCATTTTTTTACTTGGTTGTTTATAAAAGTCTTTTGAAAATGTGTTGTGGGGGCAGCTAGGTGGCACAGTGGATAAAGCACTGGCCCTGGATTCAGGAAGACCTGAGTTCAAATCCAGCCTCAGACACTTGACACTTACTAGCTGTGTGACCTTGGGTAAGTCATTTAACCCTCATTGCCCCAGAAAAAAAAAGAAAAGAAAAAATCAATGTGAAAATGTATTGTGGACTTTTTCCTTGTATATTGCTTCTTAACACTTCATTCATTTAGCAAATATGTATTGAGCATGTATTATATGCAGCTTACTGTGTTACCTCTATAATTAGTATACAATGATGATGATGGCATGGAGCTTTCCTGCAAGTGGCAACCACATTGTCATGAGCCTGTCACTCATTCCTTTGGGAAGGCATTCAAGCTTGTTGACTGGATTAGATTTGATGTAAAACCTATGCCAGCTTTATGGCAACTACTACAGGAAAAAAAAAAAAAACATGTATCCAGCTCCAACTTTGGTAAACTGGCTTTCATTGGCCACCCTTATTTCACTTAGGGCTGCTATTTTGATGGTATACATGCTCAGTTCTCTTGCAACAAGAGCTATTTGTTGGGGCAGCTGGGTGGTGCAGTGGATAAAGCACCAGCCCTGGATTCAAGAGGACCTGAGTTCAAATATGGTCTCAGACACTTGACACTTACTATCTGTGTGACCCTGGACAAGTCACTTAACCTTCATTACCTGGGAAAAAAACACCAAAAGTTCATGGAAGAGCTATTTGTTTTTCAGGTCTACTAGATTTCATGTTGTCCATAAGAATGAATACTTCCATGTACCAGTGTTGAGTGGAATCACCTTCATAAAAGTTTTTATACACTTTTTGTGTTTCAACTGCAGGATAGAATCCCTAACTTCTATAGTAAACAGATCAAGATTCAGTTAGGAGAAGCAGACAATTTTAGGCCACCTTTTCTAGCCCCTTCCTCATGACAGGAGGTGATCAGCAGTTCTTAAAAAGATTTCTCTCTAGGGGGTCTGCAAAATTCCACTGCTGCTTCAGTCCAGTGAGAAGATGACCCTATGGCCTGGACCACCTATAAGCCGGGTTTAGGCTATAGCTCCAAGTGAATCTGAATCTGTGCCTTCATCACTTGCCTGTCCCCACAGGAATTCAAGGTAGGTAACAATGGTAAAATGGTATGGGTGATGTCTTTTGATTCTTGCATAATTTGGATTTAAGTGAGGTGGAGTCATCAAAACAAGGAATCTTGAGTTCAAATGTAGTCCCAGATATTTAGTAGCTATGTAAGCCTGGGCAAATCATCTATGTAATTTCTGCATTTGTTTTCTCATATACAAAATAGAGATAATAATAGCACCTCCCAACATTGTTGTGAACATAAATAAAACCAATAAAGCACTTTTCAAACTTTAAGGCACTATATAAATGTTAGTTGTTTATCATCACCACCACCACCATCATTATTTCTGAGAGAGGGCACTCTATCTGCCCATCCACTGGGGGCATCAGGGAAAACATTGGTTCCTTTTCCCGTTCCTCCCTCCTTTTAAGGGGCAGGATGTAGTTGTGCCTGATAAGACAAATAGAGGATGAGAAGAGAGTATGAGGTAGTATAAGGGCAATAGCCCAATGGAATTGGTCAGATAAGGAGTAGGGGTTGCTCAAACTATATGAGGAGATAGTTACAGAGATGGAGGTGACAGCAGAGACTGAGAGGCTGAAGACAAGGTCAGAGCACCAGTGAGAGGAGGGGTTTGAGGGGACAGTACATAGGAATAGAGAGGCCAAGAACTACACATCTGATAGAAGATGAAAATCAATTATTTCACAAGGATCCACAATATGCCAAGAACTGTATTAAGTGCTAGAGATAGAGAAAAAAAATGAGTTCCTGACCTTAAGGAGCTTACTGGCAAGCTGTTAAAAACAACATATACATTTATAGATAGATGAGAAATATATATATATTTTATATTATATATGGACATATGAATATTGAAAGAGGGAAAGACAGAGAGAGAGAGAGAGAGAGAGAGAGTCTGAGGTCCACCTGATTTCTACAGTAACCTTTTTGGGTTAGGTAGTTGTATAACCTCATAAAAGTAGCTTCAAACAATATTAATAAATGATAATCCACTATATGTAATATGCAAAAAATAGAAACATGGTAATGTTGGGGAAGGTGCCATGAAAGATCTCATGTCGATTGTGAAATGTGAGCTGAGGAGGTAAACATGAAGGTTTGGAAGATAGCCTGTATAAAAAGAATGGAGAATGAATGCATTCTGTGAGTTACAGTAAGAAGGTTAAACTAATTTTTGAGACCAAAGAAGATTTTTGTATTGTTAATAAAAGGAAAATCATTAAAATATTTGTATCATGCTATATTTTAATTTTATTTTAGTATATTATTTATAATGTAGATAATATTTTAATACAATAGTATAGGTACGTACTTTTCAAATATAGATCTGTTAGGGATATATACTCAAAAAGTTTTGATGGAGTGCTGCTGATGGAGTGCACATCAAAAATATTTGTAGATGTAGACTGCTGCTCTAAAACACCTTCATTGTTTTACCTGATAGTGGGGTCATGGTAAACTTAAAAGAAATGTAAGGTCCTAGAGGATAAGGATTGTTTTATTCTTTGTATATTTATCCCCAGTGTCTAGCACACAGAAGACACTTAACAACTGTTTGTTGATTGATGAAAATTTGAAATAGAAGCATTAAGCTCTACTATGAATTATTCTATGGTGGAGGGAAGAATGATTTGGGAACCTATTATTGTTATTGATAACAAAAACAACAGTAGTATTGTTTTTCGGTCACACACAACTCTTTGTGACCCTTTCTTGGAAAGAAACTGGAGTGGCTTGCTATTTCCTTCTCCAACTCATTTTACAAGATGAGCAAACTAAGAAAAACAGGCTTAAGTGGCTTGCCCAGAGTCACACAGCTAATAAGTGTCTGAAGCTGAATTTGAACTCAGGTCCTCCTAATTCCAAACTCAGCACTTTATCCATTGCACCATCTATCTGCCCACAATAATCGCAACTAGCATTTATTTAGTGTTTATTATCTGCTAAGCACTAAACCAAGTGCTTTTATCCTTTTTTGACAGAGGTAGGTCATTATACATTGATCAAAGCTAATTTTTAACATTATTCAATTTAGTTGGTTGACATGACTTGAGGGTGGTCCAAATTAAAATGAGCTCTACAAGTTACCTAATGGGAGAGATCCCCCCCCCAAGAAATTCATTATTAATAATTATTTTCTCACAATAAAGAGTCAAAGTTCATGCATCCAAAACCTCCAAGAAAAATATGAATCAGTCTCAGGCCATGGAAGGTCCAAAAAAGGACTTTGAAATCTTCTCTCTTGGCTTCCTGGACCTGCTCCCTTGGCTAGGAATGTTGTCTCTTGGGGCACACTCTCCCTCTTAGGACAGTGTAGGTTTTGTAGGGCTTCTGAACTCTCCTGGAGACCATGTCCAGTCTCTGTAAGAGACAAAATAGGTTTGGGCCTTTTCTCCCGCTTGTGCTAACTGCCACACAGTCAATTCTTTGCTAGTATATATGATATAATAAATGTTTACTGCCCAAAAGGGTGCAATAGTCATTAATATATAAATAGCAATCAATAACTTTAGAAAACAAAGTAATATCAAATAATTTTCAAAAGCACATTTTCTTCTTCTGAGGGTATGTTTTGATCTTCCTTGTCACCATAGTAGGTTTCTATGGTCAGAATTTTTTCTGTTTGTTCTTTTTCCCAGCTTATTTCCTGACTTTTAACTCTTTGTTAAAGTAGGAATCTACTTCCAGGGTAGAGAGCACACTGTCCCAGGCTTCAGGGGTTTTGTGCAGCTATTTTTGGAGATACTTCTAGGGACCTGTGGGTTTTCGGTTCTTCCAAGGTGGTATGATCTAATGAGAGGTATGTTTACTCCTCTCCTAATCTCTGCTCTTGTCTGTGAGTGACAACAAGCTCTCTTTTTCTGTCTTTACACAATGATGAGATCTCTGCTCCACTATGACCTCTAGTGCTCCTCCTCACCCTGGGACTCCCCCTAGGACTGTGATTTGGACCCAAGTATAGGCAAAGCAACAGAGCACTGTTAGCATTGCCTTAGTGCTAACAAAGAGACCCCTGCAATCTCCTTCTGATGAGTTGGTTGGTCCCCTTACCATCTGTGGTCTGAGACCTCAGTCACTGCTGATAATGATTCATTGACTCTCAAGGCCTGCTCTTTGTTTTCTGAGCCTATGTCTGCACTGGTGCTTAACTCTCACCAGGGTACAATAGACCTTCCCTGCTGACTTTCTAAGTTGTCTTTGACTGTAAAATTATTCACCCTGTACTTTTTGGGGTTTTGCTGCTCCAGGAATTGTCTTATGGCATTTCTTCAGGTATTTGGAAAGGTTTTGGGGAGAGCTAAGGTGAGTCACTGCCTTTCCTCAGCCATCTTGGCTCCACCCAATGAGCATTTTTTAAGGGCCTTCCATGTTCCAGGCACTATTGGGCTCAATATTGGAGATACAAAGTGAAAAGTGAAAATGTTGTTTACTTCGAGGGACTCACATTCTACTGTAGATAAACAACCTGTACACAAATAGATCTATCCCAAATTAGTTTTTTTTAAAGTAACTTAGAGGGGAGAGTATTAAAAAGCTGGTGGAATCAGAAAAGGCAAGGTGATTGTTCTCTGGGACAGTCAGGTTGTCAACAAACATTTACTGAAGCCTTTCTAAGTTCCATAAACTGGGAATACAAAGAAAGACAAAAAACTGTCCCTGCTATGTATAAAAAAGATATATAAAGAAGAAATGGAGGGCAATTTGAGAGGGAAAACAGTGTAGGAAGAGGAATGGAGGAACTGAAAAAGATTTTCTTTAGAAAGTAGTATTTGAATTTTCTTAAAACCAATGAACTAAGGAGCAGAGGTTATAGATCAAAGCTCTTCAGGCATGGTGACCCAGACAGTGAGAGTTAAGGCATAGTCAGTTCAGATATGCAGTATTTTGTACAAAGAACAGCAGGTAGACAGTATCCCTAAATCATTGAGGATGTAGAGGGGAGTAGAATAAGAAATTCAGAGGTAGGAAGGAGCCAGGTTGTGAAGGGCTTGCAGTGCCAAACAGGATTCTATATTTAACTCTAGGAGTAATACAGAGTCCTTAGTTTACCGAGTGGTGGGGTGATACCAGAACATCTGAGTTTTAGGATATCACTTGAAACAGCTAAGTGAAGGATGGGCTGAGATGGAAGGAAGCAGATTCTGCTGCCACTAACTCTAAAAAAGGCAATAGCATTTCTCTCACTTTGAGATTACTGGTAGGCAATGATAAAGCAAAGAACAAAGGCTTTTGTTTCTTAAGCTGACCCTTATGCTAAAGGTCTGTTTTTGTTGACAGGAGAATGAGAGATTCTGTGTCAGAGCAGTGCAGCTCTGTGGATCCTTGTTTCCTAGGTGGCTCTGAGTGTGTGTGTGTGTGTGTGTGTGTGTGTGTGTGTGTGTGTGCGTGCGCACATGCCTACGTGTGTGGGCATGTGTATTGCCTTGTACTGTCTATGGCTCTGGGGAGTTTCCTTTTTTCTTTTCTTTTCTTTTTTTTTTTTTGGCAGGGCAATGAGGGTTAAGTGACTTGCCCAGGGTCACACAGCTAGTAAGTGTCAAGTGTCTGAGGCCAGATTTGAAATCAGGTCCTCCTGAATCTAGGGCCGGTGCTTTATCCACTGTACCACCTCGCTGCCCCTCTGGGGTGTTTCTTGTAGTCTACCCTACTATGAATTTTTGAAGGTCTTAAAGCAGAGCATATCACCATATTACAGAGTCATCAATGCCTGTATCTTTGTTAAAACCTAAGTTCTTCCCTGTTCTCTTGGTGTGCCTTTGTCAGGGGGTATAGCAGCCCAGCAGGTTACCAGGGAGCCTGACAATTTAGCTATCAATTATCCCCACTAAGTCTTTTTTGTTTTGTTTTGTTTTGTTTGTTTTTCCCACTAAGTCTTAAACACACACACTTTAGTTCTGTCCATAGATAGTTAAATGACATGGTCAGGGCTGGATTACCCAACAGGCAGTTGGGGAATGTGGAGATTTTGTCAGTTTGACTACAATAGGAACAGGGAATATATGTCATTGCTATGAGAAGCTGAAACTTCAGGAAAGCAGATTGTATTAAAAACATTTTCTTGTTGTTCAACCTTGGTGAACTTCCTGATTTCCATACAGCATACCTTAGCCACTCCATATGAAACTTCCCCTTTAGCCCTCAGTTCACTTGTATCCAACTATCTATCAAATAATTCTCAAGAAATAATTTCTGAAATGGCCAAGTCTCTGACTGAAAGTCTGACTTGGATTCCAATTTTTATTAACATATTTCCCTCTATGAAGAGTTAAACTTTTTCCACTCTTACCCCCATTCTGCCCAAGAAATTTTTATGCAACCCCAGGTATATAAGTATATAAAATAGGTATACAAATCAAATGTTTACTGCCAATTTTTTTGTACCCCCCACTCTTTGCTCATATTTTCCTTCTGATCTTAGACATTTAGATTTTGTTTTGGTGTTCTATTTTTACTCTCCTACCACCTAGGCTTGGAACTTTGGTTTACACAGGTTTACCTGACAATTTGACTGCTATCCACTCTGCTTTTTGGCAGGCATTCCCTTTGCTATCTGGGACTTACCTAATTTTCTATAAGAACTAGGTTAGGGTACAGCAAAGTTGAGCTTTACTTGACCATCTTTGCAAAATCTGTCCAACTCTTTCAAGTCTTGTTTAACATGAATGTATCTATTGTTAGAGTTAATATACTTTGAAATTTCCATGACCTGTGCTATTGTTAGTGTAAGAATTTGCTCTATTACTACTATTTTTAGAATAGATTTTTTAAAAAAATATATTTATTTTTAATTCATGGAATAAAGCAATCATTTCCATAACAGTACAATAAAAAGATGATTACCCACAAAACTTCAAATTTGCTATGCACAACTTGCTATTCCTTTAAAATATACAACAAAATTATATAAATATCTTTTTTCTTCCCTCCCCCAACGCCTCACTCTAGAGAAGATTACCATTAGACAAAACCCATTAGATGTGTGTGTGTGTAAAATTATTCTACACATCTATATATTAGTTCTTTCTCTAGATGCAGATAGTATCTTTCTTCATATGTCCTTTATAGTTAATTTTAATATTTATAATAGTCAAAATAAATTATTTGCTCAAAATCATTCTTAAAACAATATTGCTGAGTGGTGGATCAATGGAATATGTTAGGCACAGGAGACAGTAGTAAAAGACTATAGTAATCTACTGTTTGATAAACCCAAAGATTCCAGCTTCTGGGCTAGGAACTCAGTATTTGACAAAAACTGCTGGAAAAACTGGAAGATAGTATGGCAGAAACTAGGTAAAGGCCAACATCTGACACCATATATCAAAATAAGGTCAAAATGGATGCATTATTTAAACATAAATGGTGATACCATATGTAAATTAGGAGAGAAAGGAATCATTTATCTCTCAGATATAGGGAGAGGAGAGCAATTTATGACCACACAAGAGATAGAGAATATTTTAAAATTCGAAATGGATAATTTCGATTACATAAATTAAAAAGATTTTGTACAAACAGAAGCAATGCAGCCAAAATTAGAAGGGAAGCAGAAAGCTGGGAAACAATGTTCACAGTCAGTGTTTCTGATAAAAGCCTCACTTCTAAAATATATAGAGAACTAAATCAAATTTATAAGAATCCAAGTCATTCCCCAATTGAGAAATGGTCAAAGGATATGAACAGGCAGTTTTCTGATGAAGAAATCAAAGCTATCTGTTGCACTATGAAAAAATATTCTAAATTACTATTGATTACAGAAATGCAAATCAAAACAACTCTGAGATACAACTTCACACCTATCAGATTGGTCAGTATGACACAAAAGGAAAATAATAAATGTTGGAGAAGCTGTGGAAAAATTGGAACACTAATGCATTATTGGTGGAGTTGTGAACTGATCCAACCATTCTGAAGAGCGATTTGGAACTATGCCCAAAGGGCTTTGGGACTGTTCATACCCTTTGATGCAGTAATGCCATTACTAGGTCTGTATCCCAAAGAGATCAAAGAAAAGGGAAAATGACCCACATGTACAAAAATATTTTTAGCAGCTCTCTTTGTGGTGGCAAAGAATTGGAAATTGAGGGAGACTATCAATTAGGGAATGGCTCAACAAGTTGTGGTATATGAATATAATGGAATACTATTATGTTATAAGAAATGATAAGCAGGCAGATTTCAGAAAATGGTGGAAAAATTTAAGTGAACCAATGCTGACTAAAGTGAGCAGAACCAGGAGATCTTTGTACACAGTAACAGCACCATTGTGTGATGCAAATTGTGTGATATCAACTGTGATAGATTTGGCTCTCCTCAGCAGTTCAATAATCTAAGACAATTCCAAAGAACTGTGGATTCTGAATGCAGATTGAACTATACTGTTTCTACTTTTTTTTTCTTTTTTGAGGTTTTCCCTTGTGTTCTGATTCTTCTTTTACAACATGACTAATGCAGAACATTTTTTTTTGGGGGGGGGGAGGTCAGGGGAGGTCGATGAGGATTAAGTAACTTGCCCAGAGTCACACAGCTAGTAAGTGTCAAGTGTTTGAGACCTGATGTGAACTCAGGTCTTCCTGACTCCAGGGCTGGCGCTTTATCTACTGTGCCACCTAGTTGACCCAGAAATATGTTTAATGTGATTGTACATATATAACGTATATCAGATTACTTTCTGTCTTGGGGAGGGGGAAGGGAAGGAAGGGAGGGAGAAAAATTTGTAACCAAGAATCTTATGAAAACAAATGTTGAAAATTATCTTTACATGTAACTGGAAACAATAGAATACTTTTATGATTAAGATAAAAGAAAAGAAAACAATATTGCTGTTACTATATATAATGATCTCTTGGTTCATACAAGCCTATCCATGTTTTCCTAAAATCCCAAAGCTCATCTTTTCTTATAGCACAGCAGTATTGCATCACAATCATAAACCATAACTTGTTCATCATTTCCCAATTGATGGGCTACTAGTAATTTCCATTTCTTTTTCTCAGCAAAGAGAGTTAATGTAAACCTTTTAGAACATATACATTCTTTCCTTTTTCCCTAATTATCTTTAGAAATAGACCAAGTAGTGGAATGGCTTGATCAAATGGTATAGGTAGTTTAATATCTCTTTGGACATAATTCCAGATTGCTCTCCAAAATGGTTAGATTCCACCAACAATGAATTAGCATCCTACCATATCCCCTCCAAAATTTGTTATTTTCCCCTTCTATCATTTTAGCCAATCTGGTAGGTGTAAAATGATATTTCAAGGTTGTTTTAATTAGCATTTCCTTAATCAATAATGGCTTAGAATATTTTTTTCATGTGACTATAAATTGTTTTGATTTCTTAATTGGAAAATTGCTTGTTCCTATTCTTTGACAATTTGTCAATTGGAGAATGCCTTGTATTCTTATAGATCTGACAAAGTTCTTTATATATTTTAGATATGAGACATTTATCTGATAAACTGTCTATGGAAATTTTTCTCCAATTGTCTGCTTTCCTTCTGATCTTTGCTATAATTGTTTTATTTGTACAGAAGATTATAATTTAATAAAATTAAAATTGTCAATTTTATACCTAACATTGTTCTCTATATCTTGCTTATTCATAAATTATTCACCTAAAGGTAAGTTGGATCAATAATATTTTCCATGTTCTAATTTTCTTGTAAAAAGCTCTCTTTAAGTCTAGGTCATGTATCCATTTTGACCTTATCTTGGCAAACAGTGTAAAATATTAGTGTATCTCCAGTTTCTGCCATAATGCTTTTTAGTTTTCTCAAAAATTTTTTACCAAATAATGAATTCTCTTCCCCAAATCTTGTCTTTATACTTGTTAAATACAAGAAAATTATGTTTATTTGCTGCTATAAATTTATGTCTATGCTATTCCATTGATCAACCTATTTCTTAGCTAGTACCAGATAGTTTTGATAACTACTGCTAAACCTCCTTCCTTTATACTTTTCTTTTTCAATATTTCCTTTTATATTCTTAATTTTTTGGTTTCTTTCCAAATGAATTTTATTATTGTTCTAAATCACATTCAAAGTTATACTTCTTATTTGTGAATTTCCCTCTATTTTCACTCACTATTTACCTTCTCACCTTCTCTTTTCACCCTACCCCTGTTACCATAAGGTAACAATAATAATGATAACAATAAAAAGAAGGTAATAAGATAACTTCTTCCCTTAGCCTCTTATTCCTTATTAAACCCACCCCTCGAAAAGCTCCTCCCTTATCTATTTACCTTATTTTCCTAATCTTAATCTATATACCCTTCTAAAAGTCCCTCACTTACCTATCCCCGGTTTTCTCATCTCTCTAGAAGTTCAGAAGATTTCTATACCTCTTCAGATATACCCTTTGTTTCTTCTTCAGCCTAGATTTGTTAGGTTCCAACATTACCAGCCTTCCACCCTTACTTGCTTCTTCTATATTAGTTCTTCCTTTCACACCCCATTTTCCTGAGATATTTTCTCCTTTTAATCTTTTCCTACTCAGTTCTGTTTTTTTTAAAATGACATCATCATGACACAATTCAGCCCCAGCCATTGTTTTAAACTACTTTAGTAGTCATAACAATTTTAAGAACACTGTTACTAATAATATTCACTAATAATTACTCTAGTTGGGCAAAGCAGCTCCTCCCCTTCCCCCTTCCCTCCCCTTTCCCCTCTCCCTTTCCCTTTCTTGATATGCTTACCAGTGTGTGCTTTCCAAAGTACTATGTTTGTTTGCTGAATTCCCACAAGATGTCTTAGGGCTTACTTGCTAGATTTCTTCTAAGTACCATCCTTAAACCCAAATAACTCTGGTTCTCCCTGATTGGCCAGCAATAGGTCCCCAACCTAGGCCTCTTTTGGCCATTGTTTGGCCTCTTGATCATTCAGAGTGAACAGAAATAGTAACTGTTTCTATTTAGACAAGAAACCTGAAGGTCTTTCCTACCCCCAATCTTTTTTTTGTTTATTTTTACTAGGTAAAGGAGGCTATTCTTTGCCTCATTTCTTACCTCGCCTTAATCACTGAATGGCCATTGCTTCTGGCAAATTTAGACCTCTGAAAATCTTCACCTTAAAAAGCCAAGGTCTCTCCCACTGCATCCAAGGCCATCTCTAGTTGTCCTGATGGATATCTTGCCCCGGGACCCAGATGGGTCTGGAGGAATAAGTGAGGTTGGTAACCTTACATAGCCCTCTCTCACTTAAATCCAATTTCCTTCAAGTCATGGCATCACCTCCCTGGTGTCATGGTCCATTTTAAGAACAAAGGACAAACAACAACAGCCAAGGATCACTTCTGGTGTCTGCACCTCTAGGCCTGGCTTCAACAAATGGGGGTGGGGGTCCTTCAATCATTCCTCATTCACCCTCTGCTATTTTTTAGGTGAAAGTTTTTGAGGTCAAAGTTCCTGAGGTAAAATTTCTGGAGGCTTAGTTTGCTTCTCTCAGAGACTATTTGTTGATTCAGTGGAGTCAACCTGGATGGAGGTGTCTACACTTCACTGAGACCAAACAAACCTCAGCCCCTGGAGTCTTCTCTGAGCTCCTCTCTAGATGTCCTAATAGGACAACTGTTTCACCTTTTTATTTTTTGCTGCTCTACATTCATTTCATGGTGATTTTCTGTTTGTTTGTTTGTTTTGTGGAGAAAATCTGGAAAGCTTGGAAATTTCTGACCTACCCCCACCTTCTTCCCAGAATGCATCTTTGCTCTATTATTTCTAATTCTCTAGAACTCAGGTTCCTTACCTACAAATGCGAGGGTTGGATGAAATGCTTTGGAAGTTTCCTTCCAGTATTATATCATTGGAATTTGAACTCTAAATCCTAGTCACATGAATTACATGCCTATACCAAGGCTATTTCTCCCAGATTTTTTAGTTGAACATTTGATAAGCATACTAGATATGTTTCATATAGGTTATTAATTTTTAAAAAGCCCTGAATTATTCCAAAATCAGTGGAAAATGTCATTCAGCTCACTTGCTTTTTACCAGATACATATCATAGATGCCCAGAGTTGTACAGAAGCATTTTTTTGTATGAACTTCCTTATTTGAAAACTCATCAGTCTGAAGAAGTTGTGTAGAAACCACTTAACTATTTAACATGTAACTTGCATCTTGGCAACCGTGGAAAAATGCTTGCATGATAACAGGGCTATATGGTCATTATTCATAAACTGTTATGTGATTATTTTTTATGTATTTCTTGACATTCTTTGAGATGGAAAATCCACAGAATGTTCCACTTTTTTTTTTCTTCCATTAAGGAGGCTTTCATAAGAAAGTCATTGTGTCACAGTGATAGTTTTGCATAGTTTAATAGTTCCCATGAATCATGAGATCACTTTCAACCCACACATATTTTGACCCTTTTTTAACTTGTTAATCCCAGATGGTGAGTTTGGATGAAAAGAAGGTGAATACAATTGCTATTGTGAAAATAATCTGGATTCATTTTTTAAATGAGGCAATTGGTATAGCTCTCCTAGAGTCACTTACATTGGTATCAATGAACAAAGTGACAGAAATGACCATTATACATTTACAAACTAAGTAGCCAAGACACAGAGGTGTCAAAAAGGTCAATTTTACTGTAAAGTCTGTAGAAATAAATATTAACTCACTGTGCTTTCAAATGTGAGTTATTTTAATTAGTAGCCATTCTGCCATGTTTAATTTAGTTCAATGCATAAGTATGAAGTTGATTAAATTAATTCAAAAGGAAAGCATTATTGAGAGGGAGTTCTTGAAATTCACTAAAATGTTCCTTTTTTCAAGTTCCTCAAATAGTCTCTGCTAATTATCCTTCTGAACTTTAATAAAAGCAGTTTCCTGAAATTCTATCTTGTTTGGCTTTGCCTAATTTTTTTTTTTGAGAGAAAGTAAGTGGGTTTGGGTTATATCAATAGCTGGTTGCAAACTCCATAGCTGAATGGAGGCTTGGAACAAGCAGGAAGTTGTGATGGTGATTCACATGTTAATCTGGAAGTCAGTTGTCATATTGTGTCTATTTCAAGGGGTAGAGGTCATCTGGAGTGTCAGGGTACAATTTGGCAGGCCCAGATTTTTTTTCTCTGTAAGACATATAAAACTGTGGTTCTGAGTGTGTGTGTGTTTGTGTGTATGAGTGTGTAATTTGTAACAAAGTATCAATGTGAAAAATCTTCCCTACCCCCAAACCTCCACATAGCAGTATGTTTATATATCATTCTATAAAGCTGTTGTAAGTATAAAAACGTTTGGATTAGAAGAATGCCAGAAGATTTATTGGGAAAAAAGACACATTTTAGTTCTAGCTCTGTCACTAACTAGTTGTGCAAACTTAAGGCAAGCTAGCTTCTATAGAGCCATTGTTAAATTTTCAGTGTGAATATTCACACCTTGGAAAATTGGTAGACATTACAAATTATATATTGATTTGTAGTTTTTGATTGTCTAGAATTTAAGAAAGTGATAGGAAAGTGTTAATAGGGTAGATTAAATTCAGAATGTATCCCCTCACTCATACCTCCCCCATAGAGCCAGTTGTCAAAAGTTGTACCAGCATACTACTGCATTGAATTTAGCTGTTAAATAAGGGAGTATGCCTAGAAAATCTCTAAGACACATTTAAGTTCAAAATGACTTATGGGAAAGGTTTTTAAGTGGATCAGAAGGGCAAACAAAAAGAAAGAGAATTTTGATTTGTTCTGGGTTGTGGGAGGGAATCAAGACAATTTCAGAAAGTTACTTCTTTTAATCTATGCCCAACAAAACTACTTGGGCCACCATCACTGTAATATTTCTCCTTCTACCCAATTCATATTAATAATTATAATCACCCCTGTTCCCAAATCACACAATCAGCATGTGTCTGAGGCAGAACTTTAATCTATACTATCCTGACCCTTTGCCTAGTACTCTGTCAACTATACCACACATCTTCCCTACAGTTAATTACTTAAATTAAAATATGAGAAAGATTCCCCACTCCCGCCCCCACTAACTCCAACACTGAAAGCCTCATGTACCAACATCTTGAAAAAGTACCCATAATTATGGGATGTTTTTTCTTTTAGGTCTGTGTTCTTTTTCCTTCATGCCACTCACTTCCCCAAGTTTCAAATTTCATCTCAAGACTTCTGGCAACTTTGTGTTTTCCAAAAAATAAATGCTAATTTATCCCCAAGCTTGTTGTTCTGTTTTCTTTTATTGATTACATTAGTAGAGGAAGTGTAACACAGTGGACACTGTGCTAGATCTGGTGTCAAGCATACTTGGGTTAAGCCTTGCCTCTGACATAAATTAGCTGTATGATCATGAACAATTTACTTAAACCTGATGTATATCAGGAAACCCTCTAAGATTATGAGTCACAGGAAAGTTGCTATTCTGTGTTGGGAATTCTACTTACTGAAAAAGTCATAGGACTATATCAAAAGAATAACTATGATGTTGTTTACTATTCACTAGGGAAATTTTGAGACTTTTTTCCATCTAGTCCTTGAAAAACCACTAGGGCAGTGTTAGGGTTGAGAAATTGTCAAAAGGTGATACCCCTCATAAATTTTGGAAGATATAGAGGAAGATCGTGAAAGACATGGTTATGCGTGAGAGATCTAGGGAATAGATCCAATGGGGAAATTGGAACCATGCCCTAAGGAACAGAATGCCTGTGCAATAACCACCACACAAAGACTTTTTCTGTTGTGCCATGTTGTTGGCCTCTAAGCGAGGTTATTACGTTGGCAAAAGATCTATCTTTAATCTTATACAAGGAAGCTTTGTATGTCTAGTACATCATCAGAGTTGTGTAGTTCTGAAATAATGTAGGGGAAGAGGACATGTGTGCATTCCCAAAAGTTACAGCCCTCAGTAAAAGTAGTATCCTTATCCTATGTAGATATCAAGGTAATTCCTGAAAGGCAGCAGTTAAGACAGAACACTAAAAATCTTATAATAGAATTTTACAATTAGACTCTATTACAAATACTTCTTTGGGTGTTAAATTGGAGTTTGTTTTTTCAAATCTAATTTCCATATCTTCAATAAGAAGGAAATATAAGGAAGTTGTTTATGAAATATTTAAATATAACATAAAATGTCATTGAAAGTATCCTACTTTATTCTTGGGTTTGGTTGCAATTATCAAAATGCTATTCTCAAATAGATAAATTTTAGATTATCTTTAGGATGTTACCTATAAGAAATCCTTCTTAGGTTTGGACTCTATATATTAAGTTGTTCATGAAAGGGACAAACACCCTTGATGAAGAAATATCACTTTGATTATTAGAGAAACTTTGGACAGAGTTTATGTTACTCTGTGGCTGCAGCAATCAATAAATCTTATATGGTCTTAACATGTATTTGATCAATTTATTTGTAAAGGAGGGGTTTTAAGGCAGTTTTGCTCTACTAAGTTAAATTCTCTTGTGGAGTAATGAGTAACAATAAACAGTAGTATCATCTTACGTTCTCTACACCATTCAGTTAATTGCATGACTAGAAATTTAGTCTTCTGTTAAAAATAAACTATAAAGATCTACTAATTTCCTTCTACTTATTTTTGTAAATCATAGTTCTATACTTCTATAAGTACATAAACCATTGTAACTGTTGTTTGTCCTTTGAAAAGGACATCAGGGTGATGTCATGACTTGCACTTAATTGGATTTAAGTGAGGGAGGGCTGTGCAAGGTCACCAATCTCAGTCTCTCCTCCAGAGCCATCTGGGTCCAGTGGCAAGATATATATCAGGACAACTGTAGGTGGCCCTGGATGTTTTAAGGTAATTGGGGTTAAGTGACTTGCCCAGGGAAACACAGCTAGTAATTGTCTAAGGTGAGATTTGAACTCACATCCTCCTGACTCCAGGGTCAGTGCTCTATCCACTGTGCCACTTAGCTGCTCAAACCATTATAACAACTTTCTAAAGGTGAAAGCCATAGATCTATTGGTCAGTGGTTACTGTTATTTTCAATCTCTCTCTCTCTCTCTCTCTCTCTCTCTCTCTCTCTCTCTCTCTCTCTCTTTCTCTTTTTGGTGAGGCAATTGGGATTAAGTGACTTGCCCATGAAAGAAAAAAAATCATGTATATGATCATTATCAAAAATAAGAGGGGCAGCTAGGTGGCGCAGTGGATAAAGCACTAGCCCTGGATTCAGGAAGACCTGAATTCAAATTCAGCCTCAGACACTTCACACTTACTAGCTGTGTGACCCTGGGCAAGCCATTTAACCCCAGTTGCCTCATCCAAAAGAAAAAAAAAGGTATAAACCTAGAAGGATTTAAATAAGAAAGGGATTTAATATGCAATTTTTAAAAACTGAATAATCTAACTTACCAAAATAATTTTTTTTGTGGATAAACCTGGTTTTAAATGGAAGAAATCATATAATTGCCAATTACAATAGTTTCTTATTGGAATTTAACTGATTAAATCAGTTTCTATAATAAGATAAAAAGTGTCTAAAAACAGCCTAGTTAGCAAACACTTGACTTACTTGCCAAGTGGATGGATATGGCAGCCAAAGGCAACACTAGTTGAAACTCATTTGTTAAATCTTTCAGAGAAGGATGGTGGCAGATTATGAGCAGTGTCAGCTCATAAAACAGTGAGAAGCAATGAAAATTCAAATGATTTTGAAAGAAAGCTTTGTAAGAGATCCAACTAAGCAAAGTCATCCTGAGGGCATTTGAGGATGAAATTGGAAAAAGGACAACAAATAGGAGAAAGATGGAAATGATCTATAAAGATTTATATAATACAGTCTTTTCATCATCAAAGACAGTGGTACCACTACACTTGGATTCTAGTGTCACAGTTCTGGATATGCTATATATAATGGAGCTAGAAAAATTATCAGAGATAAGAAAACCCAGGAAAGGCAGAAAGATTAGACCAAGTATATAATGAAATCAGTGCTAGAAGCATCACAACTCTAAGAGAACTGAAGGATTTATTCACAAGGTTATCTAAAGCAGAGGAATATAGAAAAGATATAAAGACTTCAATCCACATTAATTACTCCAAAAAAGCCAATAATAGCAATTCCAAAAGTATATGCCTAATTCCATACCACATAACTTTTTTTTGAGACTAATCTACATACACCTTGAAGGTATTCTCAATAAATGTATTAGAAATAGAGATTAGGGTTTAGGATTGAAGAAGAAAGGGGAAGAGGCAGAAGAGCAAAATTAGAATACTTTGATTATAGCTTATAGATATTAATTTTTTTTCTTAACTTTTTCTTTGACTTTTACTTTCTAAAGAGGGTATTAGTCAGAAATGGGAAAAATCCAAGAGAAAATTATGTATGGAAAATCAATTATGATCATAATCTTGAATATGAATATGTTGGGCTCCATAAAATGGAGGAGAGTGGAAAATGCATTAGATAACAAAATGCAATATTTTGTTTTTAAGAAACATATTTGAATCACAAAAAGTACATGCAATTAGATGATTAGGTGGAGTAGAATTTATTATGCTTCAAATTGATCCATAAAAGCAGGGGTAGGATTTATGGTTTCAGAAAATAAAACAGTAAAAATCGATGTATTTTAAAAAGGGAAGTAGAAAAACTACATTGTGTTCAAGGGCAACATAGATAATGAAAAATAGCAATAATATACATACATATCTATATATGTGTATACACATACATATATGCACTAATTGACATAGCAGCTAAGCACTTATAGAACAAGATAATTAAACTGCAAAGAGAAATAAGTTGTAAAACAATAATTTTTGGGAAACTCAGTATGCCACTTTCAGACTTAGACAAATCTAACAAAAAGCTAAGAGAAAGAAGTTAAGGACCTGAATAGAATTTTAGAAAAGTTATATAATATAGATAAAAGTTATATAAATTATATAAGACAAAATTCTTGTCATTACTGAATGGGAATAATTAAGATATATACATGTGTGTATATGTAAATATGTATATATTTGTATATGGATGTATATACACATATATGTGTGTATGAAAATTTCAATTAAATCATACATCCCAAAGCTGTACTGTGGAGAGTTAAGAAGAGTGAGGATCACATTCTGAAGAAAACGTGAATTATCTTAACAGTGCAGAACACATCAAATTTGGAAATTATTACAAGCTATTAGGAAAAAGTTATCTACAAATCTGAAAATAAATACCTTATGAAAATACATAAAAGGGTACATTACTATGTGTTCTACAATAAGACATTGGAATTGAGTGACTGATCATCTAGTCCACTCTAGTATAAATTTCAAATATATATTTTAGAGAAAGTTTTAAATGCATTTTTTGGAGAACTTTAAAAATAAAAGCACCTCATTTCATTTGGCAAGCATAAAAGTGGCACTAACTAAAGGAAGTTAATGGGATGGGTTTTAATCACCTTCTAACAGTATAGTTATCTTGCTTTGATCCCTTTCCTTTTTTAAAACTAACCAGCTGAGGGGCGGCTAGGTGGCGCAGTGGATAAAGCCCTGGATTCAGGAGTACCTGAGTTCAAATCCGGCCTCAGACACTTAACATTTACTAGCTGTGTGACCATGGGCAAGTCACTTAACCCCCATTGCCCCACAAAAATCCCACAAACAAACCAAAAAACTAACCAGCTAATAAAATTCTCTTTATCATTCTCGATATTTTCCTTTCATGTGATTTCTTACCACTCTTGCTAATATATTCCAAAATTTAATTTCCAACTTTAAGATAATTTGGTCCTCAAATAACTGTTAATCAGACTGGGTTTATATAATACGTGTGTATTGTATGGTGTGATATTGTTTCACATTTACGTGGGTCTAAACCAGAAGCATTGATACCAGTAACTCAACTCATTGTTAGGATCATAACTCAGTGGGCCATATTTTTTGGTTCCCATTTTATGGTTTTGTGTCAAACAATTCCTTATTTTATAGATACTAATTCTATTTTATTTGATATTCATAAAGCATCAATAATTGAGATAGGGCCCATAGTAGATAGAGAGCCAGCCTTAGAGAAGTGAAGACTCTTTCTCTGACATAAATTGGCTATGTAAATCCTTCAACCTCCTAGTACCTTGAGCAACTCACCAATACTAGAAGACTCAGAAACTACTGGCCTAAATTATTAGAAGGAATTCCTTTCTTCATTTGGAAGTTCTTCCCAATAAAATCATAAGTTTAGTCACTTTCCCTATCCCATGGAGCATCAATAATTTATGCTAATGTCTAAAGTTTTTATTTCAAACATTCATTTTGGTATAAAAGTGACCTTTGATTCTCAAAAGTTAACCCAATAGAGTGCAGACTTTGGCAGGTCCTATTGAAATTAAAAGGCTGTGAGAATAGACGTGGAGATAAACTATTCTATTGTCCAAGGACAAGCCTTGCTAGGCTCAGAAATCCTCATCATTGCCTTGTGTGAAAATATTTTGATGACTAGGCCTAATTTGGGGGGCTAATCTGACTGGAGGACTAATCTGGGGACCTTTGACTGTTCGGCTATCTGACTGCATTTAATTTAATGTGGGCCATTTATAAAGTTCCACCACACTGCTCCACTCTCAAATTGATAAGCAAAATATTAAGAAGCCTCTTAACTAAATAATCAAAGCAGAGTTTATTCATAAGACACAATTTAAAATTAAGAATACAGGGAAATAAAATGTACAACCTGACTGCTTTGTGGCACTTCTCTTTCCACTGTGTCTCTTTGGAACTTCTTGAATACAATAAGGTCCTTAGCTACCTCTTGCCTCAGGGTATTATCATTTGCTCAGCTACTTTCACTAACTCTGCCTGTACCCTTTCACTTTCTAAATCCCCCTGCTTCTAACTTTCCTCTTCTTACTGCCACCACTGAACCCCTGTGTTTCTCACCGACCTTCTGTCTGTCTGCTCTGTCAGTCTGCCCTTCGGCCTCTCTTTTCCCTGCTCCTAGTCCTTCTCGTCTTCTCCTGCATCCTTGTAGCCCCGTCTCTAGTCCTATCTTTGCCATCTCCTCAGCTGCCTCTTGACCTCTTCTTGTCCATCCAAACCTCTTCTCAGCCTCTCTCGTCTGCCCCCCCTTGCTGTCTAACTCCCAGGTCTATATATACCTTTTCTTCTCTCCACTCAAATCTTGGGGCTTCCTGTGCCCCCACAGACCAAGCTAATCCTCCAGTCAGGGCTGAGGCTGGTGGGGGAGGGGTGTGCTCCTGCCTCACACGCCTCAGCACAGGCTATCTGGGATCTTTCAGGTTGGAGGGAGTTAGGGGCTTTTTTCCCCCAGCTGTCTGACCTGGTGTCTTGTACAGCCCACGGGGCTTTCTGGCTCAGCTGAAGCAGAGGGGGAGGGGAAGAGACCCTGAAGGCCTAAGGCTTTCTAATCTCAGCCTAAAGGTAGGGTCCCCAAATCAAAATAAATTTCCACACTTGGATGCAAATTAAGTAACTTTTTAGTCATCACAATTTTAAAATAACAACTACAAATATTGAAGAGATGGGATCTGTGTTGATGAGGGAAATATTCAACCCAATAATGTTGCAGATCCTTCAAGTATTGATGTATCATGAGTCCTTTGACTGAAATCTAAGCTCAGTTATTTTTAATCAATTCCTCTTATGAAGGAGGAAGTTAGTTATTCATTTATTTTATTCAAAATTTATTATTTAATTTAAACATTAAAAATATTTCAAATTTTCTCCCTCCCTCTTGTCCATCTTCCACTCATCGAGAATGAAAGCAATATGATATCAGTTATAGAGAGGAAATCATGCAAATCATTTTGATATTAACCATGATGGGGAAAAAAGCAAGAAAAATAAAGTGAAAAAATTTATATTTCAATTTGCATTCAGAGTTCACCAGTTCTCTCTCTGGAGATGGATAATACTTTTCATCATGAGTCCTTTGGGATTGTCTTGGATCATTGTATTGATCAGAGTAGCTAAGTCTGTTATAATTTTTAAAAGACCTTTCATATGTCTTAACATTATCACTACTCTATAGACAAACACCTTTAATATTTTCTTTACATTCGTTTCCCATTATACTCTTCTAACTTTGTAATTTTGACTCAGATTAGCTTTAATTTTCTAATAAATTATCTGTCACTATGAAAAATAGAATTACTTTGTGATTAATATCTCTGTGCCTTCTTTTTTAAAAATTTTTAAAGATTCCAGGATAGTCTTTTGTTTTTATAGTACTTTCCTATGAATCCACCCTTGAGCATACAACTAGTGTTGAAATCTATCTTGTAACAAAGAAAAACATTTAAGTAAAAGCAACAGATCAATCATGTCCGAAAATACTTACCCAATTTTCTGTCTCTAGTCTCCCATTTCTCTACTAAGATGAGAAGACTGTGTTTCATTAATAGTTGTCTGTGACCAAGAATAATCATTGGAATTGGTTAAAGTTTGAGTGTCTTTTAGTGTTATTTTCAACCACATTATTGTTGTTATTGTATATATTGTTTTCTGGGTTCAACTTTGCTCTAAATCAGTTCATATAAGCCTTTCCATATTTCTCTGAATCCCTTATATTCTGTCTTTTTTATAGCTTAATAATAGTTCATATTCATGTAACTGATGAGCTTCAACTTTGCTTCCTATTTTTGCTATGTGTTAAATTTTAGTAGGAAGACAACAATAAATACTTTCTTTTAAGGTTGGAATTATTTATCAACCTGAAGTACTTGGTAGAGTTCTGTGAAGCTAATGTAGAAGCCATACTTCCTAGAAAAGGTGGAATGTGATAGACATATTTATGTGGATAGAAATGGGTCAAGTACAGGAAGGTAGAAGAGATACTCTATGACATCTTGCTGAATTAATGAATGAGTTTTTCCTTATTATGGTCTATATAGTTTATCTATTTAATATAGTGAGTTCAAATATGTTTATGACAGATATCTTGATTCTAATTTCTAATATTGTTAATTCCAGACAAAAATATTTACCATAAATATTGTCAATTAAATCATTGGATTAAATTTTACACAAGGAAATTTTAATTTCCATGAAGTAAGTCTGTATTTCTATGTTCATTAATTTATTTTTTGTTTTGCTTTGTTTTGTTTGGTTTTTGTTTTTGTTTTTGCGGGGCAATGGGGGTTAAGTGACTTGCCCAGGGTCACACAGCTAGTAAATGTCAAGTGTCTGAGGCCGGATTTGAACTCAGGTACTTCTGAATCCAGGGCCGATGCTTTATCCACTGTGCCACCTAGCTGCCCCCTATGTTCGTTAATTTATAACGTGATGAGAAGTTTAAAGTATCAATTTCTGTATTAAAAAAAGAAAGGTTTAAAAATTTTTGTATTTCCATTTTATAAAAATCCATAGTAAGTAACTTCTTTTAGTTGTAAAAATATGTGATGCTATCAGCTAATTATGTGACCTTTGGCAAATCACTTAATCTCTTTAAGCCTCAGTTTCCTCATTCATAAAATGAAAGGATTAGATTGGATCACCTCTAAGTTCCTTTCCAATTCAACTAATCCTTGGTTCTATGGCTCTGAACTAAGGGTATAACCAAAGGTGAACCTACCACTTATCTTTCTTCATTGTTCTTTCTACAATTAATGTAAATTTGTTCATGATCACATATCCTTCAGTTACAGTGATCATTTTCCAAGTTGTTATATTTGGCAATTAAGAGATGTCCCAGGGTTAGAAGGTAATATGTTTTCATTCTTTTCCCCTGTTCCCCTAAAGAAAGAATTCAGAAGTCAAGAAAAACCAAACCTTCCTCTTCATCAAAACTCCCACCAGGCAATCCTGTTAATATGGTAAATTCAACACTACTCCAGGACCCTAGTTTTTTTTGCCTACTTATTCATATGCAGTACCAGGTTGGTGAACAATTAGTTTTTCATTTGAAATTAACAATTTTATTGAAATGGCATAAAAGACATTTTATACAGTAACTCCTTTATTTAGTTCAATTTCTTTTATTAATAGTTATAAATACAATTCAGTTTTTCACAAATGTGCATTTCATTAGCAAACAAAATTATGAAAGACAATGGAATTTTTTTAATTTATTGCATTTTGTATTTAAGATATTACCAAACAGTTTACAATTATACTAGCACACAAATTCATTGGATTTAATTAAAATGATTTAATAAGAAATGAGCAGGCTTACAAAATGCAAAGAATAAATAATCTATCCAATTATGGTAGGAGACAGTACGATTCCTTTTCCTAGAGAGTTTTTGGATGCTGTTTTCCTGACAAAGACAAATTCAAGGAAATCCATAGAAGATCTAATGGGCATTTGTCTATCTTTCTAATCTATTCTACTTTGAACTTTTCAGAGCATTTATAAGTATATGAAGTGTGCAGGTAAGTGTATCTATTGTAGTTTACATGTGATGCTTAGAGCATGAAAGAATTTGCCTTCCAATGAAGGAAAAAAATATGGAAATCAACAGGGCAAAGCTAGATGCTGAACTACACAAGGTCCTAGAGAGGGGCCTGCAAAACATAGGGTTTCTCCAAGCAACCAAGTATTCACTGAGGAGCCAACACCAGATGGAAATGCTGAAAAGGCAACAGAGACATAAACAGAGAGTAAATAAGCAGATAAGTGTTAACAGCAATAATCACAAATGGAGAAAGAGGGCTTACAACTTATGGTTTTCTGCATATACATTCCCACACTACTCAATGTGGAAAAATAGAGCCTCAATGAGAGAGAGAGAGTCAGAGAAGACAGAAATTTGATGAAGGATGTCATGTGAAGGGTCAAAGATGAATTGGCACATGGTTACATTTTGATGGCCTATCTGGAATCATTGACATTCATTTGTGCTAAAACAAAACAAAACAAAACAACTCCACAAACACATATACACACAGGTGTATGTGTGCATGTGTGTGCATACATGTGTGTATGTTTATGTGGTAAAAACCAGAAGTTTTAGCTGAATCAATTGATAGTTGAGTGCATGCTACTTTTCTCTCTCCCTTTTTCTATATTGATATTAACGTATTATTAGTTAGTATAGGACATTATTTTGGGCTGTTTCATTGAGAAAACTCATTCATTTTTCAAATGAAACAAAGGGGGCAATGTGGTAAAAAAAAATGGAAGTTTTAGCTGAATCATTTGAGAATTGAGTGCATGCTACTGAATCGGCTGTTGAAGGACCTCCCTTATGGGGAGGAGACCACAAGGAACTCCCGGGACGCCAGCTTAAAACTAAGGGAGGAACAGAAGTTTGCTCTGTCTTGTTTTTCAACTTAGCCGTGACAGCACACACGGTTTGTGTTCGGCTTTGGGGTGTGCTGGTTCTCGGCCTGGAGGGGAGTTTGGGATTTGGTGAGTTTTATAAAATAGACTAAGCTTAGATCTAAGATTATTTATTTATATTTCTACTTTCCTATTTCCCTAACTGGTATCATAAGCAATAAAAACTAATCCCTCACAGATTTAAGCTCAGAGGCTTCTTTTTCTTAGTGGTCTGGGAGATATATATATGAGGGAAAAGTTAAAAGGGGGAGTTTAACGCTCATATATCCAATTTTAAATCTCACATATATATATATATATATATATATATATATACATACATATATATAGTATGTTATATATGTTTATATATGTAAAAGCAAATTTAATATAAGTATCTGTCTTTCTCTCAAAAAACTAAAACAATATGTAATATGAAACACTGGAAAATTCTCCAGTAAGTATAAAGGTCAAAGAAGAATGTCCTGCTGCAACTCTCATTGCCCTGCTTCCTTTTATTGAGATAGAGCCTCAATGAAAGAAAGAGTCCAGGGAAGACAGGCATTTGATGAAGAATGTCATGTTGAGGATCAGGAATGTATTGGCATAGGGCAGCATTTCAGTGGCTTATCTGGAATAACTAACATTCATTTGTGTAAAAAAAAAACAAAAAACAAACAATAAAACCAAATATACATATATATACAGGAATAGATTTAATGTGAATATAGGTATTTAACAATATCATAAATTTAATACACAGCAATATTAATATATTTTATATATGTATATATACATATATCTAGAAGGTTTTTTTTTGTTCATTTGTTTTTCAGGGCAATGTGGGTTAAGTGACTTGCCCAGGGAAACACAGTGTTAAGTGTCTGAAGATGGATTTGAACTCAGGCCCTCCTGAATCCGGGGCCAGTGCTCTATCCACTGCACCACCTAGCTGCCCCCAGGACCAGTTTTAATATGGCAAAAATGCATATTAGTATCGATATAAATATTTATATCAATCTATATATCATCTTTCTATTATATATTAATATATCATTTATCTATTATTTTTATACTATTAAATTTATCTTTCAATATATCTCTATTTTAAAAAGATAACATTGCTTGCAGTAGAAAAACACTGAAAATTTCCCCAGTAAGTATAAGGGTCCAACAAGGATGCTCTCCTCCCCACTATTTACTCTTTGGCACAGTTCTATAAATGCTCAATATTTGTAGAAGAACAAGAAAGAATAATGAAAGGAATGTGCATCAGAAGATACAAAATTGTGCTTTTTTTTTTTTGCTGTATGGCATGACAGTTTAATAAGGAAAAAACTGAGAGAATCAGCAAAGAAAATAATCAAGCAATTAGTTTAATTCTTTAGAGTAGTAAAATACAAAAAACAAGCAAACCCTGCACACATCACTTCTATTTGGAGGGAGGGAGAGAGAGAGAGAGAGAGAGAGAGAGAGAGAGAGAGAGAGAGAGAGAGAGAGAATTAAGAAAAATTCCATATAGAAATTGCTATAAAATATCTGAAAGTCAATTTATCAAAATACCCTCAAGAAATTATTACAATTACAAAATTCTCTTTTGAAAAATCAAGGAAAAGCTATTTGGAAGGATATAAAATACTTATATTTGGGCCATGAAAATACTTTTGTTAAAAATATTGTTGGGGCAGCTAGGTGGTGCAGTGGATAGAGCACCGGCCCTGGATTCAGGAGTACCTGAGTTCAAATCCGGCTTCAGACACTTAACACTTTCTAGCTGTGTGACCCTGGGCAAGTCACTTAACCCCAACTGCCTCACTAAAAAAAAAAAATATTGTCATCAGGGGGACGGAGCCAAGATGGTGGAGAGGAAACAGCAAGCTGCCTGAGCTCTCCTTCTGTTCCCTCAAAAAGAATATTAAATCAAGCCTCTGGACGGATTCTGAAACTACAGAACCTGCAAAGAGACAGAGAGACGCAGTCTTCCAACCAGAGATAATTTAGAAGACTTCAGGAAAAGGTCGGTCTGACTCAGGTAAAAGGGAGGCCCAGCCCAGGGCAGCAGCCCAGCACCCCAGAAGGGCGGGGGGGGGGGTCGGGCAAGTCAGCAGGAGCTGCAGGCCACAGCTGAACAACTGAGGCTCCTGGAACCTGGATCAAAAATCTGGTGGCCAGGAAGGACAGTGGAAAAACCTACCTGCACCAGCAGAGAGGGCAAGTTGCTAGCTGTAGGGTGACAAACAGGATAGGTGCTACTAGGCACACAGATGCAGTGCGCTTAGACAGGAAGAGCAGGGGGATGAACTACACACACTATAAAGGCCTCAGAGTAAAAGTCAGTCACACAGTACCTATACCCCTGCACAAGAAGCCCAAAACAGGGACCCTGGTGCCCCCAGAGCAGTCCTCAACTTAAAAAATAAATAAATAAGCTGCAATAATGAGTAAGAAGCAAAAAAGAGCCCTCTCCATTGAGAGCTTCTATATCAATAGGGAAGAAGCCAATGCAAACTCAAATTGCCTACATGTGAAGCCTCACAAGGGAAGGTGAATTGGTCTCAAGAACAAAAAGCCTTCCTGGAAGAGCTCAAAAAGGATTTCAAAAATAAATTGAGAGAGGTAGAAGAAAAAATGGGGAGAGAAATGAAAGCCAAACAAGAAAACTATGAAAAAAGAATCAGCAGCTTGGAAAAGGAACCACAAAGATTGACTGCAGAAAACAATTCCTTAAAAAATTCATCTGTCCAAATGGAAATAAAAGTACATAATTTCACTGAAGAAAACAATGCCTTAAAAATTCATTTGGCCAAATGGAAAAAAAAGTGCATAATCTCATTGAAGAAAACAGTGCCTTAAAAAATTCATCTGGCCAAATGGAAAAAAAGGTGCATATTCTCAATGAAGAAAACAATGCATTAGAAATTAAAATTGGACAGTTGGAAGATAAGTAATCCATGAGACACCAGGAATCAGTCAATCAGAATCAAAAGAATGAAAAAATAGAAGAAAATGTGAAATACCTCATTGGAAAGATAACTGATCTGGAAAACAGATCCAGGAGAGACAATTTGAGAATCATTGGACTGCCTGAAAGCCATGACCAGAAAAAGAATCTAGACACCATATTCCAGGAAATTATTAAGGAGAACTGCCCTGATATCATAGAATCAGAGGATAAAATCATCATTGAAAGAATCTACCAATCACCTCCTGAAAGAGACCCCAAAAGGAAAACTCCAAGGAATATTGTAGCCAAATTCCAGAATTATCAGGTGAAGGAGAAAATACTCCAAGCAGCCAGAAAGAAGCAATTTAAGTATCATGGAGTCACAGTCAGGATTGCTCAGGACCTGGCAGCTTCAACATTAAAGGACCACAAGGGTTGGAATATGATATTCTGGAAGGCAAAGGAGCTTGGATTGCAGCCGAGAATCTATTACCCAGCAAAAATGTGCATTCTCTTTCAGGGGAAAAGATGGACATTTAATGACATTGGGGACTTTCAATCATTCCTGGTGAAAAGACCAGAATTGAATAGAAAATTTGATCTTAACATACAAGACTCAAGAGAAGTTTAAAAAGGTAAACAGAGGGGGGAAAAACATTACTCAATTAGGTTAAACTGTTTATATCCCTACATGGGAAGATAATACTCATAACTCTTAAGAACTATAAATGTATTTGGGCAGAGAGAAGGACTTTACACAGAGGGTATAAATATAAATTGTCTTTGAGGTGATGATACAAAGATAATTAAGGGGTTAAAAAGGGAGTCTATGGTGAGGAGAGGAAAGGGGAGGTGGAATGGGGTGAATTATATCATATGAAGAGGTGAAAAAAAACCCATTACAATAGACGGAAAGAAAGGAGGGGTGAACATTGTTTCGACCCTACTCTCATTAGACTTGATTCAAAGAGGGAATAACATATATGTTCATTGGGATAAAGAAACTTAGCTCATTCTTTAGGGAAGCAAAAGGGGAAGAGAAAGGGGGTGAACTTATAGAAGGGAGGACAAAGGCAAGGGAGAAAAGGGTAAAGAAAAGAGAGAGGGGTGATAAAAAGGGAGGGAAGATTGGGGGAGGCAGGGGTAAGAAGTAAAACATCTGTAAGGAGGAATAGGGTAAAAGAAGGGGGGAAAAGTACAAAGGGGGTAAATAGAATGGAGGGGAATAGACAGTCAGTAATAATAACTGTGAATGTGAATGGGATGAACTCTGCTATAAAATGGAAGCGAATTGCAGAGTGGATTAAAAACCAGCATCCTACATATGCTGTTTGCATGAAACACATTTGAATCAGAGAAATACACACAGAGTAAAGTTAAAGAGCTGGAGCATAATATATTATGCTTCAGCTAAAGTAAAAAAAGCAGGGGTAGCAATCCTTATCTCAGACAAAGCGCAGGCATAAATAGATCTCATTAAAAGAGATAAGGAAGGAAATTACATGTTGCTAAAAGGTACTATAGATAATGAAATAATATCAATATTAAATATGTATGTGCCAAGTGGTATAGCATCCAAATTGTTAGAGGAGAAGTTAAATGAGTTGCAAGAGGAGTTAGAGAGTAATACTATACTAGTGGGGGATCTGAATCTCCCCCTCTCAGAATTAGAAAATCTAGCCTAAAAATAAATAAGAAAGAAGTGAAAGAGGTGAATAGATTACTAGAAAAGTTAGATGTGATAGATGTCTGGAGAAAATTGAATGGGGATAGAAAGGAATATACCATTTTCTCAGCAGTACATGGCACATTTTCAAAAACTGACCATGTATTAGGGCACAAAAACATCATAGTCAAATGTAGAAAGGCAGAAATAGCAAATGCATCCTTCTCAGATCATGATGCAGTAAAAATTACATGCAAGAAAGAGCCAAGGAAAAGTAGAATGAAAATCAATTGGAAACTAAATAATTTCATTCTAAAGAATGAATGGGCCAAACAACAAATCATAGAAACAATCAATAACTATATCCAAGAGAATGACAATAATGAGACAACATACCAAAATCTATGGGATGCAGCCAAAGCAGTACTTAGGGGAAATTTTATAGCTCTAACTGCTTACATGAATAAAAAAGAGAGAGTAGATTAATGAATTGGGCATGCAACTTAAAAAGCTAGAAAAAGAACAAATTAGCAATCCCCAATTAGATACTAAACTAGAGATCCTGAATATTAAAGGAGAAATTAATAAGATTAAAAGCAAAAAAAAAGACCCTATAGTAATAATCAATAAAAATAAGAGCTGATTTTATGAAAAAAACCCAATAAAATAGATAAAATATTGGTTAATTTGATTAAACAAAAGAAAGAAGAAAACCAAATTACCAGTATCCAAAATGAAAAGGGTGATGTTACCACCAATGAAGTGGAAATTAAATCAATAATTAGGAATTATTTTGCCCAACTGTATGCCAATAAATTTGACAATCTAAATGAAATGGATGAATATTTACAAAAATACAAACTGCCCAGGTTAACTGAAGAGGAAATAAAATCCTTAAATAAACTCATATTAGAAAAAGAAATTGAACAAGCCATTAATGAACTCCCTAAGAAAAAATCCCCAGGGCCAGATGGGTTTATGGGTGAATTTTACCAAATATTTAAAGAACAATTAATTCCAATATTATACAAATTATTTGGAAAAATAGGTGAAGAAAGAGTTCTACCAAATTTGTTTTATGACACAAATATGGTGTTGATACCCAAGCCAGGCAAAGCAAAAACAGAGAAAGAAAATTATAGACCAATTTCCCTAATGAATATTGATGCTGAAATCTTACATAAGATATTAGCAAGGCTATTACAGGAAGTGATCACCAGGATAATACACTATGACCAGGTGGGATTTATACCAGGACTGCAGGGCTGGTTCAACATTAGGAAAACTATTAACGTAATTAACCACATCAATAAGAAAACCAACCAAAATCATATGATTATCTCAATAGACGCAGAGAAAGCTTTTGACAAAATACAGCACTCATTCCTAATAAAAACACTATAGAGTTTAGGAATGGGTGGAGCTTTCCTTAAAATAATAAACAGTATCTACCTAAAACCATCAGCAAGTATTATATGCAATGGAGATAAATTAGAAGCCTTCCCAATAAGATCAGGGCTAAAACAGGGATGTCCATTATCACCCATATTATTTGATATTGTTCTAGAAATGTTAGCTTTAGCAATCAGAGAAGAAAAAGGAATTAAAGGAATTAGAATAGGCTAGGAGGAAACAAAACTATCACTCTTTGCAGATGATATGATGGTATACTTAAAGAATCCTAGAGAATTAACTCAAAAATTACTTGAAAAAATTAGCAATTTTAGCAAAGTAGCAGGATATAAAATAAATCCACATAAATCATCAGCATTTCTATACATGATCAACAAAGTCCAGCAGCAAGAGATAGAAAGAGAAATTCCATTTAAAGTAACGGTAGATAATATAAAATACTTGGGAGTCTAGTTGCCAAGACAAACCCAGGAACTCTATGAACACAACTACCAAATACTCTTCACTCAAATCAAATCAGATCTAAATAATTGGAAAGATATCAATTGCTCATGGATAGGCAGAGCTAATATAGTAAAAATGACAATACTGCCTAAATTAATTTACTTATTCACTCCCATACCAATCAGACTACCTAAAAATTATTTTATAGAGCTAGAAAAAAAATAACATAATTCATCTGGAAAAACAAAAAATCAAGAATATCCAGGGAAATAATGAAAAAAAATTCATAGGAAGGTGGGTTAGCGTAACCAAACCTGAAGATTTACTGTAAAGCGGCAGTCATCAAAACTATTTGGTACTGGCTAAAAAATCGAGTGGTAGATCAATGGAATAGGTTAGGCTCCGGAAATGCAATAGTAAATGACACTAGTAATGTAGGGTTTGATAAACCCAAAGACTCCAGCTTCTGGGATAGGAACTCAGTATTTGACAAAAACTGCTGGAAAAACTGGAAGATAGTATGGCAGAGATTAGGCATAGACCAACATCTTACACCTTATACTAAAATAAGGTCAAAATGGATACATGATTTAGACATAAGAGGTGATACCATAGGTAAATTAGGAGAGAAAGGAATAGTCCACCTATCACATCTTTGGAAAGGAAAACAGTTTATGACCAAACAAGAGATAGAGTATATTATAAAATGCAAAATGGATGATTTTGATTACATTAAATTAAAAAATTTTTGTACAAAGAGAAGCAATGCATCCAAAATTAGAAGGGAGGCAGAAAGCTGGGAAACAATTTTTGAGGCCAGTACTTCTGATAAAGGCCTCATCTCTAAAATATATAAGGAACTAAATCAGATTTATAAGAATCCAAGTCATTACCCAATTGAGAAATGGTCAAAGGATATGAACAGGCAGTTTTCTGATGAAGAAACCAAAGCTATCTATTTCCATATGAAAAAAATGCTCTAAATCTCTAATGATTAGAGAGATGCAAATTAAAACAACTCTGAGGTACCACCTGACACCTATCAGATTGGCTAAAATGACAAAAAAGGAAAATAATAAATGGAGAAGCTGTGGGAAAATTGGAACACTAATGCATTGTTGGTGGAGCTGTGAACTGATCCAACCATTCTGGAGAGCAATTTGGAATTATGCCCAAAGGGCTATAAAGCTGTGCATACCCTTTGACCTAGCAATACCACTTTTGGGTCTTTTTCCCAAAGAAATCATGGAAAGGGGAAAGGGACCCACATGTACAAAAATATTTATAGCTGCTCTTTATGTGGTGGCAAGGAATTGGAAGTTGAGGGGATGCCCATCAACTGGGGAATGGCTGGACAAGTTGTGGTATATGAATATAATGGAATACTATTGTGCTGTAAGAAACGATGAGCAGGAGGAGTTCAGAGAAACCTGGAGGGTCTTGCGTGGGCTGATGATGAGTGAGATGAGCAGAACCAGAAGAACATCATCAACATTGAGTGTTGATCTACTGTGATGGACTATATTCTTCTCACCAATGCAATGGTACAGAAGAGTTCCAGGGAACTCATGATAGAAGAGGATCTCCAAATCCAAGAAAAAAAAAAAGAACTGTGGAGTATAGATGATGAATGAACTATACTATTTCTTTTGGTTTTGGTGCTGTTGTTTTTTTCTATTTTGAGGTTTTTCATCATTGTTCTGATTTTTGCGCTTATCACATGACTAATGCAGAAATCGGATTAATGTTATTATGTATGTGTGTATATATATATATATATATATATATATATATATATATATATATATATATATATATATAACCTATGTCAGATTACCTGCTGTCTAGGGGAGAGGGGAGGGAGGGGAGGGAGGGAGAAATCTGAAATTGGAAAGCTTGTATAAACAAAAGTTAAGAACTATCTTTACATGTAATGGGAAAAAATAAAATACTTTATTAATTAAAAAATGTTGTCATTACATATATTAATTTATAGACTTGGTTCTATACTAAACATACTGCCAATGAGCTATTCTCTGGAGAGAAACCATTACCAAATTTATTTAAAGGTACAAAAAAGTCTAAAATCTCAAAGGAAATGATTCACAATAAGAATAAAATGTGAATACCACTTTCTGGTTTACGTGTTTACTACAGCTTCAAAAATTAATAGTAGATAGTGGAAATTATTAGATGAGATTCCAAAATAAGCAGACAGAAGGGAGGGAAACGGAACAAACATTTCTTAATCACCTACTATAGGCTAAGCACTGTGCTGAGTGCTTTATGAATATTCAAGTATTTGATAAATTCAGGAACACAAATTACTTGGGAAATGACTGGTATTTAACAAGAACTGCTGGGAAATCTAGGTAGGGTTTTTGCCAGAAATAGCTTTAGAAAAGTGTCTTGTATACTATAATACATTATGAATAGATATACAATCTAAATATCAAAGGTCATATTAGAGTATGGTAAAACAAAGAACAACTATGGCTAGAAGAAAAATTCTTAACTAAACAAGGGACAGCAGTTATTATTTAAAATGGATTCAATTATTTTTTTAATTTAGGCAAACTGATAATTGATTATTATATAACTCTCTGATTGGTAATATCAATTGAGTAAAAAAAAATAGAGAAGTACATTTGCCAAAGATGTTTGTCAGTGCCTAGGGGATAGTACAAACATGTCAATGAACACATAGATATTGAGGACCTCTAGATATGCCATTTCAGATGGCATTGTGCTTTTGGCATCTATCCCTTGAATAGTTCAGAGAGTCTTAAAATTACTAATTTCTCAAAAAATTTCAGCCTATCTGAACAAAAAAACCCAAAATGAATAGAAAATTATTATTGTCCAAATAGTAGTATTCAAATGAATGCAACACTATATAGCTAGTTTATCAATACACTTAACTTGGACAGATACTGGAAATAGACAAAGAACAGTTATCAGAACTAAAGAGAAGGAAAGATGGCTAGATTGCTTTTGAATAACTGTACAGTAATACTGCTGGCTCTAAACTTCTCTCAGAGACAGACTTATATTTTTATATTAATATTTTCTTGTAATCCTGTATGCATGTGTAACAGTATTGCTATGTTCTTAAAAAGAATTACAGTTCTAGGTTACTCAAAGGACAATGGTGAAGTCCAAGGGAGTGATGCTTTATCTATAGCATATTACCCATGGACACAGTGGAAGAATAAAAAATATTATCAGAAATATGTATGGCTTGAAAGGGAGGTGGGATAATGGTGTCAGCTCTAAGCAAGGAAACCACATTTACCTCTTAGAAAATACTAGGGTAGGCTATGAGCTTTTTATATATTTAGAGCATTTTTATAATACAAAGATGGTGTGTGCTTTGAAGGTCTGGAAAGTTCTGTGATGTTGACTATGATTTGGATTAATCCCTAAGTCACTCACAACTTTACTTTTTTCAAATGAAATTTAAGTGAGTGCACTAGATAATCTCCCTAAAATGGTGGTTTTCAATGTGGGATCAGGGAACCAGTGTTTTAAAAATATATATATATTTTGATAACAGTATTTCAGCATAATTTGTAGCCTTTTGAATTATATATCTACATCTATATGTGTATAGGTGTGTGTACATGTGTAAAATTTAAAATATTCTGAGAAAGAAGGAAGCCATTGACTTCACCAAACTGCCATACATACATAAAAAAAAATATCAAGAATCCCTGCTCTCAGGCCTCTTTGGTTTTAAAATCTATGATTTTATTCTTTTAGCTCCTAATCAAGACCAGATGATTTCCAAGGCTGCTTCTGGCACAAAAATCCAATGAACCTATGACTATTTTAGCTACCATTTAATGACTAGAGAGATTCTCTAACATCTGGAATAGTTGTATTTCCAAGAAATTAGTGTAGGTTAAAATATACATCTATGTCTACGTCTGTGTCTGTCTATATCTATGTATAAATGTATAACATGGTGTGTACACCAAAACAGATTGTCAAATGTTTTACAATTTATAATTCCACAGAAATACTAGGGGTCATACAACCAGTATATGTCATATGTGAAATTGGAACCAGAATCTTCTTGACTTAGATTTAACTTTCTATCTACTACCTCATTTCCTTTCTTTCTTTCTTTTCTTTTCTTTCTTTCTTTTTTTTTTTTTTGGTGAGGCAATTGGGGTTAAGTGACTTGCCCAGGGTCACACAGTTAGTAAGTGTCAAGTGTCTGAGGCCGAATTTGAACTCAGGTCCTCCTAAATCCAGGGCTGGTGCTCTATCCATTGTACCACCTAGCTGCCCCCCTCGTTTCCTTTCAAAGCAGTAAGCTATATACATTGAAAGAGGGAATCTTCTCATTGAATGCCTTAGGCCAATTAGATCACAGATTTGGACTAATAATAATAATAATAATAATAATAATAATAATGCAATAACAATAAAATAGCAATGCCTAAAACATCAACAACCAAAAATGTGATTTTGATATTGAAAATATAGCATTTTAGGGGCAGCTAGGTGGCACAGTAGATAAAGCACCGGCCCTGGATTCAGGAGGACCTGAGTTCAAATCCAGCCTCAGACACTTGACACTTACTAGCTGTGTGACCCTGGGCAAGTCACTTAACCCTTATTGCCCAACAAAACAAAAAAACAAACAAACAAAAAAAAAGAAAATATAGCATTTTAGAGATGAACAAACTATAGTACAGAGAAGTTACACAGTCATAAGGCTAGTAAGTGGCAATGGTCAGACTCAGGTCTACTGTCTCCAAGTCCATGTCCAAGTCTTTTCATCTCACTTTTCATAACACTCTCCTCCTAAGGTCACACTGCAAGTCTATGTGCCCTTCATTCTTAGCTAGCCCAGTCCTCTTTCCATTTGAATATCACTCCTCTTTAGCATAATGATGAAAGAAATATTCCCTCTAAAAATTCTAGTTTATAAATTAAAATGTATTTTCCTGTAATTTTAATTTTAGTACTTATTTCCTATCAGTATATTTTATGGACTTTTCTTCACTGAATTATTCCATATGTATTTAGAATTGTTAGCCATAGTGATATTCAAGAATTTTATTCCCTATATAAGTGAGTGTGACATTGGCATGATCTTTATGTGATAGTGGCATAATGTTTAATATTGGTGTTGTTTCCATGACAATGATATGGTGTTGGCATGTGATGGACATGGCATTAAGGTGGAATGTGCATGGTATTGGTGTGATGTTTACTATTGACATGGCATTCACATGGTATTGGTATGTAGTTGAATGATATCTGTGTGACATTTGTCGTGACTTTGATATCATGTTTGTGTGATAGTGGCATGATTTTTAATATTAATGTGATATTGGTTGGAATTTGGTGCAATGTTTGTATGTTATGGGCGTGATGTTTTATACATGTGTGTTATTGGCATAGCATTGGCATGATGTTTGTATGACCTTGGTGTGTTGCTTAATATTGCATGATGTTTGGTATTTACATGACATTGGGGTGATATTTGCATGATATTCAATACTGGTATGCTATTGGCATGAAATTTGTATATCATTGACCTGATATTGGTATAATGTTTAATACAGTCATAATATTGATATGTAATTGCCATGGCATTGACATGACATTGGCATGACTACAATCACCTAAGACTAACAAGCTTCCACTATTATTCTTCCAAAATCCATAGCTGCATAGGAGAAATCCATAGCTGCTCCCCTCTTCTCTCATGCCATTAAAACACTGGTATGAGAGGAAGAGTAAGCATACTCCATCTCTCCTTGCCTCTTTAAGATCCTTTGGCTACTATCACTTAGAAACTCCCCCTATTTTACCTTATCTGGAAACATTACCCAATCTATATGCTGGTGGCCATTATATATGAACCTGTAGATCATGCTTTTTCCTTTCTCAAGAAATTATGTGCCCAGATTATAGTCTTTCTCTACACTCTACTCCCTGCTCTTATACAAGGTGACTTCAACATATACCTTGATATTCTCTTAAGTGCTCTGATCTCTCAGTTCATCAATCATAATGCTGATCACCAATTCTTTTATTCCAACTCAATCACCCTTCCATGTGATTGGTGTCAAATCCTTGATTTCACTATCACCTGCAAGTATTATACTTTTATGATCAAGAATGCTGGGGACAGCTAGGTGGTGCAGTGGATAAAGCACCAGACCTGGATTTAGGAGTACCTGAGTTCACATCTGGCCTCAGATGCTTGACATGTACTAGCTGTGTGATCCTGAGCAAGTCACTTAACCCCCATAGCCCCACAAAAAAAAAAAAAGAATTCTGAAATTTGTTTTTTCCACAAGCAGTCATTCTTTACTGTGTATGCTTTGCCCCTTTCTAAACTTATTCTTTCTCTTCACGATGACCACCAGTTTCTTTACCCCTAAATGCTCTTCCAGCCCATCATTTTTGCTCTGGCTTCACTTCCCTACATCCTCAATCTCAACCCTCTAGTTAATCAATTCATTGTTACATTGTCTACTTCTCTTGAATCTTGTGTGTATGTGTCACATCCTGGCTTGTACATCAACCCTATATTAATCCCATCTTCTGCTTCCTTAACTCCTACTCCTGGACTGCAAAAAGGCTTTTGTTTACAACCCTGATGACTGGGTTCACTAATCATTTATGTCTTCAGATCTCAAGTGAGCCCCCATAGCAGCAAAGCAATTTTTATACTGCCACACCATGGATTTTATGTTGCCTTATTTACAGCACTATACCGAACCTTCTCTTCTCTTCAAAACTTCCTTGGTATCCTTTCCCCTGCCCAGTGAGTAGTAGGGGAACGTGCCATATCTTTACTGAGAAAACAAAGACCTTTCCTATGAACTCCTTCTTTGATATTTTTTATTTCAAAATATTTGATATCACACTGCTATTCTCTCCTCCTCTACTCCAAGAACTTTTTTAATTTAAAAGAATTATTTAAAATTTTTTATTATTAAAAAAATGATTTCCAAATTCATTCCCTTTTGCCTCTCCTTCATCCCCTGAGAAGGCAAGCAATATGATATCAATTATACGTGTGAAATCATGCAAAACATATTTTCATATTATCAAGATTGTGGCAAAAAAGCAAGAAAAATAAAGTGAGAAAATTATGCTTCAATTTCTGTTCATCTGTTCCTTCTCTGGATGTAGATAGGATTTTTCATCATGAGTCCTTTGAAATTTTCTTGTAACATTACATTGACCAGAGTACCTAAGTCTCTCAAAGTTGACCAACATTACAATATTGCTGTATTGTGTACATGCTCCAGGAACTTCTTGCTAAAGTCAACCGGTCTACAAATGTTTTTAATCCCAGTTATTTTACATCACTGTCCCAGACACACACACACACACACATACACACACACACACACACACACACACACACACACACGCACTTCTAGCAATTTATCCTCACAATCAAATCTTCTTCCCTGGCCTACATGCCTAAAGTAGGATTTAACTTCTTTTTGACAGATGTTAGTTAAGATGGGAAACTTGTTACTGTCTTTAGAATGAAGATAGTGAATAGGGAGGGGGAAAATGAAGAGGAAGTATTTAATCCATCTTTAGCTGTTTGCTGAAACTTAGCCTTATTTCCCCCTATTCCTTAACATCTCTTTCTGTTCTTCCTATCCATTACAGGTAGGGATCAGATGCAGCATAATCGAACATTGTGGAGCCTAGGCATGAAAATAAGCAGTGGTTTTATTGCCAAACAAAGCAAATAACATTTAAGTAGGACCACAAAGGTATGCATTAAGTGGAATATCTATAAAAGATGCTTTCACCGATCCAAAACGGAGTTATCCTGCATGGGAACTAAGGATTTGGTCAGGTCTGGGAAGCAAAGAAGTTGTAAGAAGGGTAGGGGTTTTGTTTTACTTGGGAAACTTTTTGCCTTCCTGTCAGATGATTGCTTACCTGAAAAACTCAGCTGTACCTTAGGTCATCTCCCTCAAGAAAGTACCTTATTGGCTTATGCTACCTGCCCTGTTGTGGTCTAACTCCTCCATGCAATAACTCAACTTCTAGCATAATACACTCCTGTCAATCAATAGCAATCTCATTTTCTGCATGTATTTAAATATAGTTGAATTTTGCTTGAGGGAACTTAATAGTCAATCACATTATTCATAAATTGACATAATTAAAATGCTTACAAGTAGTACCTGGTAATGTATTTAATTCCCCTATCCAGTCAGCCTGTCTTATCCACTTCTCTATGGTCCCAAGTTGAAAGTTGAATGGCTTTTCAGAGTTTGTACCAAAGAGCTAAGTGACCACAATGTGTGTGTGTGTGTGTGTGTGTGTGTGTGTGTGTGTGTGTGTGTGTGTGTGTGTTTGGCTTGGCTTCTTCCATTTAAAAACAAACAAATAACCTCTAAAAGATGATGGATAGGTGTTTATTACACCTATGATGAACATGAGGCTATATTAATTCTCTCTCCAAATGTATGCATATCTATATCTATATCTATAGATATAGATATATAGATATAGATATAGATATGCATATATTTACAAGTATACTCATACTGTTGAAAGTTAATGATATTTATTTAATAAACCTCAAAAATATTATAAATTTCCTAACTATACATTGTTTTCTGTTATATTTTATAGTCTTAATTCACTAATTAAAATGCTGTATATTGTACTATAGTATGATTATGAGGGTTACATCTTAAATTCTGTTAAGGCTATTATAATTAAAGTTCCTGTATTATCACTTACACGTCAGAATTACCAACCAAATGGCAACCATGAATATTTTTACTCTCTAAAGAGTCATGGTTTACAGAATATTCTCTATCTTTACATATATATTTATTGTCTCAACTAAAATTTTGGTAGTTTCTGATATTTAACTGAGAACATTTTTATTGAAGGGTTTTTTTTCCCCAGTTGCAAATTGTCTTTTAGGAGATCATTAAACTTAATTATATTTGCAAAAACTAAGCACATTGAAGAGCAGATCATTTATGTTTTGTAGGTAAAGAAGGATGCAAAGCATGCAAATACAATATTGGTCATTAAGTAGATTATAGGATAATCTTATTTTACTATCATATACATGATTATTAATTATATTCTTGGTGGTTTATCAGTCAATTATTCAAATTGAACATATTTCTAAAAACAATTAGTAATATATACATCTCTCTCTTCTCTCTCTCTCTCTCTCTCTCTCTCTCTCTATATATATATATATATATATATATATATATGTTTTATAGGTGTTTTCCCTAAAAACTTCTAGGGAAAGGAATGAAAATGCTCCAAATTTTTCACATTGAATAATAAAATGTTACCATTCAGAGATTATTTTTAAATGGATATATAACATGAGATAAAATAGTATGTGGATAAACATGGTGTTATGCTTGTTTTGTTTCTTAAGTCGAAAATAAAATAAAATGAATGGAATTCCTCTTTTTCAATAATTCCAATAACTAAACAGTACTAAATGGTTCAAATGTCTCTTGTTGAAGGAGATTATGAAAGCTTTTTCTGTCAACATCGAAACAAGTGAAATTTAAGTGCTTAGATAATTATATATGTAAAGTTTGGGGGGATATTATCAGATATTTTTGATTATGGCATTAATGAATTGAATGGCACTCATCACTTCCTCTCATCTGAAAGATATTGACTTTTTTCTAAATACTTCATGATCAGAAGATATTATTTTATTTAATTATTAATATATTTATGAAACTTTGTTTATACCTTTCAGTTAAGATGCACAAGTTAATCATTTAATATACTTTTCTTTTTATTATATAGCAGTTTTTTTATTTTTTAAAATAAGCATTTCTACTGTGTATTAAATCCAAACCAATAAAAGAATACACCCAGGGATTCATTTTTTAAAAACCTTAGTTTTAAAAATTTGTATTCCACATCACAATACCAAAAAAAAAAAAATCTGTCCCTCTGCTGGACTAATGTTAGTTTGATGATTATACTAATATTAACTGCTTTACTTGAGTAAGCAAAGAGAAGTAAAATACCAGTCAGACCAGCTGTTAATTCACAGAGTGTTGTACTATGCTTATTAAAAATACCCAAAAGATGTACCTTTGTGGTTCAGTCTTTTGAATTAGAATCAGAATATTAATCATGCTTCAGGCCTAAATTAAACATTGGAAGGCCCCTTAAGAATTTTCACCAAATTTTCTTGGATTTTTCTTTATTGGGTCTTCCTGGACTCTGTTTAGCTCTGTAATTGCTTTGCTCCTTTGTTGATAGGTTAAAGCACAATGTGATTTTCTCCATGTCATAATATTTAAGAGGACGGCTCAATGTTCTACTCCTAGGTGTGATGTGCAGCTGAGACACAGAGATATAACAGGGATATTGTTTACAGTGTCAGAGAAATTGTGGGGTAAGGACTAGAGTGGAGCAAAAGTCCATATTCATACAATGTGCTGAATCTTGCCTCTGCATCATTTATATTTCAAAAGGGTTATGTCCATTGGTCCTACCAAATATAGTTTGACCTTACATATATAAGTGTGTGTATTGATTCAGCATTTTATTCAAACAGTACAAGAAAAAATAAGATATAAAACATCTGTGTACATTTTAATATGCATCATCACTAGATTTCAGTGTAAGTCTTCTCATTATTAATAATAAATGGATTAATGACCCATTTACTAAGTCTACAGCATGTCCAATGAAGTGGAAAAACATATGGGTTGTGGCTTCTGAATCATCAACAAAATGAGTTGAAATAGTAGTATGTGAATAGGAGCCCTGTTTAAGTGTCTAAGGAAGGTGAGTAGTGCTTTTATCTCTAGTGGATGTGTAGGGATGGCTTTATAGACTTACTCCATATTTAATCTTGGTAAAAATTTTCTCTTCCACTGATGTGGGGATTTGGCCAGAAGAGAGAGATGCAATATTCTTTGCTCCTTATGAGAGGGTTCAAGGGGAAATGAACTTACATATTTCTGAAATAAGTATATAAGACAAGAAAATACTGATTTTGTGTGTAATACAATTTTATTTGTTATATTATTAATAGTCTATACTGGAATAATTTCTCTCTTTTTGTGGCCTTTCATGTTAGATTTTAAGTTCCCTGCAGTCAGGGTTTGCTTATTATATAACAATGATACTAAATAATAGTGATAGGATGAATATAGCACTTTCAAATTTTCCAAAGGGATTTATATATCATTTGGTGACAGTGAAAAGAGTGATGGACTTGGAGGGAAGATCTAGGTTGAAATCTAGCCTTAAACATTTACCAGCTGTGGGATCCTTGGCAAGTCACAAATTCTCTCACAGCCTCCAATTCATCATTAATAAAATGTTGATAATAGCACCTACCTCACAGATCTTTTTTGAAGGTCAAATGAGATCAAATATAGAAAGTGCTTTAGAAGGCAATGCTAGCTATTAGCATTAGTATCTTTTCACTTTATCTTATCTTTGTGGTCCAAAGCTTAGTACAGTGCCTAGCATACAGTAAGTACTTAATAAATGTTTGTTGATTTCGTGGATTATATCCCTAGCATTTAGCACAATCCCTTGTACATGAATTCATTCATACCTGAAGGAGCTATGATTTCATCAGTTTATAAAACTTTTGCTATTAAAGCTTTGCCCACTGAAGCAGATTACAACCCATTTATGATTTAGTAGATAAGCCCTAAGGAGTTATCTGAATTATTAAGAGGTTGTGACCTGCTCAGGGTCACAAAGTTTGTATGTCTTAGAGGTGAGTTTTGAACCCAGTTCTTCCTGACTCCGAGCTTCACACTTTATCCTCTAGCCATACAACTTTTATGTGCTTTGTACATAGTGCTTAATAAATATTTATTGAATTGAATTAATATGATGGGATTATAGTCTGAGAGCCGAAGGGGAATCTGGAGGTCATCTAGTCCAACCCACTCATTTTATAGGTCTGATATAAAGACACTTGCTCAAATTCACTTAGGTATTAAGTAAGTAGCAGCCATATAGTTAGAATCTAGGCCTTCTAATTCCAAATGTAATAATCTTTCTTTCTACCATAATTGACAATACTTATGCAAATATTTAACATATAGTATCTATTTAGTCAGATATTATAGATTGACAAATTGACTTTTCTAAAATTTATATATATACATATGTGTAAACGTACATTAATATGGAAATATAAACATGTATATATATATCCATATATGTGTGTACATAAAATAAGTTTAATGGAAAATTGTGAGCATGAGGCAGGCTAGAATAGATAGACATGATAGTGGAGGCCAAGTATATATTCATAAATGCACCAAATCATGTCAGGAAGAATCATCTCTAAGTCCTTCTGGTAAATGGTCTGTGTGATCCTAAGAAGGGCATTTACCTCTCAACAAATTCAGGCTCTGAGACTCAAAAACAGATAACAGTTATAGACATCCCCTAGTAACAGGAGTTTTGTGTTTTGTTTTGTTTTGCTTTGTTTTGTTTTTTTTTCACCAGGAATTCCCTAACCCAATGAAATCACGGAGGCATCACCACCACTACCACTACTTTACCTTAAGAAAGATTGTTATAATAGAACCAACTCAGCCAACAAGCCACAAGCAGATGAAATTAAGATTTCTTTGGATTTTAATAAAGAAGTTCCTTTTAAATACCTTTGGTAAAACTAATACATTTATTATTCAGCATTTCAGAATAAGTTAAGTACCAATTATTTGGAAAGTAAGAGCATGACAAAGGGCAGTGAGATTCTGACCACTTCCTTCTACTACCAAACCAGCTTACCATAATTTAAATAGAAAAGAATTATGGGAAACAAATTCTGCTAGAAATGGCTGCAAAAAAGTTGAGCTACATATCATCAGTTTAGAAACTGGATTAACAACATGACAAATTACTTTTGCAAAGACAGCTTGCAAACTAGGAGGAGGAATATAAGGAGTTTAGACCCTCAGGGCATGTCCAATTTTTTTTTTTAAAAGCAAGGAGAAAGTAGATCTAAAATGTCCTGTGGAGAGACTAAGTATAATTGAGAAGGGAACTGACCTGAATCATAATGCTACAGGTTCTAACTGGGACCTTTACGGGCCCAGGAAGATGCAGTGGTCCGGTGTATTAAGCAGTTGGCTGAGATCTAAGTGTGTAAGGGAAAAAAGGTCATTTTACATTGAGGAGCAAGATCTCTAAATCAACAAATGGAATTACCCAGAACTTTTTAGAAGATGGATGCCGCATGAAAATGTGGTAGGCAGACATGAAAAAAAAGTTAAGCTATCTGAGACTGGGTGGTCATTTGTCATGTGAAATCAACATATTTCCTTTTGGAACAATAGAAAGTTGCATTGTTAAATAGGAAAAATGAATTTGGATCATAATCAGAGGACAATATTTCAGTGTCTTTACATGAAGTGATCTTTCTGCATAATTTTGCTTTGCAGTCCGGATGGCATTTTCATGTTTTTCATTCATTTATTCAATCATTATTTTATAAATAATTATTGGATATTGGTTATTGCATGGCTCATTTTGAGGGGGAATTCATGATGCTTAGATTGTCCCTTTGGAGAATAGATAAGCAAACATGTGGTAGAATTGTTGACTTATATTTCACTTACTTTTTCAGGATGATTTCACATCACAGCTCCTCATGTTCTTTATATTTCAGTCAAGTTGGCTTATCTGATATTCTCAGAACATGACATTCAATCTTCTGCCTCCATGCTCTCACATAAGATATCCCATATGCCTGGAGAACTCTCCCTTCTTGTTTCTACCATTTAGAATCCTTAGATTTCTCCAAAGTATAACTCAGCTTGCCTCCTCCTTTAGGAAGCCTTGAGTTGTTAGGGCTCTTTCCCTCTTTGAATTATTTTGTATTTATTGATCTGTTTCAGTGTTGTATTCAATCATGACATTAGCAAGATAGAGACGTTTCCTCAATCTGCAAAGAAAAAAATAAACGAATTATGCACTAGTTTTAATGTAGTTAAAGCTAAGGACAGAAACACAGCAGAAGGTAAAATCCCCATGAAATAACATTGAAGGACTTAAATACTTAGACCTCCCTTTCAGTGTCCTCATCCAAACCATCCTATATGGTATACAATGCACAAAAGTACCTCTTGTGCTTGCACTTCAGAGTTTTCTACTGTGTCTATTACAGCTATAGAAGGGATTGATTCTAAACCTCTCTCCAATATCCCAAAAAGTAGTAGCCATTAATTCTGTTCAGCCACAGGCTAAAAAGAAGACCAGTTGAAGGACAAAAGAATACTCACTAGAGGCAGGCAGCCAGAGGGGAGAGAGATTCTATGCCTGAAGTAAAGGGCACTGGAAATCATGGGGCAAGGAAACTAAACTAGTATCTGGGCTGAATCTGACTCTCACAACCCCCAAAATGAGCAGACTGAGAACAGTCAGTTTGGGAGATTTATGTGGAAATGTAGGAAGAAGGGGTTAACTAGTAAAGATGGAAATAAGAGAAAAAACACTGTGGGGGCAGCTAGGTGGTGCAGTGGATAAAGTATCGGCCCTAGATTCAGGAGGACCTGAGTTCAAATCAGGCCTCAGACACTTAACACTTACTAGCTGTGTGACCCTGGACAAGTCACTTAACCCTCATTGACAGAGAGAGAGAGAGAGAGAGAGAGAGAGAGAGAGAGAGAGAGAGAGAGAGAGAGAGAGAAACACTGTTAATACAATAGAAAGGCTAAAATACCAAATGAAAACAACTCACAAAGAAATAAGCCAAAAGAAAGACTTAAAAAGATGGAAGAGAGAATAAATGCTCAGAGAGGCAGATAATGTGACCAAGACAGAGGACTAAACATTTTCTCTGACCCTCATGAGCTCTCAAACCTTTCCAAAATAGAAATTCTATGCCAAAGATCAATCAACTTCAATTATGTCAATGTTTGGGGGTACCAATAACCCCCCAAAATGTTTAAAACCTCCTTGTTCTCGTAGCAAGGCTTCACTGGATCCAAGAATTTTCCACAAAATGCACCTCCTTACCCCAATTCTCTCTCTTTCCAGTGCCATGGAAATCCAAGCTTCAAACCGCAGAAATACCCTGATGCTGCAATATCAACACAACGGCATTCCATGATGCAGAAGGGTTCTGGAATAGAGTAGTGGAACAGAGGGAATGGGGCAGGATACACATTTTGGCTTGTAATGGAGCTCAACTCTATGTCCTATTGCCCAATTCCTTCCATTTATATAGAGAATCAAACTCCAAAGAGCCAAAATTTACCCAGGCATCAATAGCAATAGCATGGTAATGTTCTGTATCAAAAGGCCAGAAGGAAAAAGCCCAATGTTCATCTGGTGCTAGTTCTATTCTTTTAAAAGTCACTTGGGGCAAAGAACTAGGCAAGTGAATCATGAATTGTCTAGCGTGTAGGAGGCTGATATGCTTTGAAGGGAGTCAGAAAGTCAGCAACAAGGGGATGTAAGAAGAAACAGGATTCAAATTACTTGAGACTATGTAAATAAACCAAAAGTAAAAGAATTAACAACAGAAGGAAATATGATCTCCCAGTCTATTAAAAAAATCAAGCATCCATGAATAAATACTGAAAGACAAAGGAAAACTATTCAACAGTTAGTTTAAAAGAAAAGATATTGAAAGTAAAGGAGAGGTAAAAGAAACAGAAGTCATCAAGGCATAAAAAAGAGGTAACAGTCCAAAGATTAAAGAGGAACTCAAGAAATCAGTAGCAAACAAGAAAGACCAGAAATAGTACTATGTGGAATAAAATCCAATGCTCCAAAAAGTGAATCATTATATTCTGTGAGAAGTATAAGACAATGGAGAGTAATGTTTTTTGGGAGTGGGGAAGTAAGAGAAGGAAAGGCTAGAGACCCTTAGTAAGTACAGAGGTAAAGAGTTAAGGGAGTTCTTTAGTTATTTTATTTTCAGTATTACATTTATTTATTTTTATTTTCTTCCCTTAATAGTATTTTAGTTTTTCCAGTTACATGTAAAGATAATTTTCAACATTCATTTTAAAAGATTTTGAGTTCCAAATGTTTCTCCCTTCCTCCCTTTTCTCCCCCTTCCCCAAGAAAGCAAGCAATCTGGTATAGGTTATATATGTACAAACACATTAAACTTATTTCCACATTAGTCATGTGGTGAAAGAAGAATCAGAACAAAAGGAAAAAACTTCATGAAAGAAAAACAAAAGAAAAAGTAAAAATAGTATGGTTCAATTTGCATTCAGATTCCATAGTTATTTTTCTGTAGGTGGAGAGCATCTTCCATCATGAGTCATTTGGAAATATCTTGAATCATTGTATAGCTGAGAAAAGAAAAGTCTATCACAGTTGATCACCACACAATGGTTCTGTTACTCTGTACAATGTTCTCCTGGTTCTCCTCACTTTACTCATCATCAGTCCACTTAAGTCTTTCCAGGTATTTCTGAAATCGGCTTGCTCATTGTTTTTTGTAGCACAAAGGTATTGCATTACATTTACATACCACCAATTGATCAGGCATTGCCCAACTAATGGATAAACAGTTTCCTATATTTGCCATCACAAAAAGAGCTGTTAAAAATATTTTTATACATGTGGGTCCTTTTCCCTTTTTTATGATCTCTTTGGGATACAGATCTAATAGTGATATTAGTGGGTAAAAAGGTATGCACAGTCCCATAGCCCTTTGGGTTTAGTTCCAAATTGCTCTCCAGAATGGTTGGATCAGTTCACAACTCCAACAATGTATTATTGTTCCAATTTTCCCACACCTTCTCCAACCTTTATCTTTTTCCTTTTCTTTTTTTTTTTTTGGCATATTAGCAAATCTGATAGGTGTGAGGTGGTACCTCAAAGTTGTTTTAACTTACATTTCTCTAGTGATTTAGAATTATTTTTCATATGGCAATAGTTAACTTTGATTTCTTCATCTGAAAACTGCTTTTTCATATCCTTTGACCATTTCTTAAAATTGAGGAATGACTTGTATTCTTTTTTTTAAAGAGGCAATGAGAGTTAAGTGACTTTCTCAAGGTCACACAACTAGTAAGTGTCAAGTGTCTGAAATTGGATTTGAACTCAGGTTCTCCTGAATCCAGGACCAGTGCTCTATCCACTGCACCACCTAGTTGCCCCCAGACTTGTATTCTTATAAAAATTGATTCAGTTCTCTATATATTTTAGAAATGAGGCCTTTATCAGAAAAACTGGCTATAAAAATTGTTTCCCAGCTTTCTTCTTTCCTTCTAATCTTGACTGCATTGCCTCTGTACAAAAATATTTTAATTTAATGTAATCAAAATAATCTATTTTGCATTTCATAATATTCTCTATCTCTTGTTTGGTCATAAATTGCTTTCTTCTCCATAGATCTGAGAGGTAAACTATTCCTTCCTCTCTTAATTTGCCTATGGTATGACCCTTTTTGTCTAAATCATTAACCCATTTTGACCTTATTTTGATATATGTGTAAGGTGTTGGTCTATGCCTAGTTTCTGCATGTCTTTCAATTTTCTTAGCAACTTTTGTCAAATAGTGATTTCTAATCCCAGAAGCTGTGGTCTTTGGGTTTATCAAACAGTAGACAACTAAAGTCATTTAAACTGCATCTCCTGTGTCTATTTCTAAGTGGGTACCAAATAATTCTGATGACTGCCACTTTATAGTACAGTTGTACATTCGGTATGGGTAGTCTAATTTCATGTGCATTTTTTCATTAGTTCCCTTGATGTTCTTGACCTTTTGTTGTTGTTGTTGTTTTCCAAATGAATTTTGTTATTTTTTCTCTAGCTCTATAGAATAAATTTTAGGTAGTCTGATTGGTATTGCACTGAATAAGTAAATTAATTTAGGGAGAATTGTCATTTTTATTATATTAGCTTGGCCTATCCATGAGCAATTGATATTTTCCTAATTATTTAGATTTGATTTTATTTGCTTGGAAAATGTTTTGTAATTGTGTTCATATAGTTCCTGAGTTTGTCCTGACAGGTGAACTCTCAAATATTTCATATTCTTTAGAATTATTTTACTGCACCTTTTTGGTGGGAGGATTGGGGGAGTTGGGCAATGAGGGTTAAGTGACTTGCCCAGGGTCACATAGCTGGTGTCAAGTGTCTGAGGTCAGATTTGAATTCAGGTCCTTCTGGATCCAGGACCAATGTTTTATCAACTGCCCCACCTACCTGCCTGTTTAGAGTTATTTTAAATGGAATTTCTTTATATCAAGCTGCTGGGCTTTGTTGTTCATATATAGAAATGCTGATTTATGTGGATTTATTTTATATCCTGCAACTTTGCTAAAGTTGTCAATTGTTTCTAGTGGTTTTTTAGTCGATTCTCTAGGATTCTCTAAGTATACCATCATATCATCTGCAAAGAGTGATAGTTTTGTTTCCTCCTTGCCTATTTTAATTCCTTCAATTTCTTTTTCTTCCCATAGCTAAAGCTAATATTTCTGGAACAATATTGAATAATAGAGGTGATAATGGATATTCCTGTCTCACCCCTGATATTATTGGAATGCCTCTAACTTGTCCCCATTACATATAATGCTTGCTGATGGTTTTAGGTAGGTATTGCTTATCATTTTAAGGAAAGCTACATTTATACTCTCTAGTGTTGTTTTTAAGGATATATTTTAATTGATTTAGAATTTTCCCTACCTTATATGTATAAATAAATTGTAATATCAATTTTTAAAACTTTGTGTTCCAAATTCTCTTCCATCCTTCCTATCCCCCCTTAAGAACTCCAGTAACTTTAGACAAAGGACCTAAAAACAACAACAAAATATACTTCTATCTGTATTTATATACCACCAGTTCTTTCTCTGTAGAATCTACTCTACTATTCACTTCTGTGTGATAGCAAAGTTTATCCTATTCACATTCACAGTTATGATTACTGTGTATTTCCCTCCATCCCATTTTCCCCCTTGTTTATACTTTTCTCTCTTCTTTCACCCTATACCTCCTCACCAGTATTTTGCTTCTTATTACTGACTCCCTCAATCTGCCCTCCCCTTTATCAGCTCCTCTCCCTTTTCTTTGCCTTTTCCTCTCCTACTTCTGCCCTCCCTTCTATCAGTGTCCCCTGCTTTCCCTCTTCATTTTACTTCCCTATAGGGTAAGATAAATTTCTTTATCCAAATAAGTGTGTACATTATTCCCTGTTTGATCCAAATATGATGAGAGTAAGGTTTAACAATGCCACCCCCTCCCTTCTTTCACTCTAATGTAATAGGGTTTTTTTATGCCTTTTCCTGTGATACAATTTACCTCATTTCACCTCCCCTTTCATCTTCTTCTTATATATTTTTTTACCTCTTAATTTTTATATTATCACATCAAAGTCAATTTATACCTATAATCTCTATGTATATTCCTTCTATCTACCAATATATATATATATATATATATATATATATATATATATATATATATATACTTCTCAAGAGTTAAAAGTATTATTTTCCCATATAGGGATGTAAACAGTTTAACCTTATTAAATAACATATTTTTCTTCTTCTTTTTTCTGTTTATACTTCTAGACATTTTATACTTCTCTTTAGTCTTGTGAAGATCAAATTTCCTATTCAGTTCTGGACTTTTCATTAGGAAAGCTTGAAAGTCCTCTATTTAATGGAATGTCCATCTTTTCTCCTTGGAAAAGGAAGCACAAAAAGATAATAACCAATTTTGCTGGGTATTTGATTCTTTTTGGGGGGGCAGGGCAACGAGGGTTAAGTGACTTGCTCAGGGTCACACAGCTAGTAAGTGTCAAGTGTCTGAGGCCAGATTTGAACTCAGGTCTTCCTGAATCCAGGGCTGGTGCTTTATCCACTGTGACACCCAGCTGCCCCCTGGGGTAGTTGATTCTTAATTACAATCCAAGCTCCTTTGCCTTCTGGAGTATTATGTTCCAAGTCCTCTGATCCCTTAATGTTGAAGCTTCCAGGTACTGTGTAATACGGACTGTGGCTTCTTGACATTTAAATTGTTTCTTGCTGCTTGCAGTATCTTCTTCACCTGATAATTCTGGAATTTGGCTACACTATTCCTTGGAGTTTTCATTTGGGGATCTCTTTCAGGAAGTTATTGGTGGATTATTTCAACAACTATTTTATCCTCTGCTTCTAGGATATGAGGACATTTCTCCTTGATAATTTCCTGGAATGTGGTGTCTAGATTCTTTTTTTTTTTTTGATCATGGCTTTCACGTAGTCCAAAAATTCTTAAATGATCTCCCCTGAATCTATTTTCTAGATTAGTTGTCTTTCTGATGAAGTATTTAAAATTTTCTTCTATTTTTTCATCCTTTTGATTTTATTTGATTGATTCCTGTTTTCTTAAAGAGTCATTAGTTTCCACCTATCAAATTCTAATGCTTAAGGAATCATTTTCTTCACTGAGCATTTACATCTCCTTTCCAATTTGAACAATTGTATTTTTTAAGGAATTATTTTCTTTAGTCAATTTTTGTGCTTCATTTTTCAAGCCGTTGACTCTTTTGTCATAATTCTCTTGCTTGACTCTCATTTCCTTTCCCATTTTTTCTTCTACCTCTCTTATTTGATTTTTTAAATCCTTTTTGAATTCTTGCAAGAGGGTTTTTTGGTCCTGAGACCAAGTCATCTTTCCTGTTGAGCCTTCACATGTAGGCATTTTGACAGTGTTGTCCTTGTCTGAGTTTGCATTTTTGTCTTCTCTGTTGCCAAAGAAGCTCTTTATAGTAAGGATACATTTTTATTTCTTAGTCATATTTTAGCCTGTTTGTGACTTTTAAATTTGATCTCTGCTACTGAGGCACAGCGACCTCTCATGTTGGCGGCTCAGGGCCTGATCACTGGCTTTTTGTTCTGAGGCCTCTGGGGCTTGCAAATTCCTCAGTACTCTGGGCTTGCTCTCTGCCCTGGGATGGCTTGGCATAGTCACACCTGTCTTGTAGGTTGTTCTGGCAGGTGCATCTCACAACTGTCCTGCTGTGCCACCAGGCTGCTGAGCCAGGCCCAAGAGGCCTTAGCTGCTGATCTGTGCTATGGCCATGAGCCTCCTAGTGACTTGCCCAGACACTCTCCACACTTTGCTGAGCTGTGCTGCACTCCCCTTTTGCCCAAGTGAGACAAGATCTTTCCTGATGTCTTCTAAATTATCTCAAGGTTGAGGATTCTTTCTCTATGTGTTTTTGTAGGTTATATAGCTCCAAAATCCATTCAAAGGCTGAATTTAATGTTTCTGAGGGAAACTTGGGAGAGCTCAGGCAACTTCCTGTCTTCTCTTCGCCATCTTTGCTGGTTTATTTAGTTCTAAAAAAAAGAGTAGGGACTATGGGAGAATAGGATAAAGGCAATGGAGAGGAAAATCTGTGAAGGGAGTAAAATGGAAAAGGGTATCACTAAGTTAGTAGAAATGATATGTTCTCCACTAGCTCTAATTGCCTTTCTCCTGAGAGGGAGAAAGGCATGAGAAGTGGCTTCGCCAAGCAACAAATTGTTGTGTACTTTTCTAGTTGTAAGATCCCCATCTCCTTTAGGGAATATACCTCCTCTTCATCATTTAGTGTTCTTCAGTGAATTCTTCTCCAACAACTGATATGAAATTTCTATCTTTCTCTGATTTCAAACATTCCCTTTGCTATCTCACCCATCCTCATATAGGTCCTCTCCTTTCTGAGAGACTACAGGTAATATTTTCATTTCTTTATTCACCATTTACTTAATTAAGGTACCTCAGATATTCTTCTCTATGTCCTTTCTTCTTTAAGCTCCCCTCTTTTATTTACCGTCAATTCTCCAGTTTATTCCCACAAATATCATTGATTCATTTTTAGGTCAAGTGTTAAGTTTGATTTAGTCTATGGTGTCACCAACCTTTTCTTCTGTCATCATTTCTATTTAAATTATTTTAAACCTTATCTTTGAGCACTTTTATTTTTTAATTCATTAAAAAAATTTTCATTTTCAAATTCTCTTTTACCCACTGAGGAGGCAGCCAATATTATAACCATTATACATATGAAGTTATGAAAAACATTTTTCTTTAATATACATACTACAAAAGAAGAAAAAAGCAAGAAAAATAAAAATAAAAAACAAAAAATAAAATAAGAGATAGAGAGCAGAGTCAGGTAAGAAATGGATAATTTTGATTACATTAAATTAAAAAGTTTCTGTATAAATAAAACAAATATAACCAAGATCAGAAGGATAACAGAAAATTGGTGAAAAAAATTATAGTCAGTTTCTCAGATAAAGGTCTCATATTTAAAATACATAAAGAATTTTGTCAAATCTATAAGAATACAAGTCATTCCCCAGTTGATCAAAAGATATGAATAGGCAGTTTCCTGATGAACTAATTAAAATAATTTATAATCATATAGAAAAAAGTTCTCAAACTTTATTGATTAGAAAATGCAAATTAAAACAACCTTGTGATAAAAATTTATACCTATCAGATTGACTAAAATTATTAAAGGGTAAAATGACAAATTTTGCAGGGCATGTGGGAAAATTGGGACACTAATTCACTTTTGGTGAAATTATGAAGTGATTCAACTGTTTTGGAGAGTAATCTGGAATTATGCCCAAAGAGTTATTCCAGTGCCTATACCCCTTGTCCCAGCAATACCACTACAAGGTCTATTTCCAGAAATGATTAGGAAAGCAAGAAAAGAACCGTTATATTCTAAAATATTTGTAGCAGCTCCCTTTGTGGTGGCAAATTGTGGGTATGCCCATCAATTGGAAAATGACTGAACAAGTTGTGGTATATGATTGTGATGGAATATTAACTTCTATGCTATAAGAAATTGTGAGCTCAATGATCTTAGAACCACATGAATAGAGTTGCACAAAATAATGAAAAGTAAAATAAGCAGAACCAAGAGAATGTTGCATATGGTAAGAGCAATATTGTTTTTAAGAATGGCTGAACAAATAAGTCATTTTGACTATAGTAAATAGCCACATTAACTACAAAGAATATATGAAGGAATATGCTATCTGCATCCTGAAAAAGAACTGATAAAGTGTGTATAGAATAATTATATATATATATGTATGTATGTATATGTGTGTATGTGTCTATGTTTATATCTACACACATACACACACATGCACACACATGCACATACATACACAGACACACACACAAATCTGTGTCTAATGGTAGCCATCTCTAGGGTGAGAGGGGAAGAAAAAAAGACATTTACATGATAACTATTATATATGTAAAAGGAATAATAAGTTACACATAAGAGTAATTTTATGTGCAATCATTATTTTATTATTCTATGTTATGGAAATGCTTGATTTATTTCACAAGTTAAAATAAAATACATAAATAATTTAAAAAGAAAAACAGAAAATGTTTAAAAAATGTGTCAATCTGCCTATGGAGATGGATAGATTTTTTTCATTATAAATCCTTTGGAATTATTGTGTATCATTGTATTGATCATAGTTACTAAGTCTTTCACAGTTGATTATCATTACAATATCACTGTTAGTACATACAGTGTTCTGAGTCTGTCAACTTCACTTTCAATTAGTTTATATGTCCTCCCAGATTTTTTAACATTCCTGTTCATCATTTTTTATAGGAAAGTAGAATTCCATCACAATCATATATCATAACTTGTTTAGACATTTTCCCTATGATAGCCATCTCAAATTTCCAATTTCTTGCCACTACAAAAACAGCTTCTCTAATTTTTTTTTTCTTATGGGACCTTTTTCTTTGATCTCTTTGGGATATAGAGATCATAATGGTATTGCTGGATCAAAGGATATGTGCAGTGCAATTTTATAGCCTTTTGGGCATAGTTACAAATTGTTCTCCAGAATGATTGGAGTAGCTCACAACTCAGTCAACGGTGCATCAGTGTATCTTTTTCCACATCTCCTCCAGCATTTGTCATTTTCCTTTCCTGTCATGTTAACCAATCTGATAGCAGGTAGAATCCCATATATTTCATATTATCTTCATTGATTTTGAATGTATTTCTCTTTCTATTTCTTCCTCATGAGCTTTCTTGTTAATATATAGAACTGATAATGATTTAAGCGGGTTTATTTTATATTTTGCATCTTTGTTAATGATATTACTTCATTGTCTATGGTTACTTTTAACAATATGTAATTTCTAGGCCTATTGTGGCTTTTGTTTGTCTGAGATTATCATTGCTATCCCTTCCTTTTTTACTTCTCCTGAAGCATAATAAATTCTGATCTTCATTTTCCCCCATAATTTTCCCTATTCTCCCTCCCCCTTCCTCTGTTTCTTGAGCATTACCTGCCTTTTTTCTTAGTCTTCCCTCTTATTTCAAGACCATTCCAACCTAATAAACTTATGTACATGTCCTCTGTCTAAGGATATTCCTTCTAATTTCCCTAATGATGATAAAGTTCTCAGGGATAATGTATATCATCTTCCCATTTGGGAATGTAAACTAGTGAACCATATTAAGTTCTTCATATTTTCTTACATGTGTACCTCTTAACGACACTCATATCTTATGTTTAAATGTCAAATTTTTTATTTAGCTCTTATCTTTTAATCAGGGATGTCTGGAAATCCTTTATTTCATTAAATGTTTATTTTCCTTCTAGGTAGATTATTATTGATTGTAATTTTAGCTCCTTTGAATTCCAGAATATGATATTTCAAGCCCTCTGCTCCTTTATCACGGTAGCTGCTAAAAATTGTGTGACCCTGATCATGTCTCCATGGTATTTGGATTCTTCATTCTAAGTGCTTTATATATATTTTTACTTGATCTGGAGATTAGAATTTGACTATAATATTCTTGTGACTTTTCATTGTTGGAACTCTTTCAGAAGGTCATTAATTCATTCAATTTCTGTTTTGTCCTCTTAAGATATCTGGGTAATTTTCCTTTATAATTTTTGAAGTATGATTTAAATATGAGATTTTTAAAAATCATTTTAATCATACATTAATTCTTAAATTATTTTTCAGGTCAGCTGTTTTTCTGATATTTCAAGATTTTCTTCTATTTTTCATTCTTTTGACTTTGTTTTATAGTTTCTTGATGTCTCATGGAACATTAGCTTCTATTTGACAAATTCTAATTTTTTAAATGAATTATTTTATTAGTTATGGTTTATGTGTGTTTTTCCATTTGGCCATTTCTGCTTTTTAAGGAGTTATTTTCTTGAGTATTTTTGTGCCTCTTTTACCAAGCTTTTAATTCATTTTTCATAATTTTCTTGCATTACTCTCAATTATTTTTCCATTTTCTCTGGTGTTCTTATTTGATTTTTAATTTTTTTCTCTTTTAAAAAAATCTCTTTTTTAAGCTATTATAGAAGTTCCCTTTGGTCTTGTGTCCCATCAAGATTTTTTCTTTTAGCTTTTGCTTCTAGATATTTTAATGTCCTTGCTCTTTTCTTAGATTATGTCTTGTGTTTGATTTTTATCATAGTAGCATTTTATGTTCAGGTTCTTTTGTTTTTCGCTCATTTTCAGTTTTAGTTCTTTAATTTTTAATTCAAATGAGTGATGGTCTTTGCTTACCTATGGGTGGTAATAGTGGTGGGGAAAAGTCAGTATCTCAAGTTTCTGACTTTTTTACCTTAACATTTCCATAACTCATTCTGGAGCTATATTTTCAGTGCTTCCAAGGTAATGTGACCCAGGGATGGATGTTGTCATTACTCTAATCTTTACCTTAGTCTATCATACAGTCTAGTCCTTACCCTGATAGGGTCCATGTTCTTTTGTGACCACACCTATCTTCCTTGGAACTGTGACCCAAAACTTGGTAATGTGCCCTTACTCCCTTGTAATCATAAGCACTCTTCTTAATCCTTGAACTATGACCTAGAACTGGGACCCTTGCTCTCTTGAAACCATAAATGCTCCTTTCTGCTCCAGAACTGTGATACAGAATTGGTTAATGAGTGATGGAGTTATCAAATGGCACCCATTCTTGTGCCCAGGGACCCCTATAATCTCTATACCAGCAGGTATTCAATCCCCTTATAGTTTCTGGGAACTGAGTATACCCAGTAAAGATTCTGAGGCCACCACTACCTCTTCCAAAGTTCCACAGCTGAAGTCACTGCTGTACTGTACTCCTAGCTCCTTCCCATTGCCACAGAATTTTCCTTCTAAACTCCACAATCTTCATGGGCTGGAAAGTATATCACCATAACCTTTTATTGGTTATTCTACTTTAGAATTTGACTGGCTATGTTATTTTAAAGTTGTTTAGAGGCCAATATTGGTACAGATAGACTATATGGAATGTTTTCTTTATTCTACCATCTTCATTCTGCCTCCCCTGTGAACTTTTAGAAAGAAAACTTTTTCTTTTTTTCTTTTTCTTTTGCGAGGCAATGAGGGTTAAGTGACTTGCCCAGGGTCACACAGCTAGTAAGTGTCAAGTGTCTACGGTTGCATTTGAACTCAGGTCCTCCTGAATCCAGGGCCAGTGCTTTATCCACTGTGCAACCTAGCTGCCCCCCAAAAAGAAATCGTTTAATACATTCTGTTGTTATTTTGTTGTTTTGGTATAATTTTTAACCCCTTATATATCTTTATCCTTCTGATTTTTTTCTTATCTTTTCTTTTCCCCTGGGGTAATTGTTTTTGTGTGTGCCTTTATGTTTTACTATATTTTTAAACTTTTCCTGTATTTCTTAGATATTTAGAAAATGAAATAATCTGCTCACATCTAGTTTACTTTTATTAAAAGGCATCTCTTTCATTCTTTCATTGAAATATATATATATATATATATATATTTAATAATAAGGCCCAGTGTAGGGCATATCACCTTAGATTGCATTTTGAGCTCCTTTGCTTTCTGGGAAACATTCTATTTCCTTCTTCATTTTCTTGTCTGTGCAAAATAGTTCTGTGCTATTCAAATATTTTTTTATATATATGTGAAGATCTTCCACCTCCTTGTTTGCAGAATTTGTCTTTTGTCATTGGAATTATTAAGTTTAAATTATCTGTGTTTTGAAATTTGAAATTTTGGGTATTTTAAAATTTTTATTTTTATAGATAATATATGGATTTTTTAAATTACAATTTGATTTTTGTTTTCAGAAATACCGGGCAGTTTTCTTGTATTATTTCTTCCTTTTTTTTAAAATTATGTCTTGTTTTTGCATTTTTTTCTTTTGCTTATGCTCATTTTTTCTTTTAAAATTTGTATTGATATTTGTTATTACATTGCCTAATTTCTTTTAGTATCCCTCCCTTTCATGAGAACCACTCCATTTAATAAAGACTATTTTTAAAGGAAAAAAAAGAGAAAAAAATACCTCAAAACGGATAAGCAACAGATTTTGGGGTTTTGTTTTCTTATTCAATGTGAAACTCTTTTGTTTTACTGGATTATTTAATCCATTCATACATAAAGTTATAAGAGTTGTTTACATTTTTATCCTTGTCTTTAATATGGTTTTCTTTTTCTGAATTAGGATTTTAAAAATTGTTCTCTTTAAAGATATTACTTTTTCTTATTATTTTTGCTTAACCTATTTTAAGGAAACCCTATTTCCATAGGTTCTCTTTTCTTCACCCTTAAATTCCTACCTCCAATCCCCACTTGATAAATGACAAAAGGACATGCAGAGGCAGCTTTCAGAAGAAATAAAAGCTATCAGTAGTCAGATGACAAAATTCTCTAAATCACTACTATTTAGAGAAATTATGCTCAGGTTTTTAAACTGGGTTTTCTTCCTCCTAGACATATGGTAATTTGATATCCCCCCCCCCATATCCCTCCATTGATGACTTTCTTAAACTTTCCTTAAAACTTCCCTTTCATGGTAGTTCTTCTAAGGACTGGACTTCAAAGCTATGTCAGCTTCCTCCCATGCTAGGGATTTCCCTTTTTAGCTATGTGGCACAGTAGATAGAGTAATGAACTCAGAATCAAGAATATATGAATTCAGGGCAGCTAGGTGGAACAGTAGATAGAGCACTGGGCCTGGATTCAGGAGGACCTGAGTTCCAATCCAGCCTCAGACACTTGACACTTACTAGCTGTGTGACCCTGGGCAAGTCACTTAACACCAATTGCCTCACCAAAAAAAAAAAAAAAAGAATATATGGATTCAATTAAAGCCTTATAAGCTGTGTGACCCTAGGTAAGTCACTTATGTTCTCCTTCAGTGTTAATAGGACCTACCTCGCAGGGTTGTTGTGAATATAAAATGATATATTTGTAAAGGACTTTGTTAACATAGTATTTTAAGTAGCATGTGAATATTATTATTATTATTATTAATTGGACAAAATCTCTTCCCCAAGTGACTTCTGAAGTGATAGAACTACCCTTCAGTAAATGTCAATAAACATGTATTAAACACCTACTATGTGCCAGCACCTGTGGCAGGTCTTTGCTTAGTAATGTTGCACCACACCAGGGACACCAAGGAGAACTTGCTTCTTCTTTCCTATACATTAACTTGTGCCTCACATGGTAGGGAAAAGGCAGTAATGAATTGTATTGCTCATTGTCTCAGAACAGTAGAGTGTAGGCAAAAGAATTGCTCAGTGAGAGCTAGAGCACAAGCCAGACTGGGCTGCTCCAGCAGATAATGGGGACCAGTGGGAGAGAGGGTACTGAGCAATCTTTTTAGGGATTACAGATTAGTCTTCTATTTTGTTAGTTCGTTGGTATGTTACTTCCTTAACTTCTTGCTTTCTTGGAAGTCAGATATATATATATATATATATATATATATATATATATATATATATATATATATATATATACACATACACATACACACACACACACACACACACACACACACACACACACACATATATATATATGTAAAATCTAATGTGTAGTAGCCTTATTCTTGTCCCAAATGTAGGGAAAACTAGCTGGGGTTTACTTATAAATTAGAATCACCAAGTTTGGCATTAAGCATTTTTTAGTGAAAAAAGAGAACACCTGGATCAGAGAGCCAGGAAAAGACCTATCTAACCTAGAGTCCTCAGCTTCACCCACCAACAGCCTGACCTGGTTCTTCTCTCTGATCTGCCACCACCTCGAGGTTCCAGCAATGAACTGAGAGAGGACACCCCACTTCCTGCATCCCCCCAGAAGAGGCAATCCTTAAACACTTCTTCAAGCTGATTAGTTAGTGTCACCCAAATCTATTGGTTCACTGGACTTGAGGGTGGTCTCCTTATTGAGTTTAAAGTCCTTAGCTTCTGAGAACATTACCCTCTTGTTGGCTGGCCAGGTGTGGTTTCAATTTAATTAACTTTAAGTGGGTTAATCAGGCAATCACTCTCACTCAGTCTCATTTAATTCAATCACTGTAAATTAATCTCCTCTGGTTGGGGCCTTTGAGAGTTGACAGAAGCACATTCTCTCTCTCTCTCTCTCTCTCTCTCTCTCTCTCTCTCTCTCTCTCTCTCTCTCTCTCTCTCTCTCTCTCTCTATTCCTTTCATTTTAACTTAATAATATTTAGCTCTGAGGGGGCAGTTTTGATGGTGCAGTGGTTAAAGTGCTGGCCCTGGATTCAAGAGTACCTGAGTTCAAATCCAGCCTCAGATACTTGACACTAGCTGTGTGACCCTGGGCAAGTCACTTAACCCCCATTGCCCCACCCACCCCCCAAAAAAATTAGCTCTGCACAATTTCAACTATAGTCCTTTGTTAAGTTATCCACCCCTTCTTGAAAATTCCATTCCTGGGGCAGCTAGGTGGCACAGTGGATAGAGCACCTACCCTGGATTCAGGAGGACCTGAGTTCAAATCTTGCCTCAGACACTTAACACTTACTAGCTGTGTGACCCTGGGTAAGTCACTTAACCCCATTTGCCTCATATATATATATATATGGAAATTCCATTCCTGTATGAGTTTAACTAAGGATTGCTTTCTGGTGTCATTTTATGACTTCAATCAATCTATACAATCTAGTTCTAATACTTTTGAAAATTTTCTTTTGTGAATTCCTAAAATATAATATCTGAGGTATTTTATTTAAAAAAACTGTCATCCTTTTCTGAGTGGCCAATGATGCTTATATTATCTCTCTGAGCTTTATTTTCCAGGTCATTGTTTTTTTGTTTTCATATACATCTTGCTTTTTCATCTAATTTTCCTATCTTTTGACTTTATGTTAATATTTCTTGTTACATTATTGAATTTTTAAGTTTGTTTCCTCCACTTTTTTTGTTCAAGGTGTCATCTGTTATAAGTCATACGTTCTCCTTCAGAACTTTCCACCAAGAGTTCTAATTTCTTCCTTATGTATAATTCTACTCATCTATGTTTGGTCCTTCAAAGCAGAATGAAGAATGGGTAAAAGGTATAAATATATTAATTTATATTTTATACTAGAGGGAAAATCTTTCTATTAGAGATATTCCCAACTGGAATGAGCTACCTCGACAGATAATTGGCTTCCTCATAGTCTTGAAACCTATGTTGGAATATTCTCATCTGCTATATCATGGGGGAGAGCAGAGAGATGGATCATTTATTCCTAGCAACTCTCAGTAATATTGCTTTGTGATTCTTTCTTCAACACTATCATCAGGCTTTCCAGCTATTCTTAAAGTTCTTGTGCCCATCATTTCCTCTGGGTTTCTGGGTATCATTACAAAATTCTTTTCATCTTCTGAAGTTTTCTTCTTGCATTCTCTTAGTCCTTAAGAAAGAGCATAAATCTATGACCCCTTGCTGTTTATATAAGAAACCAAAACAATTATTTTAATTTACTAGGGAGAAAATGTTCAAGTGAACTATTTGATTCAATTGACCATTTGACTACATTGCCCACTTATTCCACCAAAGACATACTCTGATGCTTCACTATGTCATAGGAAGGATTCTGTATTCTCAATAGCTATAATACTAGATGTAAACCTCTGGCAGGACCTATTGAAGTGGAAAGAGTTCAAGTATAGGCCAAATAATGGACTGAATTTCTGTTGTATAAGAACCAGTTTAGCTTAGTTTGGAAAGCCTCATCTACAGTGATGTATTTTCAATCAATGAAGCACTTGGAGACCATTTTCTAAACCTTAAAGGGATTGTATTCTTTACTAATAGGATTACTCATGTTGATGAAATCATAGATTTTAGTCTGATTAAATCATAGACTTCTTGGTGGAAATCAAGAACTATCGGGTATGTTTCCCTAGAAAGTGGTAGGGGTATCCTGCATACCTTAACTTTTCTAGGATTTCAGAGGAAGACATGATATATTATCTATGAATGATGAGTATTATGTAAAGAAACCCTTCCTTTGAATCATGTAGCAAAAAACAGAATGTCTCCTCAATTTATAGATAATTTATTAAGCTTTTAATATATACTATGCAGGAGCAGCTAGGTGGTGCAGTGGATTAGAGCACTGGCCCTGGAGTCAGGAGTACCTGAGTTCAAATCCGACCTCAGACACTTAACACTTACTAGCTGTGTGACCCTAGGCAAGTCACTTAACTCCAATTGCCTCACTAAATATATATATTTATAAATATATTGTAAAGAATTAATTGCTATTTGAGGTTTTTATGCCTCGGCATGCACTGGCCTGGGGCTCCGCAAACTGCATGGTGCTCTACCCACTGGTTGTAGCCATTACCAGGGCTCTGGCACCTCATGTCATCACCGCTCGCCAATGCCTACATGGGCCTGGTAAAATTATAATGATTGGAAGCCTAGTGAGGGCAGTCTTGTGACTGTCAGAGCTGCCATCCCATTGGCTGGGACTGTGTGGGGTGTTTCTAGGTTTGGGGGAGGAGAATTGGGCATTCTAGGTGGAAGTTGTGGAGCAACAGGCGTTCTGCTGTGTATTTTCACCTGATTCCTGGGCGGTGGTATTTTTCAGGTATTATAATTTGCCTTTCCCCATTTTTATTTCCTTTCCCTTGATCCTACTGATCCTGTTTGTGTTGTTTTTTTTTTTAAGTTCGTTCTTGTTAAAATAAATCTTGTTCTGTTTTGAGGGAGGCTGCTGGTCTCTTTCCTTGCCCCAATATTGCAGCGAGCTGCTTAGGTAGCACTCCCCAATTAAAAATTGGTCCCCACAATATATATGTGTGTATATATGTATATGTGTATATATGTATATATGTATATGTATATATATATATACATGCACACACACACACACACACATACAATGCATACTGTGTTAGGGACAGGGATACAAATATAAGCAAGCAAAACAATCATTGACCTTAAGAAACTTCTATTAAAATTCAAGAATACTACACATAAAGGGGAGCCTGAAATAGTATGTGGTCTGTGTGTAATGGCATGTTTCGAAAGTGGTATAGAAGACTGCTTCTGGGACTCATGAGGGTAAAGCTCATCTAGGAAAGATTGGAACAATGGGCAGAGTCCAAGGTTTTTGTGGGGAGGAGAGAAGATGAGGATGATGACTAGAATGTAACTGGCATATTAGATATCTTAGTTTTTACTATATTGACTTCATTGTATATAAATGTAAATACTACACTAGACTCTCATTCAGATAATCCTTTTTTTTTTCTTTTGGTTTTACTATTGTGATTTATGTTATAGACAATTTTTTCCCTGATGATTATAAGCTTTTGGTGACATTGATGTTATACTTGTTCAGAAAAATGCTGAGTCCTAAGTAAGATAGATCTTTCTACAGTTTTCTTAAATTGTATTACATTCTATAGAGTGCTAAATTTATTCCTTTTAAAAATATATATATTTTTAAAAATTAACATTCATTTAAAAACAATTTGGGGTCTGAATTCTCTAGCTTCTTCCCCACCCACTGAGAAGGCAAGAAATGTGATATCATTTATACATGTGAAACTTTGCAAGACATATGCTTCAATTGTCATTCACATTTCACCAGTTTTTGCTCTCTGAAAGTGGGTAGTATTTTTCGTCTTAAGTCTTTTAGAATTATCTTGGATCATTTAAAGTCCATGTAGAGTTCTAAAACCTCTCCTCAATGTTTCTAGTTCCTCTTCAAGGTTTCTTTCACTTTAGGGTGTAGATCACTGATCCTATAGCAATGTTGCTTCTGGCTCCAAAGGCTATACTACTGATGACAGTGGGACCTGATGATCTTCTAAACTTTTAAAAGTTAAATCTGCCTCTGGATACTTGGTTGTCTTTTCCTGAGACCTGTTTGTCTCCTTCTAAATCCAGCTTGATTAGTTGTCTGATCTGATGTCATGTAGTTTTGCTTATAATACATACACTGAAAAGGGAGAGATAGTCTATCCTTTCCCTAAGAGTTATTTCTTCTTGAGGTCCTAGATTCCTCACACTTGAATTTAAGAGCCCATTCCCATTTTATTAACTCTGAACAAGCCTGCTGCATATATGTATACACATGTATATACTGACATATGCATATGTGCACATACTGCTTTTATGTGTATTTATATATATGTGAATGTATGTATATACATAATACATTAATGAATGCATACATGTATATATCCCAAAAGATATGACTGAATGTTCTTTTTTTTTGGGGGGGGGGTGAGGCAATTGGGGTTAAGTGACTTGCCCAGGGTCATACAGCTAGTAAGTGTCAAGTGTCTGAGGTCGGATTTGAACTCAGGTGCTCCTGGATCCAGGGCCAGTGCTTTATCCACTGCACCACCTAGCTGCCCCATGACTGAATGTTCTTTAACCAATCACCAGATGTTTCCTATGTGGCAATCATCTGTCTTTATTCAATGACCCAAATCCCCATGATCATTTCACATTGATTGAGGATTTATTCATGCCTAATTTGCAATTGATTGATTGGTGAATTTGCTTATTTTCAAAGGAACTACATTATATTTGGAAAGAAATCACGAAACAAGTAAAACAAAATTAATATCTAGGTTTTTTTTTCTTTTCATGTTTAAAGATAACTGGAATAGAGATACAGGGATTTTGTAAATTTAGAAATGCTTGGCCCTGATATAATTTTAAAAAATATGCCCTACATGTGAAGTTCAAAGAGGCTTTTGTTTTTTTGAAAATAGCACGTGGGATATAAATTAGGATAAAAATAAATTTGGCCAATGAATTTTCAATTTGATTCTTATTTAGTCTTCTTAGGAAAATAATAGATGCATTTCTGATTTCTTTGTTGAAAACAAAAGTTCCTCCAACATAATTAATGACATCTGGAGCATTTTTTTCAATGATGAAAAGATATACAACATTCAAAATGCTATTTATTTAAAGGAGATCATATAATAAAATATATGTATATGTTATACATTTATACATATATGTATATATGTATTTGTATGCTATTATTCTGGTAATCTTGAAATGACCCTTGACCCAGTAAGTCTTTTTATAAATAACCAAAGTGGCACAATTAAAAATACTTTAAAAATCAACTTTAAAAATCAATTACTTTAAAAATAAAAATTTTTAATGTTAAAGCACTTACATAGCATTTAGATTTTACCTTATGATTCAAGGGAAGCCTTGGTTACTAAAATTTAGCTGTCTTTGCCATACATGCACCATTTTTCTTTAAATTGGCATTCTCATATTGTTTTTCAGGTTAGGAAAGCAGGAGGTTATTGCTTTCAGTCTTCTGTGAGGTATTCATTCATACAGTGAAGGATGACCCAGCCAGCTCCTGCCTAAAGTGACTTTGGAAAGTGATTTGTATAAAAACAAAACAAAATGACAACAAAATACAGATCTCTACTAATAGGTAGTAAGATCTAGTACGAAGAAAGTGGGTAAGCTTAAGTCCTAGATCATACAACCATGCCTGGTCTGTGGTTGTGTCTATAGTAAATTTCTTTTAAAATTAAAGTCCCATTTCCTTTGGACTTGCTGAAAGGAGAAAGGAGGCTTCATAATGGCCTATAAATTTGAGCCTACTTATGAGTATTTACAGCTTACTACATGGTTTTATTTTCTGGGTCTTTAATATGTTTCTTGAGATCTTGGCTTCTACAGGATGTTTAGCATGTTTGACCTTCTAATGAGGACTGCTTAATCAGATCTGTATTAACTAGCAAAATGCTTCTTCTTCTTCTTTTTTTAAGGAAAGCTGCAGCAGGAAGGATGGCTGGAAGGCTGCGGATTTCTAATGATATATACTGTTGTCTCAGTCTTTGGGGAAAGATGCATTTTTTAAATTTCCATTTTTTAAGATTACAAAGTTAATAATGAATGTTATACATATATAACAATAGTAACACCAATAAAAAGAGATGCTATAATATTTCTTTCATGCATTATCACTGTTCCATATGGGAGCTGGAAAATCAGTGTGAATGTGGAGAGGCAGATAACTGTGCTAGTCCTAGGCATCTTCTTGAGATTATTTATAAAATGCATAGATTTGAATCACAAGATCTAATTGACTTGTAACAGTATGGAGCATCGCAATGATTATTTCTCCAGTTATCTATATTAGACTCGCTGCAAAGAAGAGGAAATGTTATAGATTGACAATGACGTCTCCACCACTTCAATTGTGGCCCAGTACTTCATTTAAGATCTATCTTTACTATTATAGCCTTATTTGAGTTAGTGCCAGCCCAGCATGGCCACAGTGGGAAAAGGGAAGGAAACTATGAGCAAGGCCTCCCCAGCAGGGGAAAGTCCTGGAGGCCTACTGGTGGATGGAAGCCTGCTGAGAAAGGTGTCAGAGAAAGGTCCACTCAGAGGACCAAGGCTGTCACTCAAAGAGCCCCTACTAGGTGGTGGTGCTCAGTGGGAGTGTTCATGTGAACAAAATACTCTTATTTTGATTTAACAGGAAGGAGAGCTTACAATTGTATTCCTCAAAATTGGAGTCAGTTGCTATGTTGTGATGCAGGGTTCAGAATAAAGTATTTAAGGTTTTATTCCCCCTCCCTGTTCCTCCCACCCATAATATAGCCTTTAGTTTCCCTCTTAATTTTCACGTCTGTTTAGAATCTAACTATACGACTATATAGTTAGAACTATATGATAATTCAAATCTGTTCTAAAAATTAAATGAATACAGTTGATGTATAAATTTTACCTCATTTGCTGTTTGTAGTGTTTCATAATTCGTTTTCCTTTATTGACTAAGCAAATGGACATGAATCTTTCAGGGATAGTCAGAAAATTACCTTTTCTGGAAATTTTAAATAAACTGTCAGAAAACTATCTTCCTGTATGGTGCAGGTTAAAAAAATAATATATTTTAATAATAATAATAATTAGCACTTATATAACACCTATAGGGGGTACTGTACTAAGTGCTTTGCAAATGTTATCTCTTTTGATCCTCACAAATAATCCTGGGATATAGGTGCTATTACTGTGCTCTTTTTTAAAGTTAAGAAAATAGAGGAAAATGGAGTAAAATGACTTGCCCAAGGTCATCTAGCTCATAAATGTCTGAAGCTTTACTTGGACTCAAGTCTTCCTGACTCCACATCCAACACTCTATCCACTGCCCCACCTAAGTGTAATCTAGTTCAGTCTAGGCATGGTCACAATGACTAGGTTACCTGCAAGAGTATTCTAAGATTCTTTCTTTGATCTGATAATTAGTCACTGGTCTTACTTTTGTATTACGTTTTTTTTCTAGGGAGGGGACTTTATTGAATAAGTAGGACCAAAAGGGGAAGAGGAGTGAATCAGTCATTCCAAGTCCAGTGGTGGTGGTGATTTAGGCCTAGCTCTCCAGCAGGAAAAAGCTTGTATTACCTTTTTGAGACCTTTATCACTAACCCTACTTTTGATTATATTTGAACCCTTATAAAGTGGTATGTGTTTCAATGGCATACTTTATCAGGAACTTTAGAACCAAAGGATGAAAGAATACTGGAGGCACAGGGATGCATTTCAGGATGATGGATGCCAGGTACTAGGGGTTAAAGTTTGGGGTTGGTTGAGGGATAAAAATATGGAATGAAAATGTTTACTCAAATAATGTCCAAAATGCTTGAAAACATAAAAATATATAAAATATGCACCTGAGAATTCTGAGGCAGGGAAAGTAGACAGAAAAGATTGACTTAAAGCAAGGGGAGCAATGTGTGTATGTATGTTCTGTGATGATGAAGATAGAGGAAAATGAAGAAAATTTCTGAAGGGATAGAGGATGAGACTTGTTCTAAGGCAAAGTAGATTTGAAAATTTTGAAGCTGCTATTGATGCAGGTTCTTCCTCAAGGACAAATAGAGATTCTGGAAACTCTAGAAGCAGTAGGGAATAGGCCTCCAGGAGAGTAGCTGTCCAAGAAATAATATTTCTTTTCCAGAACTTCAACTAACAGGACAAATGGATCACTGTTCCAATGTGTTGACACAGAGGGAAAAGTGCATTTTATGTTGGAGGGTGGGGGAAAGTGAGTTGTAGAGTTTGGTTCCTCCTTGAGAATCAGTCTTCCTTTTTTGTTCCTCATTGCCTGAGGGATCAGACACCACAGGGGCATCCTTTCCTTATTAAGGTCCTCTCCACACTGGTTCATTGACCCCCAATTTCACCATGGCATAAAGGTATAATTTCCTCCTTATGTACAACTGTACCATATAAAAAGACTTCTTTATGTTTCTCTATTCTCCTCCAGCTGGTGAAAATATTTTGTTCCTGGTGAAAATTTTAGTTATGTATTTTGTATTCTCCAAAGAAAAGCCTACTAGAAAATAATAAATACTATTAAGCCATTCTTTTTCATCTCTGGGAGAGAGAAGTGTCATTCCCTCCCAACTCCTACCTACAATTTCCCCCTAAACTCAATATGGACTAAATGAGAGTAGTTACTTTTAGGCTAGTATAAAAGGGAGCTAAAGTAGCAGATTAGAGATAGTAATCCAGTTGAACTCTCTCAACATTCCCCTCCAAACAACTTTAAAATAATTCCTCAAATCAAATTTTGAAGTGGCAGTTAGAAAAAGGTCAGGGTAAGACATTTTTCCATTCTAAGAAAATTTAGAATATCCTCAGGAGAGGTCTGTCACACCAGGATGGATATCTGTTGGGAGCACACCTACTTGGTGGCAGCAGCAGCAAGTACTTCAGGAACTCTAAGCCCAGAGTTGGTAAGGAGCTCTCAGCCAAGAGACAAGAAAATCAGACAACTGGTCAGAAAGAGATCACAGTGGACCTGTTGCTGGCACTGGTTACAGCTGGCACTGAGTAGCAACTCTATTGCTCATATGCAGTTTGGGGTCACAGTACTGGAAGGGACTAATGAACTATTGGTGCAGTAGTAAACTGATCCAACCATTCTGGATCAATTTGGAACTATGTCCAAAGAGTTATAAAACCATGTATATCCCTTTAACTCAATAATATCATCACTAGGTCTATATCCCAATGAGATCAAAGAAAAGGGGAAAGAACCTATATGCATAAAATATTTATATCAGTTCTTTTTGTAGTGGCATGAATTGCAAATTGGGGATGCTCATCAATTGGGAAAAGGCTGAACAAGTTGTGGCATAAGATTGTGGTGGAATACTATTGTACTATAAGAAATGATGAGGGGTGGTTTCAGAAAACAACAATGGCAACAACAACAACCATGGTAAGCTCAATATGAACTGATGCAAAATAAAGTGAGAAAAATCAGATCGCTGTGTATAGTAACAGCAATGTTGCAATGATGATCAACTGAAAGACTTGGCTATTCTGATCAATAAAATGAACCAAAAAATTTTAAAGAACTCATGATGAAAAACTGATATTCATCTCTAGAGAGAGAACTGATTAACTTAGTGCAAATTAAGTATATTTTTCTCATTTTATTATTTCTTTTGCTTTTTTATTTGCAGTATAGCTAATACAGAGGTATCTTTTGTATAACTTCTCATGTATAATTGATATATTGCTTGCCTTCTCAGTGAGTGTGAGGGAGGGAGAAAATTTGGAGCTCAAAATTTTAAATAAAACAAAATCCTAAAAATAAATAATTAATAAAAATTTTAAAATAAAGTAACTTAGCCCTCAAAAAACAACAGATTTTTAAAAAGAAAAGAAAAAAAACTGATACAAATTGGTATAATGACAATTTCTGACATTATAATAATTAGTCCATACCCATAATTTCCTGGTTCTGCTTTACTTCATTTTGCATCAATTCATGTAAGTCTTTCTCTGCATCTCTCTATTCATAATATTCATCATATATTAGGACACAGTAATATTCCTTTATATTATTAAATATAATTTATTTAGTTATTCATTAATAATTTTTCCCCATTCTTTTCTACCACTGTTTAGTAGTTCCTTTTTAGTTACTAGAACTCTATTTTTCTGAGATTGTATTTTTGGGTAGGGTGGGGCAATGAGGGTTAAGTGACTTTCCTAGGGTCACACAGCTAGTAAGTGTCAAGTGTCTTTGGTCAGATTTGAACTCAGGTCCTCCTGAATCCAGGGCTGGTACTTTACTATTCCACCTAGCTGCTCTGAGATTGTATTTTAGAAGATGTCTATCTATTGTTTATTAGTTTGATTATTTTCTACTTTTGAAGGTATTCTTGCAGTTTGTTTTCATTTTTGTGGCATATGATCATGCATAATGAATCCTTAGTTTTCTTTCTATTTCTTTCTGTTTTGCTAGGGTTTTACCTTGTTCGTTTTTTAAATTGTTTATTAGATTTTCTGCCCCTTATTTTTTTAATTTTAATTTTTTTTGTGGGGCAATGAGGGTTAAGTGACTTGCCAGGGTCACACAACTAGTAAGTGTCAAGTATCTGAGGCCAGATTTGAACTCAGGTCCTTCTGAATCCAGGGCCAGTGCTCTATCCACTGTGCCACCTAGCTGCCCCCACTCTCCTTTATTTTTACTCAGGTTGGATAAAAGTTTATTGATTTTGGTAGTCTTTTAAGGAAATACTTTTATTTTTAATATTTCTAAAGCAATCTTTATTGTCATTTTTTCCCTATTTTCTACTATATAATCATAATGTGGTTTGAGATCTGGTATTGCTAGGCCTCCTTCCTTCATATTTTTTTTTCATTAATTCCCTTGACCTTTTGTTCTTTCAGATAAATTTGATTATTATTTTTTCTGAATCTATAAAATATTTCTGGTAGTTTGGTATGGCACTGAATAAGTGAATTAACTTAGGTAGAATTGTCATTTTTATTATATTGACTCAGCTTACCCACAAGAAATTGATGTTTTTCCAATTGTTTTGATCTGACTCTATTTGTATAAAAAAGCATTTTCTAATTGTGTCCATATAAATTCTGGATTTATGTTGTCAGTTAGAACCCCAAGTATTTGATATTGTTTACAACTTTTTAAAATGGAATGTCTCTTTCTATCTTGATGCTGGGCTTTGTTGATAGTATAAAGAAATGCTAATGATTTATGTGGGTTTATCTCATATCCTACAACTTTGCTAAAGCTGTTAATTATTTCTAGTTTTTTTATTTGATTCTCTAAGTACATCATATCATCTACAAAGAGTGATCGTTTTGTTTCCTCAACTTATTCTAATTCTCTCAATTTCTTTTCCTTTTCTAATTGATATAGCTAGCATTACTTGTACTATATTGAATAATAGTGGTGATAATAAGCATCCTTGCTTCATCCCTGATCTTATCAGGAAGGCTTCTAGCTTATCCTCATTAAAGATAATGCTTTCTGATGATTTTAGATAGATATTGCTTATCATTTTAAGGAATGCTCCCTTTATTCTATGCCTTTTAGTGATTTTTAAAAATAGGAGTGGTTGCTGTATTTTGTTAAAAGCTTTTTCAGTATCCATTGAGATAATCATATGATTTCTGTTGGATTTGTTATTGATATGTTAATTATGTTGATAATTTTCCTAATGTTGAACCAACTTTGTATTCCTGGTATGAATCCCACCAGGTCATAGTGAATAATCCTTTTGATGTGTTGTAGTAATCATTTTGTTAATATTTTGTTCAAAATTTTAGCATCAATATTCATTAGGGAAATTGGTCTATAATATTCTTTCTCTATTTTAGCTTTTCTTGGTTTAGGCATCAGTACCATATTTATGTTATAAAAGGAGTTTGCTAGGATCCCTTCTTATCCCATTTTCCCAACTAGTTTACATAATATTGTAATTTTTCTTTAAATGGTTAGTAGAATTTATGTGTGAATCCATCTGGCCCTGAGGATTATTTCTAAGGGAGTTCATTAGTGCTTTGTTCAAATTCTTTTTCTAAAATGGGATTATTTAGGCATTCTAATTCCTGATCTAGTAATCTAGGCAATTTGTATCTTTATAAAGATGAATCAATTTCACTGATTGGCAGATTTATTGGAATATAATTAGGCAATATATTTCCTAATGATTGCTTTCATTTTTTTCCATTGGTGGTGATTGCACCTTTTTCATTTTTGATACTGGATATTTGGTTTTCTTTTTTCTTTTCTTTTCTTTCTTTTTTTTTTTGTGAGGCAATTGGGGTTAAGTGACTTGCCCAGGGTCACACAGCTAGTAAGTGTTAAATGTGTGAGGCCAGATTTGAACTCAGGTACTCCTGACTCCAGGGCCGGTGTTCTATCCACTGCGGCACCTAGCTGCCCTTTTTTATTTTTTAAATCAAATTAACCAATGGCTTATCTATCTTATTGGTTGGGTTTTTTTTTTAAATAAAATCAACTTTTAGTTCTATTTGTGAGCTCAATAGTTTTTGTAGGGTTTTTTTGTGTTTTTTTGTGTTTTGTTTTTTTTTTGGCAGGGCAATGGGGGTTAAGTGACTTGCCCAGGGTCACACAGCTTGTAAGTGTCAAGTGTCTGAGGCCGGATTTGAACTCAGGTATTCCTGAATCCAGAGCCGGTGCTTTATCCACTGCACCACCTAGCCGCCCCATGTAGGTTTTTTTTTTTTTTTTTAGCTTTCAGGTTTTTTAATCTCATCTTTAACTTTCAGGGTTTCCAATTTGTGGATTTACATTTTTTCTTGTATTTTTTTAGTTACATGTCCAATTAATTGATCTTCTCTTTCTCTATTTTGTTTATGTGAGAATTTAGAGAAATTTTCCTGTAAGAACTGCTTTGGCTGCATTCCTTAAATTTTGGGATTTTTGTGTCGTCATTCTCTTTAATGAAATTGTTTCTATGATTTCTTCTTTGACCCACTTATTTTTTTAGGATTAGAATGTTTAGTTTCCAATTAAATTTTTAATCTATCTCTCCACTTTCCTTTCTGCAATGTAATTATTCAAAAATAATACATGTTATATTTCTTCCTTTTTGCATTTCATTTTGAGATTTTTATGCCCTAATACATGAGCTGTTGAGAAAAGGGTATATTCCTTTCTGGTCCCATTCAATTTTCTCTAGTTTCTATATTATTGCCTTTGTAGATTCTGCCTCTTCACCAATTTTTTGGTTGTACATCACTTATAGAAGTGCATATTCATAAAAGAATTGATGAGGATAGGAGCATTGTAGAAATTTGGTAGAAATTTCCATTCTTGAAATATTATGGAATAATCTATCTGTTTACCCCTCCCCTGAAAGTCTTTCTGATTTGCCATGCAATTTCCTCTCTGAGTCCATACCCTCTTATAGTTCTGTATGTAGGTTGTTCCAGGACCTCGGATTGTCCTTTCCTTAAGCAATATGTTATCCTTGTCCATGGAGGCAAAGTACTTTCAGGGGAGGTAGTCTCTCTGTGCACCAATTCTCTGTAGATTAGATCCCTTATAAAGTCACCATCTCCCATTACAGAATATAACTTTTTCCCTTGGGGACTGGTCTTTTTGTTGTTGTTGTTGTTATATTCCCTTTTATCACTCGCTTTTTGTTAACTATCTGTGAGACACAGCACATAAATTTTGCCATTTGCTTCCCTTGAACTTCTTTCAATACTTCGATTTATTTCTTGAGCCACTCTGGAATATTTTCTTGTGGTTTCATGCTCCTTCAGATGTTCTTAAGATTCTTTTTCCTCAGGTGTGGCTCAATTTCCTTTGCCTTGCAGTATTTATTTAGAAATATTTGTAATATTGTTGATATTTCAATACTGTTTCCCTTTTCCTTTGGTTATCTTCTCTGTTAATCTGTCTGCTTGTGCTCTAGGTTTTGAACTATTTTTTCCCCTTTTTGAAACCTTCGATGCTTTTAGTCTTTTTGTGTTGTTGTTATATTCCCTTTTCTCACTCACTTTTTGACTCCACCCCTTTGAAGGTTGATTTACCACTGAAGTTTGACCAGTATTTACATTTCCCTTGGCTCAGTCTCTACACAAATAACATTTATGGGGACAGGATTCACCCTAGTTGTATTTCAGGACCTTCTTTTTTAAACTTAGTATAGTCATACACATTTTCCTCTTCTCCTCTGGCCCAAATACTTTTCCATTTTTTAGTTTTCTTTCTGGGATGCATCAAGAATCTGCTACTTTTTGTGGGATTTGGGAAAAGTGAGTTCGGTGTACTAGGTAGAGTTCATTTTACCTTGGACTCCTCTAACCTAGGGACCACACCAGTCAAAGGTAAGAAATATTCTCATACTATCCCTTCCTCCTTACTTGGTTGGAGGAATTTGATAACTGCTGCTTATTGCAACAAGGCTCCAGGAAGCGGGGAGTGTGGTGCTTGCAGTTTTTGCAAATGGACTGGGTATGGGTCAATTTTGCTGCCCAGTCATAGAGACTGCATGTGAATGAGGAACGTGCTCAGTGACTGTGTTATGAATTAATATGTTCTACTCTTAATGTTTAAAGCTGTTCCATATTTTACTTGTATATAGATTTATTTGAACCTCTCGCACATGACCCCCACCCCTTTAGGTTTTTGAGATTTAGTTGAAACTTGCAAAAATATTTAGTCCTCATCTTTCTGGCACATGACTTAGAATTCCTACTTATTGTTACACAGAAGAAAAAATTCATTACAGTCATGTATCCTATTTTATAAAGCCATCTTTCCACTTCATTTTGAGTTCTTCTGTTGCTACCACAAAAATGTGGATATTAAATTGGTGCATATGGAAACTATATTTTCTGTTTGATGCCCTTGGGAAGTTTTTTTTAACCAGACCTATGATTTGCTATAGGGAAATCCCTATTAGGAAACTCTTTTTACTCATGCAGATATGATCCTCTTTCACAACTTACAGTCTTAGAATATTTCTTGTGGCTCTGAGTGTTTAAGTGACTTGTCTAGACTCAGTCATGTAATATAAGAGCTAGAAGCAGATCTTAACGATCATCTTTTTTCATTCCCTTATTTTACAGATGATTCCTAGAAAAGCAAAGTGATTTGCCTGCTACCCCCAAATTTAACAACCAAATCTAAGATCTCATTTTCTATATATCAATCTCTACTGTTTATTGTTGTTCAGTCATTTTAGTCATGTCCGACTCTTCATGACCCCATTTGGGGTTGTCTTGGTAAAGATAATGGAGTATTTTGTCATTTCCTTCTCTAGTTCATTTTACAGATTAGGAAACTGAGGCAGACGTTGCTCAGGATTGCATATCTAGTCAGTTATGTGAGTCTATATTTGACTGAGATTTTCCTGACTGTAGGCCTGGTACTTGATCCACTGTGCCACCTAGTTGCCCCCTACTGTTTATATTTGTTCATAAATCTCTCTTCTAAATGCTACCCGGTGTGACTATGAAGTTCTGACATTCATATACTAACAGCCTAATTTGTAGGACTCAGTATTGCAAGCAAATTAACATATGAAGAGTATAAAATATATGAACTACATTCACAGGTGATAGATCTCCAATCATACTTTACTAAGAAAAAAAGATTCCGTTTATAGAGCAATCTTATTTTTCCCTTTCTCTACATCTCAAAAATCCTTGACATATTCTCTCAAGTATGTTGAAATTTACTTTTTCCTTCCATCAACTAGTCCTACTACTTGTCCCCTTGATCCCACCTTCAATCATCTCTCCCTTCCCATAATTCTTGGCAAATTACTATCTGCTTCCCTACTACTAAGCAAGAGCTATTTTCTTTTTTTGCCTTTGTATCTCCAGTGCTTAGACTATCACTTGTCACATAGTAAGTGCTTAAAACTTAGTAAGACATAGCCTATGCTGTAGAGATTTCCAATTGTATATAGTCAAATTCCTTAATAATCTAAGAACTGTCATAATAGGATTCAATCTTTATTTTCAGTCTTATGTCAGTTAGTCAATGATCAAGCATTTATTGAACAACTACTATGTGCCAGGAATTGTTCAAATTTGACCTCAGACAGTTGTGTGACACTGGGTAAGTCACTTAATCCCACTTGCCTTAAACATCCAGGGCCTTCTCTAGTCATCCTGATAACATATATTTCTACTGTACCCAAATGGCTCTGGAGGAGAAAGTGAGGCCAGTGACTTTGCACAGCCCTTCCTCAGTCAAATCCAATTCAGCGTAAGTCATGACATCTATCATGGTCCTCTTGGAGAATGAAGGACAAAAAACAAGAAGCCTCTCCAGCTTATCAATGTCCTTCGTAAAATGTGATACCTGAACTACACACAGTATTTTATTTACATGTGTTCTTCTCATGACAGAATATGGAGGGAAGGTGTGCATTATCACCTCAAATAGAGCTTGTAATTTACTAAAAACCCTGAATCAAAGTCCTCAGATGAAATAAATGCTCAAGCAATTTCTCCTTCAACTATTGCTTTTATATATTTTTAACTGACAATTATACTTTCACTCTTTCAAATTTCCTCTTATTCTATTTGGCCTGTTCTAGCCTGTCAACTTATTTTTGTATACTGATTAGATATCCTTTTAGTCTATGTCCTCTCCAAATTAGATAAACAGGCAATCTTTACTTTATCTAAATCATATAATAATGCTAAATAGCACAGTATGAAACAGAGGTGCCTATCTGTGGGAATAGCATTCAACCAGTTCCAGGTCTACGTAAATATCCTATCATCTTGCTCATCCATTGGTAACTAGGGTGACTGGGAAAGGCCTCATGCAGATGTTGGGACTTTAGCTGAATCTTGAAAGAAGCTCGGGAAAATAAAGAGGATCGGAGTCTGGGAGAAGTCTGATATATTCCTTCTTTTGCTAATTGGGCTCAAGCAGTGTGTTTACCTTAGCCATGCTGATGTCATAGAATCCCTTTAAAGCATCCTTGATCTGATGTCTGTTGGCATTTATATCCATAATACCAAGGTATTGTTTCAGTCTTCTTCATAACAATTTCAGGGGTCATGGGAACTTACTGATGGCATAGAAATCAAATTTATTCTTTGCTAGGTGAACTTTTCAAAAGTATTTAAGCTATCTGAAAAATCAAAGTATCTTGGGTGATACATAGAATGTTGGGGACATTTGGATTTTCTTCTTTTTGTAGCTATGGAAACCCTTTAGTATTGCCTTCCTGAGACTTTTTTTTTAACTTGGCTTCTGTCTTCTTTTAAAGGAGGATGTCCTTCTTTGTCCTTACCACCATTTTGAAGGAAAGGATTCTTCTTTTACCTTTGGAGAGGTAAAATTAAGCTAACGCACGCAATGACAATATTACTTTTTCCTGCCTCTTTTGTTATTCACCTAATGCTCTCCATCTTGTTTTCCACTTATGATTCCTATGTTTACTAATATGGTATATTCCCTTGGTATATTTTCCTATCCTAACAAACTTTCTCACTTCACCTGTTTTAATTTTTATGAATATGTTTTATATCATCTAGAGATCAAATGAAAAAATGTTTATAAAGTGCTTAGTACAGTACCTTTTACATATTTGGCATTCAATGAATACTTACCCTTTTTCTTTTCCCCAGAGCCATACTCCAGTGATTGGTCTCATCTTTCCAAGTCTCAGTGATATCTGTGAAATCAGATGTACATCCTTGCATTAAGATTTTTTGTCCATACTGATTATTGACCATCCTTTGTTCAATTCTGTATAGACTTCTAAAATATACACATATACATACATACATACACAAACACATATATTCTATATAGTTTATACAAGTATTTTTTATTAGATTTATAAGACTCTGGGTTAATACAATTTTACCAGCACTTGCTAGGTATACTCCAACCCTGGCCATGGGCTTGACATTCCTATATTTTAAGCCATGCTTCAGAAATGCCAATCTTATTATTATCTATCATCTTATTAGCCTGCTACTAACTTCCAAAATATGCCTTTTAAAAATTTACCCATTGTTTTCAAAGGAAAACTGATGAAAACACAACTTTTAGCTTTAAGGTCTTCAGTTTCTTGTGCAAATTCACAATCTTGGGGGCAGCTATGTGGCACAGTGGATAAAGAACTGACCCTGGATTCAGGAGAATCTGAGTTCAAATCTGGCCTCAGACACTAGACACTTACTAGCTGTGTGACCTTGGGCAAGTCACTTAACCCTCATTGCCCTGCAAAACAAAACAAACAAACAAAAACTTCATGATCTTTAATAATGACTTTTCTATTTCTCCTAGCAGTATTATTTTTGTTCCCTTCGAATAACAATAAATGACAATAAGTCATCCACTTTTGTAGTATTTTGCACATATCAGTTGACTATTTCAAGTTCATGTTAGGTTTCTATATTTCAAGTCTTTTTGTACAGATGATATTTTTCATCTTAGCCTGAACTTTGTTCTTTGGTTCTTTTCCCTAGAAATTGTTTAGAGAAATCTTATTGCTAATGTAAGAAGTATTCATTACTTCTATAGTGCTCTGTGGAATATGGTGGTCTGCATTTTTTTTTCTTCTTTTTTTTTCTTTTTTTTTTCTTTGTTTTCTTTTTTTTTTTTTTAGCGAGGCAATTGGGGTTAAGTGACTTGCCCAGGGTCACACAGCTAGTAAGTGTTAAGTGTCTGAGGCCGGATTTGAACTCAGGTACTCCTGACTCCAGAGCCTGTGCTCTATCCACTGCGCCACCTAGCTGCCCCTGGTCTGCATTTTTGATCAACTATTTGTTCCTTTTTATTTCTTAGTTCATTAAAGTGATTAAAAAGATAATAACAATAATAATACATTATGTTTGTCTTGTGCTGCATAAGCTCAACACACAGGGCAGTCTTTTAAAGTAATCTATTACAATTCCTCAAGCAAGAATGGTCTTATGACTAGGGTCTTATGACTTTACTGGAGTGGTTTTAGGAAGTATATATTTTTCTCAGGGGCTGCTAGGTGGTGTAGTGCATAAAGCACTGGCCTTGGATTCAGGAGGACCTGAATTCAAATCTGGCCTCAGACACTTGACACTTATTAGCTGTGTGACCCTGGGCAAGTCACTTAACCCTCATTTCCCTGTAAAAAAAAGGAAAAAAAGGAACTAAGGAAATGTTATGGGCCCAGGCCACCACAGAAGTTCTCTGTGGTACATCAAAGAACCTTCTCCTTGAGAAACTAAACCAAAGGACAGACACACCTAAAGTGATAAGTGGAACCTGATCATGACTGAGCTAGCTCTGAGACCATCACCCTTCATGCCAGTCTCCCCCACCCCTGGGGAAATAAGATTAGGTGTGGCTGCTGCCTTTGTGGCAGGAGGAAGAGAGAAATGACTTGACAGATCCCCAGCCACCCCTCACCCAATTCCCCCAGCCACCACAAGAGGGGGATAGTCCTCCCTCAATAGGGGAACTTTCCACAGTCAGATGATCATCACTATCAGTCCTCTATAAAAGTTTCTGCCTGTCTCCTTCTCAAGGAGATTGGTATCTCAGAGCCACGCTCTGTGCCATGCCTTTTCCCCATGAGAAGTCCAAGGATTTCTCTGTTTCCCTTCCCTAGCCCCTAAATAAACTATTATCTTTATGTGCAAGATTTGTGTGCAAGAGGGTGCAATTCTTTAAAGAGGAATTCTAAGGACACCAAACCCCAACCCCTGTCCCAAACCCCTATCCTTATCCTAAACCCCTCCCCTATTTCCCCTATTTCCTCCATAACAGAAGTATATATTTTTCTTGATGTATTTTTTTTCACTTTTATCTAGCTCCTAAATCCTCTTGTTCCCTATAAAATAGATACACCTTTGGAAATAGGAAACACAAGTAAATCTTATCAACATTTATACTGAAGCATGGAAGAGCTTGTCATATACTTTACTGAGAGTTGATTTCCATAGGAATGAAAGGACAGGAAAGCAATGGAACCTTGGAGTGGTGACAAGAAACCGGTTAGGAAACTGTGGAGAAAGGATCTATGAGTGGACATGACAAAACAAGCTTTCTACTTCAAAATTTTTCTTAGGTCAGTCCTGTCTTAAAGTACAACTCTAACCCGCTTGTGAAGCTCCCAAAATCCTTTAGACTTTCTCTTCTACAAGGTTGATCAGTCTCTTTCTATAATTACATATATGTTCATGAATGTGCACAGAATTACGCATCTACGCAGGGATATAATTAAGAATTTTTTGTCTATTTGTGCAGTCTTCTTTTAACTCAACCTCTAAAATGTTATGTGGTATGATGATTGAAAATGTTAACATTCTTACAAAAGGCAGTGGGGCAAAGTAGAAAGCACAATGGATTTGATTTCCAAGGACTGAGATTTTGATCCTGACTAATATCTAACATCTTTGTGACAATAGGCAAGTCACTTAACTCTGGGCATCAGTTTTCTGATCTTGAACATGAGAGGTTTGCACTAGCTGACTGCTGTGGAATTTTCTAGTTCTAAATCCTATGGCTTGGGGTTGGTGGAGAAGGAAGAGAAGGTAGGGATTTAATTTGTACTAACTGGGATATTATTTGGAATAACTAGAAGTTGGGTTTTTTATGATTTTACAGAAAAAAAAATTTGAAGGATTCCTAGAAATGAATTCCATTATATTACCTAGAATTTTATATATAAATCTCTGTTAGATAAGTCCTAGTTGTTAAGTGATACAGTTAACTGCTACATTTTTTAAAAAGTAAAATTCAAAGTATATTGTGTTCTGAAATCTTGAAATTATGGTTTTGAAAATTGAATTTCTATGTTTTTATGTGCCCTTCCTATTATTTTGTAACCCTTAGATAAATATAGATTTAGAATTTCATGATTGGAATTCCTAGAGGGGATTTTTGTGAAACTCTACAGCAAAATGTGGTTGACACTTGCTCTGTGTTACCCTTGGGCTACAGTTTTGATCACAGTCTGAGTGGATTTATTTCTGTCAGCACAATGAATTTTATACTCATGTCATAGGTAAATTTTACAATCCGTTTGCCTCTTTCATGTACAAATGAAGGAAGAATGAATTCAATTATGTTATAATATTTCTGGCAAGAACTTAAAAATAAAGAAAGATATGAGCAGATATAAAATACAGACATGGGATCAATGTCCTCTTTGGTTCTGGTTAGTTGAGTAAATTTATTACAATGCCAAAAGGAGAACCTACTTTAAAGAAAATAGAGTAGTTGCAAAAACACAGTCATGATGACTAGAAACCAGGTGGGGAAAAATGATGGTTCTTTATATGCTAAGAGCTTAGAACTGAGATAGAAGTAATCATTTGCTTGCCTCGTTTGTTAGCACTTAGAAGCACTGCAGAATATTATATATCATCTTTCAATTTTAAAACAATTTTAAAGCACCTAAACCCCTTTTGCCCTGATATTGGACACAAGTGACAGTTGCTTTGAATTTTTTTTTAAAAAGTGTTTTCCCGATCATAGATTCCCAAGAAGGTTAAACATAAATTAGTCATAAAGCCAATGAAACAGAGAGGAAACGATTAGGCTTATGATTATCTCTCATTTTAGAGTGTTTTAATCTGACTAGTGTTTAATTAAGAAGAAAAAAGAATCTAATTTTATTTTATTATTTTTAAAAGCAATTTAAACCCTCCAACATTAATGTGCAACTTGCTAAGTAATGTGGTAGATCTAAGCCATGTTTAAGACAACAAAGTGCTATTTGATAACCTAGCCTTTCAGTGAACAGCTCTTCTTCCTGTCTTTGATGTGGTGCTGGTTTATTTAATCAATTATTAATCAAAGTTATGGCATTCTCCTTATATATTTAGGTAAAACTAAAAGATGCCTTTTTTGAGCCTTATTGCTTAAATAAAAGTTTAAACAGATTGTGGAAAGACTTGACTTGACTCTGGGACTAGTGGAGGGATTGAAGTTCGAGAGAACTCCTAACACACCGAGTGCTTAAATGCAAAGGCAGTTACAAAAATTAAAAAAAAAAAATTAAAAAGAGGCAATTTCCTAGTGCCAGATGATGAGCACAGGCCAAAGTATCCAGAACACTTTTGATAACCTTCCCTCTGATAACAAAAGGCAGTACAGATAATTTGATTAGTGTTTTCTTTGCACAGGTGTTAAAGTTGACAGGAAACAGCTGAAAGACACAGCGTTCTGGTGCAGGCTGGGCAGCTGGACACTTTGTGCATGGAGGAGCTTGAGCAGTTGGTAACATTTGGCAGCTTAACACAGTAAAAAATGACTGCTAGGAAAATCTCAACTGCTGCTAATTAGCAGCAATGAACTGTGGGTAGGACAGTGCGTTTTAATGTGAGAAGATTTTTACAGTAACCACCACACTAAGGGGGGGAAAAAAATAGAAAGAAATGCTCCCTAGCTGACCCTCCATGGCAGTCTAAGCTGCATATTGCAATAATCCTGTAAATTACTATGCTTTCTTATACAGTAACTTGGAGTTAATTAGTAATTTAACATTCCTCTACACTATTAAATGTCTTTCTTGCATTATATTATGTTGTTTCATGGGCTTACCTTAACACTAATGGGGTTTTGTTATATTTTCTCAAAACAGTAACAGTAAAATAAAACTGAGCTGGAAAATTAATTAGTTATCTTTTACCTTTGATTTACCTGTTATTAACAATTAAGTGGTAGTACACAATTTCAAAGTGGTTTCGGAGGTTATGTGGAGATGAATAGACTTCCAGAATGTATTGCTGGAGGAAAGTGAATAAAAATGAGTAGTGAGTAGTATGTTGCTTCTAGAAACTCTGCCAATGGGTTCAGAATGCAATGCAAATACATTCTGAACTAATGCTCCAGTGGGATGGGGTTGAGGTATGGGGCAGAGAGAGACAGAGAGACAGAGTCCAAGACAGAGACAGACAGTCAGATAGCCAGACAGCCAGACACAGACACAGACAGCCAGAGATAGACATACACACACATACACACACTCAGAGAAAGAGACAGAGACAGAGATACAGAAAGAGACAAAGACTGAGAGATGACAGAGACATAGAGGGACAGAGACAGAGAAAGAATGACACACAGAGACAAACACACACTGAGAAAAGAAACCATTTGGTTATGCCAAGACTACAGGCCTTAAAAATGTCTATGCAATGAAGGGGAAACATTCAATAATCTACTATTATTGATCATGGATTTTTTTCACTTTAAATGTGAAGACACAGGAGCAAGGGAATAGATCACCCTGCAGAGAACCAATATGAACTTCGCAGTTGTTGGCCATGGATGCTAAATAATTAGAATAAGATAGAACATCACAAACAATGATAACTTCAAAATAGGGAACTGTACTATGTGGGTATCTTTAAAAAATAGCATTTTAATGGATTAATCAAACAGAAAGAAAAACTGAAAAAATATTTTTTAAAAATTGAAAAAAGTCATATTTAAAACAGATGGCTTCCTTTCTTCTTAGAATCTGTATTTTCATTTTGAGTGAGACATGCCTGAAGCAGGATTTTAACTGGGTGCTTTCAATACTCTTCTTAAATAGACAACAGTAAAGAAACTGCTGTATTCTGTAAATTAAAAATAAAAGCAATGTTTTCATGCAGCCTCTCAAAGATCAATGAGAACCCTTCTGTGGAACAATTTGGTAAAAGCAGGGCTTCAGAGGAAGAAAAGCTAACGATATGGACACGGAAAGGGCTGAATTCAACACAAAACATTTCCAAAAGATTTTGTCTCTTGGGGCTCCCTCTAAAAGAAGTGTCTGCTACCATTTAAAACCCCATCCTTTGCAGCTGGATTTGAACATTCCATAAAAAATTCATCCGCGCTTTAAGAGATTTCTGCTTTTCTGTCCTCTCTATTGTTAGACAAATTGAAGTGTGCACTCTGAAGGAGTGTGGCAGTGAACTGAGAATTTATTTACTCATTCGATTCTAATATTGAGAGAATCTACTCGCTCCGTTCAAAGGGTAGAGCAACAATGCAAGTGACATCAGGTCACCCAGCACTTCATAGCTACCTGTGAGATAGAATTGTTCTCCTTGCAGATAGGAAGTGACTGAAACCTCTTTTTCTCATCAATGTCTATTATGATTGATGGCTCTATGGTCACATTGAATATGCCCTTTTTAAATAATTCACAATGTCATCACCATAGTACTAGTTTATAACTAGCCTGTTATTTTTACCTTTGTTCATTCACTATCAGAAGGTTAGATAAATTAAGTACTGTGGATTTGGGTAGAATTTATAACCAACCAAAGTGTAATGTTTGTAATCCTAGAATGACAAAGCAGTCATTAAAAAAAAAGTCCCTGAATGTTTCCTTTACAATTATTCCTGAAAGAAAATTCCGACAAAGCAGAAGCACTTGTAGCACTCTATATTGAAATTTGGATTTAGTGCTAAGTAAGTCATCAATAGGCATCCTAATGTAAAAGTCAGACACATTGAGCTGAAGCAGGTGGATTTTCACTTGGAATCTATTCCTATTTTAATATGAAGTGCTATAAAGCATTTATTTAAAGCCTGATATTAAAATTTGCAATTTGCTTTCAAATGGAGAATGTATTAGTAGTTAAAAGCAGCATCTTTTCCTTTCACAAGTGCAATGAAAACTGGTAAGGGGATATAGGGGGAGGGGAAAACTGATTAATTAATCCTGGCAGCATGTTATATAATAACTAACATGATATTCCAGATATATCTCTTGGATTGATTCATTTGTAGTTATTTGTTTGAAATTTAAAAATCAGAGTTTGTTATTTGTTTAAAATCTGATGCTAAACCCTGAAAAAAAATCATTTAATTTTAATAGAACTCCTTTAAAATGACCGTTTGTCATTTTTTTCTATGAATGGGCTCTCATTAATTATTCACTAAAAAGAATAATTGTGCCTTTTTCCTTTGTGATCTTTGCAAATTGCATGATATGACATGCTAAACTATTAATTAAAATATTAATTTAAAGGTACATGTACCACTTTGAAAAATCAAGATACCTTAGAATTCAATTTTTCTAGCAACCATTTTGTTGGTAACTTGAAAAGGATTTTTTGCATAATTTATCAATCAAGAATATTCATTTAAATTTTGTTTATTTTTTGAAATACCCTAAAAAATATAAACCTGTTATCCCCAAACACTTAGGTATGATCTGTTGAAGATGAAATTAAGGACAACTTAACTGAAAAGCACCAATGAAACATAAACACATATATAAGTATGTATATAGATATTTGTATACATACATACATATTTGCCTTTCTGTTACCATGGAGCTCAATTTGAATTCCTAAACATGTGTTGAACATCCTTTTACTTTTAATTGTGTGGTATTTCTCATTGTAGCCTGATGATATTTAACGAAAGAACATTGAAAGTCTGTGGACCTGGGATGACATATGGATGATTAAGTCTGTAACTCCCCCTGACAGAGCCAAGGGGGAAGCCTTAATGCTAGATATGTATTGCCACATAACCCTGAATACCCCAGTGAAAGGTACAGTATGGATTACATTTGTGTTTCCTGTTCACCTTTTCCTGATTGTGACTGGATAGAATTTAGGTGATTTTTCCTTGCTTTTCTTAGCAAGCATGCTAGGCACAGCTTCTACAGTTTATCGCATCCCTTCTTTCACTGTGCCATGAAGTGGCCACCAATACTTCTTCTGTTTGCCTGGGGATTTTACATTTACACTTGACTATAGATGGACTATAAAGAGCTTTTCAGAATGGAGAACTGAGGAACCTTCTACCACAAAAAAGTATTTCAAAGAAATATATGTGTATAATCCAAGCAAGAGAGAATATAGCATAGAGTACTGGACTTGAAGTCAGGAAGACGTGATCAAGCATTTAGAAACATACAAATTGCATAACTATAAGTGGAACGCTAGATAATACAATGGATTGAGCATTGGGCATAGAGTCAGGAAGACTTGATTTCAAATCTGGCCTCAGACACTTACTAACTGTGTGACCCTGGGCATGTCATTTAACTCTTCCTCAATTTCTTGAATTGTAAAATGAGCTGGAGAAGGAAATGGCAAACACCTCCAGTGTCTATGCCAAGAAAATCCCAAATGGTATCATGAAGAGTAGGATACAATTGAAAAGATTGAACAATTGTATAACAGTAGGCATGCCCCTGAAATTTTCAGTGGTCCTAGGCAATTTCTAAGGCTATTGGGTTCAGACTAGTAGCTAATGGTGGAGAGGATTTCCTAATCATATAAAATCATAGGTCAGGACCAATCAAAGAAAAAAATTACATAATAAAATCAAGACAGAGGAATTATTTTTGTCTTTGTTATATAGGTAATTGTCTTGATTTTTCATTTCCTCATAAGTTTATAGGACTTGTCTTGAAGGGGCTGTTTCCATTTATTTGAAAAAATGTTGTCCTTAACATACTTTGATGCCCTGCTGCCAATATAACAGTAATAATTGTTTTGTGCAGGGCAGCTAGGTGGTGCAGTGGATAAAGCATGGGCCCTGGATTCAGGAGGTCCTGAGTTCAAATCCAGCCTCAGACACTTGACACTTACTAGCTCAGTGACCCTGGGCAAGTCACTTAACCTTCATTTCCCTGTAATACACACACACACACACACACACACACACACACACACACATATAAATATATATATAACTTTGTACATTTTTCCATATTAGAGTATTTTATGGTTTCAGTTGTGACATGAGGATGAAGTTTCTTTCTCTGTCATGGGTTAAATGCCGTGCTGAGGAATTAAGGCTATGATTTGGAGTTCTGCAACTAACCTTAAGTGGTTCTGACTTTTTAAAAACTAGATTAAAACTTGTAAAATTGAAGGAATTAGAGGGTATATATATATATATATATATATATATATATATATATATACTCAACCCATTTCTGACTCAGCCCTGTTTCAAAAATAGAAGTATTTTGTTTTTCTAATGGTTCATTTTTAAAGTGCTTTAAAAACAGCACAAAGGTTTGTTTCCTATCATATCGGTACTTCCTCCCAATCATATTGTATAAATAAAACACAAAGGAGTACATGGAAATTTATGCAGATAAATTTAAAATATACTCAAAACTCTTTTTTCTTCTCAGTAAAATCCAGGCATCAAAATAGAGATGCTATTTTTAAACATAATATGAATTCAACTTTGAATTAATAAAATGGAACTAAAACAATAAAACAGTTTTATAAAGGTTGTATATTGACTCATAGTTTTAGGGTCTAAACACGCAAATCACAGAGAGGTCAGAAGCTTTCAAAATTACTGTTCATTTTTGTATATTTGTGGATGTGTACTGAGAAAATTTGGTTACTCTGGATGGAAAAGTCATTTCCAAGGTGAGCAAAGATACAGGGAGGAGGGAAACTAATGTAAAGGAAGAGTATTGAGGGATTAGAAGGTGAGTGAAAAGTCATGATAGGAAAAGGAAGGCAGAGCAAAAAAATAAAATGAGAGACAGAACTAATTGTGCCTTTAGATTCAGATAAAAGAAGTAGAGGTAATGCGAATATTTAAGGAATTAAGAAGGTGTATTTCTGCTCTGCTCCATAGATTGTTTTTCTGAATGCTGCTCTTTAAACTTGGCCCAGTTTCTCTTTCCTGTTCTTTGTAAGTTCTAGGCAATCTTATTAAGGAGAAAGTTCTCTTTTAATATAGTATTATTTTTGGATAGTATCTGAAAGTGTGATTGAGGTCCATCACTTTTAGTCCCGTCTGCTGACAGAATGATTAATTTGTTCCTATACTCTTGGATCTTTAACAAGTTGCTTTCACAATCAATGAATTAGTCAATAAGAATTTATTCAGTGCCTAATACATACTAGGCAATATATAGTCACTAAGCATAAACAGATGAATAAAGAAATAGTCCCTGCCTTGAAGGAGCTGACATTCTAATGAAGAGGACATTTACCTATATAGATACACTTCTACATGCAATTTCAGACTACAGTTCATGAGTTTTTTAAATTCATGGTCAGCAAGGTTCAGAAATGATCTAAGAAGAGTTTTATTTCAGTTTGAGAAACACTTTTAAACTAAAACCCATTTAAAAATGTTATAAATTTAATATTCAGTGAAAAAATAATAAAAAATAATTTAACCAAATCTGAAGTAAATGTCTGAATGAAACCACAAAATTGTATATATTTATATTCTGAATAAAAGAGGAAAAAGTACATCTTTAAAGAATTAAAAACTATCTTGAACAGTTGTCTTGGGTTTATAGAATACTTCCATTTCTAAGATGTTCTGGTTGGATATGGATTACTATAAAGCATCAGAAAGCTCTTCAGGATACTCTCTGGCTTCAGTTTCTCCATTTCTAAATGAGCAGGTAAAATTAGATGATTTCTAAGGTCCCCACCCTCTTCAAAGTTCAATTTTATGGCTGAGTGCCTTAGAATTGTTGATGAGAAGTCAGCAAGAGGAGAACCTGCTTCCTATTGGGAAAGGCATGCTAATAGATGTGGTGAAAATTAGAGAAATGCTCCCTGAAGGGAGGCGAAGTGCTTCCGGAATGCTAGGAGTCTTCTGGGACTCGGTCTTTTGGTACTTGGCCCTAGTGGTGATGGTATGTGGTGCATGTTCTGGAGCTGCAAGCAACTATAGACTTTCAGGAAGAGCCCATGGAATAATGTCAAATACCTCAGAAAAGTTAAAGAATATTTGGACTAGGCAATATGAATATTGGTGATCCCTGAGAGAAGTTTCAGTATAGTAAAGGGGACAGGAACCAGATTATGCTAGAGTAAGGGGCAAATTAATGGTAAGGAAACAAGTGTAGATAGCCTGTTCAAGAAGTTTGGTAGATGTGCCTATATTTGCAAGAGGATCGTAATTTTCAGAGAAATCAAATCAATAAACCATTTATTAAGCATTTATTATCTACCATACCCAGTGCTAAACTGAAAATTATATATAATACTTCATTAGAAAATGCCTTATAAATTTCTCATTTTATCCTCACAATAACCCTGGGAAGCAGGTGCTAATATTACCCCCTTGTTACAGATGATGAAAGTGAGGCAGAGAGATTTTAAGTGACTTGTTCAAAGTCAAATAGCTATTAAGTGTCTGTGACTAGATTTGAATTTAGGCCTTCCTAACTCCAGATCAAGCACTCTATCCATTGTTCCACCTTGCTGCACACAATGAATGTAAAGATAACAAATGTAAAGTGTTTGGTAACTTTTAAAGTGCCATGTGTTTGCCAACTAACATTAAATAATTTATTACTAGTATAATATGACACAAAATGAAAAAATGGAGGTGACTTACAGTCAGATAGCTAAAAAGTGTCTGAGGTTGGATATGAACTCAGGGCTTCCTGACTGCAATTCCAGTAGTTTATACATTGTACCATTTATCAGTGGAATAGATATTATCAGGAGTTGATTCACTTTCTATACATCTCACAGCAAATCTAACCACTGGGGACTAGACCCATTCTTTTTTTCTTCTGGTAAAATATTCAATTTTTATTGCATAAATGACTCTTGAGAACCATTTAAGTTTCTTTTCAGTAATAGTTGTAATTGCTAGTCAAAACACTGTTTCCTATTCAAATTAAAAACTATTTACTGACTCCATACTTCTGGAAAGGAACCATTTTGGAGGATAAAGAGAAACATAGATAATGGTACTTGACCTGAAAGAACTTCCAATCTATTTGGGGAAATAAGATACACATATTTCAAAAAGTAAACAATAGCTAAGGTAGGGAATTCCCTCCAGAGGAAGTTCCTTCTGTCAATTCAAATTAACATCTTCTTTGCAACTTAAAGTCTTTAGGAGTTGCCTACAACACTTAGAGGATAAATGAGATGCCCAGCCAGAGTGTTTCAAAGGTGGGACCAAATCCAGATCTTTTTGTTTCTGAAGCTGGTTCCCTATCCATGAGGTTGCACCTCTAAATAACATTTCCAAGCAACAATAGTATGAATAATGTTAATATTGATTAATGACCAAATGAAATATATAGAAAATATCAGAGGATTCAACAGAAAGAATGAATTACCTTGGGCTAAAACAATTAACAAGGCTCCATATAACAAGAGTAATCTGAGTTTGGCCTTCAAGAATGGGAAGTTTGGGAAAGGGTTTTTAGAGGTCAAAGAAAGAGGAAATGCAAAAAGAATGGAAGAAAAAAAATGTTAGTAAAATACAGATGACATAAGCATTCAAGATATACTTCAGGAACACTGAGGAGACCATTTTGAGTGTAATATAGAACCCAAGCAGGGAAGTTGGAAAACTAATTAGAGTCCTTCATATCTTGCTTCTAATGAAACAAATTCTTATTCCTATATTACTGTCTGTGGTCAATAAAAATGTATAGCATCTCCTAAGGAATGAAAATTCTATAGGAGGAGATGTCAAAAATCATCCTGATCCAGGGTATTAAACCTATGCCAAAGGAGTCTGGTTGTTTTTAGATCATACCTACTTCTCTCCCTCCAATTCATTTATTCATTTATCTACCAAATAATTATTAAGTATTTATAATTTGAAGATGAACTTACTACATGATAGAGAGAAGTTTAGAGATGATATTGTCTTGCATTCCAAGAGGTTACAGTCTAGTAGGGGGTTGGAAAAGCATATGTAAGTGGCTATATTATATAACATTAAACATTAAATAATATTATACAGATTTTTTTCCTATTCAGAAGAATATGAAAATGGATTAGCAAATATTTTGAAGGTAGACAAGGATTGCTATATGAGTAGAGCAATCAGATTAATCATACATACAACACATATAATATATACACATGTGCATACACATGAACATGAATATGTATGTATATCTGTATATGCACCATGCATATATCCTATAATTCAATAAACATTTATTAAGAACCTATTATATGTCAGGCACTTTGCTAAGCACTGGAAATACAAATAAGAAAGAGTCCCTGCCCTGAAGGAGCTTACAATCTAATAATGAATGAAGATAACACACAAAAAGGAAGTTGGAAAGTAGGGGTAGAGGAGATGGCACCCCAGGGGTATCTGACATCTTGTTTTGTGGAGTTGAAACCAAGCAAAGTTGCAGCCAGGAAAGTGTAATGAGCTGTAAATCAAGGTTCTACTCTTTATAAAGGAAAGCTTTGGGTAGAATTTAGTATTTCATCCTCTGGCCCTCCAATAAGAGGAGAGAGGTGGATGAGGGAGGTGGAAGGTTTTGAATATCCAAGAAAACAGCTTGTTAATGAGATCTGAAGTGATGAACCTATCCTGGGCAGGCATCTTCTTCCTTGACTGATATATACCTATAACTATGCACATAACTATACATATATACATACACACACATACACATATATGTAGCTTATTAACTCCAGATCTAGCCTTAAAGCCAAGAACACCTGGGTTCTAGTTTTGTATCTGTCACATTCTGGCTATGTGACCCTGGTCAAATCATTTAAACACCTTGTACTTGTGCTATGGGCAGCTCTCTGAGACTACAGATTTCAGAGAAGGTTCTAACCTGCATTGGGAGCAGGAGTTTCTTCACCTGGGAGTTCTCTATGCCAATGAAACCATAGATCCGGTCCTTATTCCTATCACTATTTATATATACAAGTTTATACACAAAAGCATATATATATATATATATATATATATATATATATATGCAAAAGTCTATGATTTAGCCAATACTGTGCTGGTAAATATATATTTTTTAAAACTTTGTGTTCCAACTTGTCCTCTTCCCTCCCTTCCTACCCCCACCCCAAGAACTCAAATAATTCAATATAAATTATACATGAATAGTCATGGAAAACAATTCTACATTAGCTAGGTTGTGAGAGAAAACAACTCTAGGGGAAAAATGTATATATAATATATATTTAAGTTTAATCTGCATTTTAAAGTTTTCTTCATCACTTTATCAACAAAACAGGAAACCAGTCCTTGAGTGTAATGTTTGTCAATTTCCAAGGTGCAGATATTCACACTGAAAATTGAACAATTAACCTTTGTAAGCGAGGTAGAAGAGGCCTAACATTCCCCTGGATGGAGCTAACCTGCTACCTCTAGTTGAATGAAATTCAGATCATTCTAGAGATTTCTTGTATTGTAATATTTATAGTAGAACCCATCTACTACTCTGTGTGTGTGTGTTTGTGTGTGTGTATGGGTGTGGGTGTAATACATGGAAAAGGATGATAGCATTGGGGGAAATGCCATGAATATAGGTTATGGTGTGTTCTACTACATAGTTTATAAGATGGGGAGTCCCTGCTTTGATTGACTTTAGTTCTTTTAGAGGCAGAGGATGGGCTACATAGCTATAGCTTCAAACTTAAACTCTGTTTTTTCCTTGAGTAAATGCATACATACAAACACATACAGAGAATAATAGAATATTAATGAGATTCAAGAGATATATGAAAACATTTCTTGAAAATTAGAAGAAAAATACATGTATTTAATATATGTACATATACATGTACATATGTATATACATGCATGTACATGAGTATATAATGCATGTATGTAATTTTCCCCTAAGCCTGTAGTTTCATTACTAAAAAAAAAGATGCCAGGTACAAGTCTCTGATTTATGGCTGTGGACTTTAATTAAGTATAACCCAAGTCTCCAAAAGCTCATTGGTATGGGACTTTCTCTTCATTTGTGGAGATCAATGCTCTGTGCTTGCATAGGACTGGGAGTGGGGCAGAGCTGATAAAAACTGGAGAGAAGAGAGTTCTTCAGTCTTCTTTGAGCTCAAGATTTGTTTTATTCTCTTTGGGCTTATGGCACTTCTGGCTGTCAGCTTCAAGAGAAAAGATGGAAGATGCCAACTATACTTCAGTTTGCTGAAAGAAAAGACTCTGGGAAAGAAGTTGATATGAGAGGAGCTCTTTGATTAACTTCCCCTTCAGTAAGATATAATTCTCTCTCAGTTGAGCTGAGTTACCTCAATATCAAGGGGAGAGTTCCTTCATTCTATTTTTTTGTATATATTCTCCTATACATGCTTTTTCTGACTTCTATATTGCTATAAAATTGGATAAGTAGGTTTCTTTGGTAATTGATATGTTTGTTTATTGTGGACTTATTTTGATAGGAAAGGAATCAAGACTTTGATGTAAAACTTGGGTCTTTGATCTCTCCCATTAAAAATAGCAGTCAAAAGTTAGCTCAAACCTGAAAACCACTTAGCCTAGGATAATAATAATATTGAAAGGAACAAATAGATATAACTTTAGCCCAGTTCCCCCTTTCTCTGAGGAGAACAGAGTGACCAAGTTTCTGGCTCCCAATTTCTTGTTTTCCCTCCTGGCAGGAATTAAAATCTCCCTTGGAGAAGGGTTGAGGAGAAGAGGCTAGAGTTTCCTCTTAGGCTAGAAGAGGCTAGAGTTCTACCTACCTTTGAGCGGCATAACAACATCCCTATTCTACATGTGGGGAACAGCTTTGCAACACATCCTATTTTCTGGGTTTCAAGAGACAATATGATAGTAGTTCTTGCAAATTAGAGGAATTTTCCCCCCTGAGACTGTCGTCTCATTACTAAAAAAATAAAGGTGCCAGGGACAAGTCTTTGATTTAAGGCTGTGGACCTTAATACAAGTGAAGAGAGAGCTGTGATTATGATACGCATTGTTCCAGGATCTGTTATTTTGCTGTTTTAATTTCCTATGGCCTGTTTCATGCTGGCCTCAGGGCTCACTTTATTTCTGCTATAAGTGTTAAGGTGGATTTAATTGTATTTTATTTCCATACTCTCATGTCTATCAAAATGGTGAGGCAGGAGTCTGACCTAGGTTAAGAAGCTATGAGAAAGAATTTGGGAGTGAATAGATCAACCAAATTTACCTGGCAGGAAAAATAACTAGTGTGATTCAGCAATTTAGTGTCCTTGTTACCTTGCCTGGTATTATATTTTTACTTAATGTAGAGTTTCTATTTCTAAAGTAGATTCTTCTTTCTTATTGATCTTTCTCTGCACAGTGAAACCCTTTTTTCTTTAATAAGAATATTTTCATTTACAAATTTGACAAACCTCAACGAACAAAAACTTTCATATATATGAGCAAAAACTAAAAACAGTTACTTGGAATCATAAACGTAGCATTCACAATTTGAGAGATGTAAGCTAACTATAGCAAAATAATATGACATATTTTTGTTTACATGTCCATTTTCCACATCAATTTTTGCATATTTTGAAGTTTTGTTTTCATTATGTCTATATAGCTGTAATCAGCATCTATAGTGTTTTCTTAATTCTATTTTCTTAATTATTTATTTCCTATACATTTTTCATAGTTAGGATGATTTACATAGTTTATATTTTACCTTGCATGACTCTTACTTCCTTTAGAACATGTTTATAAGAAATGTAATTTACCAAGGTGAGAAACATTTTCCCTCCAGGAAAATTTTATATGCTTATTTATTTATAATACAGCTCAGCAGATTGACTTCCAGATTGGAATGTTCAAACTCACTCTATCTTAGCTCCAGAAATTATAGTGTGGCTCTGGATCATCTCCATTCTGAGCAACTGGCAAGAAGATGTTATCAGGCAACATGGCATGATAGAAAGAATAATTGATACTAGGTTCAAATCAGGTATTTATTAGGTATATGACCCTGAATAAATAATATCAACTGTTTTTATCTACAAAATATGGATAACTCCCCACCTCAGCCCATATACAAACGCAGACCCATTACCTCTCAGAATAGATATGAGAAATATACTTTGCCAGCTTGAGATGGCCATTGAAAGCTGGTTCTGAGTTTTCTGAGGGACTTTAAAAGGGTTTATCATTAACATCCTAGAAAGTCAGACTTTGAGATTGATTGCAGGAGTTCTATCAATTATCAGTGTCCTGAATCAAGCAGGAATCCAAGAAGTGATACGTGTCCAAAGGTATCAGGTTTTGGAACAAATGAAAGTTGTCTTCAGTACTGCTGATTTTGCTCCCACCAAACCAAATCTGCTTAACCAAAATAAAAGACCCTACTTTTATGCAGTCCATTATAATCCAGATAGTTCTTTTTTTTTAGAAGACTGGCAAATTTTATGATCTGCGCTCTGGAAATATCCTACATATTGGGAAGAGATGGCCCATTGACTTAGATGTATGTGCTATGTCAAGGCATGGTGGAATCTTGGAGATCAATTAACAGGAACAAGTTGCAAAAAGTTGGTTGTATCAGATCTATGCATTCATATGATTAATAAAGTACTGCCCACATAAGACTCAATACTTGGCATGGAGGGAATAAAAAATGCATACACAGAACAAATTCATTCATTTAAAATATCTAGAATATGAATGTTTCTTACAAAAGATCATGAGATTCTTTTTGTCCTGTAAAGAAATGTATCTCTCAGATTTCAACTCAGCCCTGTAATCTCTGAGGTGAACAAGGTAAGAAGCATGAGCCTATGAGGCCTCTCTGGTCTACTGATGCCACTGAGCGTACACTGAAACAGATACATGACTCTGACATTTTTTATTACATGCAGAGCAATTGAACTTAGTACATTCTAAGGCAGCATTTAGAATAGTACTTCAGAGAATAGTTTCTGGTCAAATCGATAATATAGCATGAATAAGGTGATTTGAAAAATGGAAAAAATAACATTCCAGAAAGAAGATGATTTTTGTTTAATGCCTAGCCAAAATAGTAAACTTAAGCCTTTGAGGAGTCTACATTAATTCTGTATGACCATTTTGATTCAAGTAAGTTTGCAAACTTTACAATCAGTTCTAATAACTGGTATGGGTTCTCCCATTATCTAACTAAAATAGAGACAAAGAGTTCACAGTTGTAAATTGTTGCTTTTCTTTTAATTGCTGAAGGCTGCTACATGGGTATTTGCAGTCTACAAAAAGAAAAGAAAAAGGGGGCAGCTAAGTGGTGCAGTGGATAGAGCACTGGCCCTGGATTCAGAAGGACCTGTGTTCAAATCTGGCCTCAGATACTTGACACTTACTAGCTGTGTGACCCTGGGCAAGTCACTTAACCCCAATTACCTCAAAAAAAAAGAAAGAAAGAAAAAGAAAAGAAAAGAAAAGAAAAATAAAGGCATGATGACAAATTAGTTGACAGAGTTTATACCCATAAACAAAAGATAGGACAATGTAGAGTAATTTTTTTCCTATTATTATTGTTGTTTGGCATCAAATATGTGATTCATTACTGTGGGAAAGATCCATAACTTATAAAAATCAAATGGCTCTCATTTTAGGGATAAGAAGACAGACTTGATCATGATTGTTACCAAGAAAGTGTATGTTACAGATGAGACCTGAACATAGATCTTTCTGATAATAAGGCTATCCCTTTAGTCACAATATCAAGCTGCCTCTCAGCCATGTCCATATCATTTGAAAATGGACTAAATCAAGTTGACAACTCTCTTTAAAAGGGAATGAAATCCAATCAGGGACCCTGACTTATGATCTGAATAGAGTTATCTTAGAGGCTCCTGGTTGTGGTTGGAGTGTCAAAATTCCACATGATTATACTTGGGTTCTGCTAAATTGATTCACTACTTAAAAAAAAAAAAAATAGGAGAAGGGAGGGGACCAAAATGCTCTTATCCATAAGAAATACTTGTTATGGCCAAGATTGTTTTCCCCCAAAAAACCCATGTTAGATGGGATTGAAGTGTCTGAATGGAAGTCTTTAGTTTACGAAAATTATAATTATTTTGATTTTTGTCCACAGTCAGCTTGAAATGTTTCAAAACTCTGCAGGTGCTCACTGTTATAACAAAACCATAGAACAGATGGTGCAAGGTACCAGGCCAGCTCAAGGGATTAAATGCGAGGCTTTTGAAATTTAAAATTAAAGCTGGGTGATCTTGGGAAAACCTGCCTGCCAAACAAGCTTTCTTAAAAAAAAAAATTAAAATTAAAAAAAAAAAGTTCTTCAAGTTCTCCTGATGAGCTTATTTACATTCAAATGAGGGGAAAATATTAAGCACTTACACAATGTGCTTCACAGTATAGAGCCAACTTGACCAAATTAAAATGTGAAATGCTCACTTCCATTATGGTTCTGATGTTTGTCATGCAGAGACCCCTTTGGTAGCTCCCTCTGTAATTTTCTTTAGGGAAAAGGAAACACATTTCTGGGTGCTAAAGCTGATTGGTCATGACCTCTGCTACTGGGAAACTATGTTTCACTCTTCCTTGGTTCTCTTGTGAAGAGTTTAAGGGATTTTTTCAACTTCTGTTTCTCCATGCCCAACCAAAAGAGAAAGAGAGAGAGAGAGAGAGAGAGAGAGAGAGAGAAATTGACATGAAAGTTGGAATAAGAGGCTAGGTCTAGTCATTAAGTAAGGAGGGTCATTGCGTACATAGTCATTATTAGTCATGGTCATAGATTTAGAACTGGATAGGATTGTAGAGGTCACCGAGGAATCCTATTTTCCACTTGAAATCATTTCAGGTTTCTGAAATGAAAGAAAAGGGATGAATGTGAATAGTGTAGGGTAAACTCTAGAATCTGTTGAATAAAGTTAAGAAGCTGTTGTCTAAGGAAAAAGTGGCAAGATCTGTTTGAGGGTAATATATTCCTATTGTTAAGAATATTCTCTGATTTTTTTACATATTAATACTGAAGTTGTTTTATACTGCCATGATAAAGACATTTATAATCAGGGGAAAGGTATGCTCTTTTAAAAAGTTTTCAATTTGATATTAGAGAATCTTGGATTGAATTCTGGCTTTGTCAGGCAAACGAGCAGACATCAAGTATGTATTAAATGCTTGCTATGCGTTAGGCACTGTGCCAAGAACTGTGGATACAAATCAAGAAAAAAAAGAACAATTCCTTTCCTCAAGGAGTTTACATTTTAATGGGAGAAGAAAACAACTAAAAAGTCATTTAAAAGGGCAGGGATAGGGAGGAGAAGGTATCTGTATGGAGACAAGGTAAAGAAACCCAGAGAAGCTGAAGCAGAGTAGGGAGGTGAATGAAGCATGAAAGAAACTCACCAAGGGGGTGGGGGTGGGGGAAAGACTGTTGTGGTAGAGAGATGTTCTGGGGTGAAGAGGCAGCTGACATTTGGTGATAAAGTCTAAAAAGTCATAAGTATAGCTACTGCACTTGACTAGCAATAAATTTTCCTGGGCCTCAGTTTTTTAAATATCACTTTAAAATATGGAAAGCCATTTATACATGTTATCTTATTTGATCCTATTATATCAGCCCCACCTTACAGATAAAGAGACTGAGGCTGAAATGGATTGAGTGACTTGCCCAGGGTCACACAGCTTGTAAGTATAGGGAGGGTTTGAACATAGGACTTTCTCATTTTGACCTTGGCCAAAATTGCTTTCTCTAAGGGCTACTGGCTCCTCATCCTCAAAATTAGGGGATTGGCCTGGATATCCTAGGTCTTTTCTGGCTCTAAATTTAAAATCCTTATAACATTTAGTGATCCACCAAACATGTCTTTTCTGAGCTCATGTCCTTGTTATTCAAAATTCTGGAAATACCTTATTTTAAGCATGTGTCATGAATATATGTTTTGAATAAGTGAAATGGGTCGTGTCATTCCAACCTAGGCTTAGGTCATGTATACAGTGTTGCCTGACTTCGAATCTGGTTCTCTAGGTACTTAATCTCAGTTCCATTATGCCCTCATCATAATCAATGTTTTCATTCAAAGTTGTTTTTTCCCCCTATTGTTCCTACTACGCTCAACACAATGTGTCAACACCCCATATCATCTTCTACTGCCTTCCCTGCTCTGGCAGCAGTAGAATAAGGAAAACAGAGCATGAAGAATTCTCCAATAACAACTGATATTTGTTGTTGTTCAGTCGTTTTAATTGTGTCTAACTCTTTATGCCCCCATTTTGGGGTTTTCTTGTCAAAGATACTGGAGTGATTGGCCATTTCCTTTTCTACCTCATTCACACATAAAGAACTGAAGCAAACAGGGTTGAATGACTTGCCCAGGGTCACACAGCTAGTAAGTGTCTGAGTTTAGATATATATATATTTTTTTTAGTGAGGCAATTGGGGTTAAGTGACTTGCCCAGGGTCACACAGCTAGTAAGTGTTAAGTGTTTGAGGCCGGATTTGAACTCAGGTAGTCCTGAATCCAGGGCCGGTACTCTATCCACTGCGCCACCTAGCTGCCCCTGAGTTTAGATTTGAATTTATGAAGGTGTCTTCCTGATTTCAAGCCCCATGCTCTATCTACTCTGCCACCTAGCTGTCCAACTGATATTTATATGGTACTAAAACTCTGGAAAACCTTTACATACATTATCTAAGTGCTTGAGGTGGGTTCAAACTAACCCTTTCTAATTCTAGATTCAGTACTCTATTCACTAGACTGTACTGCTTCTTTTTTTTTTTTTTTAATAATCTTCATAGGATCTTTTTGTTTTTGTTTTTGTTTTGGGTTTTTTTTTAATTTTTTTTTTTTTTTTGGTGAGGCAGTTGGGGTTAAGTGACTTTCCCAGGGTCACACAGCTAGTAAGTGTCAACTATTTGAGATCAGATTTGAACTCAGGTCCTCCTGAATCCCTGGCCAGTGCTCTATCCACTGTGCTACCTAGCTGCCCTGACTGTACTGCTTCTATAAGCATCCTCACAGTCATGCATCCTAAGCTTTGCATTTTTTCATTTATTCCTCTGTTTATGTTCATGAGAATATTAGATTAGCACAAATGCCATGGTGATATGTTTAAGAGAAATAGAATGAATGAGCCATGACTGAGTTAAAAAAATGATTATGAAGATAGCTAGACAAAACTCTAATGTGTTTACATTGGTTGTGGTGCAGTATGTTGCTCTTAATCATCTTCACAGCCAAGTGTGGGAATTGACCAAATCTATCATATCCCATTCCATTTATTAATGTACTTAAATGGCATAATTAATGCATTTCTTTCATTATAATAATGACTGATATGAAAAGACCTGGATTCAGATCACCTGAGGACCTGAATTCAAGTTCTAATTCTACTGTTAATGAATTAATCAATCAAAAAGCATTTAGTAAGTGATCAGAATGTATGAGGCACTCTAGTAGGGCCTGGCAATACAAAGACAAAAGAAAAAGAGCCTCTACTCTCAGGGGGCTTCCATTCCATCTAGGGAGAAACATGTACATATATAGGTATGTATAAACATATACTACAAATAATGTGTTTGGAGATTAGTAGCTGGGAGGATCTGAAAAAGTTTCATGTAGAAGGTGGACCTCTAATTTATTTTTGAAGGAAACTAGTATTCAAAGAGTTAGAGATGAGGAAGTGTATTGGTTTGGGGAACTGCTAGTGCAAAGACAGAAACAGAAAATGAAGTAAACTGTATGAGGAAGAATGTACAGGTTGATCAGACTGTAGTGAGCAAGGAAGAGAATAATATGTAGTGAAGAAGGAAATCATTAGTTTGGGGCCAGGTTGTGAAGTACTTAAAAAGGAAAATAAAGTATTTTATATTTGATCCTAGAGAGATCAGAATAGGGATACACTAAAGATAGTATATGTAACCTTGGGCAAGTCACTATATTATTCAGGTCCTCATTTTCTAAGTAGATTGAATTAAAACATCTCTAGTCATTCACTTCTAAATTCCGTGTTCCTAATTGCCATTTATTACACAATCAGTTGGATTAATCATAGAAAATGTGTCAGTTTTTCATATGCGTGGGGTCACTGTTTTTATCATCCTGTGTCACATAAATTTTATCATAAAATTAAGAAAAATAAAACAATTGTTTTATGCAGAAATTACTCATTTCCCCTTGCTAAGTTGATGAATATTTAAAAAAGAATTCCAGTCCCAGAAAACACAAATCAAAGTCTGTGTTCTCTAAGTCCTCTTTATTTTAATAACTTTATAAGGTTTATACTTAAAGTGACGCCACTTCCTTATCAGAACAGGGTCATAGTTTTCTTTAGATTTACAAAAGATCATTCTTAATCATAAGCTTAATGGGAACATTTAAGCCACAATGAGGAAAACACCTACTGAGTGAAAAGCAGCAGTTCCATGAAGTCTGATGGGTTCCTTGGCCAGAATTTGCCAGACTCCCGCACAGTCTGCAACAGCTCTATTTAAAGCCAAAGTGGCTGGCAAATATAATAATACTGGACTATGTTTGCTTGTGCCTTTTTTAATGTGCTAGATAACCTATTAATCATAACTTTATATTCATATGCAAAATGTGCCTTGAGGACAATTTAATCATTTATTACAGGCACTTTCTGTATTTACTTTCCCTTTCCTTTCCTTTCCTTTCCTAAGAGCTTGTGTTCATTAACTAAACATGTTACAGACTATGAAGACTATGATGGGCACAGCAAATTCACTGTACGAATGAACCTTGGGACCTCAGAAAGGTAATGTGTTGAGTCTCAAGTAGATCAGAGACTGAACTGGTGGTACCTGGTGCCAAGAGACTTGAGAGAAAGAATGACAATGGCAGAGACAGCAAGCTGATGAGGTTTTGTGCCATCCAAGGCCAATTTGGTTATGATAATTGACTGACTTTGCCTTTTCTTCCTTCTTTCATGTACCTGACCTGTCTTGTCTTAGTAAAGGTTTTAAAGACTTTAATTAGGTATTCTGGTTCTAGAGATGAAATAGAACAAAAGTCCGCCAGGATCAGACCAAACCTTTCTGCTTTGTACACCAGACATTTGATTGTGAAGGTCTATTTGGCAGGTACAGACTGGCAAGCAGAAATGATATAAATTAGCTGGGAAGGGCTAAAATTAGGTTCAGAGAGCAATCTATTTTTTTTTTTTTAATGAAAGACAATCTGGGGCTAAGGTCATCCATTTGTCCATCTGTTTCATTGTGCTTCACCATTGTTCTATGTCTGGTTCTTTATCAGCTTCTCCTGTCACAGAGCCTGTATTTATTCTGGCTGATACTTTGAAAATATGAACGGTAATGTCAAGGCACCTGGGAGAGTGTCAAGACATTAACTCCAAATATGCAGTTCTTAGAATGTTTTTCTGCTAAACTTTTTTTCTTAGGAGGTTTTCTATTTATTTAAAAAAAAAATTATGCTGTCTCCATGATCATGAGTGTTCCAGATGTAAAGGCAATAACATCTCTAGAAAAGGGAAGGGAAAATACTATTACCACTATTGCCAAGTAAAATCTGATCAGTTATACCCTATAAAGACATCAGAATTATAGTCTGTAATATTTTGATGCATGGTAACATGGTTACATTTAAACTCAGAAGTATATTCTTTTAAAAATTATATTTCTTTTCTTACAGTTGCAAGTGTTTAAATCTATTGATTCCCAGGGTTCCTCCCTCCAGTCTTTTAAAATGTCACTGATTCTTCTTAATGTAGCCCAGTAAAACACTATAAAAAGGCAATGTAAAGTTTTTTTTTAATTAACTAAACACTTTTTATTCCTCCCACCATTAAAATGAAAAAAAAATACATTTGTAATAAATACACACGGTGAAACAAAACAAATTCATATTAACCATACCCTGCCCCTTAAAAAAAATAACATTATGCCTACTGAGTCATCATCCTTTCTGTCAGGAAGTGGGTAGCATGCTTCATCATAGGTCATCTGAAATTATAATTGTCATTTTGTTGATCAGAGTTGTTGTCTTTCAAAGTTGTCTGTCTTTAATAGTGTGACTTGGACTTGGCAGGAGGACAGATGCAGGGCTCTGTTAGAGATAGTTAGATGAAGTTTGCTTTTTACCTTTCTCTCTCTCTTCACTAACTTCTGATGCACTTTAATAAATACTTAAAAGTCTAAACTCTTGCTAAAGCTTCTAATTTAAGGTGTTCACTCATTAGATATTAGACATCATAGCTGGAATTTTAGGCCCTTACAGAGGGCTAAGTGACTTGCCCAAGGTCACACAGCTAGTAATTGTCAAGTGTCTGAGGCCAGATTTGAACTCAGGTCATCCTGAATCCAGGGCCGGCGCTTTATCCACTGTGCCACCTAGCTGCCCCGAGTTGCTTCTTTTTTACCGATAAGGAAACTGGGTTCACAGAGATAGAATTACTTTTTTAAAGCCATAGAGCAAAGTCATAAGGATAAAGACCAGACAAGAAGTCAGATCTCCTAATTCCTCAAAAAATGATTTTCCACTACGCAAAATACATTGCTGCTTGAAGTACTAGGTTGTTGATTCAAACTATTTTTTCCTGAGGCTTTCTAATCATAAAGAATATGAAATATACCCCTTTTCACACTCTGTCTTTATTGCAATCTCTGATAAAGAGTTGAAATTTCTTGCCAAGGTCAACCCCTCGATCATACCTTTTATTCCATTTCCTTTCATTTTCTCTGGTACGTTCTGCCTACAATCATTCCCCCTTCACAACTTTAATCTTTATCTACTGGCTCCTTCTCTGGAAGGAGAAGAGGTCCAAATATATGTCCAGGTCTTCCTCATCCTTAAAAAAAATCCCTCACTTGATATTATGATCAAACTATTTTCTTTACAAATAATCAAATTCTTAGAAAAATCTCTTCACCCTTCGCCTCCACTTTCCCCTCATTTCTTGGTCTTTTCAGAATAGCTTTCAGTCTCATTACTCAACAAAATTACTCTCTCCCAAGTTATTAATGATCTTTTAATTGTCTAAACTAATGTTATATTTTTTTAATATTCAACCTTCTTGACCCCACTATAGCATTTGACACTGGTGCCCATTCTCACCTCCTAGATATTCTCTTGGTTTTCATGACACTACTTTTTGTTTGTTCTCTTTCTACATGTCTAAACATGACTCAATATATTTTGCCTACTTATCATTAATGACCTACCCCTTAAGTGAGTATACATGCAAGACACTGGCCAGGCTCTCTTCTCTCTCATTCTCTCTTATGGTAACTTCTTTAGCTTCAATGGGTTACATTATTTCAACACATAAAACTCCTGAATTTTATTTCTGGCCCTGAATTTTCTCCTGAGCTGTGTTTCTTATCACTAGCTGTATATTCTCCATTTCAAAATGAATGTGGATTAAGCATCTGAAATTTAACATGCTCAAAATAAAACTCAATATGTTTCTCCAAAACTCATTCCTCTTTTTATTTCCCCTATTTATTTTGTAGGAAGCACTATCTTTCCAGTAATCCAGGTTTATAACTTTAGAATGTTCCTTAACTCCTCACTCTTTCTCCTTCCACATAAGCCAAAATCTTTTTCATTGTTATCAAAGTAAGATGGTGAAGTTGAAATTATCTGGGACATGAGAAAGAGAGAATACTGGTTTACTGCTGCATTTTTATATCCAATTATCTATGGCTCTTTGGTGTCGAACATATTTTCTCCTGTGCTCCTCACCACTTTTTTTTTTTTAATTTAACACTTTGCTCCCTTGAAAGTAATTAAGGGAGATGTCCAGTGATTGGGAAATGACTAAACAAATTGTGGTACATGAATGTAATGGACTTTAATTACTATGCTATAAGAAATTTTTATGGGCCCAGAGTGCCCCAGAAGTTCTCTGGGGTACATCAAAGAACCTTCTCCTTGAGGAACTAAACCAAAGAACAGACACACCTAAAGAATTAAGTGGAACCAGATCCACAAAGGAGCTAGCTTCAGGGCCATCACCTGTCATTCCAGTCTCCCTCACCCCTGGGAGATAAGATTAGGTATGGCTGCTGCTTTTGTGGCCTGAGGAACAGAGAGATGGCTCAAGAGATCTCAGCCACCCCTCAACTCCTCCAGCCACCACCAGTGTGGGGGTGGTCCTCCCTCAATAGGGGAACTTTCTACAGTCAGATGATCACCTCATCATACCACTGTCAGACCTCTATAAAAGTATCTGCCTGTCTCCTGCTCGAGGAGGTTGGTATTTCAGAGCCATGCTCTCTGCCATGCCTTTCTCTCCATGAGAAGTCCAAGGATTTCTCTCTTGGTTTCCCTTCCCCAGCCCCTAAATAAAGTACTATCATATTCTATTGGATTTGTGTGTAAGAGGGTGTAATTCTTTAAAGAGGAATTCCTAAGAACCCCAACCTGAACCCCAAACCCCAAACCCCTGCCCCTACCCCAAACCCTCTACCCTACATCCCCACAATAAAATGACAAATATGATTAATACTGTGAAGTATAGAAAGATTTACCCAATCTTATGCAAAGTTAATTAAGCAGAGGCAAGAAAACAATATGCACAATAACCACAACAAGATAAATTGAAAGGACAATCACCAAAAATAAATCAAAAGCAAATTTTGTAAAATTGCAAAGAACAAGCTTTGCTTCAAAGGAAAAAAAATATGAGAAAACACTCCCACCCTGGCACTTTGAATAGATGGGAGGTCCATAGGTCCATGAATGTGGGACATTGCACATGCTTTCAGACTTCTTTGATGTGTTCATTGGTTTACCTAAATTTTTTTCTTTCTTTTAAAACAAATAGTTTTTTTTTTATTAAATGGGAAAACTTTATGGGAAGGTAAAGGTAAGGATACTGGGTAATATTTTGGTGATGTAAAAAGAAACATGAAAAGCATCAATAAATTTATTTTAAAACAATAAAGTGAATCAAGGGTCTTCCTTATAAGTATCTACATTTCAGACAAGACAGTAATTGGCATCGGATATTGTTAGAGAAACTTCTAAATTCAACGCATCAGAAGTTCCTTGAGTTCTTAAAAGCAAAAAGTATTGGATCTGAAGAAAAATCTCATTTATTCCCTTGCTGTTCTATCTACTTGGTTAGTTCTTTGCAAAATTTTTGACTTTAGAAAGACTTCTCCTTATCACCCAATGTCTTCTTTTCTACTATCTAAAGAAGGAACAGTCATTTTAATAGTCTTAGTAAAATGCATCAAGGAGTCCATTTTCCCTAGCCAGAAGTTCAAGGACTTACATTCATTGACCCTACCCTACTATTCCAAACTTATCTAGTGCTAATTATTATAGAATGTCAGCATAAGAAAGGATTGTGGAGGGCTTTGAATGCCAGGCAAAGTCATTTGACCTTTACTCAGGAAGTTAAAGGGAAGCAATATAAACTGATCTGTGTATAAGAAAGATTATCCTGACTGTGATATAAAGGATAAATATATAAGAAAGGTGCAAACATGGTGCTTTATGATGTCTATGGGGGGAAAGGTCATTCTTGCTGGGTGGATCAGAGAGGATGGAGGATTTGAGCTGGGGTTTAAAGCATGGAAGAATTTCCACAGTTAGAAAGGAAGGGGCAAAGGCATTCAAGGAAGCTATGGGAAGCTTCTGCTTTGTTTTATAGGTATGTCAGCTACTATATTCATCTAATATTAAAGAACCTCTTCTAGGTCGAAAGGGCTAGGACATTGCACCTATTTGTTTCTTAAAGGGGGTCCTTTTTGATAACCACAAATTTACTGAGAACTGACTGATCCCCACCTACTCTCCATTCCCAGGTCAATGAATTGCCTGGGGCTGACCTATCTTTGTCAATTCCAGAGTCTTGATTGACTTATGGATCTCCCCTAAACAATCCCCTTCTAAAGATTCCACACCTTACTCCCTAGACTTTAAGTTATCATGTAAAGGGTCTATTTACATAAGCAGTTTCTATTTAGAGTTAAGTAGCTTCTATACTTAAGGGTAGTCTCTTAGCTCCCTTTGTTAAAGGTCCTGTTACACCATTTAAACCCTGTCCTCAGTCCCCAATCTTTGGGTATTCCCTGGATCTTGCTCTGGGATACCAGAGCTATAGTTCCTCTGCCCCATTAAAGACCTTATTTCTCCTATATTGATTGTTTCTTTAATTTCCAGGTTAACACCTTCTATGAATCCATGTACACGGTTGGACCAGATTCAGTCCTGGAGTGTGAGGGAAAAATTCATCCTCTTCTCAATAATTCTCAGGAACTCAGCAGCGAGGTGACAAAGGCTTTATTTTCTTCTCATGAGAAGGAGGCACCCTAGTGTGCAGCTAGTGGGTGCCCGAAAAGGGGCTCGCAGGCCCTGTTTTATACCCTAGTCCCTAACGCAAATGGACCTTCCCCTTTTTCATCACTGGTCGGGGTTACAATCTACGGCAAAAACTAGCTAATCGGAACGCAGTATTACCACCCCTCTTCCTTGTATGGGCATAACTCAGGAGTGGACCTTATACTTTCTTATATGGACAGAACTCTGGAGAGGACCTAATTGAGACCAGGGCTCCTTGAACCATGTGACCTTGCTAACCTGAGGGGGAGGAGGGGATCTGAGACCTTTGTCCTACAAACAGGTCAGGGAAGTATGACTGACTGTTATATCCACATTGAGAGGAGACAACTACCCATTTCTCATGTGGAGGAACCTTGCTGCTAATGAGAAGGTTTAGGTTCCCTTTTCTCATGCTCAGGCTCATTGCATTCTTTATCCCAGTAGCCTTGGGAAATATTGCTTAGGCTTAGGGTTTTTTTTTTTAACCAATGGAGATTGGTATCTCAGAGCCATGCTCTGTGCCATGCCTTCTCCCCATGAGAAGTTGTCCCAGGATTTCTCTCTTGGTTTCCCTTCCCCAGCCCCTAAATATACTATTATCTTATTCTATTGGATTTGTGTGCAAGAGTGTGTAATTCTTTAAAGAAGAATTACTAAGGACCCCTATCCTGAACCCCAAACCCCTACCCCTATCCTAAACCCCCATTCCAAACCCCAACCCGAACCCCAAAACCCCTACCCTATTTCCCCCATAACATTAGTATGGAATGACTTGTCTATGGTCAATTAGAATCCAGAACAGCAAATTTATGCATGCCTAGAGATGGCCTTGCTTGCACTAACCTGTATTAGTTAGTATTTTTTTTTTTGACCACTGAGAAAAATTTTTATTTACAATGAATTTCAATATAATTTGCATAAATTATCTTCCCAATATACAACTGTCCCATCTGATTTTTTCATATTATCTTAAAAATCAATCTGTCCTATTTTCATTATTCTGTCCAGAAGCCATAAGAGAACTCATATTAGTGGCAAGTTTTGTGTTGTCTTGTGACTGGAATTCAGTTTCATGAGAAAGTGTCTCTTTCAGGGTATTGGATTAGTTGGTATTTTAAGGGAAAGACAAACATCACTGATAGGGGTACACTGGAAGTTACCTTTCCTTGGTTCCATCATACTCATAATCACTCCCTGACTATCAGAAGAGCGAAATCCATATGCTAGTAGAATCCTGGGATCTCTGGTAATATCTTTGACTCCACACTTGTCCTGCAAAAGTAGATGCCCACTTGCTCAATAGAGGCAATTGCCTCTATAACTTCCTTCATAGTAACAAATAATTAAAATTTAGCTCTGAATATCTTGGTCTACCAAGAAACCTAGATTTTAGGGATACATGCCAGAGCTCATAAAGAGATTCATATCTTGGATGTGATGGGGGAAATCTCTGGGGAATGTTGTGGTTAGAAGTGCATGATCTAATGACCAAATATATTTCCAAGGACCTGTTGTCTAGCATAGTACCTTGTATATAACAGATGCTAAATAAATACTGATTGCATTAGATTAGATTGTTTTTTTGTGACATAACCATCTTTACTATTGCACTTGCTGAATTTTGGTCAGCTTTCACCTAGAGTTAAACAGACCCTTGGAATTTCCCTGGAAATGTTAGAATTAGCAGGATGCCTTCAAAACTATGTAGTAACAATACTGCATGCAACACTGAGACACTGCTTTTAACTCATTTTCCTTTGGGTTTTGCCATTACTTATTTGAGCCTAGGTATTGGTCAATCACATTTACACAATCTCAGAATTGTAAGGGAACTCTGCAGCCATATAGTTGGACCCATATCTGACTAACAATTTGCTCTACAACATCACCAACAAATAGTTATGCAATATTCACTTGAAGACTTCTGCTGAGGGGAATGGCAACACCTCCCTGAGGTGGCCCATTTATCCTTGGCACATTGTTAGGAAGTTTTTTTTCTTATGTTGCACATACATCTGCTTTTTTACAACTTCATTTTTTCAACCCCTTTCCTCTATAAGGACCTCTACACACTCATAAAGTCAAAGATAATATAGTAATATTAGCAGTAGTAGCAAGGGAATAGCTCTCCATGATGGGAATATGCTTTCAACCTGCAGTTAGAGAGGCTCTCTGTCTCAGATAGAATATTGCTCATCTTGTCTTTTTCAGTTTTTTTTTTCTTTAAGGAGACCTGAACTGTAAGTCAACAAGCATTTATTAAGCATTTACTGTGTGCCAGGACCTGGGCTAAATTCTGAGAATGCAAATCCGATTCAAAAGAAAGATAATCCCTTTCCTAAAGGAGTTTACAATTTAACTTGGGAAGACAACACCCAAAAGCAAGCTGAAAGAAAGTGGATTGAGGTGGAACAGAGTTAGTCCTGGGCTTCCTTCTCAAATGGAGGTTCTGAAAAGATCCATTCAATCAAAGGAGAGGCTGCAGCTGCAGAGGATACTTCTAATGTGTGACTTTCAGGGTCAGGATTAGGCTTCAGGATGAAGTAGTTTCTGGGTCATGGCAGAAGAAGTCCAGATTACAGCCTGAAGAGTATTGAAAAAGAGAGAGAGAGTAGGGCAGCTAGGTGGCTCAGGGGATAGAGCACCAGCCCTGGAGTCAGGAGTACCTGAGTTCAAATCCAGCCTCAGACACTTAACACTTACTAGCTGTGCGACCCTGGGCAAGTTACTTAACCCCAGTTGCCTCACGTTAAAAAAGAGAGAGAGAGAGAGAGAGAACTGTTATGGGCACAGGCCACCTCAGAAGTTGTCTCTTCAATTTCTCAGGGGAACAGGAGAGCAGACCTAGCTGCAAAAGCCTCAGGCAGCCAGAGGGTGCCACTCCCTTTCCTTGATCCCTCTCCTTCCTTCCATTCCCCCAGGAGTTTCTCCGTCTTATACACAAGAGGAAATAAGCTCTGCTACAGGCCAAAGTTTTACCCTTGAAATTGTTATGGCACAGTTGATACAGAAAATACTCAGCCAGGTAACTTGAGGTGGAGAGAGAGAGAGTTTATTACGCATGGTCTCAAAGGGAGGATTTCATCCTTCCAACAATGAGCAATGAGTCTTGTAACCCACCTGGTTATATACAAAAAGAGTAGGCATGGTTTAGTGGCAAGTTTATCAAAGGAAGATGAGATGAGTTATTCACCGAACAAAGGATGCATAGTGGCTCCTGGGGTACCATGAAGGGAGGGTTAAAGGAGGCTTGGCATTGTAGCTGGGGTACCTCAAGGCCAGAGCTTGTCTGAGACAGACAAGGTCAGAAAGCAGAGATTAAGATGCAGCTGTATCTTGGAACACAGTCAGGCCAGGGTCTGTTTGAGATAGACAAGATCAGAGGCTATGTGTGATATTCTACATCAAAACCACTGGTTTGTATAGATCCTCTACCAGGCAGCTTCTCCTTCTAGGCAATATGGTCTGTAAGTTAGCTTCAGACCTGCATCAGACCACCCATTTAGGAAGGGAGTCATTAATTACCCTAGTTAAAACCCTGTTCACTAAGAAGGGCATTACCAAAACCGTGGGGGAAATTTGTCACCGCTGTTCCCAATGTGTCCAGAAATACTGGTGGAGCCTTAAAACTTCCCTCTCTTCTGAAACCAGTCCAGCATAGGGAGGAGCTCCCTGGAGAAGACTGGCAGATTGATTTCACTCATTTGCCCACGTCAGAGGTACAGGGTCCTTTTGGTTTTTGTTGATACTTTCACTGGTTGGGTGGAGGCATTTCCTAGCAGATCCAAGAAAGCCTCTGATGTAGCCAAAGCCCTCCTAAATGAAATTATTCCCTGATTTGGTCTCCCCAAATCTCTCCAGAGTGATAATGGCACAACCTTTACCTCTTGGTTACCCAACTCATAACAAAGGCATTGGGCATTACTTATCACTTCCACTCTGCATGGCACCCCCAGTCCTCGGGAAAAGTAGGACGCGTGAACCAGACCCTAAAAAGAACCCTTACTAAGATCTCTACAGAAGCAAAACTAAACTGGGTCCAGGCACTCCCCATTGCTCCGACTTAAATATGGACGGCTCCTAGGGCTAAACTAGGTTTAAGCCCTATTGAACTCCTGTATGGCTGACCATTTCTTAAAATGGATCCTCTCCTTGATCAGACATACCCATGCCATCACCAGCTTTTCCAGGCAGCTGGGGTCTGTGCATCAGGCCATCCGAAAACATGCAGACCAAAAACTACCTAAGCCTTTGACTCAGGATGACATGAGCATCCAACATCTGGCCCAACCAGGAAACTTAGTTTTCCTTAAAGTCTGGGACATAGGCAGGGCCTCAAACCAGTTACCCCCCCCCCCACCCTGATGGGAGGGCCCTTATTGTGTAATCTTCTCTACCCCTACATCAGTAAAACTGGAGTGGCAGCACTCCTGGACTCATCTCTCCCAGATCAAACCTTTTGTCCCTATAGTACCCAATACAGAAGACACTACTGAATATTCCTGTGAAACAGTAGAAGACCTGAAGTTTCTGTTTAAGAAAGAGAGCTGATCCTGGTGACGGTCTACGACTGTTATGATACCTTTTACTAAACAGTGTACTTCTCCCTCACTATCCTTCCTTTAGTATTATTCATAATGTATCACCCTGTTCCCTCCGTTATTTTACTCCCCTTACTTGTGTTCTTTGCCCTTTTGCCCTCCTACCTTTTCTCACTCATTAGCCCTGGCACCTGGCAAGATAATGCAATAGTCCAACTAGGTGATGCAGTTGCCAGGGCTGGACCATCAGATTGCTGGGTATGTAAGAGACACTCCCAGGATAGTGATGGATCTCTTTCCATAGTTCATGGTGCTAATTTATTCACTTCTATGCTTCCTCCCTTCACATCTCCTCACTATGTAAACCCCCCCCCCCCACATATTTGCAACACCACTGTGGGAGACCTTTAAGGGCATTTCGTGTTTCACTGCTGGGCATCAATACCACCTTTCCCAGGAAATGGTACACAGGGACAATGTTAATTAAGGGAGAGAAAGCAATCAATGGACCCTACCAGCTTACCTGTCTCTAGGGTAACTGGAAGGACATCTCTTTTCCATTTAACCTCATGCATGCCTTGTGCATAAATTGTACAGGATCACCTGTTACTTCCAATAATACAGGGGACCCATTTTACTTATGCAGGTACACATACTGGCAACCTGATTCCACCGTCCTGACTCCAGGTGAGAGTTTTAAAGATTATTCCACCCTTCAGCAACCCTCTTGGCCTCCAACTTCTTGGGGTATATTAAAGACCCTTAGAACAGTCAGAAGTGGCCTGGCATTATAGCCTCATGCAATACAACCTCAAAATGGGGCAAGGAGATTGAGACATTGCTCAGCCACACCAAGGTCTCCCTGTGCGCCCCTCAGGGGTATGTCTTTGTCTGTGGACACCAGAATTTGCCTATCTTTACTATAGGCCTATCTACTGATGAATACTCCCAGAAATTCATGACAGTTTCATGTCTCAGCCCTTACAAACACTATGGGCAGTGCATAACGGAATTTTTGGATCCCAGAGTAAAGGTTTTTTACAATCCATCAACCCTTCCAGCTAAATCATCTCTCAAGAACTAAATGGGGCTCTTGGGATAACTTTCTCTGGTGGGTTAAGAAGGCAGCAGCTCTCGCTATCCCTTTTATAGGCTATATTGAACAGGATGCTATATTAACCAATCTTATCCTGGCAATTGAGAGACTCTCGAATAAAACAGCAGCTGGACTAGAAGATTTACAAGAATTCCTTGATACTCTAGCCAATGTAGTATTAGACAACAGAATAGCCTTAGACTATCTTCTTGCAGCTGAAGGTGGGGTGTGTATGGTTCAGAATTCATCTTGTGTATATATTAACAATTCAAAGAAAGTCGAGACCCAAGTACAGAATTTCCATGATATCTCTCATTGGATGAAGGACACTTGTGAATAGTTTTCACTCGTCACTCAGATTCCTGGGGTTCTTGGCCCTTTTCTTGGATAACCCCCTTTATTCCATTAGCAGTATTAGTCCTTGTTCTCTTGATTTTTGGCCTGTGTCTTTTTAACATCTTGGGAAAAGTTTGTCTCAAATAGACTCAAGGCTTTCAACTTCATGGCAGCTACCACTCCTGCTTACATGCCTCTTCACCTCCTTGACCAGGCCCATAAAAACTTCTACTATGCTCCCAGTGATCTAGGGACAGTTCTACAAACATGCTCAGCCTGAAGCAGTTATAGAAGAAAGACCTTTATCCCTTTTCCTTAGATAAAGAGAATTTTATGGGCCCAGGCCACCCCAGAAGTTGTCTGGGGAGATCAAGAAACCTTCTTCTTGAAACTAAAGCAAAGAACAGACATATCTAGAGAGATAAGCAGCACCAGATCTGGACTGAGATAACTCCAGGACCACCACCCTTCATTCCAGTCTCCCTGAACCCTTGATGAGGTAAGGGGGGGGGCGGGGCAGAACAACTGCCTATCACCAGACTGCTTCCCACCCACCACCCAGTAAGGGACATTTTACCCTCACTCAGGTGGTCATGACATCTCGGCCCTATAAAAGGGCGCTCCCCAGTCTGGTTGGGGAGGAAAGAGTTTTAAACTTTCCTCCCGGCCAGTTTCTCTTTTATGAAATAAAACTGTTCTTTTATTTCTTACTAGGATGTGCTTGAGAGTATGATTCTTTACAGAGGAATCCTAAGGACCCACCTGCTTTCCCCATAACAAAACTGAACTCACATGATCCAGTTCAGCTACATCACTGTTCCTGCCAAATACATGATGTTCCTCAATTTCATCCTGTATTCTCCTATCTCTGTAAATTCATATAGGCTACTTCTCATGTCTATATATTTTCCTACTGAAATCCTCCCCCCCTTTTTTTTTCTTAAAGGCCCACTTCAGACTCATCATCTATGGAACTTTCTTTGATCCCCACCTTTCCCCAACTGACAATGATCTTTCTCTCCTCATTTCTTAATCCTTGGTCTGAGTATCTTCTTGGTTTCTATCACTCTTTACCTAATACCCTAAATAAGATATTGTATAAATACTATATTTTATTATTTTAATTGATTGTTTAGCTCTTTTAATATTTCATGCACCTACACTAGTGTATAATCACACAAGGAACTGTTGGTCCATTATAGCCATCTGTTATGCTTCATTCTCTTTATAAGGTTGATGAACCTCACTTCAAATTATGTATATCCTTGATGATATTATGTATTCTACTTTTAGCACACTAATCATTGTTGGTAATATGAAAAAAACCCTTATTTATACATATCATACATCTTTGCTCTTTCTGTTATTTACAATTTTTTTTTTTTGGATCATGGCATTCCATGATTCACAACCATATTTCATCACCATCTCCCTTTATAGATCAGGCCTATGATTTACTTGGTGCAGGGAAATTCCAATGAAGAAACCAATACAGATCAGTACCTACTTTGCAGCTTAGAATCTTAGTGAGTTTCATGGGACACTCAGAGGCTAACTACCCAGGGTCACACAGTCCATATATTTTTCTGCCTTTGGAGCCAGCTCTATATCTACTATGCTACTTTCATGGAAATATTAGTGTTGAAAAGATGGCCTTTAATGAAGATGGTAACATAGGTTTACTAAAAGAGTTGCAAAATTTCTTAAATGTGATTATAGTAATATTTATTTTTCCCATTAAAATATAGGTCTTGTCCAAATATATGCATAACAAGGTACTAACTTCAAGTGGGTTACATAATCTGCTTCATGTTGTAATCCAGGCAATATGTATTTTCATTCATTTTATTTTCCATTGTGGATGGTTTATAAGTTGATCTCTTTCAAATGATGAATAATTTTATTTATTTATTGAGAAAACATTGTCATGTTCCAGGGCTAAAAGCAGTAAGTACAGTGTACAGTGTACACTATACTCTAAGCATTTGGGAAACCTCACCCTCCTTCTTCTATTTAGACTTAACACTAGACATCCTCACATCTAGGTAATGTCTCCCTCTAAGGCTCCAAGTGATGTTGATACTCAGTGAATTGTTGAAGAATGTTATTTCTTAGAATATGTTTTGTTGTTCACCTTGGGGGGTACAATTTGTTAGACATCTTTAGGTGATGAATTTTGTTCTACCAAGTCAAAAGTATTTTAAAATTCACATACAATAGACATAAGAGAATCTTATCATATAGCTGGTGGGTACAGTGGATATAATCCGGGATCTGGAGTCAGGAAAATCTGAGTTCAAATCCTGCCTCAGAAACTAACTGGCTGTGACCCTGAAAAAGTCATTTAACTTAAAGTCACTTAAAAGTCTATTCAGGGGGCAGCTAGGTGGCGCAGTGGATAGAGCACCAGCCCTGGATTCAGGAGGACCTGAGTTCAGGTCTGGCCTCAGACACTTAACACTTACTAGCTGTGTGACCCTGGGCAAGTCACTTAACCCCAATTGCCCTGCAAAACAAAACAAAACAAACAAACAAAAAAGTCTATTCAGTGTCTTCCCAGGGTTGCTCTGAGGATTAAATGAGATTTTATACACACACACACACACACACACACACACACACACACACACACACACACACACATATAAACACAAATATATGCATGTATGTATATACATATATATCCTTTTATTTCACTTAAATGCTATATAAATACTAGCTGCTATTCTTATTATATTTACTAATGTTCTCAACCTATTGTGTGGTTGTGATGATGTGATCTATATTAGGAAATCAATTGAGAAATTATTCCCATTCACTTCACTTGTCCCCATTAAGAAGACCTGTGTTGGGGCAGCTAGGTGGCACAGTGAATAGGAGCACCGGCCCTGGAGTCAGGAGGACCTGGGTTCAAATATGACCTCAGACACTTGACAACTTACTAACTGTGTGACCCTGGGCAAGTCACTTAACCCCAATTGCCTCACTAAAAATAAATAAATAAAATAAACATTAAAAAAAAAGACCTGTGTGATATACATAGATCATTCTCCTGAATAAATTTTGGAGTTAAAAAATAAGCATTTGGAACAGTAATTGAACTTTTTTGATCACTTTTATTTTTGTAATCATATCACTTATAGACTTTTCCATTTGGGGGAAAATCTGATTTTCAGATATATCTAAAAAATTAAATCCTTGAGTACTTTAAAATTGTGTTTCCTTTTAGTACATCTTTGGTCGGGTGTATTTGCTATTCCTATCTTATTTTGTTTTGGTTTTTTTGTTTTGTTTTGGTTTTTTTTTTTGGGGGGGGGGCAATGAGGTTTAAGTGACTTGCCCAGGGTCACACAGCTAGTAAGTGTCAAGAGTCTGAGGTCAGATTTGAACTCAGGTCCTCCTGAATCCAGGGACAGTGCTTTATCCACTGGGCCACCTAGCTGTCCCTATCTTATTTTTTTGGAAGCAACATTGCAACTTTCTTACATGGTATATAAGGTACTAAGACATGAGGGTCCAAATGTGATGGTTTCAATATCACCATCAATGGGATTACATCACGATAGAAACACTGGTTGATCTACCTGTTCTTGTCCTTTTTTCCACTTTATAATGCACAATTACTTTCAAAATTATCTGATTTTGCACATTATATTGGCTATATCTGCCGTTCTGAAGCACTGTGAGCTACATCTCGCTACATGCCTTAATTGCTCCTTCATATGTACATTCCTATACTTTTACCTCATGTTATTTCCCTAACCTGAAATACCACCCCTGATCTTTATTGAATTTTAGGAACCTTCAGGGTTCCACTCAACTTCCTTTTGTACAGAAACCCTATAGACTATTACTCACACTGATCTTTCCCTCCTGTGAATTTCTATTCCAGCAAAACACTTTAGTATGTGTTTGTTCAATTAAATTGAATAGAAATTTATTAACAACTTTCTATTTAAAGTACTTTGTTATATACTACATGAGATACAACATTCAGAAATAGTCTTTTCTGTAATTGAACTTATAATTTAGTTTCATTTATGTTTATAAGGCTTCCCCAACAAAATTGCAAGTATCTTAGAGATGAGGCTTTTCATATGTGTTGATATATAAACTTATATGATTGTTAAAAGGACTGTTGTCATATGAGCAATCTCATGCAAAAAGAAGACTATTTCTGGAATTACCCCCTCTGCCCTTTTTAAAATAATCATTTGCTTTGGATCTTCTAACCTCTCACTCTTTATGTACTTTTAAAAATATTATGTTATTTTTATCCATTACATGTAAAGATAGTTTTCAACATTCATTTTATAAGATTTTGAGTTCCAAATTTTTCTCCCTAACCTGCCTTCTCTCCCCCCTCCTCAAGACAGCAATCTGATATAGGCTATCCAGTACAATCATGCTAAACATATTTCTACATTAGTCATATTGTGAAAGAATAATTGGAACAAAAGGGGAAAACCACAAGAAACAAAAGTGAAAATAGTATGCTTTGATCTGCATTTAGATTCCATTGTTCTTTTACTGAATGTGGAGAGCATTTTCCATCATGAGTCTTTTGGAATCATTATACTGCTTAGAAAAGCTAAGTCTATCACAGTTGATCATCACATAATATTGCTGTTACTGTCTACAATGTTCTCTTGGTTCTGCTCACTTCACTCAGCGTAAGTTCATGGAAATTTTTTCAGGTTTTTCTGAAATCTGCTTGCTCATCATTTCTTACAACAAAATAGTATTCCATTACATTAATATACTACAACTTTTTCAGCTATTCCCCAATTGATGGGCATTCACTCTATTTTTAATTGTTTGCAACCACAAAAAGAAGAGCTTTTATCTCTTTGGGATATGGATCCAGTAGTGGTATTGCTGAGTTGAAAGGTATGCACAATTTTATAGCCTTTTGGACATAGTTCCAAGTTGCTTTCCAGAATGGTTGGATCAGTTGATGACTCTACCAACAATGCATTAGTGTTCCAATTTTCCCACATCTTCTCCAACATTTATAATTTTCCTTTTTTGTCATATTAGCCAACTGGATATATATGTGAGGTGGTACTTCAGAGTAGTTTTAATTTCCATTTCTCTAATCAATAGTGATTGTGAACATTTTTTCCTATGGTTATAGATAGCTTTAATCTCTCCATCTGAAAACTGCCTATTCATATCCTTTGATCATTTCTCAATTGGGGAATGACTTGTATTATTATAATTTTTGATTCAGTTCTCTATTTTTTTAGAAATGAGACCTTTATCAGAAACATTGGCTTTAAAAAATTGTTTCCTAGGGGGCAGCTAGGTGGCGTAGTGGGTAGAACACTGACCTTGGATTCAGGAGGACCTGAGTTCAAATCCGGCCTCAGACACTTGACACTTACTAGCTGTGTGACCCTGGGCAAGTCACTTAACCCTCATTGCCTTGTAAAAAAAAAAGTTTCCTAGCTTTCTGCTTTCCTGCTAACGTTGGTTGCATTGGTTTTGTTTCTGCAAAACCATTTTAATTTAATGTAATCAAAATGATCCATTTTGCATTTTATAATGTTCTCTATCTCATCTTTATTTCTTTATGTACGTACTTTGAACCATCTGGTGACCCTTGAGAATCAGAGAAGCCTTGATTATGTCATAAAGTGGAGAGAATGTTTTTCTAGAACTTACACTGCATCTTTCTAATATATCTGGCATTACCTTGAATGTCATGACTCTTTTATTAGTAGCTTTTCTTATTTGCTTGTTTATTTGCACCACAAAGAGATTTTAAAAGGAAATAAGATAAATCTTATAATTTAGGTTTTATTGAATTTGCCTTTGGAGAGGTGGTTGATCACAATCCCTTAATTAACAGGCCCTAATTGTATGATAGATCTTTTATATCCATAGAAGCATTTTTCAAGGTAACATCATGGTAGAGTAGTAGATAAAAAAATCAGAAGACCTGGGTTGTATTTTTGGCTCTCCTACTTACAAGCTGGGTGGCCCTGGCCCAAAATACAATTTCCTTGAGTTCTGTTAAGGGCTAAAATTCTAGCTAAACTGTCTAAAATATCTAATGAGTGGTCGCCAATAAATTATAAGCTTTAGCAAGAGTTAGACTTTTAAGCATTTATTAAGGAGAATAAGAATTTGATAAAGAGAGAGAAAGGCCTAGATTTCTATCTATTCAAGGGAGAGCACATTTCTAGCTCTGCTCTCCACCAGAGTCCAAAGGAAAGAGCGCGAGACTGAGCGCCAGTCTCTTCCTTCCTCCTCCCACTAGCCCGCGTCATTTCCTGACTCCTGGTCTTGCCCTCAAAGACCTTTGCTTCATGGGCAGAACTCTTCTACAGTAAGTCTCCAGCAGGTGGCGTCATTCCAATCGTTACAGTTCCAGTTTTCTCATCTGCAAAATTAGGACTATAAGACCTGCTCAATCTACCTTCTAGGGTAAATATGATGAGATAAAATAATGTATACAAAAATGCTAACTAGAAAGTGCTATATAAATATATGGTATTATTAACTATTCTTTCCTATGCAGCCTAGTATGATGGGTAGAAGCTTGCCTTTGGAGTCATGGAGACCTAGGTTCAAGTTCTATTTTTGACATATGCTAATTGTGTGAATATACAGCCACTTTTTTCTAAGTGTTTCAGGCAAAGTTGTCAATCTATTCTTATTGAAGGCATGGGAAGTTGAAAGAGTGCCAGTCCCAAAGTCAGGAAGATTCACTTTCCTGAATTCAACTCTGGCTTCAGACACCTACTAGCTGTACGACCCTGGCAGGTCACTGAACCCTATTTGCCTTGGTTTCTTCCAGAAAATGAGACGGAGAAGGAAACATCAGACCACTCCATTATCTTTGCCAAGAAAACCTCAAGTGGGGTTACAAAGAGTCAGATATGACTGAAAAATTACTGAACAACTAGCTTGTAGACAATT